>NC_134082.1:85478398-86168398 GCF_000715075.1 Nicotiana tabacum | reverse complement strand
ACATATCTTAATTGTATAGTTAAGTACTCTCATATAAATGGGAGGGAGATTATTTTTAGCGAAACAAGTTTGAACTTTTTTTTTATTTAACCACATTCTAATATTTCACTTAATTCTTACTTCTTTTCTGACCTTTTAAAAAGAGAAATTCAAGGTATATATAGAATAATGGAGGCTCTTAATTTGGTGGGATTGAACCTGCACTTAAGCAGTCCATGATAGAATTATTACCCTTTTGGTTGCTTAATTTAGTCGCATTTAATATTAAAATAACATATTGGTATTTGAATTAAATTAATCTCATTTGCTTCTTCATTACAATTAATTGGTTATATATTGAGTTATTATTATTGAATACTCTATGTAGATTTTCTTTAAAAGATCTCAATCAAAAAGAATTAATCCGAAGCAGATGAATTTATATGGGTAACCTTCCAAATTATTATCGGTGAAGATCACTTTTAGTCCGTGGCCGAAATTATTTACATCCGGCGCAAAAGAAAGTTAAAAATTTGTATATTTTTTGTATATAACATATCTTAATGTATACAAAAAAATATATTTTTCAGTTATGATTATTAGAACGGCTATACAATGTCATTTTTCCGGTTATTATTATAAAGATCCAGAAAAACTTATTTTTAATCTTCTGCTCCTTTTTGTCCAAATGTCATATGAGGAATCAAAGAATAAAAAGAGTACTTTTGTCTGTGGCTAATCAAGAAGGCTGTAGTATACTGTACTCATATATTCTTTGATTTCTTCATTGCATTTGGACAAAAGGGAGCAGAAGATCAAAATTTCAGAAAATAAGTACTCTCACCTGATCGTGTCTTGATATCCGACAGCAACAAATAATTTTATGCTGCTTTATTTGTTGTTTCTTGTCCAATTATAGAAGTAATTGTTATTCATGTCTCAACTAGCTTTATTTTTCCTTAATACATTAACTAGTAATAATTAAGTTGGAAACATTATAACTAATCCAAGATTTAAAGAAAAAGAAAAAAAGAGTTTTCTCACCAACACCAATTAAATATCAACTAAATTAACCTATGTTGCTTGGACTTTACAAAAAATATTCGGCGTACTCGGCTCCTCCCAAAAAAGTATATTTTTGAAAAATCCGACACGGATTCGATAGAGAATTCACGCAACATGGAAATTAACAATCCTAATTTACTTCATGAGTTAGTTGATAATATGTCTCAAATAGAAAATTAGAGGAGGATGTTAATTCTATTAATTTGACACTTGTCAATGTTCCTGAGAACTGTAAAAAGACCAACTAATATAAAATCTTCTGCACTCAGTAAAGTTTCTTTGATCATGATTGATATTTGTGTAAAATATTTTATAGTAAGTTAAAAGGACTTCACAAACATATATAGTACTCACGCCAAAATGGAGGAATACATGTTGTGCTATTTGTACTATCGCTAATTTGTCTACATGTTGTCTTTCTATATATAAATTAATTATTACTATCACAACCAGAAGAGGAACGAACAACAAAGAAACAAGCTAAGAGGAAAGTAGCTAGAACTCATAACTATGGTTGAAGAGAGAAGAAGTGTTCTTAGAGGGTGCATAAAAACCAGTAGAGGGCCATGGTTGGTTCACAAAACCACAAAAAATGGCAGCGTAGTGACAAAGTTCCGGTATCCTTCTGATAGGGAGAGGCAGAAAAACAAGCAAAGAGAACAAAAACGTCGAGCTGTAGCACACAAGATCTTTGCCGGTCTGAGGGCTCATGGAAACTATAAGCTGCCGAAGCATGCTGACACGAATGATCTTCTCAAGGCACTATGTGATGAAGCTGGTTGGCATTTTGAAGAAGATGGCACCATTTACAGGAAAGAGAAGGTCTACACTCTTTTGAATATTTCTCTGTATGTGCATGAATTAATGCTTTCCCTATGAATTTTAAATCTTGCTATCTAATGTTCACATGGAACTCGGCTTCTACAAGCCGAACAAAATGAAAAACCTAGGAAAATGCATAATTTTGAGTTTGATATATTGAACTGGACTAGTATGTGTGTGCTTTAACCTTTATTTTCATTTTCCTTTTATTCTCATACATATCTCTAAGCTTCTAAGAGCATTTTAACATGCTACCATCTATCTAATATTCAAAACCTTTGGTTCGGTTTGATGTTTGAAGGGTTTGAGCTTTAATGAAATTCAACTACTATATGATGACTTTTGTGTTTGAATCTTGACAGAATCCGGTGAAGGACATGCCAAGATTGGTTGATGTAGATTCTGCTCAAATTTCTATGGAAGATCAAATTAAAGATTCAGATTACTGTAAGTGTGAAGATCAAATTAAAGATGGAGACTACTGTAAATGTGACGTTGACATGAATGTGGCAGAAATTGAGCCAGGAGGCTCGCTCACCCCATCTGCTGATGCGTTTAACGTCAATTTGAATTTATCACTATCTTCCTAACTATTTATGTTGTAGCAAAAATAAATTAATTTCAGGATAGAAGAAAATATAATTTTAGTTTGAAATAGTTTATCTGTTTAAAGTATATCTTAAATTAAATGAACGAGTAATATGTCAAAGAATATGTTAATGATTAGTATCAAGTTACTTGAAAAGAAGTCAGCCTTGTGATAAATGTCATCTAAGTCAACTATAAGTATCTTATTAAATTACGATATCAAGTGAAGTTGCAATTTTTCAATTTAAATCTCTTACCGGTATGTTCACTTTTATATTTCCTTAAAGATTGAACTTTTGTCCATACAAGTTTCACATTGTCATAATCGAGTTCAACTGTGACCATGTTATTTCTTGTTAATAGTCAAGTGACACACAAATAGTTCGCTCCATCGCAAGTTTATGTTTGGATCTACTATAGTTGTTAAAATGGTGATGTGAGCCAACCAACAGGCCGACTTTAGAACTTACTCAACTTGCACTTTTGAGTCATGACTCCAACATATTAGTAGTTTTAATGATAAACAAACAGCCAACTTTAGAACTATACTCATTTTGTGTCATGATAGTGGCTTGAAATTGGTCTGCTTTGTTGATTTTCTCCTTTGATTTCTGGGTATTAGTTTAAACTCGGGCTTTTTAAAAATGCTTCATTCAAATATGTGGGATGAGAAAATCTTAGTTTGGTAGGTTTGATTATTTGAATTCAAGCGATAATACAATTTTTGTATTTTAAAAGGCAAAGGGTGAACAAAACTGACTGACCAAGTCGCATGTGGTCACTGCTATTGGTTCAAATTTTCCATCAATATTACTACTACTAACGGCTATAACTACTATATAATAAAGTGAAACTCTGAAATTCACCAAACTCTCTTCATTATGCAGTGGGTTCTGTCAACTAAATTTTTTCACCTATGAACAACAAAAATCACATGCTTTTCAGATGTACATTGTGCTCTATGCATAAAGTTTCATAACTGAAGGATCAGCCACAAAATAGTAGTGAATGCAGTAGTATTCTTCACCTACTGCCTTAAAATCCTTAATCGGACTAAGCCTTCGTCGTGTCAGAAAAACTAAAATAGTAGCTCATTCCATAAATAAGACACCCCTGGCAAGCACCGGTGGATGCAATCCGAGTAACTTGCAGGGTTTGCTAATTCCTCAGGGGAGAGTATACTATAAAATTGGCGATAAATGCTAGGGTGGCCATCTTTCCTGTATGCTGTAAGGCGAGTGATGTTGAGAACGGAGACCTTTGAGCCCAGCCTAGCTAGTACTTTTTCCACCATCAGCGTTGTGGGCAAGTCGAGGTTAGTTTTATTGGTTTGGTTCTTTATGGGGAGCTTCTCGCCGTAACAGTTTCCCCTTTTTCCTGGTTCCCATTCTTGTTTCCTGAATACACAGAGAAGCAAAAAGATGTAGCACAATTTCTTTCTGTATAGAAGATAAAATGAAAAAGAAAAAAGATCAAGAAATAAAGCTAACTAGGAAATCTTTTAGTTTGGATTTCCAGTAGAAAATAGAGCTGTAATAATGTAATATCCATTGGGAACAATAAGACACTTAGAAGCACATTATGCATTTCCAGATCAGAATGATTACTCCCTAATGTTTCATATCTTATGATCGCAAGAATAGCATCATGCAGAAGACAAGAAGTGATTATTATTCGCAATAAGCATACTTAATACAGAATGGAAGTGTGACAAACCAAGGTATGGAAGAATCGAAGTTGGTATCTTTTTCCATGAAGTGATACATATATATACATGCACATAGGATCCTAACTATGGAAAGAAGTAAAAGGAAAATCCTAAAAATCTGCTATCAAATCTCAATACTTTTCTATCTATGTATAGCACAAGTAATCTGTCTACATTCATTCTTTATGTCTACATTCATTCTTTAACATTCCCCCTCAAGCTGGAGCATAGATATTAATCATGCCCAGCTTGTTGCAAAGATAATTAACTCGAGTTCCATTTAACACCTTTGTGAATACATCAGCCAATTGCTCTCCTGTCTTCACGTAACTAGTAGAAATCAAGTTTTCCTAAATCTTCTCAAGAATAAAGTGACAGTCAACTTCAATATGTTTTGTCCTTTCATGATATACCGGATTTGAGGCGATATGAAGAGCGGCTTGATTATCACACCAAAGTTTTGCTGGTGTAGTATGCTTTATACCAATTTCCGTGAGAAGGTGATGTATCCACATAACCTCACACGTAGTCTGTGCCATAGCCCTGTATTCGGATTCTGCATTGGATCGAGATACAACATTTTGTTTCTTACTTCTCCATGATACCAGGTTTCCACCCACAAAGACACAATAGCCGGTAGTAGACCTTCTATCAATTTTGGATCCAGCCCAATCTGCATTTGCAAAACACTCAATGTGAGAATGCCCACGATTGCTGTATAATATGCCAAGTCCAGGGACTCCTTTTAAGTAACATAGAATTTGTTCCAGTGCTGCCCAATGTTTGACCTTAGGAGCGGACATAAACTGGCTAACAATACTTACAGCAAAAGCAATATCTGGACGAGTCACAGTTAGATAGTTTAATCTCCCAACTAACCTCCTGTATATACCTGGATCATTAAATGGATCGACATCATCTTTCATAAGAAGCAAATTAGGAACACTGGAGTACTGCAAGGCTTGGCAGCCAAATTACCAGTTTCTGCCAGTAAGTTGTTGGCCCAAATTCAGGTGAAGTTTTGAAGAATGACAAATGAACTCAGTCATGGACCAGGTTCATCATGTGAGGCATAGTATTTATCAACCTAGATATGTGAGATACACGTGAAGGAGATAAGTCTCAGTAATCAAGCAGCAATATCTCCTGAACTGATCGAAAAGATTGCATATTGGATGAGGAGAGAAAGTCTCATTATGGGAAGAGGACACAATCACATAATCCGGATAAATGATAGGGTTGGAGTTTGTATTGAACAAGGACTCAACTTCGATGGAAGATCAGCAATTGAGTCTCAATCAAACTCTGATTACTAACTCATTAAATAACAGTGATTGTTCTCTTTTACAGGTGTTGTACATACGCAGAAGTTAAACGTGAATAGGGAGCAAAATAGCAACGCTTTTTGTAAGCAGTTCGTGTGTAATTCAAGTGTGCAAACCTGAAGCTACTTGAACGAGATAGAAGAACTAGTTCCATTGTGTTTATTCTTATTCTAGTTCAATTATAGTAGGTGGTTTAAAGTTGTACCTTTTCAGCTTTCATAGAAGCATTTGTAATAGGTACTTTGAGTGTTCAAGTTATAAGCTAACTTGAAGGTGTCGCAACAGTTAAGGTTGTGTGCTACACAGGGATTAGAGTTAATCCTTAGGTTTACAAAGAGTTTTGTAAATGCTGTTTTGGCTCAGTGATTTTAGTGGATGTTTGGAAAAATCCTACTGAGTAGTAGGTCGTAGTTTTTTCACCTTTTGAGCCAGGTATTTTCCACGTAAAAATCTCTGTGTTCTTTACTTTTTGTACTTTTAATTCCGCAACAGTAGCAGTTAGAACACCTAGAAGAACCAGCTTGTGTGGTATTGACGTTTAGAACATCAATTGGTATCAGAGCAGGTTATCCTTGAAGAGGCTAACATCTTAGGAAAAGATCAACATGAGTGCTCCACCTGGGAACTGGGAAGGGCAATCCACTGCTAGGCCTCCACTATTCAATGGACAGTACTACTCTTGGTGGAAGAACAGGATGAAGGATCACATTATAGGAGAAGACTATGAACTCTGGGACATAGTCATTGATGGTCCTTTGGCAACTACAATGAAAAATGAGGAAGGAGTGGTTGTGCCAAAGACAAGGGCTGACTGCACTGCTGAAGACCTAAAAAAGTGGGAGAAAAATGCTAAGGTCAAGAAATGGCTTGTGTGTGGACTAGGTCCAGATGAGTACAGTAGGATCCAAAGTTGTACTACTGCCAAGGAGATATGAGATACTTTGCAAGTGGCTCATGAAGGAACACCTCAAGTGAAAAGATCTAGAGGAACACTGTTGTATTCTCAATATGAGAATTTTAATATGAAGGAAGTAAAAACTATCCAAGAGATGTATACTAGGTTCACTACACTGACAAATAAACTTAAGTTCCTTGGAAGGATTATTCTTGAAGAAGACAAGGTTGAGAAAATCCTAACAAGGGTTCTGCCAGTCTCATGGGAAAGCAAAATCACGGCCATTCAGGAATCCAAGAATATTGCTACTCTCAGACTGGATGAACTAATTGGAAATCTTACTACTTATGAACTGAGAAGGCAAACCATGAAGATGGATACACCCAAGAAGGAGAGAAGCCTAGCTCTCAGAATTGCTGAAAGTTCAAATCTGGAAGATGATGAGATGGCTATGATCACTAGAGAATTCAAAAAGTACCTGATGAGAGGAAAGGGTTCTTCAAGAGGTACAACCTTCAACAAGTCAAGAGCTCCTGAGAAACAGACCAATGAGGGTTATTACAAGTGTGGTAAGACTGATCACATGATCAAGAACTGCCCTCAATGAGAAATTGAGTGGAAGAAAGAAAGGGCTGAACGAAGGAACAGGTTCAACCAAAAAGGAACAAAGGTTCAACCAAGGCTATGGTTGCTGCTTGGGGAGAAACTTCAGATGAAGATTCGGAAGATAAAGCAGAAGAAGAGAAAGCACTGATGGCCATCGGAGAATCAGATGATGAACAAGCGGTAAGTATCCTTCATCTCAAAAATAAGATTAAATTTGTGTCTAAAGAAAAGTTGGTTGAGCTACTACTAGACTTCATTGATGAGTCTGAGATAATTAACAATGAGAAAGAAGTTCTGTCGAGGGAATGTGTAATCTTAAAAGCAAAATGCAAAAGTCTAGAGTCTAGGGCTAATGAGAGTAATAACACAAATGTTGAGTTGAAGAACCGGGTTCTTGAACTTGATAACAGTATCTTAGAACTTAGGTCTGAAAACTTAAAACTGAAACTAGGAACAGGAAAGAAGAAAGCTGATCACACATATCTCACTCTAGAAGAAAACTTGGGAAAAATGAAAGATGAATTGTATAAGAAAGATGAACTCATCAAAGTCCTTGAAGGAAGATCTAGGAAAGGTGAAACATGAACTAGACAGAACTTGCAAGTGGAACAAGGCTTCTGATGCACTCTCTTGGCTGCAAGAGCATCACAGTAGCAACAAAAGAGGACTTGGCTATGGGACTCAAGCTCCAAAATGGGACTCTTGAAGCAATTACCTCACTCTTCCTGAAAATAAAATCTGCACACACTGTGGCAAGGCTGGCCATTACAAAAATGAATGTAATGCAAAAGAAAAGGCCAGTCAAAAGAACAAAGTCTTTGTTCAAGAGAAAAACAAGCTGCCTGGGAGGAATCCGATTCATCCTTTTGCCTATAGAAAGGGACCCAAACTAGTTTGGGTTCCTAAGACTAACCCCTGATTTCTTTTTGCAGGTCCAAGTGAAAGGGAGGAGCCAAATATAGTATATGGATAGTGGCTGCTCAAAACATATGACTGGGAACAAGGACCAGTTCCTTTCACTTGAGGCCTTAAAAGGAGGTAATGTCTCCTTTGGTAATGGAAAGAAAGGTGAGATCATTGGGGTTGGAAAGGTAGGCAAAACAGATTCTCATTCCATAGAGAATGTCTACCTGATAGATGGCTTGAAATATAGCCTAATAAGTGTGTCACAATTGTGTGACATAGGTAATCTTGTAGCTTTTACCTCTACCAAATGCTTTGTGATTAACCTTACCACTGACAAGATTATTTTGCGGGAAAAAAGAGTTAACAATATTTACATTGTAGATTTGTCTACTCTCTCAGAAAATGAACTCACTTGCTTAAGTGTGTTGGTTAATGATCCCCTACTGTGGCACAAAAGACTTGGTCATGCAAGTCTAAATCAGCTAAACAAATTAGTCTCTAAAGACTTGGTGATAGGGTTACCTAATATCAAGTTCAAGGAAGACAAAGTTTGTGAGTCATGTGCAAGGGGGAAGCAGGTAAGATCATCCTTCAAAATCAAGAAAATGGTAAGTACAACCAAGTCGTTGGAACTGGTCCATATGGATCTATGTGGTCCAATGAGAACCATGAGCAGAGGTGGAAAGAAATATGTAATGTTGCTTGTCGATGATTATTCTAGATTTACCTAGGTTCTATTTCTAACCTCCAAAGATGAAGCATTTGACATGTTTATTGCATTTGTTAGAAAAACTCAGAAACAATTAGGAAATCAACTTGCATCCATTAGGTCTGATCATGGAATTGAATTTGAAAATTCCAAGTTTGCTGAATTCTGTGATGAAAATGATATAGATCATAATTTCTCTGCCCCTAGGACCCCTCAACAAAATGGAGTAGTTGAAAAGAAGAATAGAACTCTAGAGGACATGGCTAGAACCATGCTGCTTTCTAGTAAATTGCCCCACAGCTTCTGGGCAGAGGCCGTAAACACTGCATATTACATAATAAATAGATGCATGACCAGACCTCTGGTATAGAAGACTCCCTATGAGTTACTTAAAGGGAGAAAACCAAACATATCCCATCTTAGGGCATTTGGTTGCAAGTGCTATGTGCACAATAATGGAAAAGACTCCCTAGGTAAGTTTGATCCCAGAAGTGATGAGGGAGTATTCTTGGGATATTTTTCACATAGAAAAGCATATAAAGTGTTTAATAAAAGAACTCTGTGTGTAGAAGAAAGTGTACATGTAGTATTTGATGAAACTAACATTCTTTCTGAGAGACAGGAACATGAAGATGAAGCCATTGGATTGGTAAAGGAATTGACTGAATTCCCAGCACAAGTCAAAGTGGCATCAAAAAAAGGAACAGGTGATGAAACAGGTACTTCAAATTAGGGCAACCTGACACATGTCCTTCAAATCAGGGCAACCTGACACGGGGAACTAATCAAGGAGAAATTGAATCAAACCCCCTAGAGGAACTTGTTCATGAACCTGTTCCTCAGCAACAGAACATGGGAGAGACATCTAGCAGAAACCAGTTGGTTGTGAAACCTCACAAGTATCAAAGTTCTCATCCCATTGAGAACATTATTATTGATCCAACATCTGGAGTCAAAACTAGATCACATCTAAAGAATCTGTGTGCTTTTGATGTTTTCCTATCTCTTATTGAACCTAAAAATGTTGTTGAGGCTTTGCAGAATACAGATTGGGTGAATGCAATGCAAGATGAACTCAACCAATTTGAAAGAAGTCAAGTTTGGTATCTAGTTCCGAGACCCAAGGACAGATCAGTCATTGGTACAAAATGGGTCTTCAGAAATAAACTTGATGAAGATGGAACAGTTACAAGAAAAAAAGCAAGACTGGTGGTACAAGGATACAGCCAAGAGGAGGGCATAGACTATGATGAGACTTTTTCTCCAATTAGACTCCTCATAGCCTTTACAACACACATGGAATTCACTCTTCATCATATGGATGTCAAAAGTGCCTTCCTAAATGGCTATCTGAAGGAAGAAGTGTTTGTGAAACGACCTCCAGGGTTTGAGAGCAAGGAATGTCCTGAGCATGTGTACAAGTTACACAAGGCTCTCTATGGGCTCAAGCAAGCCCCAAGAGCTTGGTATGAACGACTATCCAAATTCCTACTGGAGCATGGTTACAAAAGAGGTAAAATTGACAGTACCTTATTTTTAAGGGAAAAAGGTAAAGATCTCCTTGTTGTGCAAATATATATGGATGACATCATATTTGAGGCTACCACTGATAGGCTAAGTAAGGACTTTGCAAAACTAATGGGCAGTGAGTTTGAAATGAGCATGATGGGTGAGCTTAACTTCTTTTTAGGCTTGCAGATCAAACAAAGTCCAAATGGAACCATGATCCATCAGCAGAAGTATATAAAAGAGCTAATCAAAAAGTTTAAAATGTAGGAATCTAAAGAAATAGACACACCCATTGCAACTGCCACCAAATTAGATATTGATGAACCTGGTTCATCAATCGATCAAAAGTTGTATAGGGGTATGATTGGTTCACTCTTGTATCTTACTGCAAGCAGACCTGACATTGTTTTCAGTGTAGGACTTTGTGCTCGTTTTCAGGCAAATCCAAAAGAGTCTCACTTGACTGCAGTAAAGAGGATACTGAGATATCTGAAAGGCACCACTGATTTGTGTCTCTGGTATCCTAAAGGTAGTAATTTTGATCTAGTTGGATATGCTGATTATGTAGGTTTCTTAGTGGACAGGAAAAGCACCTCAGGTATGGCACATTTCCTTGGTTCATGTCTTGTGTCATGGGCTACTAAAAAGCAAAATTCTGTGGCCCTATCTACTGCTGAAGCTGAGTATGTTGTTGTTGCTTCCTGTTGTGCTCAATTGCTATGGATCAAACAATAGCTGGTAGATTTTGGAATTGAAGTGGGATGTATTCCAATATTTTGTGATAACACTAGTGCTATAAGTATGACAAAGAACCTTGTTCATCATAAGAGGACTAAGCACATAGATGTTAGACACCACTTCTTAAGATATAACTATGAGAAAGGATTGATTTCAATAGAATTCTGTGCTACTGATAAACAAATAGCTAACATCTTCACTAAAGCACTGAGTAGAGAAAACTTTGAAAGGAACAGGTTGGAGTTAGGGATGATTAAGATCACCTAATAGGTCCAGTTCGAATGCACAATGAAAAAAAAATATTTTTTTGGTTAGGAGTTCTAACTTTGTGTAAATATCTAGATCAATTCTTACTCAGTTTCATACTTTAATTAGTATACTCCTGTGACATGTGTATGACTCACTGATCTCTTACAAAGTTTCTTCTATTTTGGCATTTGAGGCATGTTCAAGAGAGTTCTATATAAAGAACCTGGTTCATCAGTATGTGTTCATATGAAAAGCTCAGGTATGTTTTCTATACTCTGCATAATTAGAAAGATTAATTTTCCAATCATGAGCAGAAGTCCTACATTCATCAAATTCCCAGAAATTCTATCTGTTGAGCATTGAACCAGTTTCGTTCCCCTAGAACTCTAAAAACCGGGATTTTTGCCTAAAATCTAGCGATGCCTAATAATCACTAAGAGATCGAAATTACATCTTGATTAAACTTCTAATTGACCTCTGAAAAAGTTGTCGTTACTACATTTAAGTCTAATTATCTTTAAATACACGCCACACCTCTTCTTCATTAGTCCATAACTGTCAAAACTCTTCTCAAGTTCTGATCGCCCTTCTTCTCTCCAAAATTCCCAAATTTTTCTTAAGAAACAATCCACCATGACTAACCCCCAAGATAATCTTGGCACTCCCTCACCAGTATCCCCTTCGAATACATCCTCATCTACACCTCCTAGTGAAACCTCAAAACCTAGGTTTCGTAGGCAGAAAATGTTGGCCAGAAAAACTATAGCTTTTGGAGCTCTAAGAAAAGTTCTAAATGAGAAATTGAAGGCTAGCCAGAGGAAGGAAAGTCCTACTCAAGAATCTAACTCAAGCTCTGAGTCTGAAGCTTTTATTTCTACCAATGAAGGAGAAGAACATGGGTCTTCTGACACTGCCAAAATTCAAGAAACCCCTGGTGAGGTAAGTTCTTGTGTGGTACTCTCTATTGTGGTTGAAAATGTAGAAAATAGGTTTGTCTTGGTTGGTCCTATCAAAGATGTAAAGGGGGATGAATCTAGTAGAAGTGGAGGTAAAAAGAAAGAAAAAGAGAGAGAGTGAGCAAGTGGTGATGAGAGGGGAAATGGGAAAGAAAAAGTTCTGGCTATCTGTAGAGGTGTTGAAGAAGGTGGAAACAAGTCAGGGGGAAGTGGTTCTGGGGAGGCGGCTGAAGGGCTTGTGCATCTAAGCAAGCAACAAGATGAACCTGGTTCATTTGTTGAGGAAACACTGGTTGATCTTCTGAAGAGGGTTGGCCCAGTTATGATCCAAAGAAGCGTAAAGCTTCCACACAAAAGGCTCCAACTACTTCCAAGTCAACAAAGAAAAGCAAAATGTCATCCCCAAAACCTATTGTACCTTCAGTACCTAAGGGAAGAGCCACTAGAAGCAGGGTCAGACAAAGTAAAGCTGAGTTAAAGAAAGCTCTGGAAGAAAGCAAGAAGAAAAAGAAGTAGAAGGGAAAAGCAAAGTCTGTAGAGAGTTCTGAGGTTGCAGAAGAAGAAGAAGAAGAAGAAGAGGAGGAGATGGAATTGGTCCATCAAGAAAGGGGAACAACTGTGGAGGTTCCTACACCCAAACCAAAAAGGGCCAAGGCTTCTTCCAAGAAGTCTTCCTCTGAACCTGTATCTGATGAACCCTTTTTAGCCAAAAGAACCAGATCTAGCAGGTAAAAATTACTGAGGAAGAAGAAGAAGAGGAATTTGAAAAATAACAAGATAGGTTTGCCATCTTTGGCAGAAGAAAAATTTTGAAAGGAAGACTGTTGAGAGACCTGGATGAGCCAGGAATGAGAAGACTGGTGGATGCCCTAGCTGCACAAGGTTGGAAGGACATGGTCCTTGAAATGGATGACCTGGTGGATGACCTGGATGACCTCTGCTCTAAAACTTGTAAGGTAAGCTTCTTGTGTCATAAACTGCTTCTCAGCGGAATAACAGATTGCATTAGACACACCATTGATAACATTTGTCCTCTATTAAGTGAATCGCCTACAAACATTAGTCTTTTCCCTCTTAATTTCTCCCACATTTCAATCGAATTCCACCTATATACCAAACATTAACAAGCCAACGATGGTATAAGAATTACAAGCTACAACAACTTTTGAGACGATTTTGATAAACTAAAAGAAGTCATATAGCAAATAAAAAAGAAGACAAGATGCTATAATATATAAAGGGGAAATCTTAAACTGCTCTCGTACACAAACATATACACTCAAAGTTTTGATTTTAGAATTTTCTTTACGGAACTGCTTTCAGTTATTGAATATTAAGATCAACATGAAGCTTGCCACTACATAACAACATACAAGAATAATTAGCTCTAGACCATAGAAGATATATGTGAGAAGAAGAACAACAACAACACCAATTACATCTCAATCTCAAAATAGTTGGTGAGTCTTTCAAGAGCCAAAAGAAAGAAAGTTACCTCTTTAAATTGCAATTGTGAGGCTGCCATCTCCAATACTATTAATCCACTATTATAATATTATAAAAATCAACATTAATCCACTATTATCATAATAAGGATTTTTCAACCTGTTATGTGAAGACATACAGACTACAAAAACCAGTTGCGGATTTAGGATTTAAAAGTTATGGGTGATGATCGATAAAAATTCCAAAAGAAGAGAAAAAAGAAATTTAATTGTGGGTGCTCACTCAATATTTATCTACATATTTTTATATTTCCCTATGCAAATTTACTATATATGATTAAAGGTAATGGGTGCATAAGCACCTACAAATGCCAATGTAGATCCGCCACTGACAAAAACAATACCTCAATACCAAACAAGCTGGGATCGGGATGTGCTCTTCTCATCTTCATTTAAGCTCAACTCATATCATCGTCATACCTAACCTATCTTCCTCAAACCGTGAAATTTCCTTAGACAAGAAAAAAACTGTACATTAAGGAGAAATATTCAAGTTCTATCATCATCCTTAGACGTTACGATTTGAAAATGAATGTACTTAGAAATCAATATACAGTTTTACTACTTGTGGATATAATTTGGAGTAAAAAGTGTTGGGAAAAATAATAATCCCGCCCAGGAATAATATCCACGGCAAATAATAATAACACAAGAGAGTAACAACGACACCAACTCTTTTAATGGGGTAAAATATAATACCCAAGCGGGGCAATATAACCACTATAATATTACAACTTGGTAGTGTCAAGAGACTACTACAAATTTGTAAGAAATAACACTCTTTATTTAAAGACACCTCACTATAATATTACTACCACTCACTATTTATTTCACGGACAACAATCTGTGGATTACTCTCACTGCTTTGCTTTCTGATTAGCTTCTCTCGTTTTTTGTTGTGTCTTCAATGAGGAATGAATAGCTCCTTTTATAGGCACAATTTTCACCTACCCAACCAATCTGATTGGTTCAAAATTTACAAAGTCCAGCCGCCTAAACTTTTGCAAATTTTTCAGCCTCCTATTTTGTCTTCTCCAACTTTACCACATTTTTCTTTATTTAGTAGGTGAGGTATGGACCCCACAAATGTCTCCCTTAATTTTGATTTTTTTCTTCAGTCCAAGTCTTGTTCTCAATCTCTGAAAATCTTCAAACTTGAGAGGCTTTGTAAAAATGTTTGCAACTTGATCATGAGACTTCACATATTTGAGCTCGACTTCCTTCTTGGCAATGCACTCTCTGATGAAATGATACCTTGTATCTATGTGCTTGCTTCGATCGTGATACACCAGATTCTTGGCAAGTGTCTGTGCAGATTTGTTATCAATACAAATCTCTATAGCCTCAATTTGTGGCAAATTGAGCTCCTTTAATAATCTTCTTAGCCAAATAGCATGACAGGTACATGATGTTGTTGCTACATATTCGGCTTCACAAGTCGAGAGAGTAACTATGGACTGTTTCTTTGAACTCCAAGAAATAATAGAATCGCCCAAAAAAATACAAAACCAATTGTACTTTTTCTATCATCAATATCTCCCGCATAATCACTATCACGAAATCCCACAAGGTTGAAATCATTAGAAGAAGAATAAAATAACCCAAATTCAATCGTACCTTTTAGGTAGCGAAGAATTCTTCTAGTGACTTTCAAGTGAGTGGAGGTAGAATCTTCCATAAAACGACTGATTACTCCAACTGCAAAGAGTATATTTGGCCTGGTACAAGTCAAGTACCTCAAACTTCCCACAAGACTTTTGAAAAATGTGGGATCCACTTTTTCTCCTTCATCAAACTTGGACAATTTTGTCCCACTTTCCATCGGTGTGTTCATGGGGTTGCAATCGAGCATGTTGAACTTCTTCAATATCTCTTTTGTATAGCTTTTCTGAGAGATAAAAATTCCATCCTCCATATGCTTTACTTCTAGGCCCAGGTAATATGACATGAGCCCTACGTCTGTCATCTCGAACTCACAAGACATATCTTTTTTGAAAGCTTCAAACAAACTTGGGTTATTACCCGTGAAAATAAGATCAACAACATAAAGACAAACAAGCAAGATATCTCCATTAGTATGAACTTTAAGATAAAGAGAATATTCATAGAGACAATGAGTAAACCCATTGTCTTGAAAATACTTGTCGATGCAACTATTCCATGCTCGCGAGGCTTGCTTTAATCCATATAAAGCTTTCTTCAACTGCAACACTTTATCTTCATGGTTTTTGACCATGAAGCCCAATGGTTGTTCAACATAGACTTCTTCTTCAAGATAGCCATTTAAGAAGGCTGACTTGACATCTAGTTGATGAATCTTCCACTTCATTTGTGCCGCCAAAGAGATCAACAAACGAATAGTCTTCATGCGGGCAACAGGTGCATAGACTTCTTCATAGTCAATGTCTTGCCTTTGCTTGTAGCCTTTAGCCACAAGTCGTGCCTTGTATTTCTCCACATCTCCATCAGAATTCTTCTTTGTTTTGTATACCCATTTAACTCCAATTTCTCGATGGCCCTTGGGAAGAGTTGTTAACTCCCAAGTGTTGTTCTTCTCTATTGACTTGATCTCCTCATCCATGGCTTGTCTCCACTTTTTGTCTGTAACAGCTTCATCAAAGTTCATTAGTTCACTGTCAGCAAAGAGACAATATAAAAAATCAAAATTAGTAACTTCTTATGTGTCATCATAGAGCTCTTGAATGCTCTGTGTCCTTTGCGGCTGTTTATTTGAACTTTCTTGAGAAGAGGGAGATGCAACATTTGTTGGAGAAGGAGGTGGAGTTGGGTCCTGCATAGGTTCCATGGTCTCTAGTTCTTCTTCATCACCAAAGTATGGAAGAAAATCATATGAAATTTCTTCCTGAGCTTCCCAGTTTCATGCCAATTCTTCATCAAATTCAACATCGCGACTTACCACCACCTTACCGTTGCTTGGGTTGTATAACTTGTAGCCTTTTAAACTAGTATCATAGCCAACAAACACATGCTTGACACTTCGATCGTCAAGCTTCGCTCTCCTTTGATGTGGCACATGAGCATAGGCTATGCTCCCAAAGATTCTCAAGTGCTTGACACTTGGCTTTCTTCCACTCCATGCTTCTTGAGGGGTTTGATCTCTAACATTCCTTGTTGGAGACCTATTGTTCAAATAAACTGCACAAGAAATAGCTTCGGCCAAAAATTCCTTGAGCATAGTTTTAGCTTTCAACATACATCTAGCCATATTAATAATCGTTTGATTCTTTCTCTTTGCAACTCCATTTTGTTGGGGTGAATAAGGTACCGTTAGAGGGCGACGAATTCCACGAGACTGACAGAAGTCATTAAATTCTTTTGAAGTGAATTCACCTCCTCTATCGGACCTTAAAGCTTTAATTTCACAGCCACTTTCTTTCTCTACAAGTACTTTGAAATTTTTAAAAGCAACAAAAGCTTCAGATTTTTTGTTCAAGAAATAAACTCAAGTCTTTCTACTAAAGTCATCAATGAAGAGTAGAAAGTATTTACTTTTACCAAAGGAAGGTGTATTGATTGGTCCACACAAATCAGTGTGAACAAGCTGAAGCGGTTTGGTTGATCTTGACATGGTCTTCTTTGGAAAACTCCTCCTTGCATGTTTTCCAAGAAGACAAAGGTTCACACAATTGATTTGGATGGTTGATTGATGGTATCCCATGTACCATGTTCTTTTCTCCCATTGATTTAAGTGCTTCAAAATTCAAGTGCTCAAATTGCATGTGCCAATACCATGATTCATCTTGAACATTAGCCTTTAAACACTTTGCATCAATTGTCTTAAGATTCAAAAAAAATAACCTATTCTTTGCCATGTGTACTTTAGCAATTAGAGTTCCACTTGAATCTCTAAACTAAATATGCATATTTTTCATGTGGATGTCATATTGCTTTTCAAGAAGTTGTCCCAAACTTAAAATATTACTTTTTAATTTTGGCACATAATAAACATCTTGAATTAACTTGTGACTACCATCTTTACAAGAGATCAGAATCGTACATATCCCTTCTATTTGAATTTTTGAGGTATCTCCAAAGGACATATTACCTCTCACCATTTTATTGATATCCACAAACTTTTCTTTGCATCCACACATATGATTGCTTGCTCTATTGTCTAAATACCACGAGCTGCAATCATCTCTATCTTCTTCCTTGAGTGCCATCAACAACGTTGACTCAACTCCTTCTTTCTTGTCGTCAACAAGGTTAGCTTTTTCTTCAACATTGCTACTACATTCCCAAGAGTAATGGCCAAATTTATGACAACTATAACACTCAATTTTTGATTTGTCATACCTTTGTCCATTATTTTCTTGGTAGTAGCCACGTCCTCTTCCTCCTCTTTGTCCACGACCACGACCTCTGAATGTTTGGTGGATTTTAAATTCATTCTTGAAGTTGTTACTATTAGTTCTTTCTCTTCCATGACCACCACGGCCTCGGCCTCGTCCATTCCCTCGATAGCTTTTTTCACCTCCATAATCCTTAAAGGATGCCTGAGTTTTAAGAAGTTGCTCCAATTGCACTTTTTGTCTCCTCTTAATCTTTTCTTCATGGGCCTGTAAAGAACCCTCCAATTGCTCCACCGTCATAGAGTCTAAATCTTTAGACTCTTCAATAGCACACACCACAAAATCAAATTTAGGTGTTAAAGTGCGAAGGATCATTTCTACCACACGGACATCTTCTATGTCCTCTCCAAATCTTCTCAACTGATTTACAACAGCCTTCACTTTTAAACAATAATCTGAAATGCATTCGGATTCTTTCATTTTTAAAACTTCAATATCAGCCCTTTGAGTTTGAAGTTTTACCTTCTTCACCTTGTCAACTCCTTGGAGAGAATTTTGTAAAATCTCCCAAGCTTCCTTTGAAGTGGTAGCATCGGCCACCTTCTCAAACATTTCATCATCTAAACATTGGTGGATGAGCGTGAGGGCTTGTTGATCCTTCTTCCTTGTCTTTGCCAAGACATATTTTTCATTTTAAGGTAGAGCTTCCTCATTATCGGGTTTTGCATACCCTCTGTCTACAATTTCCCACATATCCTAACTGCCAAGAATGGCTCTCATACGTAGACATCATTTCTCATAATTATCTTTTGTAAGACGGTGGTACTGAAAAGACAGCGGACCATTATTCGCCATGGCTCTGATACCATGTTGTTGGGAAAAAATAATAATCCCGCTCAGGAATAATATTCACGGCAAATAATAATAAAATAAGAGAGTAATAACGACATCAACTCTTTTAATGGGGTAAAATACAATACCCAAGCGGAGCAATATAACCACTATAATATTATAACTTGGTAGTGTCAAGAGACTACTACAATTTTGAAAGAAATAATACTCTTTATTTAAAGACACCTCACTATAATATTACTACCACTCACTATTTATCTCACAGACAACAATCTGTGGATTACTCTCACTGCTTTGCTTTCTGCTTAGCTTCTCTAGTTTTTTTTGGTGTGTCTTCAATGAGTAATGAATAGCTTCTTTTATAGGCACAATTTTCACCTACCCAACCAATCTGATTGGTTCAAAATTTACAAAGTCCAGCCGCCCAAACTTTTGCAAATTTTTTAGCCTCCTATTTTGTCTTCTCCAACTTTACCACATTTTTCTTTATTTAGTAGGTGAGGTATGGACCCCACAATTATTGTATTCACTTAACTGAATTAGAAATGACCTGTTAGGCTGTCTGAATAACTGGGCAAAATGGATACCTACGGGTCAAAATCCAATCCAAACCTAGGCATACAAAATCAAATTTTGAGATGAAAGTTAGATTAATTCAAAATAAATTGAAAAATATGTTAATTTACAATTTCCTCTACTATTTCCATCATCTTTACATCATTTTCACTTCCCCAATACTATTTTCTTGATATTGGTTTTGTTTCATTGTAGCAATTTGATCATTTCTCATGCCCCAATCTGTAGCACTGCATGTAAAAACAAAAAAAAAGGAAAAGAAATCAATCTTTAATTGTTTGTAAAAGTACTTAGACTTATGTGGACAAACAAACTTAGTCATTATCATACTTTCTATGAGGAGGAGAGAGGCTCATGAAAAATAATCTTGTCTTTTGTCTGTCAATTTGAAATTCCAACCAATCTAACCATGTTATTATGGCCATCTTGTAGCGCCGCAGTTTCATTCCAACCTTCTTGTAGATTGCATCAAAGATTTAAAAAGATCCTCACTTGTGTAAAGATGGCATGGAAATATGAAAAATTTAAGTTCTATACACTGACAATATCAAAAATATTTACACAATCTGATCACCTATAAGACGACCTGATAAAAATAGTGATTTAGTGTTCACTTAAATCCAAATATGAAATGTTTGGTATAGACTGTGAATTCTAAACTAGTTATTTTCATGGAATAAACTTAAAGAAGTGTCATTTGGGATTCAAGCCACCAGGTGAAGGAATCAAAGATGAGAATATCATCATCAATCAAATGCCTAGCATGCTTTTCAATTGCCTCAATTCTGATAATTCGATCCTAGATACGGTGCTTCACTGGATCATCACAATTTGACTTCACTAGCAATGGTGACCAGTAGAAATCAATTATTGCATTGTATTCCTTCATCATGTTCATAAATCAAATGACATGCACGGAATATCAACAAGAATTTCACACACACAGCACATATATAACTCACTCAGGACCAGATCTATTATAATTATCTAGTCAAAGTAGTTAAGCAAAATCAAGCATATTAGGGAGTCAAGAAATGAGTCTAGGCGTCACAACTAAGGCACACACTCCTCTCAAGGCACAACAAAGTCAAGAAAGATTGCCTCCAATTAACACGACACAAGTTTTTTTACTTCTAAGAAAAGAAAAACTAACTACACCTGATTCAAGCAAAACCCTTGGAAAAGAACCGCGGCACAAAGAAAAACTACAGAGCAATTGTTACACAACCTAACAGAAAATGAGTAAAAGACATTTTTTAAATAAAAAAAAATGATTTTTTTTGTTTTTATTTTAATCCCTCAAGAAAATTGTCTAGGAGATCCATCGTCGGAAAAGTCTCAATCTTTTTTTTAAGAATGACGAAGAACACACAAAGATAAGAGAAAACAATACACATATACATATTTATATCTCACACCCCACACTTTAAATTATGGCATGTCTCCATGACACACAAATAAAAGGCAAGAGGTAAAGGAAACCCCTTGAATTTATTCTATTTTCGAGAACTAACGAACTCTGATTTTGAATTTATTACTCGTTTTCATGCATTAAGATTCTTTTTTAAAGCTCATTAGGTCCAATTCATCTGAGGATATCTGCAAGACCCGCTCTTTTCTTTCTTGCTTGGCCTCATTTTGAGCAGTGAATTGTTCCTTCGGGATGATCCTCAACTTGTTCATGCATTCTTTCACAACATTAATACATGCATTTTCCTGTAAATCCCAGCAATAACATTCACGTGATCAAGGTTAAAATAAAAAAACAAAGAAGAAAAGTCATGTGAATATTCTTCTAGCATGTCCAAGACCATTTGTTTTTCATTCTCTTTTACTAAAGGTTGTAAATGTGGAAAGGTGGATGGGGGTTTGAATTCTTCTTCTATTGCTTCATAATCAACCAAAGCCTCATCTTCACTCATCTTAATTGAATCATAGCCTTCTTGCAAAATGAAAAGTTCTCTATGTAGATGCTCTTCTTCTTGGGTAGGCTCATTCTCACAAGGTATCTCTTTCATATATTAACCATCAAAATGTAATGAGCTTTCTAAAAGTATACTTACTAATTGACTTATATGCATTGCTAGGTTCTTAATGGCTTCATCATTTTGTATAAATCTCTCTTTAATACTACTTATGAACTCATACATAAGCTCTTCGAAATTACCATAATCCTATTGGGTGGTTGTCTCACTTCACTTTCATTCCAGTCATAGTCAGGGTATTCGTTCCATCTAGAGTTAAGATTGTAGCCATATGAAATCTCATACTCGTAGGAATTAGAAACAGAGTGAGACTTTTCAAAAGATGAACCATAGGAGGAATACTATTAGGTTTGGGAAGCTTATGTCGGAAGATGAGATGTATAAGAGATTAGGGATTCAATACAAGATCCAAGGGCCCAAATTTTTTTAATCCAATGGTGGAGATAATTAGGTATTTAGTGGGTTGTTATGTGGAGTTGGGCTGTTATAACAGAATTGACTTGAGCCCAAAGAATTCAGTTTTGGACCGGTACAATTTCTTTCTCCCTCTCAAATATTCTAACTCCCATTCTCTTTTCTCGATCTTTCTTCTTCTTCTTACCTTATCTTAATTCTTCTTTCAGGATTGAGCTTATCGATGGAGTGGCTCTTAATCAATTTGTAATAGTCCAATGTAATTGAGTTGAAGATCAATAAATAAAGCTGATTGTTGAATATTCAATATTCTTTAGCTAATTTTGCATTTCAATTTTATAAGTCCATTACAATTGGTATCAGGGCAATTTGCTGGCCAATTCAAGATGATAGGAGCAGAAACAAGGTCTAAGTCTACAGATGAATCAGTCAAAAAGCTAGAAGCACAATTACAGAGCTACATGTTATCAAATGACTGGAGAATTGAAGAATTGGGCAACAAAATTGACAAACTGTTGAAGAAAGTGATTTCTCCACAAGGAGGGATTCTGGAAGCGCACCAACTAAAGGACTACAGCTTATGGGGTCTGGTAATCGCACGCGAGCTGGGGAAATGGAGAATCTTCATTGGGTCGATCAAAAAGGAATTTCTCTCATTCAAGGTGGGAAATTCCATATTTTGAAGGAGAAGATCCATGTGCCTGGTTGCGCAAATGCAAGAGGTACTTCCAGTACAACCACATAACAGACCCACAACAGAAACTGGAGGAAGTTGTTCTTTACCTTAATGGTAAGGCTGAGTCATGGTTTTTCTCCTATCACATCAGTAAAGGCATAGTTAGATGGACAGATTTTAGTATAGAAATTTGTAATAGATTCCAAGGAGCAACTAATAGTAAACTGAATCTAATTGGTGAATTCAAAAACATTGAACAAAAAAGATCTGTTAATGAATATCTGGAGGAATTTGAAGAATTGAAAGCATAGGTGCTGTTTAGAAATCTTATAATTCCAAAAAAAAAATTGTAGAATTCTTCATTGAAGGATTGAAGGAAGAGATTAGACATTCATTTAAAATGTTGGACCCCTATTCTTTCAGTAAAGCTGTAGAGAAGGATAGACATTAGGATAATCTCTTAGAGTCCTTGAGTAAGAAGGAAAGATTTCAAGGGGTTAAGTGCAGGGCATATAAACCAAGCTACTAAGTTTCCTAGCAACTCAGTTGGTAGCTAGGGAAATAAGTTGTTTGAGAGTAGAAGGGCTCAAGGATTATGTTACAAATGTGGGGATAAATATTACCCAGGGCACTTGTGCAAACAGAAGCAGTTGAATGCTATCTCTGCAACCATTGATCAGGAGGGAGAGGAACCAACAAAGATTGGGTGTGAGGAAGCAAACCTAGAATTACAGGAAGAAGCTATAGATGAGGCAGTCAGCTTGAATGCCTTGTCAGGAACTTAGGTCCCAAACACCACTAGGTTGAAAGGAGAATCTAAAAAGAACGGTATGTCTATTCTGTTAGATTCAGGCAGCACACATTGTTTTCTAGATATGGAAACTGCTAAGAAGATTGGGTGTGTAATCAAAGATACTTCTCCTACGAGGGTTATTGTGGCCAATAGAAATTATGTGATGAGTTATCACACTTGTCCTATTTTCAAATGGAAAATTCAAGGAGTGGAGTTTGAAGACTCTGTGAGACTTAAGATTAGGTGGCAATGAAATGATTCTAGGAGAATATTGGATGAAGAAGCACAATTCTGTGCTCCTGGACTTTATGGAATATAAGGTAGATGTTACACATAAAGGAAAAAGGGTAGAATTGAAAGGCATCTATAGTCGGGGGAATTGAGAAGCATGTCTGCTTATGGAGTAAAACAACTTATTAAAAGGGGGAAGACAGTATGGGCTCATTTGTTTACCATTTCAGCTTCAGAAGTGTAGAGTAAAGAGAATGTACCTCAGCTATCAACTCAATCATTCAGCAATTTCTAGATGTATTTGTTGAACCCACAACTCTACTACCAAGGAGGAATCATGTTCACCACATTCCTCTGAAAACATATGCTAATCCAGTCAGTATAAGGCCTTACAGGTATAGCTTTTTTCAGAAGAATGATATAGAAAAATAGATTAATGGCATGCTCCACAATGGGCTTATCCATCCCAGTCACTCCCCTTTCTCTTCTCATGTTCTACTAGTTAATAAGAAAGATGGGAGCTGGAGGTTTTGTATTGACTATATAGAACTAAATAACATAACCATAAAAGGCAAGTTTCCCATCCCTTTAGTGGATGATCTGATGGATGAATTATGTGGGTCAAGCATATACTCTAAAATTGATTTAAGGCCAGGATATTATCAGATTAGAATAGGGGAAGGAGGCATCTATAAAACAGCATTTAGGACTCACTTGGGGAACTATGAGTTTAGAGTTATGCCTTTTGGCCTAACTAATGCCCCAACCACTTTTCAGTCCTTAATGAATCATGTTGTTAAAATCTACTTGAGAAAATTTATTTTGGTATTCTTTGATGATATTTTGGTCTACAGTTCTTCCATTACTACTAATGTGGTCCATCTTAGAAAGGTATTAGAAGTACTAAGAGTATAAAAACTCTATGCCAAGATGTTCAAGTGTTCATTTGGGCAACCTAAGGTGGATTACTTAGGTCACATCATATCTGGAGAAGAAGTGGCTACTGACCCTTCCAAAATTAAGGCTATGTTTACTTGGCCTGTTCCCAAATCAATTAAAGCTTTAAAGGGATTTTTGGGATTGACATGCTATTACAGAAGATTCATTAAGTCCTATGGAATCATTAGCAGACCTCTAACCAACCTACTGAGGAAGAATGCCTTCCAATAGAATCAAGAAGCTGAACAGGAATTTTCTCAGCTTAAGGAAGCCATGATAATAGCTCTTGTACTAGCTCTAGCAGACTTTAATAAAACATTTATCATTGAGACTGATGTTTGTTCAAAAAGAATGGGTGCAGTGTTGATGCAAGAAGACAGGCCTATTCCTTTTTTAGCAAAGCACTAGCTCCTAGACACTTGGGGCTGTCAACCTATGAGAAGGAATATATGGTTGTGTTATCTGCTGTAGACAGATGGAGACACTATATACAAGGGGGTCATTTCATTATTAGGACTGACCACCACAGTCTAAAGTACCTATTAGAACAAAGGGTAACCACTGCACTACAACAAAAGGGATTGACTAAACTATTGGGACTGGATATGAGGTCCAGTACAAAAAGGGCACTGAAATGGGGTAATAGATGCCCTATCTAGAAGATTGGAAAAGGAGCCTACACTAAATGCTATTTCTGCAGTAGAACCTATATGGATGAAGGAGATAGAGATGTCTTATGAGCATGACCATGCAGCCTTGCAGTTTATAATTGTGCTGATTACAACACCTTGGGCTAAACCTAAGCTCACTTTGACTCAAGGAGTCATAAGATAAGAAGACAAGATTTATGTAGGGAGAGGAGTTGATCTAAGTCTTAAGATATTTGAAGCTTTACACCAGTCACCTTTGGGGGGCATTCTGGTCAACAGGGCACGTACAAGAGTATCAATTCTATATTCTATTGGCCAAACATGAAGGATGACATAAACAAATGGGTTTCTAAGTGTGACACTTGTCAAAGAGTCAAAACAGAAAATGTACATCCTTCAGGGCTTCTACAACCCTTACCTATTCCTGAATTACCATGGCAAGATATAGCCATGAATTTCATTGAGAGTCTACCATCTTCTTACTAAAAGAATGTTATTTTTGTAGTGGTTGATAGACTGACCAAATATGGTCACTTCTTAGCTCTAAAACATCCTTACACAGCCCATGATGTGGCTACCCTTTTCTTGAAGGAGATTAACAAGTTACATGAGTTGCCCAAGACTATTGTATCAGACAAGGATCTCATTTTCAGGAGCCATTTCTGGAAGCAGATATTCAAGGCTACGGGTACCAAACTCACCATGTCTACAGCCTGCCACCCTCAAACAGACGGCCAGACTGAAAGACTCAACGGGTGCCTAGAGTCCTATCTTAGGTCTATGGTCTTCTCAGAACCCAAACAATAGGTCAAGTGGCTGCCATTAGCAGAGTGGTGGTATAACACCAACCACCATAGTTCACTCAAAATTACCCCCTTTCAGGCACTCTATGGATTTATTCCTCCACAGATACCATTGGGATCTCTACCTCATTCAATACACTCACAAGTGGGAGCATGCACAGCACAACGACAACAAATGTTACAGCCTCACATTCTACACGATTAGTACAGAAGTGTAGCGTGAGCACATAAATAACATGTACCCAGTAAGTATCCAGTTTAACCTCGAAGAAGTAGTGACGAGGGATCGAAATCGACACTTAATATGGGCCAATAAATAAAATACGAAAATTCTAGATAGTCATGGAATACATCAATAATAATAATAATAACATAATAACAAATAGTAAATAAGTGATTCTTTAACTAAAAGTCAATTTAAAATCTCCACTGACGCATACTAACTTCAACAAATATGGGCCATCAAGTAAATTATAATTTCTCAAGTCATAAAATAATATCAAGTGTAATCGGTCTTCGAGCATTATCACGCATAATCTATGCCGAGGTCATACGGTCCGATCCAGATTAATATGTACACTGCCGAGGGCCGACCGGCACGAACCATAGATGCATCTATTGTACTGCCGAGGCATTCGGCCCACTCCACAAGAAGAGAGAATACACTACGAAGATTCGATTTAACGGTTATCACAAGACTAATACATGAGGCACAATTTCTATCAACAGCCAAGTAACTCGTTAAAACTTAAAGTAAGTGAAGTTCGATCTTTAAGAATCCTTTACCAAGTCTCAATATAATTTAAGCACTTAAATTAAGAAGTATAGTGCAAACAATACAAGTAATTTCATGATATGTTCCTAAAACTACTCGGACCTATGCATGATTTGTAGCTACGCACGGACTCTCGTCACTTCGTGCGTACGTAGCACCCACAATTAGAAGCAAATAGTAATTTAAAACACATATGGGGTAAATTTCCTCTTACAAGGTTACGCAAGAGACTTACCTTGTCCCAAAGCTCACTTTCCAGCCCACAAATTCGCGTTAAAGCCTCAACTTGGTGCCAAACAATCTAAGGCTAGTCAAATATTATATAAATTAATCAATATACACTCACAAGTTCATGATTTAACTATTAGAGTAATTATCCAACCCAAACTAGAAGATTCCTAAAATTCATCCCCGGTACCACATGCCCGGATTTCAAAAAAAAATCGAAGATAAATGTTACCCATAACCTCACAAAATCAAATATATAATTTCTACCCAATTAAATAGTCATTTTTGTGATTTAGTCTCATTTTTATCAAAACCTAAATTTTCCAATAATCTCCTAAAATTTCCACAATTTCTATGTTAAAATCTACCCATATGTCACGACCCCATGTTTCCTCCGTAGGATGTCGTGACGGTACCTAGTCTCTAAGACTAGGTAAGCCTAACAATTGTACCAAATAATTGAATATTAAGCTTAAACTTAAATCTCAATATCTGAAACAAATAAAACTGCAATTCACAATGATTACGATTTCCAAAACCTGGTAGAATTAAGTCACCAGCTTCTAAGAGAAATATAAGTGCCTCTATACATCAGTGTCTAAAGTGAATAAGGAAAAATGACATAATAAGGATAGAGGGGGACTCCGAGATCTGCAGGCACTAGCAGAGGTACCTCAAAGTCTCCACGTACTAACTGCTCACTGATATCGGGCCTGGTAGGAGGTACCTGGATCTGCATAAAAAGATGTGCAGAAGAGTGGCATGAGTACACCACAACAGGACCCAGTAAGTGCCAAGCCTAACCACGGTAGAGTAGTGATGAGGTCAGGTCAGCGCCCTACTAGAATAAAAAGGAAACAAGGCAAAGGATATAATAATATAATGAAAAGACTGAGAATTTAACAATGAGAAATTACAGAAAGGTAACAACACAGCAAATAGGGGTAAGCAACAAGGGCGCTCCCGAGGTACCGCTTCGTAGTTCCAAAAGTAAATACACAACATGGGATCTTCTGAGGTACCATCTCATAATCCCAAAAGTAAATATGCAACATGGGAGCTCTCGAGGTACCTCATCGTAGTCCCAAAAGTAAATATGCAACAGGGGAGCTCCCGAGGTACCAACTCATAGTTCGAAAAGTAAATACACAACTCGTAACCGATGGAAAAACGAATTTACAATAAGGAATTCTACAGTTAAAGACTGGATACAAAATCAAGGAAAAAACAAAATTCAACTAAGTATGTTACACAGTTTGCAAGTAAGGATTAAAACACATAGACATGCGATATTAGGATAAACATGATAACTACACATGCTAAGGCAACTCAGTTAACGAATTAAAAGAAGACTACTCATCAAGAACCAGATTTTTCAACATTTAACCCAAGTACGCACTCGTCACCTTGTATCTACGTTCTTCATGTATTTCAAATACCATAGCAGTACCAAAACCTAAGTGAAATTTTCCCCACACAAGGTTAGACAAGTCACTTATCTCAAATCAAGCTCAACCAGTCAATAAGAACGCCTTTCCCTCGATTTTCCGACTCTGAATGTCACAAATCTATTCAAAAGCAATTACATACTACAAATATAAGTATAAAGAACTAATCTAAATAAAGAAATCATGACTTTAACAAGAAATTAGAAAATCGTCCCAAAAAGTCGACCCAGGCCTACGTCTCGAAATCGGGTAAAAGTCATAAAATACGAACACTCATTCAACCACGAGTCCACCCATACCAAAAATACTCAAATCTGATACCAAAACCTCGATCAAAACCTCAAAATTCGGACTAAGAACCTTACACCTTCTTCCCCCAATTTTACAACCCAAATCCTTAATTAAACGAAGAAATTAATGATAGATTAGTGATATAATTAAAAATGAATCAAGAATCCTTACCCAAACGTTTCCTCTGAAATCCCTCAAATTTTTGCCTCAATCCGAGCTCTCTAATCCCAAAATGAAAATGAGATCAAACCCTCATTTTTTTTCCTTTTTCTGCCTAGTGAATCCGCATTTGTGGTCTCTGAGTCGCATCAGCAAAGCCACACCTGCGAAAAAACCATCGCAAGCATGGTCCTAGCTTAAGTCAAAAATTCCGCTTCTGAGGACAAAAAATGTGCTTTTGCGCCCTCATTTCTGCGGACGGTGTCCGCTTCTGCATTCCCAGGCCTTCTGGCCAATGTCGCACCTGCGACCAACCTTTTGCATCTGCGGGCCCGCAGATGCGGTCAAGACCTCGCACCTGCGATCCCAGCTAGGTTAAGCCAATTTCGCATCTGAGATCCAAACCTCGCTTATGCGAGTCCGCACCTGCGGCCAATCCCACCACATGTGCAATGACATCAGAAATAGCCCAACATCAGCCATTCCTCTAAGTCCAAAAATGGTTCGAAAATGATTCGAATCACACCCGAGGCCCCCAGGACCTCAACCAAAAATACCAACAAGTCCTAAAACATCATACGAACTTAGTCGAGCCTTCAAATCGCATTAAACAACGCTAAAAATACGAATCGCACTCCAATTCAAGTTTAATGAATTTTAGAACTTCAAACTTATACATCCGATGCCCAAACCTATCAAATCAAAGTCCGATTGACCTCAAATTTTGCATGTCACACCTCCATTTTCCGCCCCGGCGAGGGTGCGAGGGGTTTTCTCCAATTTAAGGACAGTCGAAACGGGATTTGTTTATTTATTTCAGAGTCGCCACCTGGGAATTTTAAGGCGTCCCAAGTCACCGGTTTTAATCCCTGAATCGAGGAGAATATGACTCTGTTTGTTATTCTGCGAACCAGAAATCCGAGTAAGGAATTCTGTTAATTCGGGAGAAGGTGTTAGGCATTCCCGAATTCCGTGGTTCTAGCACGGTCGCTTAACCATTTTTTATACATGGCCTTAATTATCTTGATTTACTAAATACATTTTTTGTTGTTATATGATTTTGTTACCGCCTTAGATTGTTCATAATTTTAGACCCTTACACGAATCACGCGTACGTATATTTGTGTTATATATTTTTTTTATATAAATATGAAGAATCGTGTCACGCATACGTGTACCCGATAAGATTGATAATATTATTTTTTGCATATTTTTATTATATAAAAAAAACTTATGTTCGAAATTGTGCTTAAAAATAAAGTTATGAACATCGTCACTCTTGTATGATTAAATAGTGAACTGCACATCTCTGGTTTAATTTAATATCCTCTGAAGAATCTCTTTTATTAAAAGTTTGCTCGAAGTTGAGCGAACGCATAATCCGAATTGCCTTTAGAAGTATAATCAGGTCACGCGAACGCATCCCTAATTACACAAAACATTCTTTATAAATTCTCTACAAATGTTTATTATGTCCATTTATATGAAAGTCATGGGAAATCGCCGATTTGGACGTCTCCAAAAAAAAGAATTCAAAATTTATTATGTGTTGACCGCAAGTTTTATTCATATGAATTATATACCTCAAAACTATTCAAATTTTAAAGAATTAGTGATAAAAAAAATGTGTAACTAAAACTACCATTTTTATCGTGAATACAATATTTGTATACCCAAAAAGCGAATTGCATGCAAAACTAGGAAAAGAATTAATTGATAAACAAACTAATAGTTTTCGAAGAAATTATATCTAAAGCGAACTCTATTTTTGTACATTTTTGACTTAGATGTGGCGATTCGTATTCGCAAATCCCACCTCCTTCTCATCTACTTGTTTTTAGTCCAAAGTTATAATTATTCGGTTAATTTGCTTACGATGATATATAAAATCAAACCAATTTTTATTCTCGGCCTATGCAAGCCATTTACAGTCACTAAAGACACACTTTGTAAGAATCATTGACATTATTTTTTATATACTATTTTTAAGAAGTGAATTAAAATAAAAGGACCCTTTGTTGAAAAGAAAGAGAATTATTCTACAAGTTCATTTAATAAAATGACATTACATATAACGTAGTTATACATCTGAACCATTTCATAATATTCCAACATCGTGACGGATTATATCAACTCACCTTTCACCTATGGTTATGCACATAACCGTTATCATGCCATATATGAACAACATACAACTTACATCAATCTAACTTTAAATAAAATTGGACTTTTTGACAAGATATGCTAGTAATGTAGTATCTTGATATTTCCATTCTATTCTATACTTAACCAACAATATCACAAGATTTAATTAATGGCCAACTTTTCTGCCATGTTCCCTGTCTTGACAATTCGAACATAACTATACTTAATGAAATTCTGAAATAGATAACATTATTACATCGCTTATACGTACTTCAAAAGGGAATGATTAACTAATAGTCATCATGTCAAGCATACTACTATATTAACCAACTGAAACAAAACTGAAATTTAAACTAATAAACTTAAACAAGTAGAAGACATAATTATAATTCCAAACTTCATTTATTTGGCAATGTTGAAGCTTTCCACAACATGAGTCTAAAGATATATACCTGGAAATGAGGGTAAAAGAGGCAAATTTCAGCAGTAGCAGCAGCAACAAAACCAACAGAATATACCAAATAACTCAGCAGATTTGAGCAAAACACCAAGACCCGTGGAACCAGACGAACAGTAACAGAATTTTAAGAAAAATTTCAGATTTAAACCAAACAATATCAACAAACAAACACGGACAGATTCAAGAAAACAATGTTTCAGATTTTCTTTCTTTCTTCTCTATCTGTTTCAGATTTGTTTCCCTCTGTCTGATTCTCTTTTTCTGTTTCTTTCTATGTCTATTTTTTTTTTCTATTTTTTCAGATTCAAATGCAGATTTCCTTTCTTTCTTTATTTTCTGTTCAGTTTTTCTCTTTCTATCTCTTTTTTTCTTTCTTCTCTTTTTCTTTCTATCTGGGTTCTGCCCAATTTTTCTCACTGTCCACTTCTTTCTTTCAGATTCCTCTGTCTGCCCTATCTCTGTTCCCCCTGAAATCAGTCTCTAAACCCTCTTCTTATACAAGTCTCCCCCCTTAAGTGCTGCCTGGCCCCTTTCTTTTAAAACCAGAAAACAAATCCACTCAAATAGCACTAAAATTGCTTTTCTAATCAAACAGCCATTAAGGATACCTTTTCCCTTATTTCAGCAGTCCCAATTCCCTTTGTCTCCCCATTATGATTAATTAATAGCCATTAACATCCCACTACTAGCACACTAATACTATCATATTATTCCTACTGTTTCATTCCCAAAAATACCCCTAAGAATCCCTTAATATTACTGCCCCCAGACTAAAACTGCCCAAATTCATCCATTGTTTAAACTAATCTGCCTAACATCAAACAGCTATTATATCCTCACAGATTGTGCTAAACAGGGAAATGCAATAGCTAATTGATCCAACAAACCCAATGTCTAATAGCTAATGGACGAAGGCTAATTCATATTGAACATTGAACTTGCATACAAACATATTAACAATACATAGAACTCAACAGAACAAATTTGAATTGAAATTGAGATTAGCATGAATGCAGAGGCATTGTCAGTATTGACACTGCCTGAAACCAACTGCTCAGAAATCAACACACACATATTTGACAAACTTTCTGACTTATCAAACAAGAACCAACTAATTGGCAAGAACTAATTAACTGATTACAACAAAATGATAATAATCAATCCAAAACAGATAAACAGGTTGTTACAATCAGCATTAACGGAAACAAGAATTTACAAAATAACTAATCGACGAACTTAATCGAGTCGATTATACACATTGTAAACAATCACAACAAACAGAGACAATGCTATAATTTTGATCAAATAAATAGAATCAAATAAACAAAAATAGGAAAATTACACACACTACTGAAACAAACAACAATATACACATAGGATACAAAAATAAGTAGGAAAAATACCTCTGAATCTACAAATTTATTCGGACACAGGCTCAACTTGGATTCGGACCATTTGAGGCTGAACAGACTTTATTCGAAGTATTCTCAATTGAGAATACCTCAATTAAAGTCTCTTAGACCTCAATCCCTTAATTAATCGGACAAATTCCACAATTTTGCATTTTTAGGGTTTCAGATTTTCCGTTTTAGGGTTTGACCAATTCTGGGCAAATTTGAAGGGAACAAAAGATGACTTAGGGATGAGGTAGGCCTAGGGGTTATTTGGTGTGAATTTGAGACGGATCTGGGTGAGTTCATGTTTGACTCGAATCTTCAAATGAAGATTCGAGAAGCTCTGAGATGATTCGAGGCAAACAAACAACAGATCCGTAATGAGGGTAGTTAGGGGAAGCTATGGTGTTAATTTGGAGGCCATCGGAGAAACTTGGGTTTTCAGACCAACCTTCGATCGAAGATTCGAGACATTGGGGCCTGATTCGAGGTATATGGGTTATGGATTTGGAACGGGGAGGTTGAGAGGAGTCGAGGGTGTTAAGGTGGGGTTGTTTGGACCACCGGAACCGCCGTGAGGCGATTTCCGGTGGGCGGTGCACGGTGGTGGACGGTGGAGTTCATCTGATCTCTTGAAAGAGACGATGAACAGGACAGGGGGGGTGGGGTGGTTTGGGGGGGCTGGGGTAGGATTTAGGCTTTTATAGGGGTGGGGTGGATTGATCTTGACCGTCAAATCAAACATGATCCACGGTCAGGATCAGTTCACTTAACCAAACGATGTCGTTTGGTTTAAGTTGGCGGAAAGGGTTGGGTCGAGTAATGGGTCGGGTAGGGGGTTACGGGTAAGGGTATGGAATCTTAACCGTTGGATTGATTTAATCCAACGGCCTTGATGAAAGATGGTCAAACGACATCGTTTGGTTTACCCCCTGAGTTGGACTGGATTGGGGCGGGTATGGGCTGTGATTTTGGGCCTGATATTTGTTTAAAATTGTTGGCCCAGATCCGTTTTGCCTATTATTTTCAACTTTTTTTTTTATTTTCTAATTTTATTCCTAATTATTAAATTCTTAATTTTAATTATAAAAATCAAAATCAACCTTAAAAATATTAATCACCCTTTAACAACCATTAACATACAAGACAAAACATTAATCACACAATGGCACATTTAAAAATAAGATAAATGCATATTTTTGTGATTTATTTTTTTTAATTAATTCTTAAATGCATAATTAAATCCTAGATATGCATGCAACATGTATTTTTATTTTATTTTTTATTTAACTATAACAAAGTAAACATTTACGGACAAAACACAAATAATTAATAAATGCCACATAAATTCTAAAAATTGCACACTAAGAGAATTTTGTTTTATTATTTTTTTTTATTTTTTTTTGGAGTAGTTTTCGCGAGGCAAAAATCACGTGCTCACAGCTGCCCCCCTTTGTGCGGAAACTCGAAGAGTTTTCGTGCAAAGATAAAGTGAGCGGACACGAGCGATTTTTGCCTGTTCGAATACTCCGTGGGAAGCATTTTTTGAAAGATTTGACCGAACCTCTGCTTCAAAGGTTTCCTACATATCCTTGGCTATAAAGGAATTAGGTCAATGTAGTTCGGGAAGTTTTGGTAGCTGGGACTACCATGGGACTGTGATGTTACTGCTGTTGCGTGCTGTTTTTATTGCTTGCTGACCTCCTTATTACACCCTGCTTTAAAGGAAAAACAAAAAGCTAAACTAGACTATGGTATATGAATTACAAAATCTTATCTAGATCATGCCCTTGCGTTTCTTGCTGCTTTGATGTCTCTTGTTGTTTTCCGCTGGGGATTTGATTGGACTCCTCTGCTTTATTGATTCTAAGTGTGCTCCTTTCTTATATGGGCGGGCTTTTGACTTCAACCCACAATGTCAAAATAAATTGCCATTCTGTTCTTCAGGGGGGCTCCTGACCTCGATTACTTCAACTGTTCTTCCTTGTTCTCCAGGTGGACGCCTGATTTCTGGTACTTCAACTGCTCTTCCTTGTTCTCCAGGTGGACGCCTGATTGCTGATACTTCCATTACTCTTCCTTGTTCTCCAGGTGGACGCCTGATTGCCAATACTTCCATTACTCTTCCTTGTTCTCTAGGTGGACGCCTGATTGCTAATATTTCACGTTGCTCTTCCTTGTTCTCCAGGTGGACGCCTGACTTCTAATACTTCCATTGCTCTTCCTTGTTCTCCAGGTGGACGCCTGACTGCTAATACTTCCATTGCTCTTCCTTGTTCTCCAGGTGGACGCCTGATTGCTAATACTTCCATTGCTCTTCCTTGTTCTCCAGGTGGACGCCTGATTGCTAATACTTCCATTGCTCTTCCTTGTTCTCCAGGTGGACGCCTGACTTCTAATACTTTCACTGCTCTTCCTTATTCTCCAGGTGGACGCCTGACTTCTAATACTTCCATTGCTCTTCCTTGTTCTCCAGGTGGACGCCTGACCATTAATACTTCCATTGCTCTTCCTTGTTCTCCAGGTGGACGCCTGATTGCTAATATTTCCGTTGCTCTTCCTTGTTCTCCAGGTGGACGCCTGACTTCTAATACTTCCATTGCTCTTCCTTGTTCTCCAGGTGGACGCCTGACTGCTAATACTTCCATTCCTCTTCCTTGTTCTCCAGGTGGACGCCTGACTTCTAATACTTCCATTGCTCTTCCTTGTTCTCCAGGTGGACGCCTGACTTCTGATACCTCAACTGCTCTTCCTTGTTCTCCAGGTGGACGCCTGACTTCTAATACTTTCACTGCTCTTCCTTATTCTCCAGGTGGACGCCTGACTTCTGATACTTCAACTGCTCTTCCTTGTTCTCCAGGTGGACGCCTGATAGCTAATTCTTCCATTGTTCTTCCTTGTTCTCCAGGTGGACGCCTGATTGCCAATACTTCCTTTGCTCTCCTTGTTCTCCAGGTGGACGCCTGATTGCTAATTCTTCCATTGTTCTTCCTTGTTCTCCAGGTGGACGCCTGATTGCCAATACTTCCTTTGCTCTTCCTTTTTCTCCAGGTGGATGCCTGATTTCTTTTATTTCCTTTGTTCTTCCTTGTTCTCCAGGTGGACGCCTGACTTCTGATACTTTAACTGCTTTTCCTTGTTCTCCAGGTGGATGCCTGACTTCTAACGCTTTCATTGCTCTTCCTTATTCTCCAGGTGGACGCTTGATTTCTTAATACTTCAATTGCTCTTCCTTATTCTCCAGGTGGATGCCTGACTTCTAACACTTCCATTGCTCTTCCTTATTCTCCAGGTGGACGCCTGACTTCTAATACTTCAATTGCTCTTCCTTGTTCTCCAGGTGGACGCCTAACTGCTAATACTTCCATTGCTCTTCCTTGTTCTCCAGGTGGACGCCTGATTGCTAACACTTTCATTGTTCTTCCTTATTCTCCAGGTGGACGCCTGATTTCTTAATACTTCAACTGTTTTTCCTTGTTCTCCAGGTGGATGCCTGATTTCTTCTATTTCCTTTGTTCTTCCTTGTTCTCCAGGTGGATGCCTGATTGCTAATTCTTCCATTGTTCTTCCTTGTTCTCCAGGTGGACGCCTGATTGCCAATACTTCTTTTGCTCTTCCTTGTTCTCCAAGTGGACGCCTGATTGCTATTTCCTTTCTTCTTCCTTGTTCTCCAGGTGGACGCCTGATTTCTAATTCTTCCATTGTCTTTCCTTGTTCTCCAGGTGGACGCCTGATTGCTATTTCTTCCATTGTCTTTCCTTGTTCTCCAGGTGGACGCCTGATTGCTAATACTTCCTTCACCGGGTGTTTCCTGACACAAATGTTGTTTTTACCCCTGTTTCAAATCAAAGAAAATTTCGTTAGTTTAAAGCAGGGTGGTTAGTTATGGAATTCTTGCTGAGGGTGGGGTTTCTCTTTGTCTCATTTTACTGCCTTGGAGTGGTAAAAAAAAGACTGTTTTGTCCTTGTAATTGATCCTTAACTATAGGATTCCCAACTGTTGTTTTCACTTCAAACCCTTTCAATTGTAATCATATGTCTCTCCTGGCATTACTGAACCACTTTTCTGATTCAACTTTTCTTACATCCATATCTTATTTTCATCCTATTACTTCCTGCCCGTCATGGCCGTATTTTGCCCTATGCAATCTTGAATCTTGGTAGTACACCTTGACATTCCTTCTTATTTGTTTGGAACAAAACTTACCTCAAAAGCTTTTAGAAGAGTAAGATTATTAGTGACGAAAACATGACGATTTCGACAATCTAGAATGAAAAGAAAAATCCAAATTTGGATGACTGTTGGAGAAGGAATAAGGAATTTATCTGATTGGATTTACTGGTACCAATGATCAGGGTATGCATTTTGGATTAATCAACCCAGTCTTTTAATCAATCTCTTTTTCAATTTTTTTATTTTGCTTTCCCAAAATTTCCACAACTCAATTTTACTTTTGCCAATTTACAAACCTTGTTCGACTTGCAGTATCTAAAAGAGTTTTCACCGACAAACCTTCCTCATTTGTTCATTTCTTAATTCTTTTTCGCCTTATGGTGCCTGCGAAGGTTTTCACCAATAAAACTCTCTCATTTTACTTTCTCTCAGCTTTCGTCGTCTCATGGTGCCCGTGTGGGTTTTCACCTATAAGACTCTCTCATTTTACTTTCTCTCAGCTTCTGTCGTCTCATGGTGCCCGTGTGGGTTTTCACCTATAAGACTCTCTCATTTTACTTTCTCTCAGCTTCCGTTGTCTCATGGTGCCCGTGCGGGTTTTCACCTATAAGACTCTCTCATTTTCATCGCTTTTCTTGTTTGGACCAGAGTGTTGTGAACCATCTCCATTTTCTTGACTCGGCACTTTTCTAAGATTGGTCGAAAGTTCTTTTGGTATGTGGTTGAAATGAAAAGGTATCAAAAGTTAAACAATTTTGGTATGGGTTTAAAATTACAATTCTTGGAATCATTTTTCTCTTTGCCAATACAATTCCTGCCCCTGCTTCTTGATTGGGGGTCTCTTGATGTTTCATTTTGTTCACATTATGCATATTATGCACCCTATGACCGAGCCGTGAGGCGCCTACGTATCCTCTTTGAGGAATCAGGTCAAACGTAGTTCACTCTATAATAGTGATTTTTCTATTTTTGCTTTTCTTCTTCTTTTTTTTTTGATTTTTTTTTCATTGATTCCAAGAGAGGGTAAGAAAGAAACGAATGTGGCTCAAAGGGGAAACCAAGGGTACAGTGTTTGGATAGCAGAATAAATTGCCTTTGTCATTCCAATCTTCGAAATAATGCCGAATACAAACATTTAATAACTATACCAAAGAAAAATCATGCATAATATCTCTTTACCGCATCAGAATTGATAGCCATGTCTATGCATTTTCCTTCAATATCTGTTAAACATAATGCACCATTGGATAATACTCTGGTCACAATGAATGGTCCTTGCCAATTCGGGGCAAATTTGCCCTTTGCTTCAGCCTGATGTGGAAGAATACGTTTCAGCACATGTTGACCCACTTCAAACTTTCGGGGACGCACCCTTTTGTTGTATGCCCTTGCTATTCTTCTTTGATACAATTGGCCATGACATACTGCTGCCAATCATTTTTCATCAATCAAGTTTAACTGTTCCAAACGGGTTTTGACCCATTCATCATCATCAATCTTAGCTTCGGCGATGATCCGAAGGGAAGGAATTTCAACTTCTGCAGGAATTACCGCCTCAGTGCCATATACCAACAAATAAGGAGTTGCTCCTACTGAAGTGCGAACAGTAGTGCGATATCCCAACAACGCAAATGGTAATTTTTCGTGCCATTGTCTTGAACCTTCTACCATTTTCCGAAGTATCTTCTTGATATTTTTGTTGGCTGCCTCGACTGCTCCATTCGCCTTGGGCCGATATGGGGTAGCATTGCGATGTATAATCTTAAACTATTGACATACTTCCCTCATTAAGTTACTGTTAAGATTAGCACCGTTATCTGTGATGATCACCTTTGGGATTCCGAATCGACATACGATATTTGAGTGAACAAAATCGACCACAACTTTCTTGGTCACTGATTTGAATGTTTTGGCCTCAACCCATTTGGTGAAATAATCAATGGCTACCAGAATGAACCTGTGCCCATTGGATGTTGCTGGCTCAATTGGTCCAATGACATCCATGCCCCAAGCGACGAAGGGCCATGGTGCCAACATTGTGTGCAACTCGGATGGTGGAGAGTGAATCAAATCTCCATGTATCTGGCATTGATGACATTTGCGCACAAAACTGATACAATCTCGCTCCATGGTAAGCCAATAGTAACCAGCTCGAAGAATTTTCTTTGCCAACACATATCCGCTCATGTGGGGTCCGCAAACTCCTGAATGTACTTCAGACATGACAGCCATAGCTTGTCTAGAATCTATGCATCTTAATAATCCAAGGTCTGGTGTTCTTTTATACAAAACTCCTCCACTTAAGAAGAATCCATTTTCCAATCGTCTAATGGTTCTCTTTTGATCCCCTGTGGCTTGTGCTGGATATATCCCCATTCTGATATACTCCTTGATGTCGTGGAACCATGGTTCACCATCAAATTCCTCCTCAACCATGTTGCAGTAAGCGTGCTGATCGTGGACTTGAATATGTAGTGGATCCACATAAGCTTTGTCTGGATGGTCCAACATTGATGCCAGGGTAGTCAATGCATCGGCAACCTAGTTATGGATTCTTGGAATATGCTTGAACTCTACGGATCGAAATCGTTGACAAAGATCATGCAGACATTGTCGGTATGGTATGAGCTTCAAGTCTCGTGTTTCCCATTCTCCTTGAATTTGATGTACCAGAAGATCCGAATCTCCCAAGACCAAGATTTCCTGGATGCCCATGTCTGCGGCTAGTCTTAACCCCAGAATACAAGCTTCATACTCAGCCATATTATTGGTGCAATAAAATCGAAGTTGAGCCGTAACAGGATAGTGATGCCCTGTTTCAGAAATAATTACAGCTCTTATCCCGACTCCTTTCATGTTAGCGGCCCCATCAAAGAAAAGTTTCCAGCCAGGTTTTTCAATTTGCTCCATCTCACCGATATGCATTATTTCTTCATCGGGAAAATAGGTTTTCAATGGCTCGTACTCCTCGTCGACCGGGTTTTCGGCTAAATGATCGGCCAATGCTTGGGCTTTCATTGCAGTCCGAGTCACATAGATGATGTCAAATTTTGTGAGCAATATCTGCCACTTTGCAAGTCTCCCCGTTGGCATAGGTTTTTGAAAAATATATTTCAACGGATCCAGACGCGAAATGAGGTAAGTAGTGTAGGATGACAAATAGTGTTTCAATTTTTGAGCTACCCAAGTTAGGGCGCAACATGTCCTTTCCAGATGAGTGTACTTAACCTCATAAGCTGTGAATTTCTTGCTAAGGTAGTAGATGGCCTATTCTTTTCTGCCGGTGAGGTCATGCTGCCCCAATACACAACCAAAGGAATTTTCCAAGACTGTCAAGTAAAGAATCAAAGGTCTTCCTGGCTCTGGCGGAACCAGCACGGGTGGATATGACAAGTATCATTTTATCTTATCAAATACTTCTTGACACTCATCAGTCCACTTGACCGCAGCATCTTTCTTCAACAATTTGAAAATAGGCTCACAGGTTGCCGTGAGCTTAGCAATAAACCTGCTGATGTAATTCAACCTCCCTAACAAACTCATTACTTCAGTTTTGTTCCTTGGAGGTGGCAATTCTTGGATGGCTTTGATCTTTGATGGGTCTAGCTCGATGCCTCGCCGACTGACTATGAATCCCAGCAGCTTTCCAGATGGAACACCAAATGCGCACTTGGCAGGGTTAAGCTTGAGGTTGTACCTGCGAAGTCTCAAGAAGAATTTCCTCAAATCCCCAACGTGGTCGGCCTGATGCTTCGATTTTATGATCACATCGTCCACGTATACCTTAATCTCCTTATGTATCATATCATGAAACACCGTGGTCATTGCTCTCATGTAAGTTGCCCCGGCGTTCTTTAAACCGAAGGGCATTACCCGGTAACAATAAGTTCCTCATGGTGTGATGAATGCCGTCTTCTCTGCATCTTCTTCATCCATTAGAATTTGATGATACCCAGCATAACAATCCACAAAAGATCCTATCTCATGCTTGGCACAGTTATCGATCAAAATATGGATATTGGGCAATGGGAAGTTATCCTTCGGACTTGCTTTGTTGAGATTGCGGTAGTCGACGCATACTCTAATTTTGCCGTCTTTCTTTGGCACAGGAACGATATTAGCCAATGAAACAGGATATCGAGTGACTCGAATGACCTTTGCCTCCAACTGTTTGGTGATTTCTTCTTTAATTCCTACACTCATATCCGGCTTGAACTTTCTCAACTTTTGCTTGACAGGAGGCACCATTGGATCAGTGGGCAATTTGTGAACCACTAAATTAGTGCTCAAACCTGGCATGTCGTCATATGACCATGCAAAAACATCTTTGAATTCGATGAGTGTTTTAATTAACTCTTCTAGGATCTTTGGTTCAAGGTGTACACTTATTTTAGTTTCTTGGATATTATTTGCCCCCTATATTGATGTCTTCGGTATCACCCAGATTAGGTTTGGTTTTTTCTTCAAAATGAATTAACTCTTTACTAATCTCTTCGAAAGCCTCCTCCTCATCATATTCTGACTCATAATCACAATATACTTCTTGAATTATTATTTCGGAACCAGATTGATTTTTAAGACTGGGCTGAGGATTCCTCATGCATGCCATATCACTAGAGCCAGCGTAAAAAGAACTGTACAAAAAAAGAAGAAAAGAAAAGAAAACTATCAGGAATGATAATGAAAGGGAAACTGTATTTTATTGGATGATGAAAGATAACAAGGTTTGCACACTTCAAATAAACTGTAAGATAAACATTGGGATTACAACCTTGAGGTAACCCAAACAAACTGAAGGAAAATCAAAATAAACTACCAAGACTCCTTTCGAATGGGGAGAGGAGTGCTTTCCAGTTATTAAGCCTTGTCTCTAGACCAACGAATTGAACTTCTGTGTTGCTAGAACTTTCACCGTTTTCCACCATATTCACATCGTCAAACAGCTTTTCGAATCTTTCAATTAATTCCTCATCAGGATTAATCATGGATTTAGGAATTGTTGTTATCGGGTGATTTTTGGTACCGGACTTGACAAAAGATTTTGATAGATGTGGGACTGGCTTTGGAAGTACCCATGCCTTCTGTTTTGGCTTCTTGGCTTTTCTCATGTCTGTGACAGTGGGTACGAATCCCAAACCAAAAGTTCCCCAGTTCTCGGGGAGAGATACTGGTTGTATAATGCCTTGCAAAGATGAGCCCAACCCTTTGCTGGGTATAAAACCATTCTTTAACATTTCATAGGCTACCATGACTGATGCAGAGGTTATTTTTGGATTCGGAATGTATTTCCCCTCTGGAATTTTCTCTACCGACATTGTGTCGGAAACCTGGTAGACCCATGGTCCCTGGTCACTTTCTATTCCCTCGACCGGTACAATGGCACCGTTGTGAGCATTTAAACTATCCTCCCTGGTGTAGTGTTGACGGAACTGCTTTAGTGGCATGGATCCATGGTCGGCCCAACAGCAAATTATAGGAAACAGTCATATCCAACACTTGAAACTCCATCGTGAATTCAATTGGCCCTATTGTCAGCTCCAGCACTATGTCGCCAAATGAATCTCTGCTTCTACCGTCAAACCCCCGTACGCAAATACTATTCTTCTGGATCCTCTCCTCTTTGATTTTCAACTTGCCCAGAGTGGAGAGAGGGCAGATGTTTGTGCTTGACCCGTTGTCAACCAATACCCGGGTTACTACGGAGTTTTCACATTTCAATGTGAGGTAAAGAGCTCTGTTGTGCTCAGTACCTTCCACAGGCAGTTCATCATCAGAAAATGTGATTCTGTTTGCCTCAAAGATTCTGTTGGCTATTTTTCCCAAATGATTCACGGAGATCTTATCAGGAACGTGTGCCTCATTCAGGATTTTCATCAAAGCTTGACGGTGCTCCTCTGAATGGATCAGTAATGACAATAATGAAATTTGAGCGGGCGTCTTTTTCAATTGATCCACAACAGAATAGTCATGGAGCTTCATCTTTCTTAAAAACTCTTCCGCTTCTTCTTCCGTCACAGCTTCCTTTATTGGTGTTGGATTATTTTTTGTTTTTCTTAACTCCTCGAGAGTGAAACATCTTCCCGACCGAGTTAAGCCTTGCACCTCATAGACTTCTTCCTTGACTTCTTTTCCTTTATACCGTCACCCGTTCATAGTTCCATGGAATGGCTTTGTTGCTGATCACTGGTAACTGGGTTACCGGCTTGATAATAACTCGATCTACACGGGCTCCTTCCACGACTACAATGGGTTTGCTGGCGACCCCTGGTACAATCACTTTTGATCCTATCTGCTTTGTAGCAACTTTGCTCGAAGATCCCTTCTCAACTACCACAGATGGTTCATCACCATTTTTGTTCTGCTTAGGCACCGACTTCTCCTCTGTTAACTGCTCATCTGGCTTGGTTTCATGAGACCTAATCATCATGACGGTTTGCGATGGCTTATTTGTTTCCCCATCAGCCCGTACTATTTCTATCATATTGGCCTCCTGATGGGTTGGCATTGGATTTCTGTTGATATTGGGAGCTTCAGGGGTTTGAACTTCAATTTTATTAGTATCAATCAGCTCTTGTATTGCATTCTTCAAATGCCAACACTTTTCTGTATCATGGCCTGGTGTACCAGAACAATACTCACAGCTTATGGTGTAGTCCAGATTCTTTGGGGGAGGATTGGGCAGCTTGGATTGTATCGGCCTTAGCATGTCTAGCTGTCTCAACCTGTGGAACAGACTAGTGTATGATTCACCCAATAGAGTGAAGGTTTTCTTTTTCTGTCCCCTTTCACCCCTGAATGCTTGACTAGGCCTGAAACCTGGTCTGGGGTAGGTTCGTGGGTAAGTACTTGGTATGACAGGGGCACGCCAATGAGCGTGGGCAGGTGGTTGATTGTATGCTTGTGCATTATTGATGGAAAAATGAGGTTCCGACGGGTAATAGTAGTGTTGGGGTGAATTGTGGTGGTAAGTTGATTGGTGGGATCGATGTTGATTGTAGTAATGCGGTGAACCTCCGGATCCCGACCAAGTTCCTGAATCAACCACCGCTGCTTCCTCCCTTTTCTTTCTTCCAATTCCTCCTACTCCGCCTTGAATAGCTTGAGTAGTCGCCTTAATAGCCGAATAACTCATGATTTTATTTGTTTTGAGACCTTACTCCACCATACCTCCCATCTTCACTACTTCGTTGAATTATTTTCCTACCGCTGAAACCAAATGGGCACAGTAAGTTGGTTCTAGGGCTTGTAGGAAGTAGTCTACCATTTCACTTTCCTTCATAGGAGGATCCACCCTTGCTGCCTATTCCCTCCACCGGAAACCATATTCTCTAAAACTTTCATTGTGCTTTTTCTCAAATTTTGTCAAAGATAGTCGATCTGGGATGATTTCCAGATTGTATTGGAAGTGGTAAGAAAATGCATGTGCCAGGTCATCCCAGGTGTACCATCTCCCATGGTCCTGGCGTGTATACCACTCCAAAGTTGATCCGCTCAAACTTTGACTGAAGTAAGCCATCAATAATTCGTCTTCTTCCCCCGGCTCCTCGCATCTTGCTGCAGAAACCCCTTAAGTGGGCTACTGGATCGTCGTGCCCATTGTATAGGTCAAATTTGGGCATCTTGAAACCAACTGGCAATTGCACATTTGGGAACAAGCATAAATCCTTGTAGGCCACACTGACCTTCCCTCCTAACCCTCGCATGTCTCGGAATGATTGTTCTAGGCTTTTGACCTTCCTGAACATCTCTTCTTGTTCAGCATTTTTGACTGGCTTGTCAATTTCTGTTGGGAGGTCAAAACGAGGAGTAGATGAATGGATTTCGGAGGCTTTGAAGGTGGGCTCCGGGGGGTAGTATTGGTTGTCCTGGGCCTGGAATATAGGCTCACTAGGAGATTTGTGGAATGTAGCCGGGGGAGGTGCTATGAAAACAGGAGTTACTGGTGGAGAAAGGTATGGAACTGGTTTAGGCGGTGGAGACTGCGGTGTCTGAGAGGTGGTGCCTCGGTAGTGTTGGTATATGGGGAAATTTGGGGATAGTTCAGTGGTAAGATTATCCTGAGTTTGGGCTAGTGATGGAGCAGGGTTAGCTAGGTAAGATGAGGGTGATTGCCCTGTAGACCAGGCCCGGTACATCTCAGCCATTTGCTGCTTGAGTTTAAGCATTTCTTCTTTCATTTTACCGACGTCCATCTCCTCTATCTCAATACCTGTGTCGATATCCGGGATAGACATACTTTTGTGTATTGGTCCTTTTGATCTCGTGTGATAATGATAATATGCCAGTATACTCTTAGAGAAACTAACTGCTTGAATTTTGGAAATGAGCAAACTTGTTAGTTTTGAGAGTTTAACACATATATAATTACACGTTGAGATGCAATGTTCCTAGACAAATAACCCTTTTCTATTATGCATTTGCTCGGCTGCTTGTGTCATCTCCACTTTTCTTGGCCTTTCTTTTTATTGTCACTCACTCTTATTTTATTTTTATGATTGTGGATGTGGTCGAATCTTATAAAGATTGCTTATGTATCATGCCCCTGCATGAATCAGACCTTGCGTAGTTCGGACGTAAAGCAATTGTCAACACTTTTATTTATTTTACAAAGATGGAACAGACATTACATTCGGAAAACATTATAAAAACGGTTTAAAACTTGACACAAACCCAAATCAAACAAAAGACATAACTCTCAATAGTGTGAACAGGCTCCACTTCCCACTTTTGTTTTCAATTATTGGATCATCTGCTCATGGTGGGGCTTGACCCGGATGACCTCCCAGCGTACGATACATTCTTTCTAACTCCATTGCCAGATGACGGGAAAAAATAGGTGCGTGCTCTATAAACCTCTCATAATCCATCCCTTGGTAGTTTACATAACTTTGAGAGGTGTAAACCGCTAAATCATGGATTTGTGCCCTGAAATCTTGGAGATGTTGGTCTTGGTTTTGCAGTTGTTGTTGGCGAGTGGTGGCTATATCTCTGATACGGTCTTCACGATCTAAAGCTGACTCTAATTGAGCTCGGAGTCTGGCCTGATCGAGTCTTGCCTGTGCTCTTTCTCTGTCGATGTCTGCGTGCTGATGTTCTCTGTTGTATCTCCTCGCTTCTTCCAGTTGTGCATGAAGTTGAGCTTCTAAATGTATCCAACGGTCTTTCTCCTTCTTGAATTGTGCCCTGTCTTCTTCAGATTGCCTTACTTGGTGTTCCTTATTAGATCTGGCCTCTTCGTTTAATTGTTGGATTCTTTCTTTAGCTTTGTTCAACGCCTTTTCGGTTTTTGCCGAAATAGAATCACAATTTTGCATTTTTTTCCAAAAGATTGGCGATGATTTTTTGATCCTTCCAACTCCTCATTGGTGTTTTAGAAGCTTTCTTCATTTTTTGAAATTGAGCGTGAAGATTTTTATTCTCACAAGCTAGACTCTTCTTCTTGCCTTCTGCTTCTTGTGCTTGCAAATCTTTCTCCAAACTGAGGCTCCTCAGATTTTTCTTTAGGGCATGGATAGTCGATTTGTACCCCTTTTCCTTTTCTCCCCAAATCAACCGCTCTTGGATTTTATCGTTAAAGGTTTGAACATGGGGTCTTTTTGTTGGCCTTCTTAGATCGGGTTCTAGTGCGTCATCCACGCGGGACCGTTTCTCAAACCACCTTGCATATCCTGGATTTATCTCGCTCTTTGTAGTGTCTGGAACTTGAGTATCATCTTTCAAGTATCGACATCCATTCCACATCTGCTGAATTAAAGCTTCGGGAAGAGTGGCTTCAGGGTGTAACTCGATTACTTGCATACTCAGATATTCATCATCAGGAAGTACTTGGTATCTCCCTAGTTGTCTTAGAACTCTTTGTGGCGCATATGGCTGGATGTTTCTCAATCCCAATAGTAGCAAATAACTATTCGAGGTTGACATGTGTATCACTTCCCTTACCGGGAGCCATCCCAAAGTCCACTCAATTTGACTTGCCATTAAAGATCTTAGATGAGACACCCAGGATTCGACCCCTTCTGGAGACTTATAATCTTTTATTCTTTCTTCATAACTCTCGATGAAATTATCATGGCTTGGACTATACTGTATGAATTTGGGGTAATGTTGGAGATGTTCAACCATCCACATTTGCAACAAAATTTTGCACCCTTCGAATATCTTTGCCCCTGATTTACATAAAGTCAATGCCCGATAAATGTCTGGGAGAATGATCGGGCCAAGGGTGTGATTTTCCTTGGTAGTGAGGACCTGTACGACTTTAGTTGTGCGAATATCAATTGTTCGTTCTTTGTTTGGGAAGACCATGATTCCTAGAAAAGCCACTATGAAAGCTAAGCGACGGTGAATCTGCCAGGTGTCTCTGTTCTGCTTGTTAGTAAGGCCCTTCTCATGAATTTCAAATCCATCTGGCTTTCCGAACCTTGAATATAGGAAGTTGAAAGAACAACACCCGTTGATAACATTGCTTTTTTTGATTTGATTACTGATGTTCAGAAGCCCAAAGAATCGATGCACTGAGGGAGCTTTTGGGAATATAAGACTTTGGTTTCATAAATCTCCAGCAAAACCGGCATATCCAGCTATCTCTTCTAATGTAGGAGTAAGCTCGAAATCAGAGAAGCGAAAGACATTGTGAACAGGGTCCCAAAAAGTTACTAATGCCGCAATTAAGTCATTACGTGGTTTAACTTTCATAATATCTGTGAGAGTCTCCAAATGCTTAACGACCCATTTTTGACCATCTTCTCCTAACTCATGCCACCACATCTGAAGCCGAAATAGAAACTCATCTGTATTTGCGGATGGTGGGTTTTGGGTGGCACTCTTTTTGTATCTACGATTAATTTTAACAAAATCAAGACTCATTTTGAAAACAAACACTCATAAATAAAAAAATCATTTTTTTTATATTTTTTTTTATTTAACACTTCTTTTTTTCAAAACTTAAAACTATTTTTGGGAATTTTGTAAAACAACCCATTTTATTCCTCGGCTCTCACAATGATTTTTTTTTCAATTAAGCTGGTCAACAAGCTAATCCGAGGCAAATGAATGCACAAGTAGCAAGTAGGATGCATCAGGATGATCTTTTCATTTCGGGTTCACCTGTCCTAGACAGACCCAACCCCTGTGTTAGAGTCTTCCAAAGCCAAATGTACATGATGCAAAATAGACGTTCCTACTAGGGATCCGGTACATGGCTGAGTTATTCTAAGGGAAAAACCTGAGGCAGATTGTTCTAGACCTGGCTTACCCAAACGGACAGTTTGAGCCGAAGTGGGGGCAACGTACCGGGAGCACGAAAGTCTACCCGGCCTAGTTACTTGTCTCAACTTCGTCTTATTTGGTATGACTTTTAACAGAAAGGTGGGCCACGCGCACGTGTGCACCATAAATTCAGAAGACTCATAAAGAAGGAGGGTTTTCGTAGCAGTTTTATATACACAATTCAAATAATATTAAAGCGGTAAAAGCATCATTTAGCACATTAAGCATAAACATGTAAAAATCAGATAATAAATAAAGCCAGCTATAATAGTTATTTTAAGCTCGAATTCTTAAACCCTGAACCAGTTGTTCTGGGTTCGTTCCCCAGCAGAGTCGCCAGAGCTGTCACACATCCATTTTCCGCCCCGGCGAGGGTGCGAGGGGTTTTCTCCAATTTAAGGACAGTCGAAACGGGATTTGTTTATTTATTTCAGAGTCGCCACCTGGGAATTTTAAGGCGTCCCAAGTCACCGGTTTTAATCCCTAAATTGAGGAGAATATGACTCTGTTTGTTATTCTGCGAACCAGAAATCCGAGTAAGGAATTCTGTTAATTCGGGAGAAGGTGTTAGGCATTCCCGAATTCCGTGGTTCTAGCACGGTCGCTTAACCATTTTTTATACTTGGCCTTAATTATCTTGATTTACTAAATACATTTTTTTTTGTTATATGATTTTGTTACCGCCTTAGATTGTTCATAATTTTAGACCCTTAAACGAATCACGCGTACGTATATTCGTATTTGTGTTATATATTTTTTTTATATAAATATGAAGAATCGTGTCACGCATACGTGTACCCGATAAGATTGATAATATTATTTTTTGCATATTTTTATTATATAAAAAAAACTTATGTTCGAAATTGTGCTTAAAAATAAAGTTATGAACATCGTCACTCTTGTATGATTAAATAGTGTACTGCACATCTCTGGTTTAATTTAACATCCTCCGAAGAACCTCTTTTATTAAAAGTTTGCTCGAAGTTGCGCGAACGCATAATCCGAATTGCCTTTAGAAGTATAATCAGGTCACGCGAACGCATCCCTAATTACACAAAACATTCTTTATAAATTCTCTACAAATGTTTATTATGTCCATTTATATGAAAGTCATGGGAAATCACCGATTTGGACGTCTCCAAAAAAAAGAAATCAAAATTTATTATGTGTTGACCGCAAGTTTTATTCATATGAATTATATACCTCAAAACTATTCAAATTTTAAAGAATTAGTGATATAAAAAAAACGTGTAACTAAAACTACCATTTTTATCGTGAATACAATATTTGTATACCCAAAAAGCGAATTGCATGCAAAACTAGGAAAAGAATTAATTTGATAAACAAACTAATAGTTTTCGAAGAAATTATATCTAAAGCGAACTCTATTTTTGTACATTTTTGACTTAGATGTGGCGATTCGTATTCGCAAATCTCACCTCCTTCTCATCTACTTGTTTTTAGTCCAAAGTTATAATTATTCGGTTAATTTGCTTACGATGATATATAAAATCAAACCAATTTTTATTCTCGGCCTATGCAAGCCATTTACAGTCACTAAAGACACACTTTGTAAGAATCATTGACATTATTTTTTATATACTATTTTTAAGAAGTGAATTAAAATAAAAGGACCCTTTGTTGATAAGAAAGAGAATTATTCTACAAGTTGATTTAATAAAATGACATTACATATAATGTAGTTATACATCTGAACTATTTCATAATATTCCAACATCGTGACAGATTATATCAACTCACCTTTCACCTATGGCTATGCACATAACCGTTATCATGCCATATATGAACAACATACAACTTACATCAATCTAACTTTAAATAAAATCGGACTTTTTGACAAGATATGCTAGTAATGTAGTATCTTGATATTTCCATTCTATTCTATACTTAACCAACAATATCACAAGATTTAATTAATGGCCAACTTTTCTGCCATTTCCCTGTCTTGACAATTTGAACATAACTATACTTAATGAAATTCTGAAATAGATAACATTATTACAACGCTTATACGTACTTCAAAAGGGAATGATTAACTAATAGTCATCATGTCAAGCATACTACTATATTAACCAACTGAAACAAAACTGAAATTTAAACTAATAGACTTAAACGAGTAGAAGACATAATTATAATTCCAAACTTCATTTATTTGGCAATGTTGAAGCTTTCCACAACATGAGTCTAAAGATATATACTTGGAAATGAGGGTAAAAGAGGCAAATTTCAGCAGTAGCAGCAGCAACAAAACCAGCAGAATATACCAAATAACTCAACAGATTTGAGCAAAACACCAAGACCCGTGGAACCAGACGAACAGTAAAAGAATTTTAAGAAAAATTTCAGATTTAAACCAAACAATATCAACAAACAAACACGGACAGATTCAAGAAAACAATGTTTCAGATTTTCTTTCTTTCTTCTCTATCTGTTTCAGATTTGTTTCCCTCTGTCTGATTCTCTTTTTCTGTTTCTTTCTATGTCTATTTTTTTTTTCTATTTTTTTCAGATTCAAATGCAGATTTCCTTTCTTTCTTTTGTTTCTGTTCAGTTTTTCTCTTTCTATCTCTTTTTTTCTTTCTTCTCTTTTTCTCTCTATCTGGGTTCTGCCCAATTTTTCTCACTGTCCACATCTTTCTTTCAGATTCCTCTGTCTGCCCTATCTCTGTTCCCCCTGAAATCAGTCCCTAAACCCTCTTCTTATACAAGTCTCCCCCCTTAAGTGCTGCCTGGCCCCTTTCTTTTAAAACCAGAAAAAAAATCCACTCAAATAGCACTAAAATTGCTTTTCTAATCAAACATCCATTAAGGATACCTTTTTCCCTTATTTCAGCAGTCCCAATTCCCTTTGTCTCCCCATTATGATTAATTAATAGCCATTAACATCCCACTACTAGCACACTAATACTATCATATTATTCCTACTGTTTCATTCCCAAAAATACCCCTGAGAATCCCTTAATATTACTGCCCCCAGACTAAAACTGCCCAAATTCATCCATTGTTTAAACTAATCTGCCTAACATCAAACAGCTATTATATCCTCACATATTGTGCTAAACAGGGAAATGCAATAGCTAATTGATCCAACAAACCCAATGTCTAATAGCTAATGGACGAAGGCTAAATTCAGATTGAACACTGAACTTGCATACAAACATATTAACAATACACAGAACTCAACAGAACAAATTTGAATTGAAATTGAGATTAGCATGAATGTAGGGGCATTGTCAGTATTGACACTGCCTGAAACTAACAGCTCAGAAATCAACACACACATGTTTGACAAACTTTCTGACTTATCAAACAAGAACCAACTAATTGGCAAGAACTAATTAACTGATTACAACAAAATGATAATAATCAATCCAAAACAGATAAACAGGTTGTTACAATCAGCATTAACGGAAACAAGAATTTACAAAACAACTAATCGACGAACTTAATCGAGTCGATTATACACATTGTAAACAATCACAACAAATAGAGACAATGCTATAATTTTGATCAAATAAACAGAATCAAATAAACAAAAATAGGAAAATTACACAAACTACTGAAACAAACAACAATATACATATAGGATACAAAAAGAAGTAGGAAAAATACCTCTGAATCTTCAAATTTATTCGGACACAGGCTCAACTTGGATTCGGACCTTTTGAGGCTGAACAAACTTTATTCGAAGTATTCTCAATTGAGAATACCTCGATTAAAGTCTCTTAGACCTCAATCCCTTAATTAATCGGACAAATTCCACAATTTGGCATTTTTAGGGTTTCAGATTTTCCGTTTTAGGGTTTGACCAATTCTGGGCAAATTTGAAGGGAACAAAAGATGACTTAGGGGTGAGGGAGGCCTAGGGGTTATTTGGTGTGAATTTGAGACGGATCTGGGTGAGTTCATGTTTGACTCGAATCTTCAAATGAAGATTCGAGAAGCTTTGAGATGATTCGAGGCAAACGAACAACAGATCCGTAACGAGGGTAGTTAGGGGAAGCTATGGTGTTAATTTGGAGGCCATCGGAGAAAGTTGGGTTTTCAGACCAACCTTCGATCGAAGATTCGAGACATTGGGGCCTGATTCGAGGTATATGGGTTATGGATTTGGAACGGGGAGGTTGAGAGGAGTCGAGGGTGTTAAGGTGGGGTTGTTTGGACCACCGGAACTGCCGTGAGGCGATTTCCGGTGGGCGGTGCACGGTGGTGGACGGTGGAGTTCATCTGATCTCTTGAAAGAGATGATGAACAGGACAGGGGGGTGGGGTGTTTGGTTTGGGGGGCTGGGGTAGGATTTAGGCTTTTATAGGGGTGGGGTGGATTGATCTTGACCGTCAGATCAAACATGATCCACGGTCAGGATCAGTTCACTTAACCAAACGATGTCGTTTGGTTTAAGTTGGGGGAAAGTGTTGGGTCGAGTAATGGGTCGGGTAGGGGGTTACGGGTAAGGGTATGGAATCTTAATCGTTGGATTGATTTAATCCAACGGCCTTGATGAAAGATGGCCAAACGACGTCGTTTGGTTTACCCCCTGAGTTGGACTGGATTGGGGCGGGTATGGGCTGTGATTTTGGGCCTGATATTTGTTTAAATTGTTGGCCCAGATCCGTTTTGCCTATTATTTTCAACTCTTTTTTTTATTTTCTAATTTTATTCCTAATTATTAAATTCTTAATTTTAATTATAAAAATCAAAATCAACCTTAAAAATATTAATCACCCTTTAACAACCATTAACATACAAGACAAAACATTAATCACACAATGGCACATTTAAAAATAAGATAAATGCATATTTTTGTGATTTATTTTTTTTAATTAATTCTTAAATGCATAATTAAATCCTAGATATGCATGCAACATGTATTTTTATTTTATTTTTTATTTAACTATAACAAAGTAAACATTTACGGACAAAATATAAATAATTAATAAATGCCACATAAATTCTAAAAATTGCACACTAAGAGAATTTTGTTTTATTATTTTTTTTATTTTTTTATTTTGGAGTAGTTTTCGCGAGGCAAAAATCACGTGCTCACATTGCATACAAGTCATAAATGACATTACGGACATGTTCCAACTTTCGGAATCGAAATCCGATCCCGATATCAAAAGGTCCACCCCAGTCAAACTTTCCAAAAATCACCTAACTTTCCAACTTTCGCCAATTAACGCCGAAATGACCTACGGCCTCCAAATCAACATCTGGACATGCTTCTAAGACCAAAATCACCCTACGGAGCTAGTGAAACCATCGAAACTCCATTCCTGAGTCGTTTTCATACAATTCAAACTACTGTCAAATTCCTAGAACTTAAGCTTCCGTTTTATGGACTAAGTGTCTCATTTCACTCCTAAACCAAAAACAAATCCTCCCGGCAAGTCATGCAACCACAAAATGAAATAGAGGGAGCGATAAATAGGGGTTCAGGGCTAATACTCTCAAAATGACTGGCCGGGTCATTATACTATAATGCGTGATTTAAACTCATATTGTATAGAAATTACGTACCCAAAGTTCTAGGTGAAAACCCCTCTTCAAAAAACTCTAAATTCGACCAACAAGTGAGAGAATAAATAAAATGAGCCTAAATCCCCATTTTTAAAACACACTGCCCAGGCATTTCTTCTTCACGATCGCGGAAAAGCCATCGTGGTCGCGAAGGCAAGCTGCCCAGGCCCAGGAGGACTCGCATGCGAACGCAAAGTCTGACAAGCCTGAGCTTCGCGAACGCGTGGTCCAGCTCGCGAACGCGAAGAGGAACGATCTCACACCCCCAGCCCTTTCTCCCTGCACGAACGTTGGCCCCTTCACGCAAACGCGAAGGCCATAGGTCCCAGACCTTCGTGAACGCAGGAAAGGGGTCGCCAACGTATAGAGCAAATTCCGCCCCTCATATTTTCTTCTTCGCGAACGCGACACAGCCCTCGCGATCGCGAAGAAGGAAACCAGAACCAACACACCAGATTTTTGGGATTTAGCTCCGGGCAGTCCGAAACTCACCCAAGCCACCCGGGATCCCGTCCAAATACACCAACAAGTCCATAACCATAATACAGATCTGCTCGAACTCTCGAAACACGTAAAACAACATCAAAACTAAGAATCGTACCCCAAAACCTATTTGAATCAAATTATGAACTTCAAGCTTTCAACTTGCTCCAAACGCGCCGAATCATACTTAGACTACTCGGAATGACACCAAATTTTACGTGCAAGTCTTAAATCACCATACAGATCTATTCCCTGGCTCGGAATCCCCAATAAACCTCGATAACACCAAAATCTACTCTAACCCAAACTTAAAGAACTTGAAAACAAATGCACCAACTTTCAATATTAAGCGCCCAAACCCGATCCGAACATACGTCCAAGTCTAAATTATCATACGAACCTATTGGGACTATCAAATCTCGGTTCCGAGGTTGCTTACTCAAAACGTTGACTCAAGTCAAACTTAATCATTTTAAGCCACTATTAAGGAACTAAGTATTCCAACTTCCACCCAAAACCTTCCAAATCCGAACTAACCATCCCCGAAAGTCATAAAATAGTAAAAGCACATACGGAGAATCTCAGTTAGGGGAACAGAGATCTAAAATGCAAAACGACCGATCGGATTGTTATATGTGGAGCAACTATAGGTGTCAACATTACTGAACAAGAAATTGAAGAGAGAAAAAATGTAGACCTATTAATTGCCAATTTAACTTATTTAGTGTTTGTAGAGCAAATATTAGAAACATAACCATATCAAAATCCATCTAGGGATTTTGGGAGTACGTACACACGGGTTGGGTTCATGCTTCAGCTAAGAGACCAGCATACGTAGCTTTATTTCATTACCCCCATTACTGCCTTGTTCCTATGAGTATAAAGCTTTTTTGGGAAGCCCTTAGAGGAAAGAAAAACTATAGAAGATACAAACTTTCTACCTGTCTTTTTGTCCTTTTTTGCATTTTAAATTTCGCAAAAAGCTCTTCCGCATACAAACAATGTACCATCAGCTAAGCTTAACGTTAGGTGTTTTGTTAGAAGAAGTGTTTTAAAAGGCGTTTTCGGGGCCACGCGCGTTAAAAAAGCTCTGAGGCGATGGTGGGGGCGAAAGTTTCAAGAGGCGTACGCCTAGCAATTCAGGACGTATGTCCGTGCATTGAGGCGCTCTTTTGTATTGAGGCGTAAGCCCCATAGACTTTTTCAAATTAAAACAAAATTTGTTGAATAAGTCCTTAATATATTACCTAAATTCTGAAAAGTCAGCTTGTAATTGCTCGAAAGTTTTAAAAAGGAATTGAAACATTAAATTTAAAAGTCGAGACCTTTTTTATTGCTAGAAACCCTAATTTATGGTCTTTCCCAATTCTTTCTCTTGTCCGCTAGTTGGTTACTATCTCCCAAAAGCAAGGAATAATCAATTTTATTTTATTTTTTGCAAAGAGAAAAAGAACTATACTCTCCTCTATAACAGCAAGTTCAGAGTTTAAATTGCAGTCATCATTTTTTTTTTCATGTAGAAAACTTTATTTTTTTCAACTCAAGTTACTTGTACTTGTAAGTAACATATAATGAATTATTTTGACTAGTTTTTTTTATGGGGATGAAGCAACTATACATATTTTTCACATATTAATAATTTTCTCCAATTTTTATGCAATTTTAATTATTTATAAATATTTACTGTAATTATATTATTTTATAATAAAACTTAAATACACATGGGGCTTACATCTCGTGCCTCTGTGCTTATGCCTTGCTGAGGCATATGTAAAACATCTCGCCCAATGCCCACGCCTTTTAAAACACTTCTTAGAAGTTAGAACTTAGAGCTCATGATTGATTTTCTACAAACAAAAAATAGAGAACCAAATGTCAATTCCCGTTTAAATGAGGAGAAATCTATTTATCCGAATTTTTCATTGGAAGCAACTTATCATATAACGTCGGCCTTTCTGACCCGCTTGTTTTAGCAACTTATCACAAAGGTCTGCTGGCCTAGAGCTTTATCTGTCCTAACAGGTTCGAAGCCAACATACTCTTTCGTAAGTTTTTTATTCTTTCCAGTATCGGACCGCGAAAAGGGAAAAATGAGCAAGTACTGAACTAATCATATTTCTGAAGGCTTCCAAGACAGATACTTTGAGCGTCAGTCACTCGTGAACGCTCCATCAGAGCAAATCGAAGATGTATACGTAGTTCAAATGAGAAGTCCGAGGAGACTGTTAACAAGCAATGTCCACCCTGGCCCTACCCATCTCCAATTCTCCATTGACATGGAGACATACATTTGATACCTTTGTTCTCAATTATGGAATTCATGGGTGCCTACAAAGTGAAAATTGGACATGGAAATACGGAATCAACAGGCGAAGTATAATTGAACATCATGATCTCATAGAATTACATCTCTGTAACATCGACAGGAAAAGAAAGCAAATGCAGCTTAACAAACTCTTGGAAAATTTTGCCCAGAAGGAAACCGATGTCAAAATTTCTACTTCAAAGAGCTGGCTCTACATGGGAACCAATTAATCTAGTCTCCAAATATTTAAAGAAAATAGTTGCCACAAATAAGCAACCTTCAGCGGATCGCTAATCCTTGCATTGTTTGTGTGGTATCTTCAGTTATCCTGTTAGCATGAATTGTACTAATAACCCCTGAAATATTTCCCTGTAAAGATTTGACACCCGTCAACATCAATCATATACAGAGAGCATAATGACACAATATAAATGAGAATGGGAGTTCTAGCAATAAGAAGTAGGAGGACAACAAAAATATGCTGGCACCAATACGTTTCTAGGGGTTCCAGCAGAGAAGGAAAAAGGAATCATGGTAACTAGCCACACTTGCGCTTGGAACCCAGATTGACTAAAAAAATGAGTTTAAGAAGAATATGATTTACCCTCCAGGTTGCAAGCTGCGTTCGAAGTAATTGCCACTGGTCTGTCCCAAATACACGCTCTATACATCGGCTGCACAACACCCATACAAAAGGAAAGGAAAACAGCTATGAATAATGAAAAACAATTAAAGGCTAAATTAACCAGATCTAACTTCTTTAAATAAAGCATAGGCAAAAGTAATAAAGGACGGGGACCACAGAAAGCACACCTCACAATTATTGCTTGGTTCATTTGATCTATCTTGCAGTCAAGCAACTTAGCTGAAATTGCCTTAACAACCCAATATTCTACCTCAGTATCATCAATCTGCAAAGAGCAAAAGACCAATGAAACGACCAAAATGTGGAGCACAAATACAAACTACAAGATATAGACAATAAAAAAGTACCTGCAATGTGTCTCTGATCATGGAATAAGGAATTTGACTGGATTCAGTCATTCCAAGAGCTACCAACGTCAATAATCTCATCTTTGCTATACAATCTTCATGGAGAAGTCCTGCAACATTAACTAGCATAATCAGGCCAACAGCAGCATCCCAAAACCTAAGGCTTCACATAAAATACACCAAAGTTTCAATTAGCAAAAAGGCAAGAACTGACCATAGGTTTTTAATAATTCAGAATTTGCCTCCTGGAAATCCAAGTAATCATTAAGCCTCCCAGCGAGAAAGATCTTCAGAAGCTGATACACTAGAGCATATTTAGCATCTTTCGCCAATTGGACTATAGCAGGCATATCTAGCAAGCCACACTGCCATATTAAAAAGCCAAGAGTAAATAATGGCAAAAGAAAAAAGTGCAGATTTAATAAGCCACTCTCCTCAATTATTTCCTTCTTTTTTCATTTTTGATATTTCTTCAATGCTATCATGTTGGCGATCTACTCCATAATTGCTCTCCAAAAATTTTGATACAGGCTTTCATTAGCTCCTAATAGCTCGGAGATCGCAAAATTCAAAGTAATTCATCTAAAATAGTAAAATCAAGCCACATTGTGTATGATGGTGGATGTTTATTCCAGTACCTTGCAAAGCACTCAGATCAACTGTGAGGACACAGGAAACCATGGCATACGATACAAGAGCATATTCTAATGCACCTAAATCATTACATGCTAGCAATAGAACATATCTGATGCCTAAAACAATACACGATAGCAATTAGAGCATGTGAAAGGCGGCATTCGGCAATCTGGAGTCTAAATAACACAGCAGATTGTCTACACATAAAATTTTAAAAAAGAAAAGTCTCCTGTCCACTCAAGCAATTTGAATTCAGAATTCTGTTGAACATAGATATACCTGAATCATGTTAGGTGCCTTGACAAATTCAATAATTGCACGAAGAGCTTCTTCCTTTGCATCATTCATGGCATAAGCATCTTCAACCGAGAAAGTTTCCAAATACTTTGTCAGAAACTTGAAAGACTCTTTTGCAGAGCTGCAAATATGAACGAGAGTCAGACAAGAATACATAATTGTAAGCTCAGATTGCTGCAGGAAACACAAGTCCCTCAGTCTTACCCTTTAACTTCTTTCAGAATGTTTGAGATCTTAAGAAAGAGCTCCCTCTGATCCTTGATTCCAAGGTTCCATTCTTTCAAGAAGCTATCTATCTTTTTGAAAGATGGCAAGACATGTTCAGTGACCTTTCCACTAATGGCCAAATTAAGGGCCTTCATGTATACAAAGAAAAGGCTATAAGGATTCTCCAACAGGTTGTAGAGATTGAACAAGCTGAAACGAGAGAAGGAACAAAATGTAATGTGACACCATAAAGAAAACTCCAGGAAGTAAAGTAATTAGCTCCAGGATACATTACAGTTTTATGCGCAATGCAGGCTTATCATTTGGTTGTTGAGAGAGTTTAGTTGATATGAGCTCTGCCATCTCATGAACTTGGTCCAAACTCTCCGGCTTCTTGACAAGGTTGCAGATTATAGTGAAAATGCACTCGAGATCTGAAGTAGAAGCCAATTAGAGCAAACTACATAACTAAGAGAACAAACAAAAAATTTCAGAAAACATAACATCAGAAAGGATGGTTTCAATATGCCAGACAATCAGAGATTGCTTCACATTGATGAAGAAAAGAAAGCCGCCTCTAAACAATTTACTGAAAGATATAAGTCAACAAAAACAGCTGCTTCCTGTACATGTGAGTTCTATGCATCTAATTTTACAGTATGTGCTAGATAATTACATAACTGGACTCACAAATTTATTAAATATAATAATATTGTCTCTTGTCTTCTGGAGATTTCTGTGTAACTATGGAGAATTCCCAGATTATATATCTTGTTGTTCTTAGTGACAGTGGTATTGGACCAGATTGTTTGCACATTGTCTAATCCAACTGCAGCTTCTTACAGCACACAAGCAAACATGTCGAGTAAATCGACCCACCAAGATTGGACTAGATGGACTCACACTGAGTTTTGTAGCTGAGATTTAAACTTCAATCTCCAGGTAAATACTCCTAAGCATCAAACGCTCATCCATTCCCATAGAAACTATTCCGAATTACATCTTTTAATAACAGGTTATGAAAATCACTTGAAGTGCGAAATTCACCTTTCTCGGAAGCTTTCGAAAAAACCAAATCTGCAGAAGTGAGCATCAACGAAGCCAAATCCAACCACCTTCCTTCAATCATGCATTCCTGTGTCTCGACGCACAATCTATTCACCTGAGGCTCCGCAACCTATCAACATATCATATAAATCCCTTCAAAACAAATATTTAACTACAACAACCACAGAATCCCAACCAAATATCTGTCCCTACAGAATTCCACATAGCAATTTACCGTACCACCCGCATTACAATAGTTAACCATTGGTAAATCAAATCCAGATTGTTTAAAGCATCGGTTTTTAAGTAATGAAACTACATTACAACACGTGAATTATTTGAGAGAGTCATGTAAAAGCTAAATAATTTGTATATAAACATTAAATAATAAAAACAGACACAGACACAAGCACAAATAGAGTTCGAGTGTTAGATGAGATTACCTCTGGGCCAGCGTCAGCCCAGGACAACTGAGCGGTGAACCGAACAACGGAAAGAGCAGGATCTTCCTCTGAAGTAGGTACGACAGTGCTCATTTTACCTCTGCTTTTTTGGTCGGACTGCAAATTGGAAATTCTCCACGAAATTGGAGGACGGAGTATAGTGACGGAGAGGAAGGAAGGAGAAAACCCTAGCTTGATGAAGTGGACTGTAGTGAAATGAGGAAGGGCATTCCCGTAAAACTAATTTGGTGCATGTTTTCTTCCCAAAAAAACATACATTTTTGTTGATGTTATAAAATAAAGACTATAAAATAAATATAAGTATAGAGAGAAACTGATATATTATTTAAATTTTAAACTGATATACATAATGAACTTAAATCGCTACTATTTATAGAAGAAAGAAAGTTGTTGTGTAAGCTGCTACTGCAAGTTGCTGTGTAAGTTGTTACTATATCAGTTATGGATAATCTTCTACTAAGAGTAATGTTTATCCATAACGGAGTACTGAAAGGATAAGCTCATTGTACCAGATGTAGATAATCTTCTACTGGAGGTAATGTTTATCCATAACGGAGTACTGAAAGAATAAGCTCATTGTACCCTGTATGGATAATCTTCTACCGGGGATAATGTTTATTCATAATCGGGTACCGAAGTGATAAACTTATTCAGGAGGCTTATTTTCAATAGAGTACTAAATAGATAAACATATTTACAGCGGAGTCCCATATGGATAAGCTTATTCAGGAAGCTTATTTACAATGGGGTACTAAATGAACATCCATAATATAATATATTTATAACACTCCCCCTTGGATGTTCATTAAAAGATAATGTGCCTCATTAAAACCTTACTAGGAAAACCTACGTGGGAAAAAAATCCTAGTGAAAGAAAAAGAGTACACATATTTAGTAATACGCATTGCTAGGTGCCTCATTAAAAACATTGTAAGGAAAACCCCATGGGAAAAAAACCTTAGTAAGGTAAAAAAAGAGTGCATCGCGTATTTTATTCCCCCTGATGAAAATCTTGTTTCAAATATTTAAGTTTCCGCATTCTAATCTTGTATCTGCATAACCAATACGATCTGCACCACATTTGTTAGCATTAACAAGATACATAAATGCATAACAATTGCACAAAGATAGAGTATTTCAGGACCAAGGAGTTCCCCATCCTCTTGTGGAGGTTGGAACGGATCCTTATTCACTTCAAGTGATCGAACACCCATTGGTGTACTTAATGGGTGCGCTTTGTCCATGTAAAAGCGTTTAATAACCCTTTCTGCATAGGCAAATTGATGGATAAAGATCTCGTCTGCTAAATATTCAATTTGCAGACCAAAGATAATTTTTTATTTTTCCAAGATCTTCCATCTCAAATTCTTTCTTAAGATATTCAATTGACTTTTTAGAGGTCTTCTGTAGTTCCAACAAGATATATGTCATCAACATAAACAACGAGTATAACAAATTATGATGACATTTTCTTTATAAAAACACATGGACAAATAACATCATTTATGTAATCTTCTTTCAGCAAATATTTACTGAGGCGATTATACCACACGTGCCCAGGTTGCTTTAAACCGTACAAAGATCTTTATAATTTGATCGAGTACATTTTTTCAAGACTTTGAATTATATGCTTTAGGCATTTTAAATCCTTCAAGGATCTTCATATAGATTTAATCAAATAAGTCATATATATTATGGCTTGTATCTAAATGGTATGACATCAAGTGTATGGACTGCTTGTCCGATCCTCACAATCTTTTACAATATTGTGCACTATATCGTATCAAATATATCGTCGACGATCATTTTGTATCAGTTCCTAAGAGACATAACTTGTTGAGATCTCATCACTTTCTTTATTTTCAGGTAACTGAACTTCTTCTGGAGTTTAATGAAATGTTATGTCGTGGGCTCTTCTAGAGGTCATTTCCTCCTCATTATGATCATTTTGATCATTAGCTCCTATCATTTTTCAAGGATTGTTACCTTTGGAACCGATTGGTCTACCACGCTTCATACGTATAGTAAACTTTGTCCTTCAGGGACTTTAATTTTAATAGGAGCAATTGCAGCTGAAATATGATATTTAATTTTGGATCAGCAAATGCTTCTGGAATTTTACTTGAATTATCTTCTAAGTGATGATCATATTGATGATAATTCGTTTCATATAACATATTTTTCTGTTGTTTGTTCCATCCCCAAAATGTTAGAAAAACTAACATATATCCTCAATCTTCTTTGGGAAACATATATTTGTGCATTGTGGTAGAGAAATTAATCATATACCACACATCAAAAGATATTAAAAATATTTAGTTTTTGATCCTAAATCAATTGTGAAGGGAGGACTTATCATACATTGTTGGTCTGATGCATACACGTGCTGCTATATGCAATTTAGAAAATCTTAGACCAACTCATGAAACTTTGTTCTCATAAGCAATGGTTTAGCCATTAATAGGAGGTATTCAATGCTAAACTAACTTGGATATAAACCGGCATTATCAAGATGAACTATCTTGATTTCATAATCTGAAAGTTTTGCTCTTAGTTAAGAAAAGCAATTTCAAATGTCAAACTGCAGGTTGTCAATTAACACACATGTAACCATCTTATATATGCATCTATAAGTGATTCACATGATAGGTGAATGAGCCCATATTCACCTTTTATATATTCCAGAATTCAGGGGTCTTAGTCCCAACTTTAGCCGGTATAACCAATTTATTATGAGAACAAGTAGCACAAGAGAATTCCTGAAGAATCTTCTAGTTCTTCAGTATATGCTTATCTGAATTCTCAAATAGCTCATTTAAAAATGGCAAATGAAAACTTCAAGTTTATCATGACATGTGCTATCTCTTAGTAAACTTATGGTTTACTATGACATAAACTTTTGCATTAGTAAACTTCTGATTTACTGTGACTGTCTTTGCATTAGTAAACGTCTGGTTTACTCTGATACATGATATAGTACAAAATTGAAGAATAAGGCGGGTAACTTCTCACATACATGTTATTTTACCCCCTATAATTGTGGAAACATGACATCTTCCAATCATTTATAGTCTCAATATGATAGTCATTTGTATTAGTAAACTTCAGGTTTACTACAACACATGTTTTGACCATAATCATATAATATGAATGACATATTTGTACATAAACTCTTCGAGAGCCTTCATTTATTATCCACAATTTAATATTTATCAGACACTACTGGTGTCATGTGTCTTCTAGAGAAACAGTTAGCTCTTCAGGAGTTGTTGATATATTTGTACTATCAAATATTACTCAGACAATTCTGGTATCATGAGAGAAAATCATAATAAAATGAACATTATAAAGACAATTCTAAATTTATAAATGTAAAAAATTAAGAATTTCAGTATTTTTACCACCAACTTTGTGACAAATGTCTCCTTCAGGGAGAAACGTCATTAACATCTGAATATTTTATATCAAAGCGGCAACCACATAATCATTACATTCTTCGGGGAACTCGATAACTAACCATAACATATTAATGTGGTTGTAGTACGAAGCATTCTACAAGAATGCTTTTTGCCTTAGAATGATATTTAATAAAATTGTTCAAGATATTTTACGTACAACGGATACGTGCGACAATGATCTTTATGCCACAAAAACAAGATTTATATCCTTTGTTATTCTACCTCTTTAGGAGGTGAGTTGTGATATTTCTTTATTCACTTCAGGGAATGAAAATGTGCTTCAAAAATAACTTTGAATAACTTATTATTTTGTTTAAACACAGAAAAACACAGTTTCGTAATGTAATTTCAATTGTATTACTTCTTCAGGAGCAAATTTAAAATACGAAAAAATGAGTATATATTCTCTCAATCATATTAAGATAATAAGGATGAAAACAAATACCAAAATAGGTATTGTATACGTAACACATAACCAAGCAGGCGATGATAAAGATATTAAAATATAAGCAAAAAGGCTCAAATTAAATTACGAAAATTTTGCCACTCCATATGCAAGTGATATCTACATCACTACTGCCAAGAAGAAAAACTCACCACCTCAAGGATATATTTATCTTTGTGATGCTCGGAATGAACAAGATCTAACCATGGGCGTAAGAGCGACGCCTTACATCAGAGATGAACACTGAAATAGAAATTAAATTCAAAGTAAGTGCTCAAAATAGCAGAGTCTCGTATTGATAACGTGTTATAAAATAAAGATTATAAAGTAAAGACAAGTATAGAGAGAAACTGATATATTATTCAAATTTCAAACTGATGTACATAATGAACTGAAATCTCTTCTATTTATAGAAGAAAGAAAGTTGTTGTGTAAGCTGCTACTGCAAGCTGCTGTGTAAGCTGCTACTATACCAGATATGGATAATCTTTTATCAAGAGTATAGTTTATCCATAACGAAGTACTGAAAGGATAAGCTCATTGTACCAAGTATAGATAATCTTCTACCGGAGGTAATTTTTATCCATAACGGAGTACTGAAAGAATAAGCTCATTGTACCCGGTATGCATAATCTTCTACCGGGGATAATATTTATCCATAACCGGGTAACGAAGTGATAAACTTCTTTAGGAGTTTTATTTTCAATAGAGTACTGAATAGATAAACATATTTACGGCGGAGTCCCATATGAATAAGCTTCTCCAGGAAGCTTATTTACAATGGGATACTAAATGAATATCCATAATATAATATATTTATAACACTTCCTCCTTTTATTTAAGAGGAAAGAGGAATAATAGTGTTCTAAATGATTTTTGGTTAAAATCAATGTCAAATTAATTTAATTTTAAATTATTAAAATAATATTGAATTAAATAAGTACAATCTACCATTTGAGTGTTGTGGTTTGGTTTGATTATTTCAGTTTTTGACAAATTTAATGGTATTCCTTTCTTTCTTTTCCCCTTCAATGATAAAATAATTCATTGTTTGCAAGCTTATAATCCTTTATACTCTCTTTTGTGCTATTCGTACATTATGCCCTTTTACAATTTTAAATTTAAAAAATGATCTTTTTAGATCTCTCACATCGAAAAAATTGATCTCTTATGTGTAAAAGTAAATCTTTTATGTGTACAAAAAAAGAGAGTTAAAGTCATAAAACTAAAAACAAATTTGTAAAGAACCAAAAAAACAATTGACCCCTTTTATTATGGTGGCTATAATTTCCTAAATTATGAAAAACAAAAATAGAAGGGGAGAATGAAAAGAGCTTCACAGGTTTTTCACATAAACTAGTATTTATGAACGCGTGTTGTACGTTAATAATGACATGTGATGATTTAAATATTTATTGATACGAAGGACACTAAAATTTAATTAATGAGATTTTTTTTACGTATAATAATACAACAATCATCTAAATACCGAAAAATATTATTATATTAGCATCATATATGAATTTAAAATAAAAGGACATCATCAAAACTTACATAAATGATCAATTCTGTCATGTTAGACAGATAATTATATATTATAGTTTAAAAGTATTTAATGTGATGGTATCTTAACGAACACTTCTTTGTGGACAATATTTTTTTGTGTATGTTTCCTCCTAATGCTTGGTTGCTTTGCCTTACCTAGAACTCTTGTTGTCGATCTTGATATTCCTCCTGAAAGTGCAACATATTTGCTGGTAAATATAGTCCAATATTTAGAATGTTTGTCCTTATGCTTTATTTATTATATTTGTAAAACACAAACACACTAAAAAATATTTTTCACATAAATTTAAAAGGATATTCCTTAGTTTCGAAAGGCGAAAAGTTAATTCAGGGATAAGAATATACTTAGAAGCACATTAACCATTATCATAATTTTTGCATGTATGACGTTATTGTCAAAACTTCTATATACCATCTGTATGCTATTATACAAGCTATTTGGCGTATCTAAGTTTTTTAGTAGCATGAAGACATATTTTCCTTCAAAATTAACCTATATATAATATAAGATCAATTTTAACTTAGTCTATTATATATACGGTGAAACTAATATACGTAGGAAATAAGAAACTTGATAACAAATATGTATGGTAGAAGGACATTTGGTATTAAAGTATTTAAGTATTCTTCTTGGTAGTAATTATTGGTATCATTTTCCGCTGAGTCAAAGACTAAACTTTTGTTTTTACTATAAAATTTTGCAATCAACTTTTTATTTAGTTGATCAACATATTCATTTCTGCTAGCTAAGATATCTATTTAATTCAATCATGCGATTTACACAAATTGCATTTAAATCTAATCATATAAATATTTCTATTATTAAATGCACTACTATTACTATTGGGGTTGATAACTAAGTGTTCAGGAAGTACCAAGTTATCTTTATTGGATGCTCTTTTTCATTTCCGACACGAAGCAGGAAGACACTGAATACTGGATCTGTTCTTACTTTATATTTCTTGTCAGTTGAATCTTTTTCGTTTGAGGCCAGAAGTATAACTTTGGCAATTTAGCTCTCTACTTTTGTCGATTTTGGTACTACTGGTAGTACTTGATAGAAATCACCTCCCAAACCATTAATTTTTCACCAACCAGCTCATTAATATCCAATATATCTCTAGAACTCTGGGCAATTATTTCGATCGTTTGACACTTAGCCGTAAGTGCTTCATCCTATATTATCAATTTTGCTTTTCTTATAAATTTAGCACAATTGCTCTGCTTTGATATATTTGTGATGGTTATTTAAGTTGTTTGAAGAGGTATATCAAATCTAAAGTGGGTGGCCTCACAATAAAATCGTTGTTGGTACATCACTTGCTATTTTTGCTAACAATGACATGACTCTTGAAATGATATTTACAAGTCATGCATGATATAGAAATATTATTTCGATTCCGTCAGAGGTATCTACAAAGAATAATCTCAGTATACCCAGAGTTGACTCTTTATAATATAGTTTTGAAAGCTTGTTCTTATTTAGAATTTAGCTTTGATTGTGCTTCCTCAGACACTTGTATAGCATTTTGATTCTTAATAGACAAAATCCATAAGTTGCCACCTGACCTATGACCCAAATCCCTCTTACACACTTTTTGCAAACAAAATTATTTTACACACGCAATCTTTCTAAAGTGTGTCTAAGACACAATACTTTTGTCAGATGAGGCGCGCGTGTTTAACAAATAAAAGTGAGCGCGTCAGATCTATACATGTTTTGTCAACATGCCCATCTGCAACTTTATTCCAACGACTCAGATTTAATAAAGTCGATCTGATGGACTACATTATTCTTTTCTTTTTATCTTTTTTCTTTTTACCAAAAAATGTCTTTCTAGCCTCCATTTTCTTTTCTCAAGGTACTATTCACTCAATCTCATTGGATAACACAATAAACTCCGGCAAAAGAACTTTATGACGCATGTTATATTTTTATTTCTTTTGTTTGCTAAAATATACTCCGGCAAAAGAACTTTGTGGCACAGGTACAACGCCACTATTATTTCCAGCCATTAACGGTGTATCTCGCTGTTAATTACTTCGATCGTTTTCTCTACTCTAGAAGCTTGCCGGTAAATTAGTTATTTTCAAGTTTTTCCTTTTCCTTTTTTCTTTTTCCTTTTATAATGAGAGGAGCGTGTGACCGGAATAAAGGGCCAAAATAAGTTTGACTTTGATTTTGGTTGCAGATTTTGATCTACAGTTGCAGATTTTGATTTTAATTTTGGTAATAGAAATTTCAAAATTTGATAAGTTTGGGTGCTTCAATTATATGGATAGGTTCTTGATTCATGTTAATATTTTGTTCTGGTGGGGATTTGCCATGGCTGTTGGAGTTTAGAGGAGGAGGTCGATGGGTATGGGGGGTCAGAAGAAGATGAGAAACGTGGGGGAGGGGGCTTTGTTTTTTTTTTTTTTTAATATTATCAATTGGTGTAAATTTAATATTTTTTTCTTGAGTTAGGACACGTGTCACGACCTTATTGGCGCGTGACCTTACAAATATTTTGGAAAGCTGATCAAGAAAAAAGTGGTGTGTACTAACTACACTTTAGAAAGGTTGCGTGTGTAATATTATTATCGTCCACAAAAAGTGTGTAAGGGGGATTTGGGTCATAGGTCAGGTGGGTACTTATGTATTTTGCCTTCTTAATAATATACTAACATTTTTACTTTGTGTTCTAATGCCCTTTTTATGAAACAAATTTATGTACCCTAAGATTTTTTTTAACTTGAACTAGAATTTTACTCGTATGATGAACTTAAAAAATAATTGAATTGGATTCTCTTGCTACATAATGAATTAAAAGATTTAATTATTTCGTTTTAATATAAAAAGTAATTTATCTATGTTGATTCGGATCTTAATATTAGTTCATCTCTTGTTTTAAATATTTAATTTTAATTATAATTTTATCCACCATATATTTTATTTTCAATGAGCAAAAGATTGATATGTCATTTCACTTTCAGATCCTTATGTTTGTAGAATCATTAGTGGTATTGACTCTTACCAATCATTTTTTTTCTCTTTCTCACACATTTATATTCTTAAATATTCTTTTATTTGTTGTTTAATAATTGGGTTTTTTTAATATTACATGAAAAATTAATAAAAAAATATTATTTGTGTAGGAAAATAGTTCAAATATGATATAAAAATATATTATCGTGGGAATATTTTTTTTTCTCAATTTCAACTCTTTATGATTCTATTTAATATTACTTTTATTTTTTCTTTATATTGGACATTATGGAGTGACAATGTATTGCCAATATAGAGGATTCTTATAAAATTAATTTTTATAAACCTTCCTACATATTCTTAATAAGAATATAATAGACAAAATTTTATTCATTTTAAAATCTTAAATATTAAAAATTAGCATAGAAGATATTGTAGTCCAAAAAATAGGTTATTGCAATTATATTCTTTATACGTGAGTTCTTCCGTTTAATATTTTAGGACTATTTTGATATATTATTATTGTATTTATACTTTTATAATAATATAGGCTCTCATTTTTCTAAATAGATTTGGAAAATATAATACATTCTCAAATTAAATTAGTAATAGGATATTATAATACGTTTTCAACTTAAATTAGAAATAGGAATTTTTAAAAAGTATATCCTAAAAGTAATATGATTACATGACTAAAGATATTTACTTGTTTAACTTTATATGAATTAAACAGAGCGAAAGTAATTATACTAATAGGATTCCTAAAGGTAATGGTGAGGCTTCAAATTTCCGAGGACATGACACTTGATAGGAAGTTGTGGAGGTCGAGTATTAGGGTTGTAGGTTAGGAAGTAGTTGAGTCTTGCCGTATTTCGTACCATTGTGAGGCTAGTCTAGTAGGGTCTGTCTAAGATAGCTAGTGGCAATGTTGTGTTTTACTATCTTGACTTTCAGTACATGACCTATTTAATAGCTATTTCTTTTGCTTTGCTTTGCATCTTTCTTCTGGATTTCATGTTGTTCCTATTTTACATATGATTTCTATGGTGATACTAATATTTTCTTCTTTTGTCCTTTTATTTTCTTGAGCTGAGGGTTTTTCGAAAACAGTCTCTCTACTCCTTCGGGGTAGGGGTAAGGTCTGCGTACACACTATCCTCCCCATATCCCATCAGTGGGATTTTACTGGATTGTTGTTGTTGATTCCTAAAGGTAATTATGTAGGATTCCTAACGTGTAGTATATGTCATAAAACTAATAGGATTATAAGGCTAATATCTAGAGTTACAGTTATGTCCTTTTATCATGAGTTATTATACTTAATATTATAAGGTTATTTTTATAAACCGGTATTGTATTAATGCTCTTATAATAATACTAGCTTCTATGCTCGTGCGATGCACGCAATATCTTACCAAAAGTAATAAACAGTCAATTATATAAATATTCAAGAACTACTTGTTACTGGATATGTCAATCTACTTGCTTCACGTTGCTAATTGGGCAAGAAATGAATTAGTTATCCTTATGTTTGTAAAATTATATATGAAGTTCAATGATGAATTCCTTAAATTTCAAAAAAAAAAATTGTAATTCAAACCACCCCAGTAATAAAATTTTGACAATAATCTAAGGATAAAGGAACTAAACATTCTAAAAAGTATGCTAAAAGTTATAAAATCAGTTAAACAATGTAACAACAGAACAAGCATATCTAAAACATATGGTCACCCCATGTAATTGAAGTCTTTAACTTTTCGGGTATATTAAAGTTACATTTTTTTTAGATTACGGTACAGTTATAATGGAAAAAATAGAGATACAGCCATTTATACCTTCTATGACATTACTTTATTGTTGTATTGCGCGTTACCTATGTCAATTATTACAAAGTGCATACATGTACATGATTCTTACGCATGGTAATTAATATAAAAAAATCAGTAAGACAATATCAAATATCACGTAGAAGGATCCGCACATGCTCGTGAATAATTCAAATTATGTGGTCCCTGTTATAATTTGCAACCTTTATTTTCGTTGGATTGATTAATTAAAACCTTTAATCACTTCTCTTCTAAGTATATCAAGTAAAGCTTTCTTTATTAAAAGAAAAGTTAGCTTTATGCGACAAAATCTAATAATTTCAGTTGTGTCATCTAAAAATTATAGAGACATGAACTCAAGCAAGTTTAAATTACAAAAGAGAAATTTGAATTACTAAATCACGATTCAGACTGAAACCTAAATATTTGAACAGACAAATAATTATAGAATATCCTTTTAGCCTCGTTATGTGCGGCAATGGTTTTGAGCAATGAAATTTTTTAAATTCATCTATATTGGATGGAAGAGTAGTCTATATGGCAATTACAACGTGTGATCAAAATAATATAGTTATTTCTACAATTTCATACCCGAAGTTGACTCCAAGCATGAAAATCTCATAACCATAGTGATATATATACAAAAACAACACAATAACCACTTATAATAGAACTAAACAAAGATTAAATAGACAAAATAAAAAATATAAAAAGCATAGAAACAGAAAGATACTATAAAAAAATTACAAATAAATTCTATTTTTCTACGTTGATCTCCATAAATTTAAGAATTTATTTTTGTATCTGTTTTCCTATTAAAGATAAAAACTTTAAGATGACTTAAAACATTAGTTCCTTAATATACCTTAATTTCTCCAAAAGGAACAAAAATACTTCTTAATTTTGTATTCCAACATCTTAAAAATATGATGTGGCTGCAAGAACGTCGATCGATCTATCAGCTTTATTGAAAATGGCAACACCTAAAAACTAAATAATAGGAGATCAAAAGTAGTCGCAACAAACAAAAAAAAATTAAAATGGGAAGAGCATGCTTGTTCACCAGTGAGGACGTTATCGTTTCTGTATCTATATAAATTTGCAAACATATAAAGATTGAAAAAGTTAATAACTTTTGTGCTATAAAATTTTTTAGAACAAAGGATGTTGATTTCTTCATTGACTTCTTAAGGTCCATGTTCTCTTTAATGAGTAGGACCGATTCCAATTAAATTCTAACACATTATTTCCTTATCGTTCTCAAATTCGATTAATACACAACTTCTATCACCAAGTGAATTTCTTTTGGTCTCGTTCAGCCGTGAGAGACATGGATTAGTTTGATGTGGGGTGATTAATAAGTCCAAATCATTAAATCCACAAAGAATTATACCCAATATTAACTTTGTAGGGTCCACCTTTAGGTGATTTACTATTACATTCTTAAATTATATAAATATTTAAGGGCATTTAGGTCGATCAATGTTACAGGAATATTTTAGTCGTTCAGCATTTAGCATAAATTATTCGTATTTTTATAATATATATATATAGAGATAGATAAGTTTGGATTTATGGTCTTTTTTTGAGAGGTGGACTTAAAGGCCCACGTTACTTTATTAGAGATAGAACTAATGGTAAAAATAAACTTTTGATTAAAAGTATATAAAATATTTCAAATTATGTAAATTCCATATATATAATTATAGAAATTGTATTTATTATTTGTCGATTTGGCTTGATATTTTTTTTTTATTAACGAAACTAAATCAAATAAAACAATCAGTTTATTTAATCAATTTTTCATTGAACTATGAACACATATAATCCCAACTTACTTTACCTTTTTTTCTGTGGCTTATTTTGGTGTTAGCTAATTTGCTACCCGAAATTTAATAATTCTACCAAGAAGTTTTTCACTTATGGTATTCAATCTCGAAACGGTTGGGTAAGGGTGGAGAGATTCTAACTATTCCACTGCACCCTTTTGTGTGACTATCTATAATATTTTACTTTCATATTCATTAAATTTCTTACAATCTATCTATCTATCCATCTATCTATCTATCTGTTTATATATTTATATTATTCTAAAAGTGTAAAACCCCATCGTAAATGGTTCAACCACTATTTTTCTATCAAAAGTTGAGTGAGTATTTTACAACAACAACAAATACAGTGTATTTTCATACGTGGGGCCTGAAGAGGGTTGTGTGTATGATTCCAATATACCCTCAGCTCAGAAGAACACGAAGAAGAATGAGAAGAAGAAAAAAATGAGGAAAAAGAAAGAAGAAGAAGATAGAAGAAGAAGAAAAGGAAGGGGGAAAAAATAGTACCAAATAGTAATAACATGGAAATACGATAACTGAAGCGAACTAAACAACATGACGTAATATAAAACTAAGAATATGAAGGGAAATGAGTGTTACTAGTACTACAGGTAAGAAAATGAGAAACTATCAACTATTTACTAACCTTCTACCCTAATACCTGACCTCAACACCTTCTTATTAAGGATCATGTCCTCAGTAAGGTCGAGTAGCACCATATCCTACCTAATCTCCTCTCCCAGTACTTCTTTGGCTTATCTCGACCTCTTCTCAAACCCGCCATGGTCAACCTCTCACACCTCCTAACATGAGCATTAATGTTTCTCCTCTTACCATGCCTGAACCATCTTAGCCTCGACTCCCGCATTTTGTCCTCCACGGAGGCCACTCCCACTTTGTCCCGAATAACTTCATTTGCAATCTTATCTCTCTTGGTACAGTCAATCATCCATCTCAATATCCTCATCTCAGCTACTTTCATCTTCTGCACGTGGAAGTTCTTGACTAGCAAGTACTCAATTCCATACAACATAGTAGGCCAGACCACCACTCTATAAATACCTTTCACTTAAATACTAGTACTTATTTAAAGGTACGCATTACATATTGAGTAAGTGCCGCCAGAGCCCAGATTCAGACATAGGTCTGAAGTTAGGCTTTGGCGGAGAAAATTTAAGTACGACTATTTGTGCAGTTGTTCCAAACTTTAGACCTCATATATGACTTGAAATGTGTTCAAACTCAGTTCAAATTCAAACGCGAGGACTAAATTTAGAAATTTTACTTGCGATTTCAACTTTAAACAGAGATGATTAAACTTTAATATATACTATATTAAACGCACGAAGGTCCTTAGCGAAATGTCGTTCGCCTTTTTTTATCCTTTAAAAATAGAGGTTACACTGGATAATATAGTCATTTAATTATTTCCCTAATATTTAGCACTTTCAAGTTAACTAAAATTTTGTTTATTAAAGTTTACCTTATTTAAACTACTACATAGGAAATCCAAATATTTAGGATATCAAAATAAATCAAATTGATCAAACTATTTATAGAAACTAATTAGAAACGTACATAGTATCAGATTTCATTTATGGTTCCATGAAATGCATACTTTTCTCCCAAATTAAAGTATAGTCTATATAATTATTTTCTTGAAAAATATACTTATGTTATTAAAGTGTAATCTATATTTTGACTACCTATAATCTTCAACCCATTCTGACCATTTAAAGTTATGAAAATCACGAAAAATTTAAAAACCAAATTTTAACATAATGCGAGTGAAATATATGAAAAAGTAATAAATAAATAAATAAATAAATAAATATATAGCTCTTTATTGTTTGGAAACAACATAAACATAATCATTGGAAACAATTACTGTAGTATTACAATTGTAGAATTTTAAATTAGTTAAAACTTTGATTATTAAATATTTTTTATTTGAATTATGTAAAAAAAATCCAATAATTAAAAGTTTAAATCAATAAAGATTTTACCTTAAATAAATTCTTTCCGCATTTGGACTATGCAACATAGCTATAACATATTGCGTGTTAATCTTAATAACAAAACTTTAAAATTCACTTAAATTGTATCTATTGAATTTTTGTATAATATTTAAAAATTACGCTCAGTAATTATTTCAACTTGCAGAATCTTAAAGAAAAATGTATTCTAAATGAGTAGAATTTACTCAATAATGGCAGAATATCATACACTCAATAATTATTTTTCTATTAATATTTGCAGACTTGAAGCAATAAGAATGAAATAGTAAAACAAAGAATATATTCTAAATGAGCTATCATTAATTATTTTCTTTTTTTCATAAATATTCCTACAAAGGACAGCTCCCTATATTATTATATATTATGTTATTTGTTATAAATTATTAATTAAATATTAGTCAACTGTTAAGTTTATAATGCCACTTATCAATTTGTATTATTTGAATTTTTTTCGTAATAAAAGTATTTTTACTTGTTTGTTTCTATATTAGGAAAATAATTAACAATAATTTTTATAAGTTATTCTTATTATTCTTTGAAGATTTTCTTTTACAGGGTTTCATCCTATATTTTGCCTGTTAAATGGGATCAACATTTATATTTGCAGAAAGTTATCTAATTTTTTTTTAGAATTCAATTATATTATTTAATAATATTAATTTATGTAATTTAAAAAAAATATTTATTCATTAACATGGGAAACACGCGCAAAGCGCGTACCCTAAGATTAGTAATTTTATAAACCTAGACCACTCTTTATGCATGGGGTCCTAAAAATGGCTAAACTTTAAAATTTTTGTAAGCTTCGACTACTCTTTAAACATGGTGTCCTAAAAATGGCTATATGTGCACTTGTCCCCGTTTAAAGCCACTTTTCCAATATACAGGCCTGAATAAAAGATCCATCCGTTGATGTAGAATCCAGCCCAGATTTCCTCTGGCAGTTATGGCGCACGAATTCAATATTTGGACCCAAAACATCTAAAACGACAGCACTGTCGATTGCGCGACCATCACTCTTCCTCGGCCGCGAAATTCTTGTGATCTCCTTCTCCGGCGAACTTCTTGCGATCTCCTTCTCCGGCGAACTTCTTGCGATCTTCTTCTCCGGCAAATATAGTTTGTACGCTCCTCTATTTTCTATTCTCATTCTATATCTCCATTCTTTTCTAACTTTCAGCTACATGTTTCTCATGTGACCAAAAAACCCTACTTTCTGTTTCATATGATTTGTAATACTAGAATAGAAATTGTATGGTTTGAATTGCTTCGTGTTAGCTCCAGCTGTACTAAATAAAGGCTCAAAATTCGATCTTTGTTGCTCTTTGTTTTGCTTGCATGTTAATTTGCATTTTCATTTGTTTTCATGTGACAATTGCTACAAAGTTGTGACCTTTTACTGATCTGCTCCTAAATATTTGTAATCAATTTTATGAATATTACTCTCGCGAAAGGTCAAAGTGAAGAAGTCCTTAAAATATGAATTGTTAAAATATGTCTTCTAACGTTTGCTAAATCCTTCAAATGTTGACCACCATTTTATATGTCGATATTTGACTGGTGTCTAAATGTTGAATTGGCTTTTACATTATATTTGTGATACTGTGATAGTGGAAATAATATTGAAGTATTGGTTGAAAAGTTAGGTTAGATAGAATAAACATCGCGCCTTTATTTTCAGTACTTGAAAGTTGTGAAAGAGTATCATATAATTTGGACAGAGGGAATTATCACCAACTATTTATAATTTGTGTCTTGAAGTATGAGGGTTGAGGGCATTGAATGAACATTTACCTATCTTTCCAATTACCCACACCACATATTTCAGACTTCAGAGTTCCACCTTTCATTATTTAAGTTATCAAGATCAACTGATCTAAGATACCACTTAAATCCAAAACAGACTGGCCAATCAAAATTTGCAGTTAAGATAGAAGTTCATTGCAATTAGTGCATGAAGTGTCACATATCCCTTTTTCTTGAGCTCGGGGTCAAACATGTGCAGGGTTGCCGTACGTTGATTTTCCATTTTGAAATTTACATATCTCTTTTTTATAAATTTTTCTTCATAACTTGTGGTTTGTGGCTCCCGGATTAAGACTCAATATCTAGTCAATCAACCGCTCTCATTGTCAATCCACCTTATGTATAATGCGCTTGAATGAAAGTTGGAGGATTTTAAATAACTGATTCACTCTGGCTTGTTGTTGTTAGTGATCCACCAGGTGCTCTCATTAAAAGTTTCTGCATATCTAAATGGACGCAAGTTCAACTGAAGCTTCTGTTACGAAGAGTGCAGAATTGTTATTAAACAGGAAAAGAAAAAGGGCGAGGAAGAAGGCTAACAGAAAAGAAAGACAGCAAAGGTTGGATCAAATGCTGCAAAATCTGGAGGCTCCTAGAAATGAAGAAAGTTCCATTGAAGACATGACTAGTCTAGAGAATTCTAGCACACAATTGCTTCCTCTAGGACATCTAGAAATACAAACGGAATCGGCCACAACTCTTTTGGAAAAGAGTGCTGGTAGGAAAAAGAGACGGAAGAAGAGAAGTGTGATGAAGGCGATGAACCAAAAGGGTGAGCCATGTAGCATGGTTCAGACCGATGTTCCCTCAAATCCAAGCCTGTCGGATAGTAAGCATGGAGAAGTAGAAAATGGCCTACTCAATCCAAACATTTCAACTCATGACTCTGCATCTTCCGAGAGGAAAGTAACTGAGACATTGGGTATGACTGATGTAAACTTATCTCTTTCTGCTCCTTCATCTGATTTAGTGAATGAACAGGACGAGCCAGAATTGCTTCCTCTAGGACATCTAGAAATACAAACGGAATCGGCCACAACTCTTTTGGAAAAGAGTGCTGGTAAGAAAAAGAGACGGAAGAAGAGAAGTGTGATGAAGGCGATGAACCAAAAGGGTGAGCCATGTAGCATGGTTCAGACCGATGTTCCCTCAAATCCAAGCCTGTCGGATAGTAAGCATGGAGAAGTAGAAAATGGCCTACTCAATCCAAACATTTCAACTCATGACTTTGTATCTTCCGAGAGGAAAGTAACTGAGGCATTGGGTATGACTGATGTAAACTTATCTCTTTCTGCTCCTTCATCTGATTTAGTGAATGAACAGGACGAGCCAGAATTGCCTAACTGTGATGATATTGCGTTATCATCAAATGTACTGAACATTTTAACTGACAATTTTCCTGCTAATATATCAGATAGGGGACTTGACTCTCTGACGGGAGTCCAGAAAAAGGAAGCGAACACAGTTGCTCAAGAAAAGAATCATGATTCTTGTGCTGAGCGAGCTAAAAAAGATAATGCTAAGGTTGCAAATGATGCAATTGAAGAAGTTTCATTATTTGAAGCTGGAAGAATTTCGGTGGAAAGCTGTAGTGAAAGGACTCAACTCACAGACAAATCAGAGTTAATCATGCATTTTCATTCAGCTCCCATTAGGCCAGGTGATTTCCGCATGATTGGAGGTCCTCGTATGAGGAGAAAACTTCTCATCCTCGATGTTAATGGGCTACTTGCAGATGTAGTCAATCCACCGCCAAAGAATTGTAATCCTGATGCATGTTTCTCAAGACGGGCAAGTGAGAATTGATAATTTGCTTTTTATTTAATTGCATTATCGATCTTTCAATCTTACTTCATTCACAAGATGAACAACGCACTGTTCTTACGTAGTACTTGTCACTTTTGTTTGCAGTATTCAAGAGACCCTACTGTGATGAATTTCTGAAATTTTGCTTTGAAAGATTTGACGTGGGCATCTGGTCTTCTAGATCCAAGTAATCGTTGATTTTGAAGTGCTTATTTGAATTTCTGTCATCTTCCTGACTTGACCTTTTATATTTTAGCCCGGTTAATGATACAGGTTTTTCTAATGCATTTTATGGTTTACTTGAGCATTAACTGGAATACATGTTTGTGCAGGAAGATCATTGTGAAAGTGGTGGATTATTTGTTGGGAAACATGAAGCATAAGTTGTTATTTTGTTGGGTAAGCGTTCTTCCTTCTACAAATAGTTCCATATTCCTCCTCCTAGTTGCACCTTTTTTTTTATGAAGTAAGTGGTGTATTAATAACAAAAGCATCCAGTGGATGCACACATTACAAAATAAAAGAAGATATCAGCTCCTAAGCAAAGCAAAAAAATCTATCATGAGGCCAGAGAGCTGATAAATTCCATGAATTGGTCAGGGTTCTACATAGGGGAGAGTTTAACCCAACAAAAAAGAGTGACCAACCATCTAGCCTTGAGTAGGTATCTAGCAGTTGAGATGCCATCAACGCATCTTTGATTCCTTTCTGTCCATAAGCACCACAAAATAGCAGGAACCATACACCAGATTTTCTTGATGGACTTCTCAACTTTCCATGAACTCCAACTCACAAAAACTTCCTTGACACTGCATGGCATTGTCCAACGCAATCCAAAAAGTGAAAGAAACATGGACCATATGTCTGTTGCAACTGGACAGTGAAGAAATAAATGGCTGATTGTTTCAGAGTTGCTTTGGCACATATGGCATCTGCTAGCAAGCTGAAAACCCCTTCGGATGAGATTGTCATGGGTTAGGCATGCTTCATTTAGGGTTATCCTGCAAAAAGCACTGACCTTTGGAGGCATTTTAGTCCTCCAAATTAGTTTCCGGGGCCACTGATCAATCATTTCCTTCCTGGAGCCTAAGGTTTGATAGCTAGCTCTGACTGAGTATGCACCACTCCTACTGCTGCCCCATCTGAGTTTATCCCTACCTAGAGTAATGGTTGAACTATTGTGGAGGCTGCCAAGAAGTGCTACCAAGTCATCAAACTCCCAGTCATTCAGATTTCTTCTTAAGCTTGGATTCCATGAGTTAACCTCCCAATTCTGCACAACTGTAGAGTTTGGGTTAGTAGCAATAGAAAATAGTCTTGAATAAGCATCCTTCGGTGTTGTATGGCCTAACCACTTATCTTTCTAGAATAAGATATGTTCCCCATTTCCCACCTGAAGGGTTGAATCAATAGTGAAGAAATCCCACAGCCCGTCCACAGCCCACATCCATAGTTAGATCTAACAGTACACCAGTGATTTTGACAACCATACTTAGCTTGAACCAACCTCCTTCCAGAGACCAACTCCTTCTCGATTATACCTCCAATGCTATTTCATTAGCATGCTCTTGCCATGTAAAGCCAAGTCCTTTACCCCTAGACCTCCAAGTGATTTAGGAAGTGTTACTTTGGCCCATTTGACAAGGTGAAATTTATGGTTCTTGTTGTTGCCTTCCCACAAGAATGAACATCTAAGTTTATCTAGCTGCTTTTGAACTTTGACAGGAATTGGAAAGAGGGACATAAAATAGGTTGGTATGTTGTCCAACACATTGTTTATGAGGGTTAGTCTGCTGCCAAGAGAAAGATATTGTTGCTGCCAGGACGCCAGTCTTTTCTCAAAATTTTCAATGACCACATTCTATATCTCAGTTGATCTGTGCCTAGCATCCAATGGAAGGCCTAAGTAGGTGGTAGGGAATGAACCTGTACTGCAACACATTATATCAGCCAACATCTCTAGTTCTGGGACCACATTTACAGGGTAAATGACACTTTTTGACATGTTAATGTGCAGCCCTGACAAAGCTTCAAAAATCAACAGAGTAAGATTGATATATTCAACTTGAGACTTCTCAGCACCACAGAGAATGAGGGTGTCATCAGCAAACAATAAGTGAGACACTGAAACTGTTAAGCCGGAGTTGTTGCCAACATCAAAACCCTACATCCAATGCATTAGCTTTGCTTTTTCCAGCATTCTGCTAAGTTCCTCCATCGCTAGAATGAATAAGAAAGGGGACAAGGGATCCCCTTGTCTCATCCCTCTCTCAGGGGAGAAAAAGCCAACAGGGCTTCTGTTAACAAGAACAAAATATTTGACTGTGGTGAAGGTATATCTAATTCATCTGATCCATTTTTCACAAAATCTCATCTGCCTTAAAATTGAATTGAGATACTGCCAATTGATTTTGTCAAAGGCCTTCTCTATATCAAGCTTAAAGAGCACACTAGGTCCATTTTTTTGCCTCCAATCCAAGATTTCATTAGCAATTAGTGCAGTATCTGTAATCTGTCTGCCTTTAATAAAAGCATTCCGGTAGCCAGAGACCAACTTCCCGATCACCTTTTTAAGTCTCTTGGTCAGCACTTTTGCCACGATCTTGTAGACTCTACTAGTAAGACTAATAGGTCTGAAATTTTTGAGTTCAATTGCTCCTTTCCTTTCAGGGATGAGTGCAATAAAAGAGGCATTAAATGACTTAACCATGTGACAGTTTCTATGGAAGTGGTTGAAAGTCCCCATGACATCTAGTTTTACTAGTATCCCAACATCTTTGATAAAAAGCCAATGTAAAACCATCAGGCCAGGGCTTTTGTCAGGTGCACAAGAGTTGATAGCATCTAGAACTTCCTCCTCTTCAAAAGCAACTTCCATGGCATCCTTCTCCTCATTGTTCAAACAACCCAAGCCTTCAAAAGTACAACTAGGTCTCCAAGTTTCATTCTCAGAGTATAGATCTTGATAAAAATCTAATATCACCCTTTTAATCTGTTCCTTTTCTTCGATGATATCCTCTCCCACTTGTAGTCTGTCAATGCAGTTATACCTCCTGTGAGAATTGGCTACCTTTTGAAAGTATTTTGTATGTCTGTCACCCTCTTTCAACCACAAGCATCTTGACTTTTGTCTCCATGATATTTCTACAACCTTGGCTAATTTTAGTAACTCCATTTTTAGCTGAAGGATTTTATTTGTTTCAGCTTGAGTCTGCAGTCTTCCTTCAGATGCTTGTTCCATTAATAATAGTTCTTCCATAGCTTTGTTGGTTCTGGTGCTAATTCTACCATATGACTCCCTGTTCCAGATTGCTAAATCCTTCTTTAGAAGTTTCAGCTTTTGGGATAGTACAAAGTCAGGGGAGCCATTTACCACATAACCCTGCCACCATTGTTTGATCATATCACAAAACCCTTCATGTTGTAGCCACATGTTTTCGAATTTAAAATAAGAAGGTTCAGAAGTCCAATCTCCACTTTCCAAGGAATAGGCCTATGATCAGAAACAACTCTAGGAAGGGCTAGTTGTTGAACTGAACCAAAGAGATCATTCCATTCAGAAGAGATCAAAAACCTGTCAATTCTTGATACCTGTAAAGAATTTTCACCCCTAGCCCAAGTGTAAAAAGCTCCCTGTAAAGGGAGATCCACCAAGCCCATATCTTGAATGAATCAGAAAATATTTTCATAGCCTTTGCTTCTTATACAATTAAACCTTTCATTCTCAAAACGGCATACATTAAAATCTCCCCCAATAATCCAATTATCATTTCATAAACCCCTTACAACAGCTAGTTCTTCCCAAAATTCAATCCTCTCCCAGTTAGTATGAGGATGATATACTCCTGTGAAGCACAATCTGAGATCAATCTGAACCTCTTCAAGCATTGTAGAGATAGAATACTTCCCTTGCAAAGAGTCAATGCAATTCCACTGTCTTTTATCCCATAGAAATATTACCCCTCCTCTGTTGCCGCTAGCCTTCAACTCAGTCCACTCGACCCATCTCGAGCCCCAAATCTGCCTGGCTATAGCCACAGAATAAGTTTCAGTCTTGGTTTCTTGCAAACACAAAATGTCAGGTTTCCACTTTTGAATAAGTGCCTTAATAGTGCTTCGCTTGCTCTCATCATTGAGCCCCCTTATATTCCAGCTAATAATTTTTGCTTTCATTCTAAAAAGCTTTGTGAAACCTGCTCCTGTCAGACCCTTCACCCTTTTCACATGTAAGTGTGCATTCCAGCACCCTTGCTTCTCTTTCCCCCTTGTTCTTTGGTTTCTTCCCCTCACTTCTTTTTCCCTTTTGCAACTGTATTTGTGATTGCCTCTTTTGCTCCATTCTGAGGATCATATCAAAAATTTCATGTTCAAATCCAACTGAGTTAACTCCTAAAGCCTTGCATGCTTTGGTCATAGCAACCTTGGTCCAATGAGAGGTCTCAATAACCATTAAGCAAAAGAGAAGCAAAGAATAAGGAGTATGATTTTTCCTACCACTTTCTTTCTTTGCCTGGGGAAAACATCAATTTCCTGTGTGATCTTTTGGCCATTTCCTACACTGATGCATAAGGAATTCTTTGTGGTCAGCCAGATTGTCAGGACTCTGATGGGTCACTGTGATTTTAAAAAGCCTTCACGAACATGGGAATAACAGTATCAACTGTATGAACACATGGGCTGTTTTTCCCCCTTTTGGAACTGATTTTTCCCCTTTTGGAAAAGAAAAAAAGGGGGAGGGAAAATTATATTTGACTTCCTTCTCGTGACTATATTGATCCTACTTCATTTATACTTTACCGGTTATGTAGCTTGACTGTGCCCTTGTCTTGGCAAAGATAGCAAATTGTGAAAGAAGCCACCTTTATTGTAATATAGGAGAGGGGGTTGCTGGTGAAAATTTACCTTCCTATGTTGCATTAACTTTCTTAACTAAAGTTTAGTTCATTCTTTTCTTTTCTCTCAGCCCTGCCATTAAGAAAGGTAAAAGAAAAGACAAAGAAGGAAAAATGAGACTGCAGTCACAGGATGATGCTTCCCTGTGACTGTTGATGTGTATATGTGTGTGTGTGTGTTTATATTGTTTGGTATATTTCCTTTACTGTTGGTTCCTTCCCTCTTAGAAGAATAAGCAGTTTCTATTTACTAAATTTCGCAGGATATGTCACATAGCACTCAGACAATGTTCAAGACACTTGATAACAAGCATAAGCCCTTGGTTTGCAAGGAGCTGAGCAAGGTGTGGGACAGATATGATCCGAATCTACCCTGGGAAAGAGGGGATTATGATGAATCAAATACTTTACTATTGGATGATTCTCCGTACAAGGCCTTGCTAAATCCTGTAAGCTTGACACCACCCTCTTTTTGGCCTCAAGACTAACGCTCAAATGACCCCTTCTGACTTGGTATTTCTTCTCGTGAATGTAACTACTTTATGCATGACCTTCCTCAGGCGCACACTGCGATATTTCCTCATTCTTACAACTTCAAGGCCGAGAATGATGATTCACTAGGTGAGACCCCTATGGTACTGCTTAATACTTGATAATTGTTTTCCTTTTCATGTTTGATGTGCGCCTTTTAGTGGCTATTAGAACTGATTCCCACCATCTAATAGTGTGAGCCGCAGTGGGTTTAGACACACTTGCCGCTTGATTTCTTTCCTTGTTTGATTATTTTACGTGTGATGCATATGAGCAACATGCGAAGTTAGATTAACATATGCAAGCAACAATCTGCTAGTGGTGATTCATTTGCTATGATTACTAGTATTACTAAAAGCCATCACTCTTAAAGCAATGAAGCGAGGGGTTATCGCTTCATTGATGAAGCCATGTGCTTCAAAGAAGTGTGCGATTGCAAAGTTATCCAAATGAAAAGCGGCGTTTCTTTTTTATCAGCAAAAGATAATTATTAAAAAAAAATGTTAGGCAAGTGTTTGCATAATTTGTTACTTTGGTGCAAGAGTAGTCTAATTGATAGTATTGATCACTACTTGGACTTCCTGGAGTTGTTAGGAAAATGTTGTAACTAACTGCATGGATATTCCCTGCAGTATTTTGTTTCTTTTTGGTACCATCTTGATACTTCGTTAATAAACCTTTACCTTATCAAGAAAAAAATGTTAGGCTGTACCAAGATAGTACTGAAGCATTACAAAAGGTGTAAAAAGCGGCGGTTCTTTAGATCTCAACTTTGAGGAGTTGGATTAATATTGGTATTATGGTATATTGGATGCTGAAATTAGTTCGGCCAAATACGTAGATGATCCTTTAAAGTTTTTTTTTTTGAGATGGTTTAAAGTTGTCACCACTTTTCATAGACACCTCAATTGAGGCCTTTATCTATTGAACACCTGAGTTTGGCAGATCAAACACGATAACATGGGAAAAAGAAACCAATAACACGACACTTGGCTTTAACCCAAATTTTTTAAAATAAGGAACCAAGGGAAACAGAACAACCTAGTGGAACCATTTTTTTTCTTGATAAGGCCCATTGGAACCATTTTGATTCATCATTACTTCATTAGTGATCACAACAAGCCACCAACTGTCTTCTTCACTCTGCATCTCCACCACCACCTCTGTGAGACCTACTCCATCCACTACCATCTACTACCTTTTGTTTTCTTTTTCAGACCTTTTCACAAGTACCTAACATGCATTCATTTTCAAACCTTTTCACAAGTACCTAACATGCATTCATTTTCAAACCTCCAATATTCTTCCTCCTGAACAGCCTGTCACTGCTATAGTCGCACCAGTCAACAACTTTATTCTTTAAATCTCCACCTTCACCTGTAACCTCAATAAGCTCCATTTCAACTCCATGATTTCACTCGAAATACCACCATTGCTGCGCACAGACCACAACTGTGCACTATCGCATCTCTGTATTATTATATCTTACTAGTTTCTTATAGCGAGGTTGTCTTTGTTTCCAAGAATTTGAGGAGTTATATTTACAAAGTTAATAGCTTTCAGTCAATTTTTGCAATTAGGAGTTCTTTTGAGTTATGGGCTTTTCATAGGACATGAGTTTTTCAAAGAAGCACCAAATGCTATGAAACAAAGTGGTGAAGTAGGTAATTGTTGGAACTACTATTCTAGCTCCTTTCATCAATTTCTACAAAACAAAAAGAGGAGTCTGAACTAGTGAACATGATGAAAAGTGTTCAACAACTCTAACAGCGAGAGATCCAAGGATACCATAAAGATTTTTGTGCCCACCAGCACCGAGGGATTGGAAGACAAATCTGCTCCACCGTTGCCCATGGCCAATTAGTTGTCTCAATTGCTATTTATTATAGTACTAAATTCATGTATGTTTGGCAATTTTCTTATTTTTCATATATTGTGCGCTTCTCATGTCTCACTTCAAGCATCATGGACCTTTGCACCTTTTGCTTTTAAAAACACTGATAATTGTTCAAATGAGTTTTTCTTAGAAACTTCTAATATATGTTGGTATAAAATTGTGGAGATTTTGAAGATTGAAAAGTTGCACAATTTTGTAGGCCCTGGAGGTGATTTGCGAATTTATTTGGAAGGGTTATTAAAAGCCGAACATGTACAGAAGTACGTAGAGCAACATCCATTTGGTCAGCGGGCAATCGATGATACAAGCTCAGATTGGAATTTTTACTCTGATGTTCTTTGCAGTCTGCTTGGTCAATCAAGCTAAAATTCTTGATATGCTCTTGTATAATTTGCATGCGAGAGAGACATACTGTGATGCCAGACACCATAAGAACAGAGGCTTGCTTTCGGACTTTTGACAATTTAAAAACAGATAACTGGTCCGAGCTGTGTAGCAATCACAATAATGTGGAATGTGGTGGAGTTTCTTTGAACTCATCGACGGCCTTCCTTTAGGAGTTGATTGATTATTTGCCTGCTATTTTTTAACAGTATCGTGTTAACTTTCTTCATTTTCTTCCTCTCCCTCCTTTTTGGGGAACGTTTAGTTGCTCAGGCTTCTTTCTCCTGTTGATTATGTAATATATCTGCTTACTTTCATGATCCCTCTGTCTGCTTTCAGGGTAATGATGCTTTTGTAGCTTAGGCTTTCCTTTAGCAGCTTGGTTGGATAGTTGTTACCCTGTATTATATTGTATTGGTACTCTAAATTCAATAGTTTGGGTTGTTACTTAAATATTATTTATCTTATATTGTTAAATCTTTTTTTTTATGTAACGATGAAAAGAGTCAATTTGGTACATGCGTTATGCGTGAAAACTGCGTCTATTAATAATAAAAATGTATATAACAAGAATAAATTATGTATAATAGCAGTTGGCGTTTAAATAGATCCAACATGCATATATTGGTCAAACATGAACAATTTAATTAGTTAAGTTAGTCTTATAGTATTTGTATATATTGTATTAGTATATGATATAAGCATACACTAATGCTTGTATTATGGTAGGCTATTTATATTATATCCTTGGAGTGCGGCTCTTCTCGAGCAAATCTTGTATGAATGTGGAATATCTTATGCACCAGCCCTCTATAAATAAAAGCATGTTATGTTATTGTATCCTTTTTACAAACGACGTTCTTGGCGTATGTTATCTAGCCACTTTTTTCCTTATCACCCCTTTTAATCTAGTTGATGGACCTCAGGAGGTTTATTGAAATAGCCTGTTAATTTGATATGTGCAAAACCATGCATGTGTCCCATATTTATTGTGTTTCAAATCAAAAGGACTGAACGAATAGAATAAATATTATATAAGCTAAAGCAGTTAAAGTAGCCTATAATTCAAATATATTGATATTTTGAAAAACCTTAATCTCAGAGCTCAAAGAGTTAAAAAGGAAAAAAACGCAGCTACACTTTAACAAAGGCATATAACTTTCAAAAAGTGATAAAGTCTTTTGGTGTGCAATACAATTAAGGATTTTTTCGTTCCTATACACTATTTGAAACTTTATTACAAAAAATGTCCACGTTTTGTTTTTACCCCGACCTAAACAAGTTTCAGCTACAAAAAATATACATTTATTTAAACTAGACTCCTTTCTGCGGTAGCCTTCCTTATTTAGACGCGGGATTTTGGGATCGCGTATATTTCAATTGGAGATTTTACTGACGCAATCATCGCACCTTAATCAAGCCAACGTATTTGTTGAATCCTGCTATTACGCCAATTTTCTCTGATTATTATCGCACCATAATCAAGTTCTATTCTCTGGTTTTCTCTGGTTTTTCATAAACGAAGGTTTTGAAAATAAATTTGCAAACAATTAGCTACAATTGTATTGAATTTCGCGACATAATGTCAAAATCAGCGATTATGCTTCAGCTAAATGGTTGCTGGGATAGCGTTGGGAGGTACAAAGATTTTGATGTTGATAGAATTGTAGTCAATGAAGATTCAAATTATAGTCAATTAAATTCCGCAATTGTAGAGCATCTAATGATTGATAGCTCCGCAAAAATCATCAAAATCAAATACACTATCAACGAACATTGTCCTCCAATGAAAATTCAGAACGATATGGGAGTTCGAGTGTATATGGAGATGAAAAAGGAAAACAAAAACTTAGGAATGATCCGCTGTGTATGCATGATTTTGATTTGGAATGCAATATCTCTAATTCGAGCACAATTGCAGGTTTGCTCTGTTTTTCAGTGCTGATGTTTTTTCAATTTCAAATGTTCTACAATTTTACTACAAATTATCTATAATAATACTACATAACAAATGTAGTTCAGCTGTTATGTCTCTACAAGTATTTAGTCAAATACTGAACACATGAATATACTAAGGTCTGAATTACTATACTTTTAATTGAGTGTATGTTCATCTGATTATCGTATGTCTAACATGGTACAATTGTCAAGCAATTGTAACACAATTGGAGAAGTGTCAAGAGCAAAGAAGTTGATTTATAGGCCAACATCTCCGACGATTGTGAAATATGAAAGTATCATCATAACAGAATATACGCCAAATGTTATTGAAGTAGGCCAAGTTTATCAAGACAAGCAAACAATTGTCTGTGCAATGATGCACTGTTCTATCATGAATAAGTTTCAATTTAGAGTGAAAATGTCTAGTGCGAGAAGGTAGGAACATTTTATTTGCCAAATTCATATTGTGTATAAGTTGTAGTTTTTTGTATATAAATTGTATATAAATTATTTAATATAAGTTTTTGTGCATAAACAACCTCGTATTTTGTAGCTACAATTTGCATAACATTTTTTGAATTGTTTTTATTCTATAGCTACTGCCTCGTATGTGTTGGAGACAATTGTACGTGGCACTTCAAGTCCACAAGTATAAGAAAATCAGCATTGTTCAAGGTTCAAAAATTCAACAGCTTGCACACATGCTCTTTGATGGACAACACATACATACAACACAAACCTACTGCCATGGTAGTTGGCAGCATGGTGATGCCAAAATATGTGGATCCTAAGACAATATACACACACCAAAGACATACAAACTGATATGTTGTCGGATCATGGTGTGAACTTAACATACATGCAAGTTTGGAGAGCAAAGGAAAAGGTTTTGGAATTTTTGAGAGGTCATCCTGCTGATTCCTACAGTCGCTTGCCGAGTTATTTGTATATTCTGAAGAAGACTTATCCGGGGTCGATAGTGAAATTGCAGAAGACTGAAGATGACTGTTTCTTGTATGCATTTGTTGCGGTTAGTTCGCCCATCAAGGGATGGGAGCATTGTAGGCTAGTTATAGTAGTGGATGACACCTTCTTGAAGTCGGCATAAAGGGGAATCATGCTAACAACTAGCACAATGGATACAGCATGTAATGTAGATTAATTGAAAAAATATTATTAAAAAGTTGTTTTTGAGACTGTATATTTTATAATCTCAAGTTTTGTTACAGAAATTGAATTTATTTTTGCCACTTGTGTGATAGGTAACACATTACCACTAGCATACGCCGTTGATGATTCAGAAAATGAAGCATCATGGAGGTGGTTTTTTGAGCAATTCAAACATGCATATGGTGAAAAACTAATTATGTGTGTTGTTTCGGACCGGAATGAGAGTATCTTGAAGGCAACATCTACTGTTTATACCGGCATACCGCATTATGCTTGCATGTGGCATATTTGGACAAATGTAAGGTCAAAGTTCAAGAAGGGTCATCTAAAGTTAAGCGAATTATACTTTGCCACAACATGATCATACACACTTAATGAATTTAATGAAAGAATGTCAAAGATTGAAGAGATCGACATGTGTGTTAAAGGCATAGCTATACGATATTGGCTATTACAGATGGTCTCGGATACATGCTACGGTAAACAGAACGTGGACGATGACATCAAACATTGCAGAGTCATTAAATGCAAAGGGTACGCTCACATACCTTGGGAAAAAATACAACAAAGAGTTGGAGGACAACATGACATTATCATGAGAGTAAGCTATAACCAATAACACTAGATCATTGGTTCCATCAAACTAAATATATACCGTTAATTATAGAAAAGTTGTTGTATAATTTGTAGTTATTTTATTTTGTATCTGTTGCTGACAACTTGTTGTGTGTTTGTAATGAAATTGTAGGTGAGGGCTTCAACATATTACATTCATACTGTTATAGATGGTGTGAAGCGCTTCATTATTTGCCTTCAAAATAAGAGATATATTTGTGGACAATTTCAGCTTGATGAACTTCCTTGTGCACATGCATTGGCGGCTTTGTGGCACATGAACGAGTCGTAAAAAACTATTGTTCTCCTTATTACACGAGGGAGAGTCTTTTGCAGACTTATGAAATACCAGTAGACCCGCTGCCTGACGAAAGCAAATGGAATGTGCCACAATATATAGCTGAAGAAGTTGTAATGCCACCCACTGGGAAAAGACATCTAGGGAGACCTCAAAAACAAAGATACAAACCGTATGATGAAGTAAATGCAAAGAAGTACAAGGTTTCATGTGGAAACTGCGGAATAGAAGGGCACAACAAAAGATCTTGTAGGAATTCTCTCAAAAGGAAATAAAAATTGATACAATTTAAAGATTTTTTTCCTGAGTACTGTTGATGATAATCTATCCTTTAAGACATATGAAGTTGTATTTGTTCTGTTCTGGAGAATTATAGTTGTGGTGTAATTGTGTTGCTAATTTGAATAAAGATTGTCTCCTGTAATGAATGTTTGATAAACAGATTTCAACTCTTAATGCAATTGGTTTGTAGTTGTTTTGTTCAAATACTATATTTATTTATTACTTTTCAGCATTTCGTAACAATACTGCTTAAATTGAATAGATTATGTACTTTTGTATAGTAGTTGTAGACATAATTGTAGTTAAGTGATGATGTTCAAATCTACTACTAAAAAGTAAATGGTTACAATCATATACAATATAATTTACCCAACTATGAGTCGGGGTCGAATCCCACAGAGAACAATATATAGGTGATTAGGCGTGTACGAAAATTATCACTTATTATGCTAAGCCAAACACTTCGAAAAGTTTTGAGAAAATATTTATCACTAAATGCGAAAATGTAAAGTAACCTAGAAATCAAGTAAAATGATCAATGGCTACAAGTATGGATGCATGAAGAATTACACTCAAGTAACGATCCAATGTATTTCACGATTTAACAAATATGAGCGAGTTTATGTTAATTAGCCTCGGGTAATAATTCTATATTAGCTTCTTCCAAAGACTAACAAGACTTCCTAATTGAATTATCCCTAAAACAATTAAGAGATTAAGCACACCTGATTATGGCTACAAGTAGTTCAATCCTATCCCTAGGTAGAATCTATAAAATGAGGGTTAGAGCCTCAAGTTCTTGTTAATTAATCTTTTCCAACCCCAAATTATCTTTCCCAAAATTAATTCGAAGTTAATGGGCGAGTCCTAGGGTTAGCTAATCCCTTTGAAAACATTAAAGAACAAGAATAATAATTAAAGAAACAATAACTCACTTCATAATAAATGAAAATCGTTCAATACACACAACAAGATATTTAATCCACATTTTAAATATGAATATTCCCATAAACAAGATAAGTGTTGGAATAAATACTACACACTTAGATATACAATATAAAGCAAAAAAAATGAAGAAATGAACATAAATGGGTAAGAAATTCTCAACCAAAAACTTCAAATCTTCAAGACCCAAGTGTGTGTGCAAGAACCCTAGCTCCAAAACTTGTGTTCTCTAGTCCAAGGACTGAAAAATAAGCCAAAGATGTTTTTTCAATAATCTAGGTAGTGTATTAAAGGGTTTAGGGCCAAAAAATATGAAATTATAGAAGTACCCAAAACTGAAGCGCGATCTTCGCATTTGTTGATACCCAATTTTTTCCATATATTTTCAATATGCAAAATACCTTCAAAATAGCATATATATGCACATATAAGCATGTCTGGTGATGTCCGGAACGAACACTGCTCAAAGATACGACTCTCCGAACTGTTGCACTTGCAAACATTTGCTATCAGCATACACCGGTGATGTCCGGTATGTCACAATGATCCCAGTAATTGCAACACCGCAATCTGCTATCAGCTAAGAAAACTTTACTAACATTTGTCATTTTATTTATTGCATAAGGCTACTATTCTGCCTGCCGAGACTAAACGCTGTCTCCATCTGCATTCCTGCATAAGGTTACCATTTTGCCTTCCGAGACCATTCCTGCATAAGGTTACCATTCTGCCTTCCGAGACTAAACACTGTCTCCATCTGCATTGCATAAGGCTACTATTCTGCCTTCCGAGACTAAACACTGACTCTATTTGTATCTGCATTCTTGCATAAGGCTACTATTCTGCCTTCCGAGACTAAATGCTGTCTCCATCTACACTTCTGCATAAGGCTACCATTCTGCCTTCCGAGGTTAAGCTCTACATCCATCCGCATTCGCTTTTTTTTCATAAGGCTATCATTTTGCCTTCCGAGGCTAAGTTCTGCCTCCATTTTTCTTCAACGCTAAGCACTATCTCAAGCATCGTTTATTTCATTTTTTTTACGGGCTAAGCTCCGCCTTTCAATTCACAAGACTAAGCTCTGTTTTGTCTGCATCTATTGTACCTTTCATGGGCTGAAATATTGCCAACTCATCCAAAGGCGTCATCGTTTGGAGGCACCATCCTCATAGCCCGAGAACACCATGTCATGGCCTGAGAATCTCTTTCAATCTTTTGCATATCATTATTCAAAGGCATCATGGTTCGGAGGCACCATCCTCATAGCCCGAGAGCAGCATTTCATGGCCTGCGAATCATTTATCATACGCTTCATGGCCCAGGACGTCATGGTCTAAGAACGTCATCCTAACCGTCCAAAGACGACATTCATGGTCCGACGGGAATTTGCATCATGTTTAAATTTATGCACAGAATAAGTTTGTATTGTTTCATTGCAGGTAAACCGGCGAGCAACGGCTATCCCACTAGGAGTGATCTCGCTCCGGTTCCCGCAGCCATATAAACCCTTAACCATTACCATAAACCTGCCACTCTCCCGGCCCTAGATATTACGTCCGTTCTTGAAAAGTCTCCATCGCATACTCCGCCGACGGATCCTGAACTACATATGGCCTGATTCCTATAAAACCAGGGATTGTAAGTAGCTTAGAAGCTAGGGTGCGGCCTAAACCTCTTCAAACTATTTTGCTCGGCCAAAATTGGCCATCATATCTTTACCTGACAACTCTTTCATCCTCCTTGGGTAAAGTGGGGCAACTGTTGATACCCAATTTTTCTCATATATTTTAAATATGCAAAATACCTTCAAAATAACATATATACGCATATATAAGCATGTCCAAATGTTTTATTATTTTTCCATAATTTTTAAAGGTTTTAATTGATTTATTTCCCCTTTTTATCCATAAAATCCCAATAATTATTCCCAAATTATTAGTTTTGGTAATTCATCTATTGGATTTTTATATTTATGCCAAAATATGGCTAAAATAATTTTTACATATTTTTACAATTTCATTTAGTATTTTTTTAAAACTAATTGCATATAATTGCAATATTAGCCTTTTAAGGTTTAATTGTGTTTTATATTCATAAAATTAAATCCTATATTTTAAATTGTTAATTATATATTATAAATCATTTTAGCGCTTTCAATTTATTTATAGAAATATATTTACTATTTTTTTATAATTCAAAAAGGGGAAAATTGCTATTTAAATAACAACCCATTTGTGTTTAAATTTTAGCCTAAATTGAACCCCAAATCAGACCCAAGTTCTCAGCCCAATTTCAATTTTAACCCGACCCCTAACCCGATTAAACCAACCCAACCTGGATTCCCCATCTACCCTTTTAAATCTAGGTCGTTGATCATTTAGATCAACGACCACCATTACCCTTACCATTTTTAACCCTAAACGACCCCTAAACCTAACTCATTTCCCACCACCCGCTGCCTCTGAATCCCTTCCCTCTCAATTCTCTCTGCAACCTCACATGAATCCTAGCCGCCACCATCTAATTCCATCCTAATCCACCTCAATCCCTACCTAATCCATGGCCTCTCATTGCCATTTGAGATGTGTATCGGCCTCCTATGGCTCCTGGGTGTTAGTTTCCGTGATTTTATGGCCGAATCTCAAAGAGATCTGGTCCAGTCCTTGCTCAACCTCTATCTCTGGTCTTTCTCCGGCCATCCATGTCTATTCAAGGCAGATCATTGACCTTTTCAGCTAGATCGGTAACATTTCACGGTCTCCCTCACCTTTTTTGGGTTCTCTGAAACCCTAGCTTTAAGGTCTTTTGATTTTCTTTTAGATCTATCTTGGATCTGTGCTTACTACGAACTTCTTAAGTGTTTTCTTGAAGGTTCTTCGACTTTCTTTCCAAATGACTCTTCATTTTTCAACCGATTAGGGTTTCTTTTAACCTCTTTTTAAATATCTCTTCTTTGATTTTGGTGTTGTTTCATGATTTTACTATGTTCAAACAACTTGTATATGCTTTCTTTCTATTCGATCCAGTATATTGAAAACCCTAGTTCTTTTGGTCTTATTCGAGTTCTGAACTTGTCCTTGTTTGTTTGAATGTGTATTTGTTCGATTAAGTTCTTTATTTCTGATTCACTTTTCTTTGTGTGACTTATCTGATTCTGGGTTCTTATCATCTCTTAAACTCGACTACTATTGTTAAAACCCTAATTTCTTAAAAAGGTTTTCCTCACTTGTTTGTTTCTGACTCTCTTTACCTGTTACTATGTTTTCTTCACTTTTGATTCTGTGTAACTACATGACCTTGTTGACTACTGTGCTTCGAATAGATCTCTTTTACTACTGAATCCTAGCTTATTCCTGCTACTGCTGAATGTTTGTGTTATCTCTTTTGCCAATGTGTTTGGCCAAGCATGTTTGATGCTTCTGTTCACTCTATTTATACATTGAAGTGCAGAATTATGTTTCCTTCTTGATTGATTCTGACTCCCTTAATGTTGTGACTGACTGCAAAAGTTTTCTTGTAAACCCTAACGTTTACTCATTTGTTTAAAATTAATTGATTCCTTTCCTTTACTGTGATGTTTGATCTTGCTGAATCCTTTCCCAAAACTAAGCATATTTTGAACTTAGTCTCAATTATTTACTTCATACTTTTACTGCCCCTTATATGTCAATAATCAATCTGTCCCCAAACTGATTTCTTTCCTTAATTAAACCTTTTAGTATCCGTTAAGCAATGATTCCTTAATTAAAGGGAGTCACTTGGGTTAATTGATTCTGATTGTGATTGTTTCCATGTTTGTGTTAAGACTTTACTTATTACTTTATTCTTCACTCGTTTTCAGAACTATAAATACCCACCCTCTTTTCTTTCAAAGACACGAACAATTTGAGTTCAGAACACACACTTACACTCAAAAACTCTCTCTTTCTTTACTACTACTTGTGCTACTGCTTTGTCTATCCAGCTGAAAGCCAAGGCTAGACTGTGGAATCTTGCTTACTTTTCCTTTTTGCACTTTGCTTCTCTGGTATGTCCTAGTTAATTTTAAAAGCACCAACAACAACATGTTTTTTTAATTGTTCCATTTATCTCATTCTTGTCTATCCTGCTTATGTTTCTGCAGTTAAGTTATATTACTAGCATGTTGTAATATGTTCCCTTCCCCTTTAAATTAATACTTCCCTATGTATGTACTCTGTCAGTCACTTGTTATGTGTTTGCTGACTTATGAATCCCAAAACCCCATATCCCCTCTATGTGTTTGTGTTCTCTGGCTGGTTTGTGGGCATGCCAACATCAGCTATTGCTGTGCATGACCAAACCTGACCCCTACTGGGGTCATATGCTTCATACAATGTATTCCCAAAACCCCTCGACCCCTTTGTGTGACTACTGATTCCGTGTGTTTGAGTTTTGTTCATTACCCCAACTGATTTCAAACACTTCTGCTACTGATTACTTTCAAAATAGACTTGCGAATCCAGTTTTAAACAAACTCTTTTTTCAACAAAGGTTCTGCACTTCCACTATATTAATAGAAATTAGGTTCTGCCCCCCTTGTGTGAGCCTTGCCTTAGGACCCTTGAGCTCCCTCTGAACTTGGACACATAAGGGTTGGCCCTTCTATACTGCACTCATTTCTGTATGGTTATGCAAACCTGGGTGTGAGCTGATCACGGCCAACTCGACGCTACATTAAGGTAGGTAGAGCGGGTCGCCCTAGCTTTTACCCGATATGAGGGTCGGGATTGTGAGCACGTGATTTTTGTTTACGCGATAATCACTCCAAAAGAAATCAAAATAATAACAAACGGTCTTGCCGTGCCATTTTTCGAATTTACGTGACATTTTTTTAGCTATTTGTGGCTTTGTCCGTGTCTATTTAGTCTTATCAAACAAAAAATACAAAAAATATAGGTCGTGCATAAGTTTAGGATATCATTCTACTATTAGGAATTAATCGAACCATAATCCGGTTATTAAAAGGGAAATCATAAAATATACGTCTTTTATTCTATTTGTTGTCATTAAATGATTTATTTTTTTAATTAAATGATAATGTGAGTGATATTTGTTGTTTGAGTATTAATTAATATTTGTATGATTTTATTTTCAATTTTACAATTTTAGTTAGGAATTTTATTTAAATCAAAAGAAGGAAACAGAAATGGTTTAAATCAGATTTGGGCCATCAAATTGGACCCAGAATCATGCCCAGAAAATACTGATGTGCCCGGTCCAGGTCAGTTTGGCCTTAGGGGTATCCCAGCGATGTCGTTTTGGTCATGCCTGATCTGGGCCGTTGATCTCAGAATGATCAACGGCCAAGATCACATCCCCCGTACCCACATTCAAACCCGACCCGTTAAACCCCGGACCAACCCAACCCCTTGCATTTGAAACGACACCGTTCCTCACCAGCTGAAAGATCCTGGCCCTTCATCTCGCCTCATCCGACGGTCAGGATCTGATCACTCACTAACTATATAAATCCAAAACCTTACCCCACGCCCCCATCCAAACACCCCCCCTTCATCGTCCCAAACACGGACCTCCCAAACCCTAGCCGCCCCTGTGCACCTTCACCGTAAAGCCGGCGGCAAGGACGCCGGTGACCACCACCTTAACACCCTAGGACCTCCTCCACCCCCTAAACACAGATCCACTAACCGTGGGTCTCGAATCCTCCCCCACCATCTCGAATCTTCATTTGAAGATTCGAGCCGGACCTCGACCTACACCAAACCACCCCAAATCCATGCCAGGAACTCCCCTGACCTCCCCCATGACCAAACCAGGTTTGGTTTGGTCCGAATCTAACCAGGACAACCTGAATCCCAAATCTGCCTTTAGGAACCCTAGAAGTCTCGAGTTCAATTTGTGTCCGTTTGAACCAGAAGATTAGGGTCTAATGGACATTAATCGAAGTGTTCTTAGTTGAGAACACTTCGATTAAAGTCCGTTCAACCCCAAGAAAGGTCGATTCAAATCTGGGCTAGGGCTTTCTGATTTTTTTCAAGCCTTTAAGGTATTTTATTTTTCTTTTTCTTTGTCAGTTCATTTTATTGTTTGTTATAGTTAAATGTCTGTTCATATGGCCAAATGTTTTAGTTGATTTATTTTGAATTTTTGTTGACTGTCCTGTCCACTTTGCCCAGACTTCTGTATTTGGTCAAGTTTTTCTTCATTTACTGATCGTGTATGTGTGTAAACTGTACAATCGACTGAAATTAAATTTGGTCGATTAATTAGTTTCCAGGGCAACTTTGTTTGGTCAGTACAATTTGAATCACATGTTAATACTGTTGGATTCTGATCATTGGCTTCGATTGTATGTGTTGTGATTCGCGTAGTCGATTCGATATATGTCGTCAACTAGTTCAACTTGAATGGTAATAATCTGATCCATGTTATTGGTATTTCTGCTGAAGTTTTGTTTGAATCCAATTAGGAACTGAGTATAGCTGCTTGTTAGTGTGTTCAATTTGAATCAGAAACATTTAAGGGTGGGGTTATAGTTGCAGTTCAGACTTTGGTTTAAATTGATAGCATGTTCACCTAGTTTAGGTTTTGGGCAGCATGTGTTTTGTTAGCTGTTAAGGAATTAGAGTAAAATGGACAGCATGTGCTGTCAGAACACACCCCTACTGCCCATACTTGTTCAAATTAATAAAATGATAAAATATTTTTAATAAGAGGAGAGGGTCTGTTAGGGGAATCTGATGGGCTATCTTTTCTTTTAGGCTGGTGAGTGGAAAAACAGAAGAGGCCACATGGGAGGGGATTCAGTTTGTCTAAAAGGCTGTTAAAGGGTCTGATAGGGGATAAATAGAGGGGTCTTTCCATTAGTTGGGGAGGAAGCTAAAAAAATGCTAGACAAAAGACAATTCTGAATCAGAAAAGGTCAATCAGACAATACATACAGACACACATATAGACACATAGAGAGAAATAGAAAACACACATACAAAAATTAGAAACTGTTTTTCCCATTGTTGTCTTGATTTCACCTTTTGACCTATTGATTAACAGTGGTATTTCCAAGTCCCAACTGGGTGTACTGGGTGCTTGTGTCGTTAGTTTGCTTCTGGTTTTGTCCATCTGGGGTCTGATTCTACTCTACTGTTTGCTGCTGTCATTTTTGCTACTGTTTTCCATCGGTTATAGTTGTATCTTGCACTGGAATTTGTTCTGCTGTTATTTGTTGTTACTGTTGCTGTTCGTTGCTGTTATCTGTGGTCACTGCTGCCATTTGAGTTGTTGCTGACTTTCTGCTTCCATCTTCTTCTTCATTTGAAAGCATTTCCAGGTACATATTTCTGACACCATGTGTTGATGTGAAGCCTGAGGTTGGAGTTTGAAATGAAATAAATGAATGCTTGTTTGCTTCACAGTACCTATGCTCAAGATGTAGCAATAAGATGAATGATAAAATAGTTTGTGATTGTTTAAGCTCATCCTAATTGTATTTATTTTTGTGTAAATTAGAACGTATTCGAACTCGATTTTGGGGACTGTTAAATAGCATGGTGCTAGATCGACTAGGCATATTTCCATATGTCTTAGCAATCTAGTTTGGTTGGTGACGATAATATAACACAGGACATTAGCGGGCATTTATATGTATCCCATTGGACTTTCGAGTCGTTTTGTCATGGCCCGATCCAGTTTGATTTTAATACATTATTTCAAGCAAACTTTCATATTACGTTAGTTGATGCCAACGGATTAACCATTAATGTCAACTCTCTTGTTTGAATTCCATGTTTCAATATAGGTTTAATAGTGTAGTTTAATAATTACTGTTAGCATCGGCTTACCATGTAAATAAAACGGCTATCAACTCTATAGAATAGGCAGGCTTTTACATATTAGGGAATACGAGTCAATGGTGCGGGGTTTAAGAGCTTTAATCCAATAGACGCGAATCTAGCAAGATGGTTAAAATTTAGATCTAATAAACTCTCGAATAAGTATTAAGACCAAGGTTGATGTTTATTTTGACTAGTAAAAATGATTATTGGTCTATTCACATAATTATGCGGAATTAATCTAGCTATATGATAATCAATCTTCTTTGACTACATTATTCTGTCGAGTTTTGTATTTATTTATAATTTCAAATTTTAAGTAATTTTTTTTGTCTGACTTAATCTAGTACGTAATATGTTATGCTTGTAACATGTAGCTAAGTAAGATTTTCTTTCTTTTTCTCTTCTTATTTTTAGAAACGAAATTAATAGAAATGTAGTCACTTTAGAATATCCTTAAAATAAATGAGACGAGCCTCGCCAAATAAAACGCAAATCGCGGGGCCCTCAATGATCGATCATAATAAATACTTAGAATTCGGGAATGACTGTTTCGCGGATTTCACTGTCTTCCTCAAAGATAATAACGCGTTAGACTCTTTAGGCGCGACTTAATTAAATTACATTCTTAAATTCGGGTGCGCATTTATGTGACCCAAATTCAAATCTCAACGGAGTCGAAATGTGTTAACAACTATGGGTGCATTGATTGTGACGTGGTTCGAGATGCATTTTCACGACGTTGCAATTCTATAAAAAATAAATGATAATAATAAAAGCGGTTTAAACTTAATAAAAAGCACATAAGTCATAACATGTATTTAAATCAGATATTTAGCCATTATAACAATTTAAGCGACCGTGCTAGAACCACGGGATTCGAGGGTGCCTAACACCTTCCCTCGGGTCAACAGAATTCCTTACTTAGAATTTCTGGTTTGCAGACTTCATTTGGAAAGTCGAAAATTTCCTCGATTTGGGATTCAAGATAAACTGGTGACTTGGGACACCAAAAGCCAAACCTTTCCCAAGTGGCGACTCTGAATTAAATAAATAATCCCATTTCGAATATTGTCACTTAAATTGGAAAAAACTCCCTCGCGCATGAACCCCTCGGGGCGGGCGCGCAAAAAGGAGGTGTGACAGCTCTGGCGACTCCGCTGGGGATTAAACCCAGAACCACTGGTTCAGGGTTCAAGAATTTGAGCTTAGAATAATTGTTATATTTGGCTTTATTATCTGATCTTTATTAAATGTTTTGGCATAACGTGCTAAATGTTGTCTTTTACTGCTTTGATATTAGCTGAACTGTATATAAACTGTGCCGAAACCCTTCTCTCTTCACCTCCGGGGATGTGCTTACTGGTTGAGACTCCCTATTCTGTTAGTGTCAATACCCCGAAATAAGAAAGAGGCTCGGACAAGCTACGAAGCCGGATGGCCTTTTGGTTCCCGGTAAGTTGCCCCCTCCTCGACTCGAGTTGTCCGCTCGAGTACACAGTCTAGATCATATACCCAGGTTATAAACCTAGTATAATGAAACCTCATGCCGGATCCCTAGTAGGAACGTTTATTTGCATCATATTGCATTTGACATAGGGGACTCAACACAGGGGTTGAGTCCGTCTAGGACAGGCAACCTGAAATGAAAAGACCGTCCTGCTGCATCCCGTTTGTTTTGCACATTTATTTACTTCAGATATGCATGCTGACCGGTTTCTAAAAAGGGTTAAAAAAAGAAGAGAAAATAGCAGCGTAGGGAGATAATTACTTATTTTTGGAAAAATAAAACCAATGTCCAGGTAGTGTCAAAACCTGGCGGGAACTTGTTTTTTAAAAAAAAAGAAAAAAAAAGAAAAAAAATGAAAACAAAATTTGTCTTTTAGTTTGATTTATTTCACTTTAAAAATCCAAAAAATATATATTTATTTAAAAGTAAAAAAAAGGGGGAAAATTAAAAATTCAAAAAATGTTATTTCTTTTGTAGTATCTCTTTTATAAATTCAGACTAATAGTCCAAATACTTCCTTAAAAGATTTTTCGAAATTTCAAAAAAAAAAGGGTAAAAAAATAAAAATAAAAAATAAAAAGTTAAAAGAAAAATATTTCTTTAGTCTTCATCTCTTTTCAAAAAAAATAATAAAAAAAAATCCAAAAAAAAATTAAATATTTTTCTCCTTTCCTTTGAAAGATTTTATTCAAAAAAAAGGATTGAACTACGCCGATTTGATTCTCATAAGGCGTGAGATACGTAGGCAACCCTCATCTGGTCCAACCTCCCCATTTTCAGAAATAGCCAAAATGACAGAATTTTAATTTATGAGTCAGGTGATGCCGTTTTGTCAAGAATAGCCGAATGTTCCCGAAAGGGACACCGGAAGGCTGACTTTGCATAAACAACCATTTTTGGTCATTTTTTAAAATTCTGACCAAATTGCCCAATGGCCTTAGGATCCTCGTCCCCGAGGCTCTGCGAGGCCATGTTCCCAATGTCGGGTCACCATTCTAAAGAAAGAGTCATAAATAAATCAAGTGATGCTGTTTTGTCAAAAACAGCCAAATGTTCCCGAAAGGGACGGCTGAAGGCTGACTTTGCATAAACGACCACTTTTGATCATCTTTTAGAGTTTTGATCGGTTGACCCACACAGCCTTAAAATCTTCATCCCCGAAGTGCTGAAAGGCCGTGTTCGAAAATCGGATCTTTCTTTCTAAAATATAGTCAAATCATTTTTTCTTAAACCACCTTAATAAATGTGCAGGATGAGCACAATACAAAACAAACCCTTTTCAATAATGACCAAGATCCTTTTCGAGTTGCGATTATGGTGGAATGATTTAGACAAGGAGGGGCAAGACAAAGTAAAGAAGTACTTGAAAGATCTCCCGGATTTACTAGACATTCAGCCTCGGGGTGATATTATCAGATCATTGGTCACTTGCTGGGATTCAGCACACAATGTATTTCATTTCTCGGACTTTGAGCTCACCCCGACATTGGAAGAAATAGCAGGATACATCGGAGGTGATGAAGCCCCGTTAAGGTTCAAATACTTGATCGCACCTAGGGCCGTCACGGTACACCGGTTTCTGGATTTCCTAAAAATACCTCGAACATTTCACCACCCAGATCTTGCCAAAGGTTTCTTCAGTCTCCACCTCATATATGCTAGATACGGCCACGTGGGCGGGTTCAATAAGCCAGACTTCAAACTATGCAGTAAAGGTAACCGACATAAGTGGGACGAACATAGGTTGGTAGCTTTTATGACAGTTTTTTTTGGGTCTTATAGTGTTCCCAAGGAAAGACGGAAACATCGATCTAAAAGTAACTGGGGTAGTCAGTACTTTGCTCACCCAAGATAAAAGTACTTTGGCGCCTATGATTATGGCTGACATCTTTCGGGCTCTCACTGCTTGCCGAGCCAGGAGTGACTTTTTCGAAGGATGTAACCTATTGTTGCAAATGTGGATGACCGGTCATTTATGCCACCGCTCCCCGCTCTTGGGTTACGTTTCGCCCAAGAAAACTTGTATTGGAGAATTCTACACAAGAATCAAAGGGTTTAGTCTACCCGAAGGAGTCACAGCTTGGACGTCATTTTTTCAAACTCTCACTGCCAACCAAATCTAGTGGACGCTCGGATGGTTGCTTGTTGAGGAAATCATATACATGCCGGCGACCAGGCCCCACTTTCTATTGATGGGACTTAAAAACATCCAACCTTATGCACCATATCGAGTTTTGAGGCAACTTGGGAGGTATCAAGTAGTGCCGAAAGATGAAGACTTGAGTACCCAAGTGATTGAAATCAGTCCAGACGATCGTTTCCCCGAAGAAGAAGTCCGCCAAATCTGGAGTGAGTGCCAACACCTGACAGCAAACACTTGTGTGATGAATACGGCTAAAGGGGAAGTTGCCCCGGGGTATCACGCTTGGTTTAGAGGTGACATATTATGTGAGAGACCAGCAAAAAGGCCTCATCTCAAAGATTTCGTTGAGTCATCCCAAGAGCAATGGAACTGGTTAGCAAAAGAAAAGGGGTATCGGCCAGAGATCGGTGATTTGAAGCAACAGGTTGACAGTCTGAAATTCAATAACAATATGCAAATCGCTGCGGATCGAGGCGAAAAGAATAGATTGGCCCAAGAAAATGAAGAACTTAGGGCCCAAATCCAGAAATTGAGATTGGCTCTTGATAAACAACCAAGGAGTCGATCAGACGAGCAGTTGATAAAAAGGCTGAAAAGTGAAGTCAGGGAATGGCGAGATGGTTTAGAAAAGTCTGAAAACGTCGTGGCAGAGCTCAAGGTACAGTGGGGTACAATAGCAGATAAGCATCGCCGATACTTGAATCAATTGAAACGCGACCATGAGAAAACTGTTGCCAAAATGAAGAGAGAAATGGCTACACTTGAGGTTAAAGCAGTTAATCAGGCCGAGGATTTCCAAATTGAGAGCAGATACTGTTACGACTTGTTGGACCGGATGAAGGTGGAAGTACAACAACTGAAGAGTCAGCATATGCAGGATTCTCAGGTTTTAAAAATGTGCAGTGATCAGATAAAACGCCTACTCGTGGAAAAGAAGCAAACCAGAGATAAGATCAGGACCATTGCCCACACCATCATCAGACGGTGTCTACGATGTGAAAACATGACCAACATTACCGTTCTTTCGGCAGTGATGGTTTATGTCAAGCAGACCATGCATGAGCTGGAATAACTTGAAAGGGATATCACACCTAGGACCGCGGCGAGGCCGAACGATGCCCCGCGGGCACCAGTTTTCGAAACCTTAATGCATTCATAGGTCGAGTCTGTATCTTAGCATCTTCTGTCCGTCTTTTGCATCAAGGTGTATTAGTCTATTTGAGTCTGTACTATTTTCAATGCTTGTTATTTTCCTTTTTAAAGAATGTTAGTTTGTAATAGATTTGTTAAGGAATAAAATGTGTGCTCCTTTTTTTCGAACTACGTAATGATCTGATTCATGCAGCATCGTGATACGTAGGAAATCCTCATCGGATCCGGTCACATTTTCAACTGAAATAATAGAAAAAAAAAGAAAAGAAAAAATAATAAAAAAAACAACAACAAAAACAATAAAGGGAAGCCTAAAAGAAGCCGGAATGACGCATGCCTTCGTTGCAAACATGTAGGAATTCATTTAACTGTATAGGTGCATCATGCCCCAACGTGAGATTACCTATCTGTTATTTGTTTCGAACTAACCGTTCGTTTTTCATTGAGTATTTCCAGGTTTTAGAAAGGCGGTTGGTTTGGTGAAGGTCTGGCCTCACATTCATACTTCACGAGGTCAAAAGGGAGTGTTCAGTTACCTGTTGTTAAGACAAGAGGAGTTACTCACACTTACTTCACCAGATCAAAAGGAAGTGTCGAAATGTCTTCAGAAGTTCCTCTGCCAACGATTCCAATTTCGGAGGAAAGTTCAATCTCAGCCATCCCGACTTCTGAGTCAGCAACGGTCGAGGAAAATAGAATTCTACGTCTCCGCATGATGGAAATGTGGGACGCCTGGGCCAATGGAAAAGTGCCACCAAGTGCGATCCCTGGATTCCCCGAGCTTTTTCCTAGGGCAAGTGGGACCTCCAACACCCCCATAAGTTATCCAAATGCCCCTCTAGGATTTCCTACCATCTCATCCTACTTTGCTGGAACACCGTCTGAATCTCTCCACCAGGTGTTAGCTTCCGGTGTGGCTTCAAACATATTCACTGCTCCACCTTGTTCAGCAACGGCACAACCTGTTTTACCCAAGCCCAACTTCGATTCATCATCCTTCACATTTCAAGCACCGCCTCTTCCGTTGGAACCTAGCCAGTTCACCACCAACGCTTACCCTCAGCCGTCTCGGTACGAGTTTATCACAGGGTAGGAGAAAGCTGAGAAAACACCTGAACAAGAGGAAATGACCAGGAAAATAAGAAGTATGGAGCAAACTCTCAAAAATATATAGGGTCTGAGCGGGCAAAAGAGCGTATCTTACGCTGACCTGTGCATGTTCCCACATGTACATTTGCCTTTGGGTTTCAAAACCCCAAAGTTTGAGAAATATGACGGGCATGGGGACCCCATAGCCCATCTTAAAAGGTACTACAACCAGTTGCGGGGAGCGGGCAGAAAAGAAGAGCTTCTTATGGCTTACTTTGGAGAAACTTTGGTCGGCGTTGCTTCTGAATGGTATACGGATCAGGAAGTATCTCGTTGGCACATTTGGGACGACTTGGCTCGAGATTTTGTCAGACAGTTTCAATATAACATCGACATTGCCCCCGACAGGAATTCATTGTCGAATCTAAAGAAGAAGCCTTCGGAGAGCTTCCGAGAATATGCTGTCAAATGGCGCGAACAAGCGGCTAGAGTCAAACCTCCGATGGATGAAACTGAAATGGTCAGTGTTTTCCTTCAAGCCCAAGAGGCTGATTATTATCAAAACATGATGTCTACATTGGGAAAGCCATTTGCTGAAGCCATCAAAATCGGTAAAATGGTGGAGAACGGGTTAAAAATAGGGCGAATCTTGAGTCAGTCTGCTATAAGGGCCACCTCCTAAGCAATCCAAGGCGGGTCTGGAGGAGGAGCAAACCGAAAGAAGAAGGAAGAAGCAACAATGGCAACTTCGAGTGTAAGGAAACCCCTTCCATCCAGATTTCATTTCTCTGAAAGAGCCCCGCAACACTACTACCCCCATCAAGATGCGGCCTATGCTATGAACCTTCAGCCCTACACAGTAATGAATGCACAACCATATATTAGGTCACAACAACAATTCCACCAAAAGCGAGCTCAATTTCCAAGAAATCAACCTCCTCACCAAGCTCAGTATAATCCCCGACCTCCACAAAATAATCTCCCCTACAACGCCCGCGCTCGAGAGCCTCTTAGGAAAATGGACTTCACACCTATTGGTGAGTCATATTCCAACCTTTTCCCTAAATTGGTCCAAATGGGTTTGTTACAACCTGTACCTCCAAATAGGCAAAACCCAGAGTCACCCTCTTACCAACCTGGTGCCCGATGTGCCTATCACTCTGGAGTGAAAGGGCATGACACTGAGAGCTGTTGGACTTTGAAAAGGGTTGTTGAAAACCTCATAGAACAAAAGCGAATAGTGTTAAAGGACGAAGACATTCCTAATGTGACCAACAATCCGTTATCGGCTCACAACAATGGACCGATTATTGGGATGATCTGCGAAGATAAAGAGTTTGATCCTATCTTGAAAGCCATCATTGCAATCGCCGACATTAAGAAAAAGCCCAAGACGTATGCAAAGCAAGAAAAGGGGGACAAGAAGAGTAAACCCCCCCTCAAAACACAGAAAAAGCAGTGGAAACCAAAACTGAGGTAAATCCCCTAAAAAGATGCCGTCCTTTATGTTCCCCGAGGTTCGAAGAAAGGACAAGTAACATTGAGCCATCCAAGAAGGTTTGAATTGAACAAAGGATCTAAAATGTACGTGCCCAAAGGGACCTATGTGGAACGGGGGCCAATAATTTCACCGAGGCTGAATGAGCCCGTGATTATTGGATGCGCGCCGCAGAGTCCCATGACAGATCCTACTACCGTCCCATGGAATTATAACAAGGCGGTAGTAACCTACAAAGGAAAAGAAATCCTGGGAGGAGTAAATGAAGCTAACCCAATTGAGAAATACCTCAACCTGGAGGAGTTGGGTGATTCTACAAAGAGGCATTTTCCACCCAAAAAACCCGTCAGTGCCGAGGAGGCGGAAGAGTTTTTCAGGAAAATGAAAACTGCGGACTACAAGATAATTGACCAACTCCGAAAGTCTCCCGCTCAAGTCTCGTTGTTGTCCCTACTGATGAATTCAACTGAGCATCAGAAAGTGTTGATCAAGACCCTCAACGAAGCTTACGTCCCAATTGAAACTACCGTGGAACAGCTAGAGAGGATGGCGGAAAGATTCTTCATGATCAATCAGATTTCCTTTAGCAAAAATGATCTGCCCCCGGAAGGGGCCGCCCACAACAGAGCCCTCTACCTAACGGTTAAATATGAAGGGTACTATGTGAAGATGGTCATGCTGGATGGCGGGTCCGGAGTAGATATCTGTCCCCTTTCGACTCTGCAAAGAATGGAGATCGAGACAGGAAGAATCAGGCCCAACATCGTATGTGTTCGTGCCTTTGACGGCATCAAAAGGGACACCCTCGGCGAGATCGATTTGATTTTGACTATCGGACCTGTGGATTTTGAGGTGACCTTTCAGGTTTTGGATATGGATACTTCTTACAATTTCCTTCTAGGAAGGCCTTGGATTCATGCGGCGGAAGCCATACCTTCTACTCTCCACCAGATGGTAAAATTTGTATATAAAAATCAAGAGATTATAGTCCACGGAGAGGATGAGCATTCCATTTATCGAGACCCGTCGGTCCCATGCCTCGAAGCTAAGGAGGGTAGTGAACACATAGTCCATCAAGTTTTCGAGGTTGTGGTCATAGACCAATGCGAAGAAGGAAGCCCGTACCCTTAACCTTTTCTCTCAAAGGCGTCAGTTATGGTTGCCAAGGAAATGATCAGGCATGGTTATAAACCAGGGAAGGGGCTCGGGGCATCATTGCAAGGTATCACCGAACCCATCACCTTACCTGCTGCTAAAAGTTCTTCGGTGTTGGTTTTTACGCCGAGGAAGCTGATATAATGTGGGCAAACCAGCGGAAGAGCAATGGCTGGGTTTTGTCTTAGCCAATTCCGCATCTTTACAGAACGTTCGTCGGACCCAAATACATTGAAGAAAGAGAGGATGAGACCTTCACGACCGAGGAAATTGAAGAAATCTGTGGGGTTATGAGGCAAATGCTGTATGAAACCCATATGGTTCAGCCGGGAGAAGGCTCGAGCACCGCTGAGGTGCTTTACATGGGGCCTGGCGCCAAATTGCAAAACTGGAAGGCCACTCCATTTTCGATCAAGCGGGAATCCTGGTAGACCGGTCTTGCCACCTTTTCTGCATTATGAGTTATTTTGGGGTGTAACTCTAATGATTTCCTTTTAGTTTCCTGTCCTTAAATTCTGATGTAAACCCTATTATCTTCAAAATTCAATGAAATGAAGTTAATATTCCATCTTTCATCTTATTTATTCTCTCTGATTCTTTTTATTTTTGTTTTATTTCGTTCAGTTCTAATAATGCGGTTTTAAATAACATGACATGCTTGCGGACTTCATGCCCAGATCCAAACATGCAGTCTAACTGCGAAATAATGAACCAAGAAATGGAATATGATGAAGAAGAGGCTTTTATGGAAATAAATCGAGAATTGGAACATTTTGAGAACAAACCTAAGCCGAATCTGAATGACACCGAACCGGTTAATTTGGGAACTCCTGAGGAAATTCGAGAGACCAAAATAAGCATTCACACGGACGAGAGAACGCGAAACGCGATAATTCAACTCCTTTTTGAATTCAAAGATGTGTTTGCTTGGTCATACGATGATATGCCAGGATTAGGCGTTGATCTAGTGGTGCATAAATTGCCAATTCACCCTGATTGTCCTCCAGTTCAACAAAAGCAAAGAAAGTTCAAAACTGATGTCAGTGACAAGATTAAAGAAGAAATCACCAAGCAGCTGAAAACGGGAGTAATTCGGGTAGTCCAGTACACCACGTGGTTGGCGAATGTAGTTCCAGTGCCGAAAAAAGATGGGAAGACTCGGGTATGTGTGGATTATCGAGATTTGAACAGAGCAAGTCCCAAAGACAATTTCCCATTGCCCAACATCCACATCCTTGTTGATAATTGCGCCAAACATGAGATACAGTCTTTCGTAGATTGTTACGCTGGGTATCATCAGGTGTTGATGGATGAAGAAGACGCCGAGAAGACTGCTTTCACTACACCTTGGGGCACTTACTATTATCGGGTTATGCCATTTGGTCTGAAGTATGCTGGGGTAACTTACATGAGGGCCATGACTGCCATTTTTCATGACATGATGCATCAAGAAATAGAAGTGTATGTGGACGACGTGATAGTCAAGTCCAGGACGCAGGATAATCACATGCAAGACTTGAGGAAGTTCTTCGAGAGACTGAGGAAGTACGACTTGAAGCTGAACCCAGCCAAATGCGCTTTCGGAGTCCCATCGGGCAAGCTTTTGGGCTTCATAGTAAGCAGGAGAGGCATCGAATTAGATCCAACAAAGATAAAATCCATCAGAGATCTACCTTCCCCAAGAACGAAGAAAGACGTGATGAGTTTGTTGGCCAGGTTAAACTATATTAGTCGATTCATTGCCCAGCTAACGAGCACGTGTGAGCCCATATTTAAGCTATTGAGGAAAGACGCGACGATCAAATGGACGACTGAGTGTCAAGAATCTTTTGACAAAATCAAAGAATATCTTTCAAATCCCCCAGTTTTGGTCCCGCCAGAGCCAGAGAGACCACTGTTCTTGTATCTGACAGTCTTGGAAAATTCTTTCGGTTGCGTCCTCGGGAAACATGACATAACCGGAAAGAAGGAACAAGCGATCTACTACTTGAGCAAGAAATTCACCGGCTACGAGGCCAAGTACACTCTGCTAGAAAGAACGTGTTGTGCTTTGACGTGGGTTGCTAAAAAATTGAGACATTATCTCCAAGCTCACACCACTTACCTCATAAGCAGACTGGATCCTTTGAAGTACATATTTTAGAAACCAATGCCTACTGGAAGATTGGCCAAGTGGCAAATTTTGCTTACTGAATTTGACATAGTCTATGTCACCCGCACGACAATGAAAGCCGAGGCGTTAGCAGATCATTTGGCCGAAAACCCGATTGATGAAGAATACCAACCGTTGAGTACTTATTTTCCGGATGAAGAAATAAATACCGTAGAAGTAGTCTCGGAAAACGCTCATGTTTGGAAGATGTTCTTTGATGGGGCCGTAAACGCCAAAGGTGTAGGAATCGGGGCAATTTTGATCTCGCCCTCTGGATAGCACTATCCTGCCACAGCTAGACTGCATTTCTTTTGCACGAACAATACAGCTGAGTATGAAGCCTGCATCATGGGCATGCATATGGCGATCGATCAGGATGTCGAAGATTTATTGATCATGGGAGATTCTGACCTGATTATCCGGCAAGCCCAAGGGGAATGGGAAACTCGGGATATCAAGCTTATTCCTTACCGCCAGCACGTGGAGGACCTCGTCAAGCGTTTTAAATCAATAGAGTTCAGGTATATCCTGCGGTGTCACAATGAACTAGCGGATGCACTTGCTACCTTGGCTTCAATGCTACCCTACCCAGGCAACGCCCATGTCGATCCCTTGGAAATCCAGATCAGGGAAAGACACGGTTACTGCAATGCAATCGAGGCAGGATCGAGTACACAACCATGGTACCATGATATCAAGAGTTTCTTGAAGACACAAGAATACCCCGAGCATGCTACTGGAGATCAAAAGAGAACCATTAGGCGTCATGCAAGTGGTTTCTTTTTGAGCGGCAAGTTGTTGTATAAGAGGACCCCGGACCTCAATCTACTAAGATGTGTTGACGCCGAGGAGGCAAGAAGTATCATGCACGAAGTACACGCAGGAGTGTGCGGGCCCCACATGAACGGGTATGTTTTGGCAAAGAAAATCCTTCAAGCGGGTTATTACTGGATGACCATGGAAAAGGAATGTTTTAGCTTCGTTCGAAAGTGTCATCAGTGTCAAGTGCACGGTAATTTGATTCATGCACCTCCCACAGAACTGCATCCCATGTCTGCACCTTGGCCATTTGTTGCTTGGGGCATGGACGTCATTGGCCCTATCGAGCCGAAGGCCTCAAATGGACACAGATTTATATTGGTCGCTATCGACTACTTCACAAAATGGGTCGAGGCTGTCACTCTCAAATCGGTCAATAAGAAAGCCGTGGTGGATTTCGTACAACAAGAAAGTCCGACCCAGGAATTTCGAAGTGGGTCAACTGGTACTGAGGTGCATTCTGCCACATCACCAGGAAGCGAAGGGAAAATTTGCTCCAAATTGGAAAGGCCCGTATATCATCAGGAAGATATTGCCGAGAGGAGCGTTGTACCTAGGTAATATTGAAGGAAATGATCCCGAAACAGCAGTGAATGCGGATGCAGTCAAAAGGTACTATGCATGAGTTATACTCCAGTGGTCCTGACACATTTGAAATGATAAAGGTTTTATTCCCACTACCCCAAACACTATCAACTCTCTCTACAAGCCCTTTGAGCCGGTTACATTTCTTTGGCTACCTTCGAAAAAAAAAAAACAAAACATTGATTGCGCCTGAACTACATTCGACTTGATTCCGAAAGGATACGTAGGCAGCCTCTCTATGGGGTTCAGTCACACCAAAACAAAAATCTAATTTTTCCCCAAAATTTAAACTGGGGCAGACGTTATTCGGCAATAATCCCGCCTAGACGGTTCCAAAGCTGTAGTTCAATCCAAGTTTCTTTTCACCAAACTTTGTTCAAGTCATTCTGATCAATCGGCAAAGTGTTTCAAAATGGGAGGATGGAGTTATTTGGATCTGATACAACAAAATGAGAAAAATAAAATGAGAGAGTCTTGTCGGTGAAAACCTTCGGGCACCGCGAGGCAACGGGAGTAGAGAAACCAAAATGAGAGAGCTTGTTTAGTAAAAACTCGCAAAGAGTGCTATCAAGTGACAACAAGAAGAGAAATGAGAGAGGTCAACTAGCGAAAACCCGCAAAGGGCGCTGTCGGCCGAAAGGATGGCTCCACCTCAGGAAGTCTCGGCAGAGTTCCACTGGTTTGGAAACATAGATCCATTTTGGTTCATGAGGAAATGCAAGTTCATCAAAGGTCAGGCGTCCAGTCCAAAGAGCATGTCATGTCCATTTAAAGTCAGCATGTTCCCTTCAGATAAGTCTTTTTGTCCCAAAAGGGACACTTCTCTTCTAAAATTTGTTTTCTCCTTTCTTTGTTTTACTTTTTTCGAATCCTTTTCATTTTGACTCCAAGTTCCAGATATACTGGAAAGAATAGGTGGCAGGACTGGTTTCGCAGAGCTCCATTTAGTGGGAAATAAAATACCCCGCTTCAGTGGTACATTAGTCCAAACCCGACTGATCATGTGTTGATTTGCTTTCGAAGTAAAAAACTGGCAAATCCCCACAGAGTCTCCCCTTGTAAAATCCCCACAAAGTCTCCCCTTGTAAAAATCCCCACAGAGTATCCCCTTGTACAACTCCTCAAAGAGTCTGCCCCAGCAAATTCCCAACGAGTCTGTCCTGTACAAATCCCCACAGAGCCTCCCCAATAAAAATCCCCACTGAGCTGGCCTCGTAAAGAATCCCCAAGCAGAATGGGATGAAAGAACCAAAGCCTTACACGGGCAAACCATCACAAAATCCGTGAAATGCGAGTTTGATTAGTTTAAAAGGGGTCGCATGTGAATCCAATCAAGGACATAGTTTCTCAATGGGAATTAGGCCAAGACAAAGCAAATGGAACGATCAAGGCCACCAAACCAACCGCCGTTTTCAAACTGACAATTTTTCTTTGTTTAGGAAAATTGAGACAGGTGCGACCCAAAGCAACCGTGCAAGAAGCAGGTGTAGCCCAAAAGAAATGAAATGCGCGAGCGTTGAAACAACTTTGCGGCAAGAAAACGACCAAAAGGAAGTTTCCCCAGAATTCTTTCATGCATTTTGATAAATAAAAGAAAAGGAAAACCAAAGAAAAGAAAGAAGACAAGAAATAAAAATGAACATCCCAAAAGAAAAAAAAGAGACGAATCATGGTAGCATAGGACCTCATTCCTCGACTATCCCGGTACAAACCATGGATCTCCCTGGCATAACCCAAGGAGCCTTTTCTATCCAAATCCCCGGCATAACCCAAGGACTCTTTCCCTTTTCCGGCATAACCCGATGACTTCCCTGGCATAACCTGAGGACTCTTTCCCTTTTCCGGCATAACCCGATGACTTCCCCGGCATAACCCGAGGACTCTTTCCCTTTTCCAGCATAACTCGATGACTTCCCCGGCATAACCCGAGGACTCTTTCCCTTTTCTGGCATAACCCGATGACTTCCCCGGCATAACCCGAGGACTCTTTCCCTTTTCCGGCATAACCCGATGACTTCCCCGACATAACCCGAGGACTCTTTCCCTTTTTCGGCATAACCCGATGATTTCCCGGCATAATACGAGGACTCTTTCCCTTTTCCGGCATAACCCGATGATTTCCCCGGCATAACCGGAGGACTCTTTCCCTTTTCCGGCATAACCCGATAATTTCCCCGGCATAACCCGAGGACTCTTTCCCTTTTCCGGCATAACCCGATGATTTCCCCGGCATAACCCGAGGACTCTTTCCCTTTTCCGGCATAACCCGATGACTTCCCCGGCATAACCCGAGGACTCTTTCCCTTTTCCGGCATAACCCGAGGACTCTTTCCCTTTTCCGGCATAACCCGATGACTTCCCCGGCATAACCCGAGGACTCTTTTCCTTTTCCGGCATAACCCGATGACTTCCCCGGCATAACCCGAGGACTCTTTACCTTTTCCGGCATAACCCAATGATTTCCCCGGCATAACCCGAGGACTCTTTCTCTTTTCCGGCATAACCCGATGATTTCCCCGGCATAACCCGAGGACTCTTTCCCTTTTCCGGCGTAACCCGATGATTTCCCCGGCATAACTCGAGGACTCTTTCCCTTTTCCGGCATAACCCGATGATTTTCCCGGCATAACCCGAGGATTTTTTCCCTCTTCCGGCATAACCCGATGACTTCCCCGGCATAACCCGAGGACTCTCTCCCTTTTCCGGCATAACCCGATGAATCTTTCCGACATAACCCCAGACAGTTTCCAGCATAACCTGGCAATCCTCCCAATTTGAGGCTCCAACCCCGAAATGAGCATTTTTCTGTTAAGCCGACATTATGGCTCCAATCCCTGAATTGTGCATTTTTACCTTTCGCGACATTAGGGATCTAATCCCTGAGTTGCGCTTTGTAGACTAGAATTTTCAATCCCCGCATCAATTCTGTAAGTTGTTATGGCGATTAAATCACGAAATTTTTCCTAGTGAAACTGGGGCAGAAAAATCTCGTTCATTTGTTTTGTTTGTCTTAGCAGGTCTGACCTCGAGGCGCATGGATCGAGACAACCTATGGATTGAGTCTCAATCCAGAATAAAGAAAAGAAGAAAAGGACAAAAAGAAGATGTTCCGAGATATTGGAACAAACAAAGGGCGGATCACTCCAAGTTTGATCAAGGTCCCGAACTCCGCCAATCCCGTCTCACTCAACATCGCGAAAATAAGCAGGCGCCTACAACTTGCAAGCATCAAGATTCGGATCGAAGTCTACAAGCAGAATCAGCTAAGACCCAAGATCAAGTTGCAAAAGAATTATTGATAGGAATCTTGTAACTAGCGGTTGACAGACATAAATAGTTAGTTCAGTTTCAATTCCCTTTGGTTGTAATAAGGCGGTCGGTAAGCAGTAGTGGCAACAACAACAGCAGTAACAACAAGCATTGCAATCCCATGGTAGTCCCAGCTACCAAAATTTCCCGAACTACATTGACCTGATTCCTGTTTAGCCCAGGGTATGTAGGAAATCTTTGAAGCAAAGATTCGGTCAAATATTTCAAAATGTGCTTCGCACGGAGTATTCCAATAGGCAAAAATCGTTCATATCCGCTCACTTTATCTTTGCACGAAAACTCTTCGTGTTTTCGGAAAAAGAGGGGCAGCTGTGAGCACGTGATTTTTGTTTACGCGATAATCACTCCAAAAGAAATCAAAATAATAACAAACGGTCTCGCCGTGCCATTTTTCGGAATTTACGTGACATTTTTTAGCTATTTGTGGCTTTGTCCGTGTCTATTTAGTCTTATCAAACAAAAAATACAAAAAATATAGGTCGTGCGTAAGTTTAGGATATCATTCTACTATTAGAAATTAATCGAACCATAATCCGGTTATTAAAAGGGAAATCATAAAATATACGTCTTTTATTCTATTTGTTGTCATTAAATGATTTTATTTTAATTAAATGATAATGTGAGTGATATTTGTTGTTTGAGTATTAATTAATATTTGTATGATTTTATTTTCAATTTTACAATTTTAGTTAGGAATTTTATTTAAATCAAAAGAAGGAAAAAGAAATGGTTTAAATCAGATTTGGGCCATCAAATTGGACCCAGAATCAGGCCCAAAAAATACTGATGTGCCCGGTCCAGGTCAGTTTGGCCTCAGGGGTATCCCAACGATGTCGTTTTGGTCATGCCTGATTTGGGTTGTTGATCTCAGAATGATCAACGACCAAGATCACATCCCCCGTACCCACATTCAAACCCGACCCGTTCAACCCAGGACCAACCCAACCCCTTGCATTTGAAACGAAACCGTTCCTCACCAGCTGAAAGATCCTGGCCCTTCATCTCGCCTCATCCGACGGCCAGGATCTGATCACTCACTAACTATATAAATCCAAAACCTTACCCCACGCCCCCATCCAAACACCCCCCTTCATCGTCCCAAACACGGACCTCCCAAACCCTAGCCGCCCCTGTGCACCTTCACCGTAAAGCCGGCGGCAAGGACGCCGGTGACCACCACCTTAACACCCTAGGACCTCCTCCACCCCCTAAACACAGATCCACTAACCGTGGGTCTCGAATCTTTCCCCACCATCTCGAATCTTCATTTGAAGATTCGAGCCGGACCTCGACCTACACCAAACCACCCCAAATCCATGCCAGGCACTCCCCTGACCTCCCCCATGACCAAACCAGGTTTGGTTTGATCCGAATCCAACCAGGACAACCTGAATCCCAAATCTGCCTTTAGGAACCCTAGAAGTCTCGAGTTCAATTTGTATCCGTTTGAACCAGAAGATTAGGGTCTAATGGACCTTAATCGAAGTGTTCTCGAGAACACTTCGATTAAAGTCCGTTCAACCCCAAGAAAGGTCGATTCAAATCTGGGCTAGGGCTTTCTGATTTTTTTTCAAGTCTTTAAGGTATTTTATTTTTCTTTTTCTTTGTCAGTTCATTTTATTGTTTGTTATAGTTAAATGTCTGTTCATATGGCCAAATGTTTTAGTTGATTTATTTTGAATTTTTGTTGACTGTCCTATCCACTTTGCCCAGACTTCTGTATTTGGTCAAGTTTTTCTTCATTTACTGATCGTGTATGTGTGTAAACTGTACAATCGACTGAAATTAAATTTGGTCGATTAATTAGTTTCCAGGGCAACTTTGTTTGGTCAGTACAATTTGAATCACATGTTAATACTGTTGGATTCTGATCATTGGCTTCGATTGTATATGTTGTGATTCGCGTAGTCGATTCGAAATATGTCGTCAACTAGTTCAGCTTGAATGGTAATAATCTGATCCATGTTATTGGTTTTTCTGCTGAAGTTTTGTTTGAATCAAATTAGGAACTGAGTATAGCTGCTTGTTAGTGTGTTCAATTTGAATCAGAAACATTTAAGGGTGGGGTTATAGTTGCAGTTCAGACTTTGGTTTAAATTGATAGCATATTCACCTAGTTTAGGTTTTGGGCAACATGTGTTTTGTCAGCTGTTAAGGAATTAGAGTAAAATGGACAACATGTGCTATCAGAACACACCCCTGCTGCCCATACCTGTTCAAATTAATAAAATGATAAACCATTTTAATAAGAGGAGAGGGTCTGTCAGGGGATTCTGATGGGCTATCTTTTCTTTTAGGCTGGTGAGTGGAAAAACAGAAGAGGCCACATGGTAGGGGATTCAGTTTGTCTAAAAGGCTGTTAAAGGGTCTGATAGGGGATAAATAGAGGGGTCTTTCCATTAGTTGGGGAGGAAGCTAAAAAAAAGCTAGAGAAAAGACAATTCTGAATCAGAAAGGGTCAATCAGACAGTACATACAAACACACATATAAACACATAGAGAGAAATAGAAAACACACAGACAAAAATTAGAAACTGTTTTTCCCATTGTTGTCTTGATTTCACCTTTTAACCTATTGATTAACAGTGGTATTTCCAAGTCCCAACTGGGTGTACTGGGTGCTTGTGTCGTTAGTTTGCTTCTGGTTTTGTCCATCTGGGGTCTGATTCTACTCTACTGTTTGCTGCTGTCATTTTTGCTACTGTTTTCCATCGGTTATAGTTGTATCTTGCACTGGAATTTGTTCTGCTGTTATTTGTTGTTACTGTTGCTGTTCGTTGCTGTTATCTGTGGTCACTGCTGCCATTTGAGTTGTTGCTGACTTTCTGCTTCCATCTTCTTCTTCATTTGAAAGCATTTCCAGGTACATATTTCTGACACCATGTGTTGATGTTAAGCCTGAGGTTGGAGTTTGAAATGAAATAAATGAATGCTTGTTTGCTTCACAGTACCTATGCTCTAGATGTAGCAATAAGATGAATGATAAAATAGTTTGTGATTGTTTAAGCTCATCCTAATTGTATTTATTTTTGTGTAAATTAGAACGTATTCGAACTCGATTTTGGGGACTGTTAAATAGCATGGTGCTAGATCGACTAGGCATATTTCCATATGTCTTAGCAATCTAGTTTGGTTGGTGACGATAATATAACACAGGACATTAGCGGGCATTTATATGTATCCCATTGGACTTTCGAGTCGTTTTGTCATGGCCCGATCCAGTTTGATTTTAATACATTATTCCAAGCAAACTTTCATATTACGTTAGTTAATGCCAACGGATTAACCATTAATGTCAACTCTCTTGTTTGAATTCCATGTTTCAATATAGGTTTAATAGTGTAGTTTAATAATTAATGTTAGCATCGGCTTACCATGTAAATAAAAAGGCTATCAACTCTATAGAATAGGCAGGCTTTTACATATTAGGGAATACGAGTCAATGGTGCGGGGTTTAAGAGCTTTAATCCAATAGACGCGAATCTAGCAAGATGGTTAAAATTTAGATCTAATAAACTCTCGAATAAGTATTAAGACCAAGGTTGATGTTTATTTTGACTAGTAAAAATGATTATTGGTCTATTCACATAATTATGCGGAATTAATCTAGCTATATGATAATCAATCTTCTTTGACTACATTATTCTGTCGAGTTTTGTATTTATTTATAATTTCAAATTTTAAGTAATTTTCTTGTCTGACTTAATCTAGTACGTAATATGTTATGCTTGTAACATGTAGCTAAGTAAGATTTTCTTTCTTTTTCTCTTCTTATTTTTAGAAACGAAATTAATAGAAATGTAGTCACTTTAGAATATCCTTAAAATAAATGAGACGAGCCTCGCCAAATAAAACGCAAATCGCGGGGCCCTCAATGATCGATCATAATAAATACTTAGAATTCAGGAATGACTGTTTAGTGGATTTCACTGTCTTCCTCAAAGATAATAACGCGTTAGACTCTTTAGGCGCGACTTAATTAAATTACATTCTTAAATTCGGGTGCGCATTTATGTGACCCAAATTCAAATCTCAACGGAGTCAAAATGTGTTAACAACTACAGGTGCATTGATTGTGACGTGGTTCGAGATGCATTTTCATGACGTTGCAATTCTATAAAAAATAAATGATAATAATAAAAGCGGTTTAAACTTAATAAAAGCACATAAGTCATAACATGTATTTAAATCAGATATTTAGCCATTATAACAATTTAAGCGACCGTGCTAGAACCACGGGATTCGAGGGTGCCTAACACCTTCCCTCGGGTCAACAGAATTCCTTACTTAGAATTTCTGGTTTGCAGACTTCATTTGGAAAGTCGAAAATTTCCTCGATTTGGGATTCAAGATAAACCGGTGACTTGGGACACCAAAAGCCAAACCTTTCCCAAGTGGCGACTCTGAATTAAATAAATAATCCCATTTCGAATATTGTCACTTAAATTGGAAAAAACTCCCTCGCGCATGAATCCCTTGGGGCTGGCGCGCAAAAAGGAGGTGTGACAGGGATCGAATTCCTCAGGGAGTTAGTAGTGGAGTTGGATTGTCTGTCTATCCTAGAGATGTGTTTGTACTCCTAATGTCACTTCAAACATTTTTGGGTTTTCAAATTATAACTATTTTTGTAAAACTATTGATTAACACTCAATTATGCTACGAGAATATTGCTAAGTTGTATCTAATGGGAAGACGGGCACTAGGGTCGTGACACTACCTAGGTGGCTAATTGACGGGTAGATGTTACTAAGGTTCGATTGACATAATTGGGGCTTATGCTACAACCGTTGCACAATTTTATCCACTATCACACCTCTCAGTAGAGAGAGTGATTTTGCCCAATTGACTCTCTCTCGAGACCAAATGGGTAGGAAAATTAGACCAAACAACTAGGGTTCAAGTAGGGTAATTACTCTCTCGAGGTTTAACCCGTTAATTGGGACTATCATTTCTCATGAGTCCATCCCAATTCCTTGTTGGGTCAATTTTTGGGGTCATAGGCTCTCTTTCTCAAGAAGAGTTAAACCCACAAAGCTTGAATCAGTGTTTGCAACCACCAATTCTAGATAAAAACATAAAATCAACCCAAATAGCAAACATGCATAGTCAAACTAACACTAGATGACAACACCCATCAATTACCCACACTAGAGTTAAGCCACAACCCTAGCTAATGGGTTTAGCTACTCATGCTAGATAAAGAAATAGAAGAAATAGATGAAGAACTAATCATATTAATTAATTGCTAAAATTAAATTACAAGAATCTATCGTAATTGTAAAGCAAAAGTGCCAAAAATGGCTACAAAATATGTTCTCACGAGCGCAGCTCTCCACTGATCTATCTGATAACCTAAAAAAATGGTAAAATGTTCTATTTATACTAGGCTAGAAAAACTGGACAAAAATACCCCTGCGGGGTCAGTGCGGGCCGCATTAAATAGACCGCGGCCGCATTGGGCTCATTTCTACTTCTCTGAACTTGGACTCTGCGGACCGCGTAAAACGAACTACGGTCGCGGAGGGAGCTGGCGTGGTCCGTGCAACCACAACCGCGGACCGCATGACACTGGCTTTGCAAACTTCATCTCTCTGAATGTCATGACCGCGGACTGCACAAAAGAGTAGTGCGGCCACGGAGCCTTCACTGCGGACCGCGAGATGTGTACCACGGCCGCGCTTCTTCTAGCCTGATTCACCAACTCTCTGAACCACCTAGTGCGGCCGCATTCCACTTTGCGCTGTCCGCACTAGACCTTCTTTTCTTAAATTTCTTGGTCTTTGATACTTGAGCATGTTTCACTCCTTTTTGAGTCGATCTTTGACATTTCGTCACTTTGTTGATCAAACGTGCGATCAAGCACAACTTGTGAGCCTTTTAGGACTATTTTGTAACAATATATGATCAAAACATAGGCAAGTAGGGGCATAAAACATGTTAAAATCCTAACTTATCATGAGCACTGCTCGGGATCCCATGAGGTCCTTAGGGAACTTTGACATACCCAGGTATGAGAAAGGCTTTGAAACAACAACGACAATTGAGGTGGTTTATTCCATAACTCAGAGAGGAAGTTAGAATCAGGCTTCATATGGTTGTAACTTCTTGTTTTACACTTTTTCTGATGTAATTCAGTCATTTGGTCTGTAATAATTTGTAACAAATATTAGGGCTGGCTAGTGAAAAGGGATGGGGTGATTATGCATGCTTTAGCTGTTAGAAGGGTAGATAACATGTCTATAGGGTGTATCTCGATATGATCTGTTAGAGAACATGCCTATAGGACCTGCTTTGGTTTAATAAAATCCTGCATGCTTTACTTGCACAAATAGAGATCATGCCTATAGGATTAAAATCAATTCTAGTAGAAGTCATGCCTATAGGAATTTCGCTTTGATCACATAAATCCTGCCTACTTTACTGCATGTTTAATTAGATACCATACCTATAGGACCAAAATCAGCCTTTAAATACTTAAATACCATGTCTATAGGAGTTAAAATTAACTATAATAGAGATCATGCCTATAGGATCCAAATTGCCTGTTTAAAATTAACCGTTGCTCTACTGCATTCCTAATCAGTAATAGACATCATGCTCATAGGACATCACTATCACACCTAGGCAAGCCTTAGGTAATAATGATAAAACTGAACTCGCCTTTGTTTCATTAGCACTGCTACAACTAGCAGGCATGCCTGATTCAGACTTCTTATCTAAGTTATGTAATAAATATGGTCTGCTTCAACAATTTAAACACTCTGCTTTAGTGTTTTAAAATTCAGACCCTAATTGTGTTTAAGTCATGCTATTTATATGCATTGTTTGAGGAGGTATATATGAGCCCTTTAATTGTTTATATGTTCCCCTTCAAAATGCAGTCCAATGTGTTTTTGTATGTCGCCTTAGCCTTTTTACCTTTAAAATCTAAGAGTCAGCCTAAAATCCTCCCCCTTATAGGAATAGTAGTCCTAAATTCCTCCGGGACTGATAGGAATGAGACGGGTAATAGTATGCAATAGAGGCCGAGACCAATCCGAGCTTTAATACCTTAATGGGGTGGGAAGGGAAGATATGGATATGATGACCAGTGCGCTAATACCACGTGTATCCCCTCTTATAAGGAGTGTCATGCCGGGTATTGCATTGATGTGATCCATATTATAAACAAGCCTAGGACCCCCTCCCTTTTACATTCTCAAGTATTTGTAAAACTGTAACTCTTTTTTTTTTCAAAATTCGCCTTTTAATAATTGTTTTCAAACTCTTATGTGTTTAAACTTAAATCCCCTAATATTTGAGCCTATACTTGTCTATTTGCTAATTCTACAAATTCACAAAACTGTATGGCTGGGAGCCACACTAGTGGATCCTGAGGGGTGCCTAACACCTTCCCCTTAGGATAATTTCAAGCCCTTACCCTATCTCTGGTTATCAAACAAACTCAGAAATGAACCCTATAGGTGTCCTAATACACCTTAAATCATTAGGTGGAGACTCTCCAAATGCAAACCCAATTACCAAAAGGAATGAGTTGTCCCATACCCAAAATGTCATAAACCCGATTTCCCGATGTGAAGAGGGAAAAAGGGGGCGCGGCAGCATTTGCGAAGCAATGTTCGCATTTTCAAAAAATAACTTTCCTGTTGACTATCGCATTTGCGATAAAGACTTTGCATTTGTGAAGTCCTTTTTCACATTTGCGAACACTGCTTGACTGGGTTGACTTCGCATTTCCGGAGTCCTTTTTCACATTTGTGAACACTACTTTCTTCTTATTTCTCACATCTATGTCGCAATTGCAACATCTGAGGCCATTTTCCAGATTTTCTTATTTTCAACTTCTTTTTGACTCGTTTTCACTTGGTTTCTTCATGGTCACTTCTAAATCACATAGAACCTATAATATAGAATTAAACAATATTAAACACATGATTTTATCAATCAAACATAACATAAATCTATGATTAAAGATGAGATAAGTTGGTAAAATACCAACTTATCAAACCTCCAAACTTAAACTATTGCTTGTCCTCAAGCAATAAAAGTGAAAAAAATCTCCTTCCAAGTATTTAACTCAATAGTGCATCAATATAATGCCAAGTAAAAAAGGTCTAGTCTAGGCACAAACACATGACTTCGATTGGTACCAATGATTAATCCAAAGCATATGAAATACCTGTAATGACCCGGACGGTCAATTTGAGAGTTATAGCCCCGATCCCCTATTAACTGCTTCCCCCATATCTATTTCTGCTATTGTGACTTGCTGGGAGGTTTCGTTTTGGTTTATGAAGTGTTTTGGGACACTTAGTACCTAAACAGAGGCTTAAGTCATAGAATTTGGATCGTAGTCGGTACTATGTGAAGACGACTCCGGAATGGAGTTCCTTTAGCTCCTTTGGGTGATTTTGGGCTTAGGGTCATGTTCGGGTTGTGTTTTGGAGGTCCGTAGCTTATTTAGGCTTGAAATGGCGAAAGTTGAATTTTTGGAGATTTTGACCGGTAGTGGACTTTTTGATATCGGGGTCGGATTCTAATATCGGAAGTTGGAATAGGTCCATAACGTTGATTATGACTTGTGTGCAAAATTTGGGGTCAATCAGACATGGTTTGATAGGTTCCGACATCGGTTGTCGAATTTGGAAGTTTCAAGTTCTTTAAGTTTGAATCGGAGGGTGAATTGTGTTTTTAGCATTGTTTGGTGTAATTCGATGGCCCGACTAAGTACATGTGGAGTTTTAGGACTGTTGGTATGTTTGGTTGATGTCCCGTGGGCCTCGAGTGTATTTCACATGCTTAACAGATGAAATATTGGACTTATGCAATATCTGAAGTTTGCTGGTTTCTAGTGTTTCACACCTGCGGTTGGGAGACTAAATGTAAAGTTATATACAAACCAAATAAAAAAATCAACAGAAACATAAACTAAGTCAACTAATATATACAATCATCCGAATAAAAAGTAGGGCGCACCCCCACAAATAAAAGCTGGCATTGTCCCTAGTGCCAACTAAACAAATAACCATCAAGAAATCAAAAAGAAAGGATATAGGAGCTCCCTAAGCCTCGTCTGTCTGCATGAGAACATGAGTGGTCCCCTGGTCCTCTGTATGTACGGGAACCTCAGACTGGTTCCCGGTCTCCTGCTGCTCAGCTGCTGGGACTGGGGCCTAGAAATGTATGGGCTGAATATCTGGAACATCCTGTGGCTGACCGGGGGAAACCTCCAGTGGGTCCGTCAACTGGATGATCGCCTCATCTGCACTAGGGAGCTTCCTCTTCTTCTTTGGAAGCCTTTGTGTCTGCTCCTTCTGTGGCTCTGCTATTGGTGTTGCTGCTTGGGATGGATCCTCAAATAGCAAGTCTAAAGGCAGCTGGTCTGCCTTCAGTTTTTCAACATCCTCCCTCAGCACCTTCATAGACTCCTTGGAAGCCCGTGTTTTGCGCAACTTCTTGTGCTCCCTGGCAAGCTCCTTCAGGGCCTTGCCATGTGAATCTACTGCCTTAGCCAAGGCGGCCTGAGAATCGAGGATCATTTGATGGTTGGCAAGAATCTCCTTAAGTGAATCCTCGATAGACTGGGGCACCTGCACTGGCTGTGGTGCCGACTGAGCCGCAATGGTAGAAGTCAAGGTGGACAACTTGGATGACGCAGTCGCCATCCAGTTGTTCAAGCTATGAAGTGTATGGCTCAGCTGATGGGCGGTGATAGGATAGGCTCGGGAAGATGGAATCCCCGGGCCAGCTGAAGTCGAGGGACCAACAGAAGTGGAAGGTCTGGGAGGCATGTCAGCAACTGTGGAAGTAGGCTCAGTAGAGGGCTCTAGCGCAACCGACTCTTCAGACTGGGCGGTTGGGGAAGAAGCAAGCGGCTTGTAATTTTTGTCCTTGGGGTTGTCTGACCCCTTCAAACTGTACCATGAAAATGGAGCCACAGGTTTGACCTTGACGTCAAAAGGTCTCTTCTCCACCTCCAGGTCCCGGAAATACATAGTGAGGGTGTTGGGAAAAGGGTAGTTCTGGTCATGCTCAACCCCCACTGCAGAAATGATACGGGACATCATATAGCCTACGTTGATAGGATATCCCGCCATAATAGAAGCTACAAGAACAGCCGGGGCGAGTGGAATAGTCTGATCATGGGTAGTGGGGTTGAGTCGACTGCACACAAAAGTCAACCACCCTCTAGCCTCAAAGTTAAAAGTTCTCCGAAGTATTTACTTTTGGCCCCTGCTTGTAACCACTCTGGAATCGTACCCGTGATTGCCAGGTATGAAGCTAACCACGGACGAACCTCCTCACCCATTGCCAACTTTTCATTATAAAGGGACTCATCTTCATCATTAAACCCCAGATATTCATTTATTGCCTTCCTGGTAAATACCACATTTTTGTTTCTCACTTTGGTCACCTTAGTGCCCTTCAAGATGTGAGCCACATTGCTATAGAACTCCTTGACCATATGCTCATTCGCCTCCACACAATTATCTTTAAGGAACTCCCAACCCACTCGAGCCTGAAACTGTCTATGTACATTGGGGTGTAGGGGTAGGAGGTCTTTGTCAATGAAGCTCCTCTCAAGAATCAACTTTCGTGCCGGCCACCATTCCCTAAACTTGTGGAATGCCACCTGGCTAACGAATCTATCTTCCCAAACAATGAGATTTCTAGTGCGATCAACACCCCCAGCCTGAGGCACACCACCCCTGGTAACTACCCATCTCCCTCATCACCTCTAGCACCTTCTCCAGATATTGATGCTGTGGGAGAGGTAGAGTATTCATCCCCACTACCTGCCGCTGAGCCCTCAGACGACCCAGAAGAAATATTGATTGAGGCTCGAGCATCGGTGGAAGATGGGGGAGTGTCTATGTATGGCGTTCTCTGGATATGATATGTATAGAGGGACTGAATTTGAAGAGATCTCCTAGGAGGGATCGTACTCACTCCCCGAGGTGTCAAGGGCTCTATCAGCCGCTTTGATTGCTTTCCTCATGTCCTTTATGTTTTGTCTAGCCTGGGGAGTGAGTTTTACCATCCATTGCTTCCCTCCCCGGTAGAAATTACCTCGGACGGCTTGTTTGGCACCTTTACCTCGTTGTTTGACCATTATCTGCAAGCATACACATCTAACATGGTTAGTATCAGCACATGCAGTGAAACAAGTCTTGAAATTGAATTGTAGATAGCAGATTAAATGTTGCAGAAACAGTTGCAGAACATGGCACCGCGACCCGCACAAATAGGAGTGCGGCCGCACTGGGGGCACCGCGGACCGCGCAAAGGCGACCGCGGTCCGCATTGGGACAAGGCCTTGGACAACATCTCTCTGATTCTCCCCACCATGGCCCGCACAAAAAGTAGTACGGCCGCATTGGGGCACCGCGGACCGCATAAAAGCGACCGCGGTCCGCACTGATGTAAGGACTGTAACACCACCTCTCTGATTCTAACCACCGCGACCCGCACAAAGTAGCACCGCGGCTGTGGTGGGCCAGCGCGAACCGCATAAAGTGCAATGTGGCCGCGCTAGGCATAGGTTCAATTTCAGTCACTTGGGCACCGCGGCCCGCGAAAAATGGTAATGCAGACTGCGTCAGGGCACCACAGACCGCACAAAGGCGACCGCGGGCCGCAGAGAGTAATTTGCACAGACACTAAGTTAGGGTTTCATTTTTTTGCACAATTGTTCAAATCTTTTCAACTACTTTGTCCCTACTCACTTGGCCAACCATTATGCATATTTAGCACACAATCCAGCATTTAAAACTACCCTAAGCTAACAACTAAATAAAGAAGAAGAAACTAACGAGAAGAAAAAGAAGTTATGAGCTAATGATAATAAAATAAAACAAAATTAATCAAGTAAATGTACAAGGACTGAGTGAAACATTACCAGATGAGAAAATGAAATGTAATTAGTCAATCTTAAGCAAGAATCATGGTCAAGAGAGGTTATGAACAGTACTTTTATTTCTCTGAGTGTAAAAAGTTTGAAAAAGGTAAATAGTGACCCATGAGTTCTATTTATAGAAAATAGTGGGACCCAGCCTTACCTACTAACGCGACCACACAAAACCGACCGCGGACCGTGCTGGGTTTGTTCGAAATGAAGCTTGAGTAGGCAACCTCCGCGGTTCGCACAAAATAGACCGCGACCGCGGAGGTCCACCGCGGACCGCACTAAATGGAATGCGACCGCAGTGGCAAACTTCAGAGAGAACCACTTTTGAACATCACCAGTGCGGACCGCACAAAAGCAACCGCGGTCACATTGGCAAATTTCAGAGACTGTTCAGCTCTTTTTTTTTCAAACTATTTTGCACTGCATCAACTCTATCCCTGCAGCATCTCACAATCAGTTAGCTCAAAAATCAAACCTACACTGCCAAGAAAATACAGAAAACAACAAAAAGGAAAAAAAAGACATGGGTTGCCTCCCAAGCAGCGCCTGATTTAACGTCGCGGCACGACGCATGTTACCAGCACATCACTTTAGATGGAGAAGTGCCGCCACGTGGCTATCATCAAATTTTCCAAGATAATGCTTGACCCGATGTCCATTGACTCTGAATACTTCACCATTCTTGTTCCTTAGATCAAGAGCACCAAATGGGGTCACGAACACAACTTCAAACGGCCCACTCCACTTTGACTTGAGCTTACCCGAAAACAAATGTAATCGGGAATTGAACAAGAGAACCATATCTCCAACCTTGAACTCCTTGCCCCGAGCATATTTGTCATGAAGGTACTTCATTTTGTCCTTGTACAAGGACGATATGGAGTAGGCATGGAATCTAAACTCATCAAGCTTATTAAGTTGTTCAACCCACAGATTTGCCGCAACATCCCATTCTAAGTTCAACTTTTTCAAAGCCCACATGGCCTTGTGCTCTAATTCCATCGGAAGATGACAAGATTTCCCAAACACTAACCGGTACGGTGACATACCAATCGGAGTTTTGTAGGCCGTCTGATAACCCCAAAGAGCGTCATCCAACTTTTTCGACCAATCGGTCCTATTAGCATTGACAGTTTTAGACAAGATACTCTTAATTTCTCTGTTGGAGACTTTCACTTGGCCACTAGCTTGAGGATGATAGGGGGTCAAAACCTTATGATTGACACCGTACTTAGAAAGCAATGTGTCGAAAGCCTTGTTGCAAAAGTGGGACCCCCCATCACTAATGATAGCATGAGGAGTGCAAAACCTTGTGAAGATACTCTTTTTCAAAAATGCCACAACACTCCGTCCTTAATTATTGGGCAAAGTCACGGCTTCAACCCATTTTAAGACATAGTCCACTGCCACGAGAATGTAAGTGTTCCCACAAGAGCTCACAAAAGGACCCATGAAATCGATGCCCCAAACATAAAAAATATCCACTTCGAGAATTGTATTGAGGGACATCTCATCCCTTTTAGAAATTCCGCCGGCTCTTTGGCACTCATCACATCTCTTCACCAAATCACCCACATCTTTAAACAAGGTAGGCCAGTAAAATCCGCAACTAAGCACTTTAGAATCCGTTCTCGCCCCGCCATGATGGTCACCATAGGGAGAGGAATGAAAAGCCTTCAAAATACCCAATTGTTCCTCCTCCGGGACACATTGTCGAATCACACCATCCGTGCAAATCTTGAAAAAGTATGGCTCATACCAAAATAAATCCAAACTAGACCACTTGAGCTTCTTCCTTTGGTTAGAAGAGAGCTCACACGGGATTATTCCGGTCACAAGGTAATTGGAAACATCGACAAACCATGGAATATCCTTCATTGACACTGCAAGGAGTTGTTTGTCGGGAAATGAATCATTGATCTCAAGGCCGTCACAAGGCCTCCCTCCTCCTCCAAACGGGACAAGTGGTCCGCCACTTGATTCTCACTACCCTTCCGGTCAACAATTTCTAGATCAAACTCTTGAAGAAGTAACACCCATCTCATCAATCTTGCCTTGGAGTCTTTCTTGGTCATCAAATACCTAAGGGCGGCGTGATCGGTGTGCACTATAACTTTGGCCCCCATAAGGTAAGGTCGAAACTTTTCCATAGCAAACACAATAGCCAACAATTCTTTCTCGGTGACTGTATAGTTTCTTTGAGCCTCATTCATGGTCTTGCTTGCGTAGTACACCGGATGAAACATCTTGTTGATTCTTTGGCCCAAAACAGCCCCAACCGCAACGTCACTAGCATCACACATGAGCTCAAAAGACAAGCTCCAATTTGGTGCGGTAATGATGGGGGTAGAAGTCAACTTGAGCTTAAGAAGCTCGAATGCTTGCATACAACTCTCATCGAACAAGAACTTTGCATCTTTCTCTAGCAACTTGAACAACGGATATACCACTTTAGAAAAATCCTTTATGAACCTCAATCTTGGCCTTATCAACTTCAATTCCTCGCTTAGAGATCTTGTGACCCAACACTATACCTTCTTCTACCATAAAATGGCACTTTTCCCAATTGAGAACAAGGTTGGTATCTTCACATCGGGCCAACACTCTATCCAAGTTTACCAAGCACTCCTCAAAAGAATCCCCAACCACGCTGAAATCATCCATGAAGACCTCCAAGATATCCTCCACCATGTCGGTGAAAATAGCCATCATGCAACGTTGGAAGGTCGCCGGAGCATTACACAATCCAAATGGCATTCTAGAGAAAGCGAATGTGCCATAAGGCCATGTAAAGGTGGTCTTCTCTTGGTCCTTCGGGGAAATTAAATTTGATTGTACCCCGTGTAACCATCCAGAAAATAATAGAAAGCCCAGCCCGTAAGACGATCAAGCATTTGGTCAAGGAATGGCAATGGGAAATGATCTTTTCTAGTCACCTTGTTCATCTTCCGGTAATCCATACAAACTCTCCACCCGGTGACCATTCTAGTGGGAATGAGCTCATTGTTGTCATTGGTCACCACAGTCATACCACCCTTTTTTGGCACACATTGCATCGGAGAAGTCCACGAACTGTCAGAAATAGGATAAACCACCCCAGCATCTAACCACTTGATAACCTCTTTCTTCACCACCTCTTGCATCACCTCATTTAGTCTTCTTTGATTCTCCAAGGAAGGCTTTGCATCCTCCTCCAAGATGATTTTGTGCATGCAAAATGCTGGGCTTATTTCCCGTATATCAGCTCGAGTCCATCCGATTGCCCTTTTCCGCTTTTGAAGAACCGCCAAGGTGGCCTCAACCTGCATGTTAGTAAGGCAAGAATAAAGAATAACAAGTAAAGTAGAATTTGAACTCAAGAATTCATACCTGAGGTGTGGAGGAAGTGGCTTCAACTCCAACACCGGTGGCTTCTCAATCGATGGCTTTGTTGGTGGAGTTTTGCAGTTTTCAAGATCCAAAGATAGCCTCCTAGGCTCATATGAATATGAACCCATACCATGCAATGCATTCACGCACTCCACTCTACTAGCATCATCATTGACATCCATATTAAGAAGCACGACCTCAAGGGGATCTTTAACATGGATCATGAAACTTGTGTCTTCCACTATCACAGCTGTGACAATGTCTACAAATGAACACACCTCCGTGCTATTAGGTTGTCTCATTGATTTGCAAACATGGAATACCACCTTCTCATCTCCCACTCGGAAAGTCAACTCATCCACTTCAACATCAACCAATGCCTTCCCCGTAGCTAGGAAAGGCCTACCAAGAATAATCGGCACTTCAAAGTCCACCTCACAATCCAATATGACAAAGTCGGCTGGCAGTATAAACTTATCCACCCAGACAAGTACATTATCGATTATGCCCAAAGGTCGCTTCATCGATCGATCCGCCATTTGAAGTCTCATTGAAGTGGGTCGAGGTTGTCTAATTCCCAAAGTCTTGAAAACCGAGTACATCATCAAATTTATGCTAGCTCCCAAGTCACAAAGGGCCTTGGCAAAATCCGCACTTCCGATAGTACAAGGGATAGTAAAAGCTCCAGGATCCTCAAGCTTGGGTGCCATTGAATGCACTATGGAACTCACTTGATGAGTCATTTTAATTGTTTCACACTCCATCGACCTCTTCGTTGTTACCAAATCTTTCATGAACTTAGCGTACCCCGACATTTTTTCAAGTGCCTCCACCAAAGGCACATTGATTGTGAGGCTCTTCATCATGTCAATGAACTTTTTGAATTGATTGTCACTCTTTTGCTTTGCTAACCGTTGAGGATAAGGTGGAGGTGGCCTAGGCAAAGGTGCCTTGGCCTTTGGTACAACCGGCTCGGGCATGTCAATCGCGTGTTCCCTAGACGGGTTCACGACATCTTGAGTCTCTACCTCGACTTCATCATCAATATCAATCCGCACATCATTGTTCACATTTTGATTAACCACATCATCAACAATCAAAGGTACATCATCATCCCGCAACTCAACATCTTCATCCATAACTTGCTTTTGCTTGAGGCATTCACATCACCGCCTTTCCCATTTCTTGTTGTAACTGCCATCACATGATTATTATTCCCACACTTCGGGTTCACTACCATATCACTTGGTAGCGCACCCTTGGGACGAGTATTCAACGCTTGAGAGATTTGGCCTAATTGCACCTCCAAGTTCTGGATAGATGTATTATGAGAAGCTAATTGGGCATCAAAATCTTGGTTCTTTTTCATCATTACCTCGAACATGCTTTCAATTCGCCCCATATCACTCCTAGAAGAACTAGGACCTTGAGAAGGAAAGGGGTGGATTTTTCGGTTGTTGGTACATGGGGGGCCTTTGAAAGCCTTGCCCCCGGTTGCCTTGGTTCCCGCTATTGTTCCACCCTCTTTGATTGTTGTTGTTGCCCCAATTATTGTTATTACCATTCCAATTCCCTTGGTTGCTTTGATTACCCCAATTGTTGTTTTGGTTGTTATTATTCCAATTGCCACCACCTTGTTGTTGATTGTTGTTATTCCAATTACCTCTGCCTTGTTGTTGATTGCCATAATTTCCTTAAGGACGCCATTATTGATTCGAAGAGTTGCCTCTATTCCCTTGGTAGTTATTGACATATTGGACCTCTTCGCTTTGGTCATCATAACACTCATTTGAATAACCACCACCATCATTGTTGTTGTCATATTGTTCACAATTACCTTGAGGATGTTGCCCTCTTTGCCTCCTTTTCAACATAGAAACACCTTCTATTGCATTGACTTGGCGCGGGTTTTGAACTTGTTGCAATTGTGCCTTTGCCAATTGATTCATAGTTGTTGTAAGCTCGGCAATAGCTTGGCCATGATCGTGCAATTCCTTGTGCAAATGGATGACCGTAGGGCACATTTGCTCGGCTTTGCCATGCTGAAGAGGTGTCGGCCATTTCATCAAGTACATCACATGCCTCTTGGTAAGAAAGTTTCATAAAGTTCCCCCCAGCCAATTGGTTCACAATGCATTGATTCGTGGTGTTGATGCCCTGATAAAAGATTTGTTGAATCATAGACTCGGTCATGTCATTATTAGGGCACTCTTTCACCATTGTTCTATATCTTTCCCATATCTCGTGCAAAGGTTCCGTTGGCTCTTGCTTGAAGGCTAGAATTTCATCCTGAAGAGCCGCCATATGACTTGGAGAAAAGAACCTGGCAATAAATTTGTCCGCCAATTCATCCCATGTTGTAATAGAATGATTGGGGAGCCTTTCTAACCAATCCAATGCTTTACCTCGAAGAGAGAATGGGAAAAGCCTCAATCTCAACGCATCCTCGAACATGTTTGTCTGCTTACTACCCCATCATGTATCCACGAACCCCTTCAAGTGATTGTTGGCATTTTGATCGGAGACGCCCGTGAAATACCCTCTTTGCTCGAGCAAGGTCAACATAACATTTGTGATTTGAAAGTTCCCCGCCCGGATTCGGGGAGGCACAATAGCACTGGCATATCCTTGATTTGATAAAACTCTGGGAACCACTCTCGGCGGTTGTGGAGGAGGGTCTGGAATATTATTCTCATTTGCATTTATATTGGCATTTCGGCCCCTCCGTGGAACTTGAGGTAAGACTTCATCTTGTTCTATATCCTCTACCTCCTCCCCCGCTATCACATTGCCGAGAGGGTCATTTGCATTAAGAGCCATTTGTACCTGATTGATCGACACAAACAGAATTAGTAAACAAGAAGGAAAGAGAAGCAAAACACAAAACTAACTAAACAGATAGTCAACACCGTAAGCTCCCCGGCAACGGCGCCAAAAAGTGATCACGGACAACTCGACGCAACACTAAGGTAGGTAGATCGGGTCGCACTAGCTTTTACTCGATATGAGGGTCGGGATCGAATTCCTCAGGGAGCTAGTAGTGGAGTTGGATTGTCTGTCTATCCTAGAGATGTGTTTGTACTCCTAATGTCACTTCAAACATTTTTGGGTTTTCAAATTATAACTATTTTTGTAAAACTATTGATTAATACTAATTATACTACGAGAATATTGCTAAGTTGTATCTAATGGGAAGATGAGCACTAGGGTCGTGACACTACCTAGGTGGCTAATTGATGGGTAGATGTTACTAAGGTTCGATTGACATAATTGGGGCTTATGCTACAACCGTTGCACAATTTTATCCACTCTCACACCTCTCGGTAGAGAGAGTAATTTTGCCCAATTGACTCTCTCGAGACCAAATGGGTAGGCAAATTAGACAAAGCAACTAGGGTTCAAGTAGGGTAATTACTCTCTCGAGGTTTAACCCGTTAATTGGGACTATCATTTCTCACGAGTCCATCCCAATTCCTTGTTGGGTCAATTTTTGCGGTCATAGGCTCTCTTTATCAAGAAGAGTTAAACCCACAAAGCTTGAATCAATGTTTGCAACCACCAATTCTAGATTAAAACATAAAATCAACCCAAATAGCAAACACCCATAGTCAATCTAACACTAGATGGCAACACCCATCAATTACCCACACTAGGGTTGAGCCACAACCCTAGCGAATGGGTTTAGCTACTCATGCTAGATAAAGAAATTGAAGAAATAGATGAAGAACTAAGAATATTAATTAATTGCTAAAATTAAATTACAAGAATCTATCGTAATTGTAAAGCAAAAGTGCCAAAAATGGCTACAAAATATGTTCTCACGAGCGCAACTCTCCACTGATCTATCTGATAACCTAAACAAAATGATAAAATGTTCTATTTATACTAGGCTGAAAAAACTGGACAAAAATACCCCTGTGGGGTCAGTACGGGCCGCATTAAATGGACCGCGACCACACTGAGCTCACTTCTGCTTCTCTGAACTTGGACTCCGCGGACCGCGTTGAACGGACTGCGGCTGCGGAGGGAGTTGGCGCGGTCCACGCAACCACGACCGCGGACCGCATGGCACTTGCTTTGCAAACTTCATCTCTCTGAATCCCATGACCGCGGACTGCACAAAAGAGTAGTGCAGCCGCGGAGCCTTCACCGCGAACCGCGAGATGTGTACCGGGGCCGCATTCCACTTTGCGTGGTCTGCACTAGGCCTTCTTTTCTTAAATTTCTTGGTCTTTGATACTTGAGCAGGTTTCACTCCTTTTTGAGCCGATCTTTGACATTTCGTTACTTTGTCGATCAAACCTGCGATCAAGCACAACTTGTGAGCCTTTTAGGACTATTTTGTAACAATATATGATCAAAGCATAGGCAAGTAAGGGCATAAAACATGTTAAAATCCTAACTTATCATGAGCACTGCCCGAATCCCATGAGGTCCTTAGGGAACTTTGACACACCCAGGTATGAGAAAGGCTTTGAAACAACAATGGCAATTGAGGTGGTTTATTCCACAACTCAGAGAGGAAGTTAGAATCAGGCTTCCTATGGTTGTAACTTCTTGTTTTACACTTTTTCTGATGTAATTCATTCATTTGGTCTGTAATAATTTGTAACAAATATTAGGGCTGGCTAGTGAAAAGGGATGGGGTGATTATGTATGCTTTAGCTGTTAGAAGGGTAGATAATATGTCTATAGGGTGTATCTCGATATGATCTGTTAGAGAACATGCCTATAGGACCTGCTTTGGTTTAATAAAATCCTACATGCTTTACCTGCACAAATAGAGATCATGCCTATAGGATTAAAATCAATTCTAGTAGAAGTCATGCCTATAGGAATTTCGCTTTGATCAAATAAATCCTGCCTACTTCACTGCATGTTCAATTAGATACCATGCCTACAGGACCAAAATTAACCTTTAAATACTTAGATACCATGTTTATAGGAGTTAAAATCAGCTATAATAGAGATCATGCCTATAGGATCCGAATCGCCTGTTTAAAATTAACCGCTGCTCTACTGCATTCCTAATCAGTAATAGACATCATGCTCATAGGACATCACTATCACACCTAGGCAAGCCTTAGGTAATAATGATAAAACTGAACTCGCCTTTGTTTAATTAGCACTGCTACAACCAACAGGCAAGCCTGATTCGGACTCTTATCTGAGTTATGTAATAAATATGGTCTGCTTCAACAATTTAAACACTCTGCTTTAGTGTTTTAAAATTCAGACCCTAATTGTGTTTAAGTCATGCTATTTATATGCATTGTCTGCGGAGGTATATATGAGCCCTTTAATTGTTTATATGTTCCCCTTCCAAATGCAGTCCTATGTTTTTTTGTATGTTGCCTTAGACTTTTTACCTTTAAAATCTAAGAGTCAGCCTAAAATCCTCCCCCTTATAGGAATAGTAGTCCTAAATTCCTCCGGAACTGATAGGAATGGGATGGGTAATAGCATGCAATAGAGGTCGAGACCAATCCGAGCTTTAATACCTTAATAGGGTGGGAATGGTAGATATGGATATGATGACCGGTGCGCTAATACCATGTGTATTCCCTCTTCTGAGGAGTGTCATACCGGGTATCGCATTGATATGATCCATATTATAAACAAGCCTAGGACCCCCTCCCTTTTACATTCTCAAGTATTTGTAAAATTGTAACTCTTTTTTTTTCTTCAAAATTTGCCTTTTAAGGTACAAAGTATGTACCTTAGAGCCTCAAGGATGCATGGGGCACGGAGTTGAATAGTTGCGCCAGGGTGCTATGGCTGTCTCAAAGTATGCAGTTTGTTTCAGTGATTTGGATCGCCATGCACCAACCTTGGTTTCTACAATTCGAGAGAGGTTCCATTGGTTTATTGAGAGGCTCCATCCCAGCATCAGGATTAGCATACCTTGGGAGTTAGAGACAGATATCTCGTATTAGCGAGTTTTGAGTATTGCTAGGAGAGTGGAGGGCATGCTTGCTCGGGAGAGAGAGAGGAGAGAGAGGCCAAGAGGTCTCAAGAGTCTGACCATTATTCTGGTGCTCGTGCCCCAACTGCAGTTCGACATGGTATGAGCTATGTGAGTAGCCCTGTTCATTCAGCTCTTCCATTTTCTAGTGGAATTCCAGCCCCTTCTAGGCCTCAAGAGCCTTATTATGCACCTCCAGTATCTAGTGTGCCTCCTGCACGGGGTGCTTTTAGCGTTTAGTCCAACAAACCTGGCCTGATTCAGCCACAACAGCCACACCCTCCTAGAGCTTGTTTTGAGTATAATGACACTCGTCATATAGTAAGGGATTGCCCTAGATTTAGGAGGGATGCACCTCCATAGACTTCTCAGCCACAACGTGCTCCATAGGGTCCTCAGGCTATGATCACAACACCAGCTTCCACTCCACCAACTCAGCCAGCTCGAGGTAGAGGTTGGGGATGTATAGGTTACCCTAAAGGGGGAGGCTAGGCCAGATACTATGCCCTTCCTACCCGTATATAGGGAGTTACTTTTGACTATGTCATTACATGTATTGTTCCGGTCTGCCATAGAGATGCATCGGTTCTATTCGATCTAGGCTCCACTTATTCCTATGTATCATATTATTTTGCCTCGTATTTGGGCGTATTTTGGGATTCTTTAAGTTCCCCTATTTATGTACTCTTGTGGGAGATTTTTTTGTTATGGACCGTGTATATCGGTCGTGTTTGATTGCTCTTAATGATTTTGAGACCAGAGCCGATTTATTATTGCTCAACATGGTAGACTTTGATGTTAACTTGGGCATGGACTGGTTGTAGCCCCATTATGCTATTCTTGATTGTCACACCAAGACCGTGACGCTGGCTATGCCAAGTTTACTGCGGTTAGAGTGGAGGGGTACCTTAGAGTACACTCCCAGCAGAGTTATTTCATTTCTTAAAGCTCAACGAATGGTTGAGAAGGGGTGTGACGCATATCTAGCTTATGTAAGAGATGTAAGTATTGATACCCCTATAGTTGAGTCAGTTACAGTAGTGAGGGACTTTCCAGATGTGTTTCCAGCTGATCTTCCGGGCATGCCGCTCGACAAAGATATTGATTTTGGCATTGATTTGTTGCCGAGCACTCAGCCTATCTCTATTCCTCTATATCGTATGGCCCTTACTAAGTTGAAGAAGTTGAAGGAACAGTTATAGAAATTGCTTGATAAGGGCTTCATTCGGCCCAGTGTGTCACCTTGGGGTGCTCCTGTCTTGTTTGTGAAGAAAAAGGACGGTTCTATGCGTATGTGCATCGATTATCACCAGTTGAACAAAGTTATAGTGAAGAACATGTATCCTTTGCCTCATATTGATGACTTATTTGATCAGTTACAGGGTGCCAGAGTGTTCTCCAAGATTAACTTGCGTTTAGGTTATCATCAATTGAAGATTCGGGTGCCGGATATCTCGAATACTGCTTTCAAGACTCGATATGGTCATTATGAGTTCCTTGTGATGTCATTTGGACTGACCAATGCCCCAGAAGCATTTATGCATTTGATGCACAGTGTATTTCGGCCTTATCTTGATTCATTCGTCATTGTGTTCATTGACGACATTCTGGTGTACTCCCAGAGTCGGGAGGATCATGAGCAACACCTGAGGACTGTGCTTTAGACCTTGAGATAAAAGAAGTTATATGCAAAGTTCTCAAACTGTTAGTTCTTGTTAGATTCAATGGCATTTTTGGGTCACGTAGTGTCGAGTGAAGGGATCAAGGTGGATCCAAAGAAGGTGGAAGTAGTGTAGAGTTGGCCAAGACTGTCCTCAGCTACGGAGATCTAGAATTTCCTTGGTTTGGCGGGGTATTACCGTCGATTTGTTCAAGGATTTTCATCTATCGCAGTGTCTATGACCAGGCTGACCCAGAAGGGTGCTCCGTTCATGTGGACGGGGGAGTATAAGGAGAGCTTCCAAAAGCTCAATACAACTTTGACTACAACCTTAATATTGGTATTGCCTACATGTTCGGGCTATTATAATGTTTATTATGATGCGTCGCGGGTTGGTCTTGACGCGGTGTTAATGCAGGACCGTAGGGTGATTGCCTACGCATCCAGACAACTGAAGGTGCATGAAAAGAACTATCCTGTCCACGACCTTGAGTTAGCAGCTATTGTTCATGCCTTGAAGATTTGGAGGCACTATTTGTACGGTTTCCCTTGTGAGATCTACACTAATCACCGGAGTTTGTAGCATCTATTCAAGCAGAAGGATCTTAACTTGCTTCAACGTAGGTGGTTAGAGCTGCTTAAGGACTATGATATCACCATTTTATATCATCCCAAGAAGGCCAATGTTGTGGACGATGCCTTGAGTCGTAGGGCGGAGAGTTTGGGAAGCTTATCATACTTACCAGCAGTAGAGAGGCCTTTGGCACTGGATGTTCAGGCCTTAGCCAGCTAGTTTGTTAGATTGGAAATTCTGAGCCAAGTCGAGTTTTGGATTGTGTGGTCTCCCAGTCTTCTCTTTATGATCATATCAAGGAGTGTTAGTATGATGACCCCCATCTACTTGTCCTTCAGGACACGGTTCAACACGGTTATACTAAGGAGGTCAACATTGGAGATGATGGTGCATTGAGGATGCAGGGCAGGCTATATGTTACAACCCATATCCACATATGTTAGTTCATGCCATATATTAGTTAACATAAATCCAAGAAGGAATTATCTTTGAGATGATAAGAAGTCAATCCTATTGGTCTTAAGTGATACAAGAGTGTATAAGGGTGATTAACCAGTATTAGAAGTTAAACGAATCAAGGATGTTGTAACTCGTATTTTTAGGTAATCTAGCGGTGCTTAATACACTCAAGAGGTCATTTATTAAGGTATTTTAATCATATAATATCCTTATCATAAGTCTTGAAGTCAAACGAGTTATGAAACAAAAGTCGACAAAAGTTGTCGCAACTTAGGTTCATAATTTTACTTAAACATTAGGTCAAATGTTTCTAATCTTTTCTCATACTTTACAAGGAATTACGGGGTGATATACCAACAAAATTAAAGATCTATGAGTTTAGTTTCCAACTCATTAAACCGTTCATCGATACGATCTCGGAGTAGAGAGATATTCGCGTTTTCGCGAGACTGCGCCAAGCACCTCTCTATGGGGCCCACTAAGGCGGTTTAAGATATTTGGACCTATATAGGATGCCTCCAACCCGTTTTAAGTCATTTATTCTCACTATTTTCAGACCTTAGAACCCTAGGAACATCCTCTCAAGGTTCTCTCAAGATTCAAGACCCAAAAAGGGCAAACAACACAAATCAAGTGTCGGGAATTCCGTGGCGCTAGTAAGTCTCTTGTTCTTCTTGTTGTTGCTCATTTTTGTGTCGTTCCAGCTCGTGTGGGAGGTTGTTTTAAAGGGTTTATGTTCTGTGAATACTCCCTCATGTTCTTAATATCAATCCTAGGTGATTTCAAGCCTTCTAAAGTGATTCTAGTGCCGGAAAACACTAATTGATCGCTAGTTTCGCTTTTTTGTTGTTGTGGCAGCATTGGAGGGATATTTCATGGAAATTTAAGGTCAAATTGGAATTGTTCTTTCTGTATAAAGGTAAGGAACGTCTTAATCTATATGTATTTAAGATTATCCAAGTTGCAGCTAAGCCATTGAAGCTAGAGCTTGTGAAATATATGTCGAAAGGCTTGGAAGTAATGTTATTGTTTTGTGGACTGTTTTGCGTTGTTGTTGGGCTGCGTATTTTACTACTATCTTGTGGAGTTTTGGAGGAGGAAGGGTGTGGAGAAACACCATATATATGTAGGGTTATGGGCTGATAGTTATTCGTAACATTTCCAGGTTGTTTGACACGACTACGGTGGTCGTCGTATGTACGGAGTGATTAGGCTGTGTGTGGACTATTTTAGGAGGCTCAATATGTTTATTATTGATGTTGTTTGGGCTGTTTGGTGACTGTTTTGAATGGTGTGAGGTAATATATATAGGGGAGGTGCTGTCCGTTTCATCGTAAAATAGGTTGTGGTCGATACATAATAGTTATGACGCTTAAATGATAACGATAGTATCGTTTCTCTTATTGTAGACTAAGGAGTTTTGACAATTGCATAGCTTGAGATTGGGGCAGTATATACAAGGTATGTGAGGCAATCCCTTTCCTTCTTTTGCATGACTCCGATTGTACATAATGTAATGAACGAGCTTCCAAGATACTCTACTCTTAGAAGCCAGTAGTACTTACATTATTTTCCCTCTTATGGAACGATTGATGTTAATGTTGCTTCTCTTATTCTTATGTTATCAATGTTGTTGGTACTTCCTGATTCTTATAAGGTTCATAGTGAAGAGTTAGTCCGAATAACGTGTACAGAGTATACCGACCTTACGTCACTCCGAAAGGTTTAGAATGTGATTCCATGAGTCGAGCATGCATTATATATATGTATCTATTTTACTCTACTGAGCCATGCTATAGTTGGCCGGGTACGGCACCTATTGTGCAACCACTGATCAGTTGGGTTTTACCGAGCTCCACGTGGCCGGGTACGATTCTACCGAGCCTTATGATGGCCGGGTACGTTTTTTTACCGAGCCTATTATGGCCGGGTACGATATGATGATGATGATGCCCACAGAGGTGAATGCTTTAAAGGTTTATGTATTTATACATATGTATCATGCATTTCATGTAAGTAGCCCTCAGAGGTACTAAGATGTTACAGGTTGTATATTCTCTATCCTTGCTTACATTACTGATCGTATTTATGGTTCCTTGCCTTACATACTTAGTACTTTATTCGTACTGACGTCCTTTTATTTGTGGACGCTGCATGTCGTGCTGCAGGTCCTGATAGACAGGCAGGTGCAGCTCCCCCACCACAGTAGACTGTCCAGTTCAGCGGTGATTGGCGAGATCCCTTCTCCGGACTTGCCTTGGTCTTGGTATGCAATTTTTGTTATAGACATTATGGGTATGTCGGGGCCATGTTCCGGCTATGTTGCAACATTTATGTTCTTTTAGAGGCTCATAGACAAGTGTCGGCTCATGTATAGTTTCGTATGCCTTGTCGGCTAGTTTTTGTTGTATAGTCTTTCATAGTAGTGTGGTAACTCATACCTTATATGTAGTTTCTTGATTGTCTGGTCATCCCCTGCTATGTATGTTCATGCCGTCATATTTTATTGCTAGTTGTCCATGATCTAGGTCTACCATTTATATTGATCTCGTCAGCCCTAAAAGATAATAATGAAGGTTAGATGAAATGTACGTTGGTGCTCGGCAAGTGTGGTCGGGTGCTAGTCATGGACCTTCAGTTTGGGTCGTGACACTATGTGTGCCCAATGTATACGGATTGCGTGAGTTGATTCTTCAAGAGGCTCACAGCTCACGGTACTTTATTCACTCGGATGCCACGAAGATGTATCAGGACTTGAGCCAATATTATTGATGGTGTAGAATGAAGAAGGACATAGTGAAATTTGCAGTCCGATGTCTAAATTGTAGTAGGTGAAGTATAAGCATCAGCGGCCGGGTAGATACTTCAGAAGTTAGAGATTCCAGAGTGGAAATGGGGGTGGATCACTATGGATTTTGTTGTTAGACTCCCACGGACTCAGTGGAAGTTTGATGCAGTTTGGGTGATTGTGGATAGATTGACCAAGTCAGCTCATTTCATTCCTGTAATAACTACCTATTCTTCCGAGTAATTGGCTCGAGTTTATATCTATGAGATTGTCAGACTTAATGGCATGACGGTACCTATCATCTCTGATCGGGGTACATAGTTTACATTACGGTTCTGGAGGGCCGTACAACATGAGTTAGGTACTTGGGTGGAGTTGAGCACAACATTTCACCTCCAGATGGACGGCCAGTCTAAATGTACTATTCAGATTCTTGAGGATATGCTCCATGCGTGTGTGATGGAGTTTAGAGGTTCTTGGGATCAGTTCTTGCCTCTTGCGGAGTTTGCCTACAACAACAGTTATCAGTCCAACATTCAGATGACACCGTATGAGGCTCTGTATGGTAGGAAGTGTCGGTCCCCAGTAGTTTGGTTCGAGCCCGACAAGGCTAGATTATTGGGTATAGATTTGGTTCAGGATGCCTTGGAGAAGGTTAATGTGATTTAGGATAGACTTCGCACAGCCCAGTCTAGAAAGAAGAGTTATACGGACCGGAAGGTTCGCGATGTGGCATTCATGGTTGGAGAGCAGGTCTTGCTCCGGGTTTCACCTATGAAGGGCATTATGAGGTTCGAAAAGAAGGGCAAGCTGAGCCCAAGGTTAATTGGTCCCTTTGAGGTGTTGTGGAGAGTTGGGGAGGTTGCTTATGAGCTTGCCTTACCTACCAGTCTAGAAGGAGTTCATCCGGTATTCCATGTTTCCATGCTTCAGAAGTATCACGACGATCCATCTCATGTGTTGGATTTTAGCTCAGTCCAGTTGGACAAAGATCTATCTTATGTTGAGAGCCAGTGACTATTTTGGATAGGCAGGTTCGAAAGCTGAGGTCAAAGAACATTGTTTCAGTGAAGATTCAGTGGAGGGGTCAGCCGGTCGAGAAGGCGACTTGGGAGACCGAGCAGGATATGCGCAACCATTATCCTCATCTTTTCACCACTTTAGGTATGTATCTATGCTCATTCGAGGATGATCGATTGTTTTAAGAGAGGGAGGATGTAACGACCTGGCCGGTAGCTTTGATAGTTATAGCTTCGATCCGCAATTAACTGCTTCCCCCATATCTATTTTTTCTATTGTGACTTGCCGGGAGGTTTCGTTTTGGTTTATGGAGTGTTTTGGGATACTTAGTCCCTAAACGGAGGCTTAAGTCTTAGAATTTGGACCGTAGTCGGTAGTCAGTACTGTGTGAAGATGACTCCGGAATGGAGTTCCTTCCATTCCGTTAGCTCTGTTGGGTGATTTTGGGCTTAGGGGCGTGTACAGATTGTGTTGTGGAGGTTCGTAGCTTATTTAGTCTTGAAATGGCGAAAGTCGAATTTTTGGAGATTATGATCGATAGTGAACTTTTTGATATCGGGGTCGGATTCCGATTCCGGAAGTTGGAGTAGGTTCGTAAGGTTGATTATGACTTTTGTGCAAAATTTGGGGTCAATCGGATGTGGTTTGATAGGTTCCGGCATCGGTTGTCGAATTTGAAAGTTTTAAGTTCTTTAAGTTTGAATCGGAGGGTGAATTGTGTTTTTAGCATTGTTTGGTTGATTCGATGGCTCGACTAAGTTCGTGTGGTGTTTAGGATTGGTTTGTATGTTTGGTTGAGGTCCCGAGAGCCTCGGGTGTGTTTAGGATGCTTAACGGATGAAATATTGGACTTATGCAATTTCTGAAGTTTGCTGGTTTCTGGTGTTTCGTACCTGCGATGGGGAGACCGCAGGTGCGGACTTTCACGTGCGGAGTGAAGGACGCAGATGCGGAATTTGGAGGCTTGACCAGGGATCACATGTGTGAGGGAAGTACCTAAGGAATTGCAAGCATGGAGAAGGACCACAGAAGCGGACAGTATTCCGCAGGCGTGCACACGCAGGCGCGACTCCTTTACCGTAGATGCGGACTCAACCCTCATAAGTGATTTTCGCACTTGCGATGGATTTCCCGCAGGTGAGGTACCATAGGTGCAATTGAAGGCTCGCAGAAGCGAGTTTGCTGGGTAGAAAATAGGATTTTGAGGGTTGATTTCCCATTTTGATTTTGGGAGTTTGAGAACTCGGTGTGAGGCAATTTTTCGAGATTTCTTCAAGAATATTGTTGGGGTAATTGGTTCTAACTCGGATTGGGCTATACTTCAGGAATCTATCGTTATTTTTATCTTCTAATTAGGGATTTGAGTTGGAAATTTGGGGGAAATTGGTAGAAACTTCATAGGCTATAATTTTGAGTTTTGGAAGATGAATTGATTTCGGATTCGAGTAATTCATGTATGGTTATACTCGTGAGTGAATGAGTGTTCGTATTTTGTGACTTTTACCCGATTTCGAGACGTGGGCTCGGGAGGCTTTTTGGGACAATTTCCTAATTTCTCGCTTTAGCTTAGATTTCATTGACTAGATTAGATTCTTATAGCTATATTTATGGTATGTAATTGATATTGGCTAGATTTGGGCCATTCGGAACCAGATATTCGTGGGAAAAGCATTATTACAGATTGATTTGAGCTTGGTTCGAGGTAAGTGACTTGCCTAACCTTGTGTGGGGGAACTCACATTAGGATTTGGTACTGTTTTTGATATGTGAGCGTCGTGCACGTGAGGTGACGAGTACGTACACGGGCTAATTGTTCTAAAACCCAGTTTCTGCTAAGTAATAACCTGTTTTCCTTCTTAATTGAGTTATATCAGCATGTGTTGTGTCATGTTAGCTTAGAATAACATGTCTACTTGCCTTAATTGCCTATCTGAACTCTGTGCAGCATGTTTAGTGAATTCCATGTTTCCCTCGATTTGAACTTAGTCTAAAATGTAGGCTTTTCTTGCTGTAACTGCTATTTCCATTGTTTAACCTGCACATTTACTTTGGGACTACAAAATGGTATTCCAAGAGATCCCCTATATATTTACTTTGGGACTGCGGAATGGTATTTCGGGAGATCCCCCTGTCTTGCATATTTACTTTGGGACAACGGAACGATATTTCGGGAGATTCCCCTACACATTTATATCTGGGACTACGAGACAGTATCTCGGGAGATCCCCTGTTGTTATCTCCATGTACTGAGCTGTTACCTCCTATGTTTTCATTCTTGTTAAGGTTCAGTCTTTATTTTACTATGATATTTCATTCTGTCTTGTTTTTATTATTATATACCAGTAGGGCCTGACCTGACCTTGTCACTATCTGACCGAAGTTAGGCTTGACACTTACTGCATACCGTTGTGGTGTACTCATGCCCTTCCTTGCATATGTTTTTTCGTGTGCAGATCCAGGTACCTCCTACCAGTCGCGTTCCTAGTTGTTCAGTTTCTTCTATTCCAGAGACTTCAAGGTACATCTGCCGCGTTCGCAGACCTCAGAGTCCCTTTCTATCCTTTATGATGTTGTTTCCCTTTTATTTATTCTAGTACAAATGTATAGAACAGTCAGAGATTCGCAGAAGCTTGTGACTTACAATGTTTCTGGTCTTGGGAGAGTTGTGTACATTTCGAGAGTGATTATTGTATATGTCGAGCGACATCTCAAATGTTTTATTTAAATTATCTGTTTCTGATAGTTGTTAATTCTTAAGTTTTTTATTTCTTTTCCGCAAATGTTAGGCTTACCTAGTCGTAGAGACTAGGTGCCGTCACGACAATTCACGGAGGGAGACTTTGGGTCGTGACAATACCAAAGACTTCTCATGATTTCATTACAATTGAAGTGCTCAAACACTATGTAAATCACAGTAGCAATCAAGTCATGACACTAAAGCTTCAAAATTTGCCTCTTTATCACAATTAACTTCCCTTGTTCATTCCTCCCAATTGAAAAGGAGATTAAATTCACAACTCAAATCTCATGTGCTTTCTCACTTGAGAGAGAATCCCACACTCATAAATTTCAATTCAAAACATAAATGAGATATCAAATGGAAAGAATTAACTCTCTCTCACAAAGATGTTTAAATGCACACAAGTAGTACCATAGGCTTGCCCTTCATGTATTTCTCCACTAATGTAGACAAACTTGGTTCAAAATCAATTAGGACTTAAAGGGTTGTAGCTAAGGTTTTTGGTTAAGGTAGGGCACAATTTTGGTTAGAGTGACTCAAAACCTCCCTAAGCACTACAATTTTTTAACAATCAAAGTACACTTCCTTCAAGAACTTTTCCACCCTTTCGTCGTTTCTTATTTCATCACCTAGTCTTTCAATTATTCACAATTCCTTATTTTCCTTCCTTTTTTCTCAAATATTACTATTTTTCTCTTTTTATTTTTTAATTTTTATTACCTTTCACCTTTTAAGCAACTTCCACATTACAACTTTTCCAACCTTCATCCCAAACTTAGGCTTTTAGCCTATGTTTATACTTTCAAAGTACTTAGGGAAGTAGGGTGCCAAAAGATAAATCAATAACGAACAAAGGGTTAAAACTTGTAACATGGTTGCCAAAGAAAAAGTTTAAAGGATCAAAAGGGGTTGACTAGGAAAAATACACAAGGGTAGGACATTTAAGGCACAATAGCGGTCCAAGGAAGGCCTAACATCATTTTTCAACCCAAGTTAGTCTAGGATTTCGCCTTGAAGCACCTTCCGGGCAAGTTCTAGACTAAAAATGATGCAAAAGAACTCACAATAAATCTCACCACACATGGTACATGAAAACTCAAGTGAAATACAAATCCAAAATCCAATTGAAACCAATGAACTCAAAGAAGTCACATATAGCCTAAGAAACTATTTAGTGAATCAAAGAGCCAAAAATTGAGTCTAAAAGTCATGACAATGATCTTTACTTCAATCATATTTCTTTTTTAAAGATCAAGAATTCATATGCCGAGGTTTAAATCATGTTGGTATTAAGCAAGCCATAAATTGGCCAATGAGCACAGACCCCAACTCATACCACTTATTTTTTCTAAATTTTAAAATAATATATATCTAAACTACAAGACTAATTCCCTTAAGAAAGTCACCTAGCTATCCGAAAAGTCAACACAAAAATTTACCAAAATTACCCGGTTCAAAAAGAAAGTTGGCATCCTCAGAAACACCAAGGATATCACCACCAAAATAAAACATACTATAAAAAAATCAAGAAGCTAATAAACATCAAGTCAATAAAACATACTATATGTAAAAACAAAAATTCAAGAAGCTAGTAAAAATACTAATATAACATATCACATGAAAACAAAATAACATCACATGAAAACAAACAACAATATCAATCTACCATATCCACAGTTATACAAGAAGCCACCCCCAACTAGAAACATTGCAATGTACCAAATGCAACTAAACAAAATACAGTAAAATGGTAGAAAGTACTCTCTGAATACTGCATCAAGTGCTCTCCTCGCTGTCGGACTCAGTCTCATCCTCCTCTTCTTCTTCTTCCTCGGACCAATGAACTGGAGCATCATTATCATCTTCCAGCTCGGTCGATGGCACTGGCGTTTGTGGCTTTAGAACTATCCACAGTCCCTTCACACCCTTCCACATGCGGGTGAAGAATTTATCTCCCTTCTTTTTTTTTTCTTCATCCTGGTGTGTGCCTTTGCCAGATTGTCATGAGAAGCACTCAAAGTACCATGCATCGTGGCCAAATCAGTATATGCCTTCTCCAACTGCTTAAGGTGATCCCTTGCTTCTTCTGATCATCAAGATATTTTTGAAATTATTTCTTTGAAATGCATACATAAGGTCCCTCAGATGTTTCCCTAGGTCCCTGTGGAAGGCCAGCTACTAGGTCGCGAATCAGCCGCATTTCCTCAGAAAGCATAGGAAATGGTCCTCCTGCAGAAGATGATTGCTGGCTACCCTGGTTAGTCTGATAAAAAGATCCCAACTTTCTCTTTTTGCTTTTGACGGCGCCGCCCTCTCCTCTTTTCTTTAATGGATTAATAGGCTTTTCCAGATCTATCCAGTTGCCTCCCGGAGCCTCCTGAACCATGCTAGTTGCACGACTCAGTGATCAGAGATGGGAACATCCGTGATTGACCATTCTGAATCCTATATTCCTTCAGTTCATTGATGAAAATCTCACCAACATTGAGCCGAATACCATCAAGAATGGAGGCTATCATTTGAGATCTCGTTATTGGTACATTCCATATAATTCCCGCAGGGGAGATGTGACTGCATATGATGGCCAGCCATATCTTTGCTTCGGCAGTGAATTCTTTGGACGTGATCCCTCTCTTTTCAGCTGCCCATGGAACATCCAAACCCGGGCACAATTTGGATACCAACCACTCTCTTGAGGCAAAAGCTTTCGCACGGAATGAGGCCATGTCATGGTCATGTAGGTGATAGATTTGGTTCACAACTTCAGCTCCGAAATTCACCATTTTGCCGTGAATCCTCATTTTTGGCTATTTTAACCTGATGGATGGAATATTAGAATAGAATTCCTTCACCTATTGCTCATTGGCTTTGCAAGGTTGAGGGGCAAAATAGGTCTATCCCATGTCTACAAGCCTCTGATGGAACTCGGGAAGATGTTCGGGGACTTATTCAGCAATATATCCCTTTCCGGTGGCACTTTCTTCGAAATCAACTCGGCATAATTTCGTTCCTGGCATTCCAATGACAAGAACCTGTCACGACCCAAATTTCATATTAAGCCGTGATGGCTCCCAACACCGTCGTTAGGCAAGCCAATACTAATCCACTAGTAAATCCTCATTTAAATAATTAGCACGTGATAACTTTTCCTTATTGATAAAGAAATTAGGAGTTTAAAATTTAAGCATAATTAAATGGAAGTAATAAATACGAATTGAAATCATGAAATTAAACCAAAAATCATAAGTCTACTAACGTGTGTGCCAAGACCTGCTATCACAGTGTGTGGGAAATCTTATAGAATATACAAAACCATACTATCCTACTGTCTGGAAAAGAAATAGACAGGAAAAATAAAATCACAAGAGAGACTCCAGCTGCTGCAGAATGGCTCAAAAGGGCATCTCACCAGGATGTCTCAAGCTGAGGTATGTACCCAATAAGTATCTCGCCTAACCTCGAAGAAGTAGTAACGAGGGGTCGACTCCGACACTTACTAGGGCCAGCAATATAATAATATGAAGTTCAATATTTTAAATCACAATGTATGTAGATAACAACAGGCTCAAACAAGAATGTTACTAAAGATCCATTCATCAAGTTTAAGAAATCAAGGCACATTCTATATTTAAAACAAGTGACCTTTCAAGAAACAATCATATAAATTATAAAGAGTTCCGGTTCTATTATTACACACAAAAACCACTGAGGACATTCGGCCTGATCCAATATAAAAGTAAACTATGCATTGCCGAATGGCCCGAACATATCTATTAACCTGCTGAGGCGACCCGCTCCTATGAGAGTAGTGGAAATAATCACCCCGCTCGCAGAATAAACTTGCGACGCAGTTAAATATAAATATAAATATAACGTAGTGTTTCCTCAGTTCTTTTCAAAATAATAATTTATTTGAAACCTTTGAAATCATGAAATCCTCAACTTAGTTTCATTCAATGTCAATCAACAAATATAATCATATAGCGGTACCCACAAAGCATGGTGTAAGCCTAGAACTACTCAGACATAACAAGAATAGTAGCTATGTACGGACTCTCGTCACTTCATGCATACGTAGCCCCCACAATTAATAATATATTAATTAAGTTCACCTATGGGGAAATTTCCCTCTTACAAGGTTAGAAAAGAGACTTATCTCGTTTCGAGCCTACTTCCAACCAAGAATGCTCTCAAACACTCAAACCAGAGCCGAACAATCATAAACTATTCAAATAGTGTAAAAACCAATCATTATAGGTTCACAAGTTCATATTCTAGCTCTAAAGTGATTATCCAACTCCAAAGGTAAGATCCTAAAATTCACACCAGGGTCCACGTGCTCGGATTCCGAAATTGTTTGAAGGAAGTTGTTACCCATAACTTAAGGAACATAAATATATGATTATCACTAAGTTTCATGGTCAATTTCGTGGTAAAAATCTCATTCTTTCCAAACCTTAGGTTTTCCTCTAATCCCAAGATTTTCACTAATCTTTATATGTTAATCTACCCAAATCTAAGTATTTAACTCAAAAATAGTAGGAATTACTTACCTCAAAAAGCTTGGTGAAAAACCCCTCTCAAGAAGCTCTAAAATCGTCCAACAATGGAGTGAAATGAGCCAAAAACGTCTAAGGCCCATATTAAATGATGGCCACTACCTTCAATGATTTTTGCTCCTGCTGTCATGGGCCGCACCTGCGCCCCCCATCTGCGAAAAATGGTTCCCTTCTACGGAAATTCATTAGGTCGACTGGGGCCACTTCTATGGAAGGTCCACCGCTTCTGCGGAGGAAGGGTCGCATCTACGATTCTGGGCTGCCCACCCTTGGCCGCATCTGCGAGTCAAGGCCTACACCTACAAGCTCACATCTGTGGCTGACCAACCGTAGGTGCGGTTATGATAGAAGCTGGGGCATTCCACTCTTGCTCAAATTTTCCAACTTAGTCCGAGCCTCGTTCGATTGATGCTCGGGGCCCCTAGGGCCCCGCCCGAACATACCCACAAGTTTGGAATGATAAAACGGACTCACTAGAACCCTTGGAACGTCCGAAACAACATTAAAACTAGGAATCACACCCTAAAACTAATTGATTCAAATTTATGAACTTCAAGTTCTTCAATTTACTTCCAACGCGCCGAAACGTACTTATACTACTTAGAATGACACCAAATCTTGCGTGCAAGTCTTAAATGGCATTTTAGAACTATTCCTGGTCTCGAAATCTCATTCGGACCTCGATATAATCAAAACCTTCTCTAAACCAAATTTACAAAACTTCTAAAAAATTTCAAGAACCAATTTTCACTATTATGCGCCAACACGCTCCCGGGTCATCCAAAACCCTATCTGAACATACGCCCGAGTCTGAAATCATCATACGAACCTATTGGAACCGTCAAATCCCAATTCCAAGGCCGTTTACTCAAAATATTGACCAAAGTCAAACTTGACCTTTTAGGCCAACCTTAAGGAACCAAGTGTTCCGATTTCAACCCAAACTCTTCCAAATCCCAAACCAACCATCCCCATAAGTTATATATCAGTAAAAGCAAGTATGGGAAGTCTTATTTAGGGGAACAGGGTTCTAGAAAGCAAAATGATAAGTCGGGTCATTACATTTTCCACCTCTTAAACAAATTTTCATCCTCGAACGGGTTTAGATTCATTCCTGAAATGCTAAATAAGTGTGGATATCTGCTCCGCATGTTCTTCTAGGACTCCCATGTCACCTCTTCAACTGGTTAGCCCCTCCACTGAACCTTTACCTCAGAAATCCTCTTGGATCTCGACTGGCGATCCTGTCTATCAATAATAGCAACTGGCAATCCTGTCTATCAACAATAGCAATTGGCTCCTCCTCATAGCCTGAGCTCTCATCTAGTTGAATAGTACTGAAGTCTAACACATGAGACAAGTCGGCATGGTACCTCCGGAGCATAGCCACGTAAAAAACTGGATGAACCCCTGATAGGTTGGGAAGTAAAGCAAGCTCATAAGCAACCTCCCCAACTCGCCTCAACACCTCAAATGGGCCTATAAACCTTGTGCTCAACTTGCGCTTCTTCCCGAATTTTATAATACCCTTCATCGGTGAAACTTTCAAGAGAACCTTCTCGCCAACCATAAATGATACATCACACGCCTTCTGATCCGTGTAACTCTTCTGTCTGGACTGTGCTGTACGAAGTCTCTCCTAAATTAACCTTACCTTTTCCAAGGCATCCTTTACCAAATCAGTACCGTATAACTTAGCCTTGCCAGGCTCAAACCACCCGATGGGAGAACGACATCGCTGACCATATAAAGCCTAAAATAGAGCCATCTCAATGCTGGACTGATAGCTGTTGTTGTAAGAAAACTCGGCCAAAGGTAAGAACTGATCCCACTGTCCTCTAAAGTCAATCACACATGCTCTCAGCATGTCTTCTAATATCTAAACTGCCTGCTCTGACTGCCCGTCGGTCTGAGGATGAAATACTATGCTGAGCTCTACAGGGGTCCCCAACTCACTCTGTACGGCTCTCTAGAAATGGGAAGTGAACCGAGGGACTCTATATGATATGATAAAAATAGGCACACTGTGCAACCGGACTATCTTTCGAATATAAATCTGGGTCAACCTCTCTGAATTATATGTAGTCGCAACCGGAATGAAGTGTTCCGACTTGATCAACCTGTCGACAATGACCCAAACTACGTCAAACTTCTACAAGGTCCACGGTAATCCAGCTACAAAGTCCATAGTGATGCGCTCCTATTTACACTCAAGTATAGTCATCTGCTGAAGTAGGCCACCTGGCCCCTGGTGCTCATACTTGACATGCTGGCAATTTAGGCATCTAGATACATACTCCACTATGTCTTTCTTCATTAATCGCTACCAATAATGCTGCCTCAGGCCGCAATAGATCTATGTAGCACCTGGATGAATAGAATACCATGAATTGTGGGCCTTCTCTAGAATCCTCTCCCTCAAGCCATCGACATTAGGAACATATAGACGACCCTGGAGTCGCAAAATACCATCCTCGCCAATAGAAACCTCCTTGGCACTACCCTGTAGTACCGTCTCTCTAAGAACTTCCAAATATGGATCATCAACTTGCCGAGCCTTGATCTTCCCCAATAGTAAGGACTGGGCAACAACACATGTAAGAACTCAGCTGGGCTCAGAAATATTCAACCTCACAAGTTTGTTAGCCAAGGATTGAATGTCTAAAGCTAGTGGCCTCTCCTCTGCTAAAATAAATTCCAAGCTACCCATACTCTCTATCTTCCTACTTAAGGCATCCACGACCATATTTGCCTTGCCCGGATGATAAAGAATGGTGATGTCATAGTCCTTCAATAATTCAAGCCACCAACGCTGCCTTAAATTGAGATCCCTATGCTTGAACAAATGTTGTAAGCTGCAATTATCAGTGTAAACCTTACATGACACCCGTACAGATAATGCCTCCATATCTTAAGAGCATGAACAATCGCTGCTAACTCTAGATCATGCACAGTGTAATTCTTCTCATGAATCTTCAACTGATGTGAAGCATATGCATAACTCACCCCTCCTGCATCAATACACAACCTAAACCAACGCGTGAAGCGTCGCAATACATAGTATACATCCCCAAACCGAAAGGCAACACTAGAATCGGTGCTGTAGTCAAAGATATCCTGAGCTTCTGAAAGCTCACCTCACAATCATCGGACCTACGAAAAGGAGCACCCTTATGGGTCAATCTAGTCAAAGGTTCTGCAATGGATGAAAAGCCCTGCACAAACCAGTGATAATAACCTACTAGCCCCAAGAAACTCCTGATCTCAGTCACCGAAGTGGGACGTGGCCAACTCTGAACTGCCTCAATCTTCTTAGGATCCACCTTAATACCCTCTTCTGATACAACATGCCCCAAAATGCCACAGACTCTAGCCAAAACTCACACTTGGAGAACTTAGCATATAACTTCTATTCTCTCAATGTCTGAAGCACCACTCTCAAATGCAGCTCGTGCTCCCCAGGCTGCGTGAGTAAATCAAGATGTCATCAATTAAGATGTCACAACCCAAACCGATGGGCCATGATGAGTGCCTGAGTCCTACCTGTCGAACAACCTTAAGCATGCGACTAAGATATAAACATGAATAACATCTGCTAAATTACGAGAGTAACATGCGCGAGGAAAACCTGCCCAAAAGACATATATACATATACGTGCGGATTACAGTGGGCGAGCCGACAAGGCCACAATAGACAACTATATACCCAAAACTGAAAGCCAACAAGGCCACATACTATCCAACTGTACATAACTGTCTACAGACCTCTAATAGAAATATAACTGTACAAAGACGGGACTAAGCCACATCATACCCATATATATATACACACACAAACATATCGTACCAAAATTAAAAGCATCTCTGGATTAAGTGAAGCACGCCAACTCTCGCTGATCAAGGATCCTATGAAGGGGGACTGTCAGCTTTCCTAACTGCACCTGCAGGTATGAAATACACGCCCCGTGAAATAGGGCATCAACACGAAAAATGTACTGAGTATATAATGCATGAAAATCAGTACGTAAAAGACATAGATGAAACATGGAAATGAGAAATCCATCTGTAAATCTGAATATCTTTGTAAATTCTGAAACATTTATAATGTCATGCACGTGCATATAAATGTCGTGTCATGCATAGGTATAGGTGTACATAATATAATCAAGCCTCTGAGGGCATCCTATCATATCGTCTCGGCTACTGTGGGCAACATCATTAACATATACCAACTGATCAGGTGGTGGTGCGTATATAACGCCGTAACCTTTTCCCATATCCCATATACATATATATACATATAAATACGCATATATAATGCCATCTGATCATGGGTAGATGTAACTATATAAATGCATGAAAATATGTTAATAATCTCAATATTCCTTTCGGATAAACTTTATAAATTGCATATTATTTTGAGATCCATGATCAAAAGATATAATAATATGTCACATGGGGAATCAAGAACACAGAGACCCTTAGTATTTCTATGAATAGAGTCGTTTATGAAAACTGTGCATTTGCTCGTTTCTTCTATATAACTTGGATCATGTCGAAAAGAAAAAAGAAATAACCTTAACATACCTAGAATAGGGAAAAATCCGTATAATATTCTTTGTAAGAGAATTTGGATGCAAGAAATCTCGTTGTTAATACCTTGTATTAGCTTAAATTGTCAATGTTTCTAACATTCTGATTGTGACTTGTTTTCAAGATATGAGAAAGGAAGCTTTGTTGAAAGCTTTGAAATGGCTAACATTGTTGGATTGCAAAATGCTAAGGTCTTTGAATTGTAAAGAGTTCCTAATGTTCTGATGGTAAGAATTGAATAATAATCATAAGAAATGTAGTGCCCCTTTCTTTGCTAACTTAGTTACCACCTATCAAAATGACTAAGAAGTCATTTGCCTTAGGTTGTGGCCAGCTGCCACATTTTTGGAGGGATGGGGTGGGAATTATTAATTTTTATCCACTTATTAGGTAATTAGGTAATGTCCCGTTACCCGGTAATTAACCAATTAACCGCATAATTAAGAATTATCTCAAATCACCTGAAAATACTATTCATTTTTAATATCATTTATACATCATACTATCACAGTCATATGGTACCTTGTATGGTACTAGTCCATAAATATCGGGTATTATCTCTCGATTCGTATTTTATCCGAAATCGGTAACCTTCAACGAAACTCGTTTTCTTTAATTCGTGTACCCTTTTATCCTTCATGACACTTACTTATCGCTTGTTATAAATAGCGTAAATACGCTAACCTCAAGATAATCTCATCCCTGAGTCTACGTCAATTAACTAAAGATGAAACTTTTAACGTACGAAAATGCGAGATGTAACATCTTCCCCTCCTTAGAAACATTCATCCTCGAATGCTTAATTCTCCGAGGTCTATATAACTTTGGTCTGTAGAAGCTTAATAATTCAACGCCACACAAGACCACAATCATCAAAAATGACAATGGCCTCACACGACCAATGACAATAACTAACACAAGAATCCATACACGTACCTTAAGGTTGTGATTTTGGACCCTTGTCTAGAGGAGGAAATAAGTAGGGATATCTAGAATTCATGTCTTCTCGGCCTCCCAAGTCATTTCTTCCACATTGGTGTTTCTCCAAAGTAGTTTCACCGAAGCTACGTCTTTAGTTCTCAATCTCCGAACCTGTTTGTCTAGTATAGTAATGGGAGTTTCTTCATATGATAGCTACTCTGTGACCTGAACATCGTCAACTGACACAATTCTGGAAAGATCTCCGATACATTTACGGAGCATAGACACACGAAAGACTGGATGTACAGACTCCAAGTTCGAAGGCAAGTCCAACTCATATACTACCTGGCCTACCTTGCGTATGATCCTATATGGTCCAATGTATCGAAGGCTAAGTTTTCCTTTTCTTCCAAATCTCATAATGCCTTTCGTCGGTGATACCTCCAATCGTCAACCTGAAATTCCAAGTCTTGCCGTCGATTATCCGCATAATACTTCTGACGGCTTTGAGCTGCTAATAACCTTTCCTATATAAGCTTAATTTTCTTGATTGCTTGCTGTACCAATTCTGGTCCTACTAATGCAGTTTCCCCAACATCGAACCACCCTATAGGCGACCTATATTTCCATCCGTAAAGAGCTTCATATGGAGCCATCTGAATACTGGAATGGTAGCTATTATTATATGCGAATTCAATAAGCGGCAGATGATCATCCTAGCTACCTTTGAAGTCTATCACACAAGCTCGTAACATATCCTCACGTTTTTGAATAGTACACTCAGCATGTCCGTCTATCTGGGGATGAAATGCTGTACTAAGATTTACTTGAGTCCCCAATCCTTTTTGGAAGGACCTCCAGAAGTTAGTTGTAAATTGAGCTCCTATATTCGAGATAATAGATACATAGACACCATGCAGTCGTACTATCTCCTTAATATAAAATCTTGCATAATCCTCTGCGGAATATGTAGTCCTAATGGGTAGAAAACAGGCTGACTTTGTAAGCCTATCAACAATCACCCATATCGAATCAAACTTACGCTGGGTATGAGGTAAGCCTACGATGAAATCCATATTGATTACTTCCTATTTCCAAGTCGGAATCTCTATAGCCTGCAATAATCCATCGGGTTTCTGATGCTCAATCTTAACTTGCTGACAATTAGGACACTGAGCAACAAACTTCGCTATATCCTTTTTCATTCCGTCCCACCAATATACTTCCCTGATATCATGATACATTTTTGTCGCTCCTGGATGGATAGAATAACGACAATAGTGAGATTCCCCCATAACCTGCCGACGCAGCCATGCAACATTAGGGACACATAATCGTCCTCGGTATCTGAGGACTCCATCTTCTGTAATCTTAAACGGTGTCTTCTCTTTCTGAAAGGTTGTATCCCTATAATGAACTAACACAAGATCCTCGTACTGGCGTTCCTTCACTTCAGTTACTAGCGAGGATGTTGCTGTATCCTGAATAGTAATTCCAATATCACCTGAGTCTAGTAACCGAACTCCAAGACTAGCTAACTGATAAATCTCATGGGCTATTCCCCTCTTCTCGGGCTGTAAATATAACAGGCTACCCATCGATCTACGGCTGAGCACAATACACAGATGATCTTCATGCTCAGCCTTTGAACGAGAATACACCAATATATCATCAATAAATACAATTATGAACATATCTAAAAGTGCTTGAACACACGGTTCATCAAATCCATGAATACTGCTGAGGCATTGGTCAAACAGAACAATCATAATACGAAACTCAAAGTGTCCGTATCTTTTCCTGATTGTTGTCTTCGGAATATCTTCCTTCTTAACCCTTACCTGATGGTACCCGAACCCCAAGTCTATCTTTGAAAAACACTTGGCACCTTGCAACTGATCAAATAAATCATCAATCCTCGGGAGCGGGTACTTATTCTTGATTGTCACCTTATTCAACTGTCTATAATCAATACACATCCATAAGGAACCATCTTTCTTCCTCACAAATAATACAGGTGCTCCCCACGGTGATGTACTAGGTATGATAAAGCCTTTTTCAAGCAAGTCCTTTAGTAGTTCCTTCAACTCTTTCAACTCTACAGGGGCCATTCTATAGGAAGGAATAGATATTGGATGAGTATCTGGTAGTAGGTCAATAGAAAACTCAATTTCTCGCTCTGGCAGAAGACCTGAAAGTTCATCAGGAAAAACATCGGGAAACTCATTAACCACAGGGATGGACTGAATGGTTGGTAACTCTACTTCCATATCCTGAACCCAAACTAAGTGATAAATACAACCCTTTCTGATCATCTTCCTTGCCTTGAGATTGGAAATAAATCTACCTCTCGGCAATGCCGTATTACCTTTCCACTCCAAAACAGGCTCCCCTAGAAATTAAAATCGGACTATCTTTGATCTACAATCAACGTTGGCATGAAAAGAAGCCAACTGATCTATACCCATGATAACATCAAATTCTACCATATCTAACTCGATTAGGTATGCTACAGTAGATCGACTATGAACTACTATTATACAACCCCTATGTACTCGCTTAGCTATCACCGAGTCCCCAGTAGGTGTAGACACCTCAAAAAGTTTAACCAATTCAGGTTTTATTCCAAACTTACTAGCAACCAACGGAGTAACATATGATAAGGTGGAACCTGGGTCAATCAGTGCATATACATCATATGAGGAGACTGATAATATACATGTCACAACATCAGGCGATGACTCCTGATCCTGTCATCCTGCCAACTCATAAATGTAGTTCTGAGGACCGCTGAAGCTAGATGCTCCACCTCTGCCTCTACCACAACTCATTGGTGTTTGTGAACCTTTCCCAGGGGGACGTACTGATAATGACGAACCAGCTACAGATCTCGCTGGCTGAGCTATGCTTGCATCACCCCTCGTCGGACAATCCGTCATAACGTGGCCCGGATAACCACAAGTTTAACAAATTCCCAATCCCATACGACACTGCCCGATATACTACTTACCACACTCAGCACATCGTGGCAAGGGCGACCTCATCTGACTTGACTCACCCCGGCAAACTGAGAGGGTGCGCTAGCTGATGGTTGGGTTGGATATCTCGGGTACTATTATCTCTGACCACCTCGAAACTCACCAGAAGGACCCGAAGAACTTGCTCTCTTATTCTGGGCCCTATCATGCTCCCGATCAGCCCTCTGGTTCTGCTTACGCTCCTCTACACCCTGAGCGTATGCTTGAATATGAGAAATATCTATGTCTAGCTGAAGTGAGACCAATATGAAATCGTTAAGAAAGTGAGGCTCTAATCCCATCACGAACCGGTTAACCCGATCCTCCATCTTAGATACAATAGTGGGAGCATACCTAGCCAACGAATCAAACTGAAGACTATACTCCCGAACACTCATGTTACCTTGGCGAAGTGTCAAGAACCTATCAACTCTGGCCTGTCTAAGCTCTGGTGGCAGATAATGATGAAGAAAAGCTTCTGTAAACTCCTGCCATACTGCTGGAGGGGCATCCTCACCTCTTGACAATTCCCAAGACACGTACCAATTAACTACAACATCTCGGAGTCTATAAGAAGCTAGCTCAACTGACTCAGTCATAGTGGCCTTCATTACCCTTAACATCCTCTATATTCTATCAATAAATACTTGAGGGTCCTCGTTTGGATCTGCCCTAGTGAATACCGGAGGGTCTAAATTAATGAAGTCACGAACCCTCGCACTGACAGACCTATCTGCATGACCAATACCTACTTCCTTACGCCGAGCCTGTGCGGCTACTAATCGGGTTAATAGCTGAATAACATATCTCATCTCCTGACCCGGTGCATCTGGCTGAGGAGCTAGACGTATAGGGGCGGGCACTAGAGCTGGTGCCCCTCGGAGCTCTTTTGGAAAGGGCATGGTATGTGAAGTCTAAGATGGAATCTCACTATGAGACTCCCCTCGAGCCCTGGTAACTCGTGGCACTCGACTAGTCGTCTCGCCAGCCATGGACTTTCCCTTCTGGGAAGCTGTAGTCTTTAGAGGCATCACTGAAAACGTAACATATTGTTAGGAACATGAATTCTTATCTCGCGCGATCTGAGATAAAAAGAGAGGATAACATCCTATATGTTCTGTAGCCTCCTATATATAAGTGTGGTGCACAACACATCCATAAACAAGAATCTACTAGACACAATCTGTAGACAACCCTAGGACAGAACTGCTCTGATACCACTTTTGTCACCACCCAAACCTATGGGCCGCGACGAGTGCCTGAGTCCTACTTGTCGAACACCCTTAAGCATGCGACTAAGATATAAACATGAATAATATCTGTGGAATTACAAGAGTAACATGAACGAGGAAAACCTATCCAAAAGACATATATACATATACGTGCGGATTACAGTGGGCGAGCCGACAAGGCCGAGATAGACAACTTTATACCCAAAATTGAAAGCCGACTAAGCCACATACAATCCAACTATACACAACTGTCTACAGACCTCTAATAGAAATACAACTGTACAAAGATGGGACTGAGCCACGTCATACCCATATATATATATATATATATATATATATATACATACACACACACACATATCGTACCAAAATCAAAAGCAGCTCCGGGTCAAGTGGAGCACACCAACTCTTGCTGATCAAGGATCCTAAGAAGGGGAACAATTAGCTTTCCTACCTACACCTGCGGGCATGAAACGCAAGCCAAGTGAAATAGGGCATCGATACAAAAAATTTACTGAGTATGTAAGGCATGAAAATCAGTATGTAAAAGACATAGATGAAACATGGAAATAAGAAATCCATCTGTAAATCTGAATATCTTTGTAAATTCTGAAACATTTATAATGTCATGAACATGCATATAAATGTCGTGTCATGCATAGGTATAGGTGTACATAATATCATCAAGCCTCTGAGGGCATCCCATCATATCGTCTCGGCCACTATGGGCAACATCATCAACATATACCAAATGATCAGGTGGTGGTGTGTACATAACGTCGTAACTTTTTCCCATATCCCATATACATATATATACATATAAATACACGTATATAACGCCATATGATCATGGGTCGATTTACCTGTATAAATGCATGAAAATATATTAATAATATCAATATTCTTCAGATAAACTTTATCAACTGCATATTATTTTGAGATCCACGATCAGAAGATATAATAATATGCCACATGGGGAATCAAGAATACAGAGATCCCTAGTATTTCTATGAATAGAGTCGTTTATGAAAACTGTAATTTTGCTCATTTCTTCTGTATAACTTGGATCATGCCGAAAAGAAAGAAGGGATAGACTTAACATACCTGGAGTAGGAAAAAATCCATATAATATTCTTTGTAGGAGAATTTGGATGCAAGAATTCTCGTTGTTAATACCTTGTAGGAGCTTGAATTGTCAATGTTTCTAACGTTCTGATTGTGACTTGTTTTCAAGATATGAGAAATGAAGCTTTGTTGAAAGCTTTGAAATAGCTAACGTTTTTGGATTGCAAAATGCTAAGGTCTTTGAATTGTAAAGAGTTTCTAATGTTTTGATGGTAAGAATTGAATAATAATCATAAGAAATGTAGTGTCCCTTTCTTTGCTAACTTAGTTGCCACCTATTAAAGTGACTAAGGAGTCATTTGTCTTAGGTTGTGGCAAGCTGCCACGTTTCTAGGGGGTGGGGTGAGAATTATTAATCTTTATCCACTTATTAGGTAATTAGGTAATGTCCCGTTACCTGGTAATTAACCAATTATCTGCATAATTAAGAATTATCTCAAATTACCTAAAAATACTACTCATTTTTAATATACTTTATACATCATACTATCACGGTCATATGGTACCTTGTATGGTACTAGTCCATAAATATTGGGTATTATCGCTCGACCCGTATTTTATCCCAAATCGACAACCTTCAATGAAACTCATTTTTTTAATTTGTGTACCCTTTTATCCTCCATGACACTTACTTATCGCTTGTTATAAATAGCATAAATACGTTAACCTCAAGATAATCTCATTCCCGAGTCTACGTCAATTAACTGAAGACGAAACTTTTAACGTACGAAAATGCGAGATGTTATAGAAGACGATAACAAAAGAATCAATATAAGGCCTGAACACCCGGTTCATCAAATCTATAAACGCCATTGGGGCATTGGTCAAGCCCAAGGACATCACTAGAAACTCATAATGGCCATTCTAGTACGGAAGGCAGTCTTTAGAATATCTGAGTCCTAATCTTCAACTGGTGGTACCCCGATCTCAAGTCGATCTTAGAAAAACACCCTCGCAACCTGCAACTGGTCAAATAAATCATTGATACGCGGAAACGGGTACTTCTTCTTGATGATAACTTAGTTCAATTGGCGGTAATCAATGCACATCTGCATAGTCCCATCTTTCTTCTTCATAAATAACACTGGTGCACCCCAAGGTGATACACTTGGCCTGACAAACCCCTTTGCTAGAAACTCCTCAAGCTGCTCCTTCAACTCCTTCAATTCTTCTGAAGCCCTATGGTGTGGTGGGATAGATATAGGTTGGGTACCTGGAGCCAAATAATATAGAAATCAATATTGCGATTTAGAGGCATGTTGAAGGTCAGAAAGAAACACATCGGCGAACTCCCGAACTACTAGCACTAAATCAATTGTCAGAGACTCTGCGATGGTGTCCTGAACATATGCTAGGTACGCCAAACAACCCTTCTCGACTAGATGTCGAGCCTTCGGAAAAGAGATAACCCGACTAGATGTACTAACGGAGGAACCCTTCCACTCTAATCTCGACAACTCTGGCATCGGTAAAGTAACAGTCTTGACATGACAATCAGGATGGTGTGATATGGAGATAACTAATCCATGCCCAGGATGACATCAAAGTCAATCATATTAAGTAATAGAAGGTCCGCTCTAGTCTCTTAACTACAGAATATAACCATACAGGACCGATAGATCTGATCCACAACCACAGAATCGCCCACAGGAGTGGACACATAAACAAGAGTACCCAAAGACTCACGAGGAATATCCAGGAAATGAGCAAAATAGAGATGACACATATGAATAGGTAGACCCTGGATCAAATAATACCGAAACGTCCTTATTTCAGATAGAAATAATACTTGTGATCATGACATCTGAGGCCACTGCAACTGGTCTGGTAGAAAAAAGCATAGAATCTAGCTGGAGCACCGGCTGGCTAGCCTCTGCCTGGCTGACCTCTCCCTACATGGCCTCCACCTCTAGGACGACCCTTACCTGCCTGCCCTCCGCCTCTGGGCGGCCAGACGGCTGGTGCTGTAATCATGGGCTGATGACCCTACTGTATTGCCTTGCCCCAAAGTTTGGGACAAAATCACTTCATGTGACCTGGATCCCCACACTCATAATAACCCCGTGTTGCCGTAGACTGTTGTCCCGAAGTCTGACCCTGATGGCTCTAATGCCCACTAGAAGAACCCTAAATGGTTGGTGGGTGGTATAAACTTTATGGCATAACACTGAAGTAAGCACTAGAAGAACTCTGATGACTAGAATACCTGCTGGAGGAACACTGAATAGCTAGCGGGAGGTAAGAACTCTTCGGCATTGCACTGAAATAAGGCCTCATTAGAGCACCTCAAGGAGGAGGTGGTGGTGCTGAATATGGGGGGCTGCTGGGCTGGCCCCTCCTAAACTGACCTCTACCCCTTGACAGGGCACCTCTAAACTCTCCCGAGAATCGGGCCCTTTTGTCCTGCTGCATCTACTCTCTAGCCCTCTGGCGGTAGCCCTCAATCCTCCGAGCAATCTCCACCACTAGCTGATAATTAGTACCCATGTCAACCTCTCTGGCTATGCTAGCCCGAATACTGGGGTATAACCTCGCAACAAATCTCCTCACCTTCTCTGCGTCCGTAGGAAGTATCATAAGTGCATGGCGATACAACTCAAAGAATCTCGCTTCATAATAGGTCACAGACATCTGACCCTACTTGAGCTGCTCAAACTGACATCTGAACTCTTCCCTCTGAGAGGGTGGAATATACCTGTCCAATAGAAGCCATGTAACCTAATCCCAAGTCATGGAAGGAGAACCTGCTAGTCTGCCAAGAAGGTAAGACTGCAACCATCTACGGGCTCTGCCCTCTAATTAGAAAGCGATGAAATCTACTCCATGGGACTCCAATAACCTCATGTTGTGCAGTCTATCCCTGCACCGATCAATAAAGTTCTGGGGGGCCTCATGTTGCTCACCCCCGAAGATAGGAGGGTGTAGCCTAGTCCATCTGTCCAGTAGCTTCTGCGGATCGCCGTCCGTAGCTGGACTAGGCTTTGGTATTGCTGCGGCAACTGGCTGGGCACCGCCCGCGGGTAGTGTACCCGAAGTCTGATATACGACAACTGCATGCCTAAGAGCCTGAGCAGTAGGGGTCTGTGCTCCCCCTCCTGCTTGAGATGTGACTGGGTTTGCTAGAAATAAACCAGCCTGAGTCATAGAGTCCATGAACTGCAGCATACGACCCATGACCTCTTGAAAGCCCGGTGCTGTCATAAAATCTACCGAGGCAGGCTCTACTGCCGGCACCTTGCCCTGCTCCTCAATAATGGGATCTTCTGCTGGATCCGCCGGTGGTGCTACTGGGGCATCTTTGGGATGCCCTCGTCCCCTACCTCGGGCCGGTGCCCTTCCCCGGACTCTACCTCGGCTTCTAGCAATGGGGTGAGCATCTCCTCCTAGGTTTAGAACGTCTGCCGTACGCGTCCTCACCATCTCTGAGAGAATAGAAGAAGGAAATTTAGTATGCCATCAACTGCACGATATGAGATGAATAAAGAGTAGTTTCCCAGCACCCTATAGCCTCTCGAAGATAAGTACAGACGTCTCAGTACCGATCTGGAAGACTCTACAAGGTTTGCCCATAACTTGTGAGACCTACGTGAACCTAGTGCTTTGATACCATGTTGTCACGACCCAAATTCCCGATTAGGCCATGATGGTGCCCAACACCATCGTTAGGCATGCCAACACTAATCCACTAGTAAATCCTCGTTTAAATAATTAGCACGTGATAACATTTCCTTATTGATAAAGAAATTAGGATTTTAAAATATAAGCCTAATTAAATGGAAGTAATAAATACAAATTGAAATTATGAAAGTAAACCAAAAATCATAAGTCTACTAACGTGTGTGCCAAGACCTGGTGTCACAAGTGTGTGGGCAATCTAGTAGAATATACAAAACCATACTATCCTACTGTCTGAAAAAAATAGATAGGAAAAATAAAATCATAAGAGAGACTCTAGCTGATGCAGAACGACTCAAAAGGGTAGCTCACCGGGAAGTCTCAAGCTGAGGAGTCAAATCTACGCGCCGGACTGATGGCCAGATGCACCAGCCTCAAAGCCTGTACAATCAAGTACAGAAGTGTAGCGTGATTATATAAAAAATATTACCTAGTAAGTATCTCGCCTAACCTCGAAGAAGTAGTGACGAGGGGTCGACTCCGACACTTGCTAGGGCCAACAATATAATAATATAAAGTTCAATATTTTAATTCACAATGTATGTAGATAACAACAAGCTCAAACAAGAATGTTACTAAAGATCCATTCATCAAGTTTAAGAAATCAAGGAACTTTCTTTATTTAAAACAGGTGACCTTCAAGCAACAAATCATATGAATTATAAAGAGTTCTGGTTCTATTATCACACACAAATACCACCGAAGACGTTCGGCCAGATCCAACATAAAAGTAAATTGTGCGCTACCGAGGGTCGAACGACCAGAACCATAGATACATCTATTAACCTACTGAGGCGAATGGCCCGTGTCACGACCCAAACTGAAGGGCCATGACTAGCACCCGACCACACTTGCCGAGCACCAACGTACATTTCATCTAACCTTCATTATTATCTTTTAAGGCTGACGAGATCAATATAAATGGTAGACCTAGATCATGGACAACCAACAATAAAATATGACGGCATGAACATATATAGCAGGGGATGACCAAACAATCAAGAAAATACGTATAAGGTATGAGCTACCATGCTACTATGAAAGACTATACAACAAAAACTAGCCGATAAGGCATACCAAACTATACATGAGCCGACACCTGTCTATGAGCCTCTAAAAGAACATAAGTGTTGCAACATAGCCGGAACAGGGCCCCGACATACCCATAATGTATATAACAAAAATTGCATACCAAGACCAAGGCAAGTCCGGAGAAGGGATCTCGCCAATCACCGCTGAACTGGACAGTCTACTGTGGTGGGGGAGCTGCACCTGCCTGTCTATCAAGACCTGCAGCACGACATGCAGCGTCCACAAATAAAAGGACGTCAGTACGAATAAAGTACTGAGTATGTAAGGCAAGGAACCATAAATACGATCAGTAATGTAAGCAAGGATAGAGAATATACAACCTGTAACATCTTAGTACCTCTGAGGGCTACTTACATGAAATGCATGATACATATGTATAAATACATAAACCTTTAAAGCATTCGCCTCTGTGGGCATCATCATCATCATATCGTACCCGGCCATAATAGGCTCGGTAGAATCGTACCCGGCCACGTGGAGCTCGGTAAAACCCAACTGATCAGTGGTTGCACAATAGGTGCCGTACCCGACCAACTATAGTGTGGCTCGGTAGAGTAAAATAGATACATATATATAATGCATGCTCGACTCATGGAATCATATTCTAAACCTTTCGGAGTGACGTAAGGTCGGTATCCTCTATACACGTTATTAGGACTAACTCTTCACTATGAACCTTATAAGATTTAGGAAGTACGAACAACATTGATAACATAAGAATAAGAGAAGTAACATTAACATCAATCGTTCCATAAGAGGGAAAACAATGTAAGTACTGCTAGCTTCTAAGAGTAGAGTATCTTGGAAGCTCGTTCATTACATTATGTACAATCGGAGTCGTGCAAAAGAAGGAAAGAGATAGCCTCACATACCTTGTATATACTTCCCCAATCTCAAGATATGCAATTGTCAAAACTCCTTAGTCTACAATAAGAGAAACGATACTATCGTTATCATTTAAGCGTCATAACTATTATGTATCGACCACAACCTATTTTACGATGAAACGGACAGCACCTCCCCTATATATATGACCTCACACCATTCAAAACAGTCACCAAACATCCCAAACAACATCAATAATAAACATATTGAGCCTCCCAAAATAGTCCACACATAGCCTAATCACTCCATTCATACGACGACCACCGTAGTCGTGTCAAACAACCTGGAAATGTTACGAATAACTATCAGCCCATAACCATACATATATATGGTGTTTCTCCACACCCTTCCTCCTCCAAAACTCCACAAGATAGTAGTAAAATACGCAGCCCAACAATAACGCAAAACAGTCCACAAAACAATAACATTACTACCAAGCCTTTCGATATATATCTCACAAGTTCTAGCTTCAATGGCTTAGCCGCAACTTGGATAATCTTAAATACATATAGAGTAAGAGGTTCCTTACCTTTATACAGAAAGAAAAACTCCAATTTGACCTTAAATTTCTATGAAATATCCCTCCAATGCTGCCACAATAACAAAAAAGCGAAACTAGCGATTAATTAGTGTTTTTCGGCACTAGAATCACTTTAGAAGGCTTGAAATCACCTAGGATTGATATTAAGAACATGAGGAAGTATTTACAGAATATAAACCCTTTAAAACAACCTCCCACACGAGCTGAAACGACACAAAAATGAGCAACAACAAGAAGAACAAGAGACTTACTAGCGCCACAGAATTCCCAACACTTGATTTGTGTTGTTTGCCCTTTTTTTGGGTCTTGAATCTTGAGAGAACGTTGAGAGGATGTTCCTAGGGTTCTAAGGTCTGAAAATAGTGAAAAGAAATGACTTAAAACGGGTTGGAGGCATCCTATATAGGTCCAAATATCTTAAACCGACTTAGTGGGCCCCATAGAGAGGTGCTTGGCGCAGTCTCGCAAAAACGCGAATATCTCTCTACTCCAAGATCGTATTGATGAACGGTTTAATGCGTTGGAAACTAGACTCATAGATCTTTAATTTGGTTGGTAGATCACCCCGTAAGTCCTTGTAAATTATGAGAAAATATTAGAAACATTTGACCTAATGTTTAAGTAAAATTATGAACCTAAGTTGCGACAACTTTTGTCGACTTTTGTTTCATAACTCGTTTGACTTCAAGACTTATGATACGTATATTATATGATTAAAATACCTTAATAAATGACCTCTTGATTGTATTAAGCACCGCTAGATTATCTGAAAATACGAGTTACAACATCCTTGATTCGTTTAACTTCTAATACTGGTTAATCACCCTTATACACTCTTGTATCACTTAAGACCAATAGGATTGACTTCTTATCATCTCAAAGATAATTCATTCTTGGATTTATGTTAACTAATATATGGCATGAACTAACACATGTGGATATGGGTTGTAACACCCTCCCCCTTAGGAACATTCGTCCTCGAATGTAAGGGTTTATGGGGAGTTTAAATCATCGTGGATTCCAATGGAAATTTCCGATCAATTTTCCCCTATAAAATGGTCACTAGCAAAACTTGCAAGTAATTAAGCCCAACATATGGCTTCACAAGGCTACACAAAGCATTATGCGTATTTACATTATCTACATATCACCATTTTGTATTAAGGAGGAGTATTCTCAAATTATTGCTTACCTCATAGAGCCGTTTCACCTTCCAATGTATTCTGTCTTCCACCAGCATCCTTGTTATCTTTATTCTGGAATAAGTAAGGGTATTTAGACTTCATCTCCTCTTCTGCTTCCCATGTCATTTCTTCCATATTTTTGTTCCTCACAATACTTTGACGGAAGCTACATCCTTTGTTCTCAGCTTGCGGACTTGCCGATCTAATATCGCCACTGGCACTTCTTCATATGATAGGTCCTCTGTAACTTGTACATCTTTGATAGGTATGACTCGAGAAGGGTCTCCAATACATTTTCTCAACATAGATACATGGAATACCGGGTGGACAAATTCCAATTCGGATGGCAATTCTAACTCATAAGCAACCTGTCCAATCCGTCGAAGAATTTTATACGGCCCGATATACCTTGGACTCAGCTTACCTTTCTTCCCAAAACGCATAATACCCTTCATTTGTGAGATCCTCAGGAAAACCCAATCACCAACCTCAAACTCTAGATCACGACGTCGGACATCAGAATAAGATTTTTGCCTGCTTTGTGCCGTCCTCAATCGCTCCTGTATCACTTTCACCTTCTCAATAGCTTGGTGAATCAAATCTGGCCCATATAATTCTGTTTCACCGACTTCGAACCATCCAACTGGTGATCTACATCTCCTCCCGTATAGTGCCTCATATGGGGCCATTTTAATACTGGAATGGTAGCTATTGTTATAGGCGAATTCTATGAGTGGAAGATGATCATCCCAATTCCCCTTAAAATCTAGAACACATGCTCATAGCATATCTTCCAGTGTTTGAATGGTACGTTCAGCCTGTCCGTCAGTCTGCGGATGAAATGCAGTGCTGAGATTTACCTGTGTGCCTAAACCCTTCTGGAAAGACCTCCAAAAGTTAGCCGTAAATTGAGCTCCTCGGTCTGATATAATAGATATGGGCACACCATGAAGCCTAACAATCTCCTTGATATACAACTTTGCATAATCTTCAGCCGTGTAAGTTGTCTTCACTGGCAGAAAATGGGCACATTTTGTAAGTCGATCAATTATCACCCAGATGGAGTCAAACTTATGATAAGAGCGAGGTAATCCAATAATGAAGTCCATATTAATCACCTCCCACTTCCAGGTCGGAATCTCTATATTTTGAAGCAATCCACTGGGTTTCTGATGTTCTATCTTTACTTGTTGACAATTGGGACACTGGGCTACAAATTCTGCAATAGACTTCTTCATATTATCCCACCAATATTGCTCCTTCACATCATGATACATCTTTGTCGAGCCGGGATGGATGGAATATCGGGATTGATGAATCTCATTCATAATCTTCTCTCACAACCCTGCCACATTAGGCATACACAATCGGCTCTGGTATCTCAGTGCCCCATCTTTTCCGATCCCAAAAGCCATACTTTTACACTGTTGAATGCTTTCTCTTAATCGTACTAAGATAAGATCTTCATATTGTCGTGCTTTTACCTCGGCTACCAAAGATGATTCTGATGTATTCTGTACAGTAACACCTCCGTCATCAGAGTCTAACAATCTGATTCTCATATTGGCTAGCTGATGAAGCTCTTTAATCAACCCCCATCTACCTGCCTCAATATGTACTAAGCTTCCCATTGATTTACGGCTGAGAGCGTCTGCCACAACATTGGCTTTACCGGGATGATACAATATCTCGACGTCGTAGTCTTTCAATAATTCAAGCCACCTACGCTGCCTCAAATTCAACTCTTTCTGCTTGAAGATGTATTGTAAACTCTTGTGATCTGTGTAGATGTCAACATGGACGCCGTATAAGTAGTGCCGCCATATCTTCAAAGCATATATTACTGCAGCCAATTCCAAATCATGGGTTGGATAATTCTTTTCATGCTTCTTCAATTGTCTTGATGCATAAGCAATCACATTCCCACGCTGCATCAATACGCACCCCAAACCTATACCTGAGGCATCACAATATACCACATAACCTTCTGTTCCTTCAGGAAGTGTGAGCACTAGTGCAGATGTCAATCGATTCTTTAACTCCTGAAAACTACGTTCACAAGTGTCAGACCACTAGAATTTGGTAGCTTTTTGTGTTAACTTAGTCAATGGTGATGATATAGAGGAAAATCCTTCTACAAACCGCCTATAATATCCTGCTAGCCCTAGGAAGCTGCGGACTTCTGATGGTGTTGTAGGTCTCGGCCAATTCTTTACTGCATCGATCTTCTGAGTGTCGACACTAATACCCTCATCAGATATCACATGGCCAAGGAATGCTACTGAGTTCAGCCAGAATTCACATTTAGAGAGCTTAGCATATAACTTACGATCCTGAAGCGTCTGTAATACTATCCGCAAGTGGCCCGCATGTTCCGCCTCTGAACGAGAATATACTAGAATGTCATCAATGAATACAATCACGAACACATCAAGATAGGGCTTGAATATAGTATTCATGAGATCCATAAAAGCTGCTGGGGCATTTGTTAGCCCGAACGACATCACCAAGAACTCAAAGTGCCCATATCTTGTCCAGAAGGCCGTCTTTGGAATATCCTTCTCCCTAACCCTCACCTGATGATACCCTGAACGTAAATCAATCTTAGAGAAATACTTGGCACCCTGGAGTTGGTCAAACAGGTCATCAATTCTTGGAAGTGGATACTTGTTCTTTATAGTAGACTTATTCAACTGTCGATAGTCGATACACATCCGTAACGACCCGTCTTTCTTCCGCACGAATAGGACTGGTGCACCCCAAGGTGAAGTGCTAGGACTAATAAAGCCCTTATCTAGCAAGTCCTTCAACTGCACCTTCAACTCTCGCAACTCTGCCGGGGCCATTCTGTATGGAGGAATAGAGATCGGTTGAGTGTCAGGCAACACATCAATGCTAAACTCAATCTCCCTTTCAGGGAAGTCCTGGGAGTTCATCTGGGAAAACATCTGGGAATTCGTTGACCACAGGGATTGATTGTAAAGTAGGCGGTTTCGCCTCCGCATCCCTAACGCGAACGAGATGATAAATGTAACCTTTTGAAATCATTTTCCTTGCCTTAAGATAGGAAATAAACCTACCTTTCGGTGTAGCAATGTTCCCTTTCCATTCAATGACGGGTTCACCCGGAAATTGGAACCTAACCATCTTCTTACGACAGTCAACATTTGCATAGCATGAGGCCAACCAGTCCATTCCCATTATCACATCAAAATCAACCATTTCTAACTCAAATAAATTTGCCGAGGTTTGACGACTACAAATCATCACAGTGCAACCTCTATATACCCTTCTAGCAATCACAGAATCTCCTATCGGAGTAGATACCGCGAGGGGTTTACTTATCAATTCAGGTTCAATGCCAAACTTATTAGCCACAAAGGGTGTAACATAGGATAATGTAGATCCCGGATCAATCAACGCATATACATCATAAGAAAACACAGATATAATACCTGTAACAACATCTGGAGACGACTCGAGATCCTGTCGACCTACTAGAGCATAGGTTCGATTTTGAGCACCACTCGAACTCGGCACTGCACCTCTACCCCTACCACGACCTGTCGACTGCTGAAAACCCCGTGCTAGAGGTCAAACTGATGAGGAAGAACCAGACACAGATCCAGTCGGCTGAGCCATACCATCACCTCCTCTATTAGGACAATCCCGCATCATATGGCTAGGCTGGCCGCACGAATAGCATGCATCAGAACCTCGACGACACAGTCCAAAGTGGGCCTTACCGCACTGATCACAATGTGGTGTTGGGGGTCTCATCTGACTAGTATCCCTATGATGTTGCGAGCCAGATGCCCGCGAACTCTGACCTGGACCAGAATAGGATCAATCATATCGAGGCCTCTGAAATTGTGGAGGAGCACTAGCTACAGGTGGCGCCGAACTCCTCGAAAACTGTGGCCTGATGCGGCCTCTAAAGTCATCAGAATACCCTGCAAATCTCGCCCTCTTATGCTAGCCCCTATCCTGCTCCCTAACTGCCCTCTGCTGGCGCTTACGATCCTCTAGGGTCTGGGCATAAGCTTGAATACGGGAAATATCCATGCCCTCCACCAAGGAGGCTGTTGTACACTCATTTATCAGATGTGGTCCCAACCCATTCACGAACATATGCACCCTATCACTCATCTCGGCCACCATATGGGGAGCATACCTTGCCAAAGAATCAAACTGCATACTGTACTCTCACACACTCATATTACCTTGTCTAAGGTTCAAGAACTTATCAGCTCTAGCTCGTCGTATCTCAACTAGCAAGTAGTGACGAAGGAAGGCCTCAGAAAATTTCTTCCACATAGCTGGAGGAGGGTTCGGACCCCTGGATCTCTCCCAACTATCATACCAGAGAACCGCTAAATCCCGTAACCGATAAGAAGCCAACTCTACTGCCTCTGTATCACTAACATGCATAACCCGAAGTGTACGATGAACTTGGTCAATAAAAGTCTGTGGGTCCTCCTTGGGGTCTGATCCGGTAAAAACTGGAGGGTCTAAATTAATAAAATCATGAACTCTTGTACTAACTGGTTTCTCAGCAGCACCTGTATTCTGCCTTTGATCCTGAGCAGCTACCAAGCTAGTCAATAACTGCAAAGCACTCCGCATATCCTGGTCTGGAGTGCCAGACGGAGGAACTGGAGGCGCTGGGTGCCTTCTAATATCCTCTGGAGGAGATGGAGTAGATGAGGTATGAGAGGGCATCTCACTTTGAGCCTCACTTTGTCCTGCTCTGACTTGGGGCACCTGACTAGTACCCTCTCCCGCTGCTGTATCAAGTCGTCTACTAATCGTTTGCTTCCGAATCGAAGGAATCACTGGAAAAAAACAAGGTGAATATTAGAGACGAACACTTACGACTCAACTCTACGCACGATCTAGATTCAGGAAGAAGGTAACAACCCTAGATGTCATGTAGCCTCCTGATTATAAATGTGGCGCGCTACACATCCATAATCAAGACTCTACTAGACACGGCTCATAGACAACCCCTAGGACAGACTTGCTCTGATACCAAGTTTGTCACGACCCAAACTGAAGGGCCATGACTAGCACCCGACCACACTTGCCGAGCACCAACGTACATTTCATCTAACCTTCATTATTATCTTTTAAGGCTGACGAGATCAATATAAATGGTAGACCTAGATCATGGACAACCAACAATAAAATATGACGGCATGAACATATATAGCAGGGGATGACCAAACAATCAAGAAACTACGTATAAGGTATGAGCTACCACGCTACTATGAAAGACTATACAACAAAAACGAGCCGACAAGGCATACCAAACTATACATGAGCCGACACCTGTCTGTGAGCCTCTAAAAGAACATAAGTGTTGCAACATAGCCGGAACATGGCCCCGACATACCCATAATGTCTATAACAAAAATTGCATACCAAGACCAAGGCAAGTCCGGAGAAGGGATCTCGCCAATCACCGCTGAACTGGACAGTCTACTGTGGTGGGGGAGCTGCACCTGCCTGTCTATCAAGACCTGCAGCACGACATGCAGCGTCCACAAATAAAAGGACGTCAGTACGAATAAAGTACTGAGTATGTAAGGCAAGGAACCATAAATACGATCAGTAATGTAAGCAAGGATAGAGAATATACAACCTGTAACATCTTAGTACCTCTGAGGGCTACTTACATGAAATGCATGATACATATGTATAAATACATAAACCTTTAAAGCATTCGCCTCTGTGGGCATCATCATCATCATATCGTACCCGGCCATAATAGGCTCGGTAGAATCGTACCCGGCCACGTGGAGCTCGGTAAAACCCAACTGATCAGTGGTTGCACAATAGGTGCCGTACCCGGCCAACTATAGCGTGGCTCAGTAGAGTAAAATAGATACATATATATAATGCATGCTCGACTCATGGAATCACATTCTAAACCTTTCGGAGTGACGTAAGGTCGGTATCCTCTATACACGTTATTAGGACTAACTCTTCACTATGAACCTTATAAGATTTAGGAAGTACGAACAACATTGATAACATAAGAATAAGAGAAGTAACATTAACATCAATCGTTCCATAAGAGGGAAAACAATGTAAGTACTGCTAGCTTCTAAGAGTAGAGTATCTTGGAAGCTCGTTCATTACATTATGTACAATCGGAGTCGTGCAAAAGAAGGAAAGGGATAGCCTCACATACCTTGTATATACTGCTCTAATCTCAAGCTATGCAATTGTCAAAACTCCTTAGTCTACAATAAGAGAAACGATACTATCGTTATCATTTAAGCGTCATAACTATTATGTATCGACCACAACCTATTTTACGATGAAACGGACAACACCTCCCCTATATATATGACCTCACACCATTCAAAACAGTCACCAAACAGCCCAAACAACATCAATAATAAACATATTGAGCCTCCCAAAATAGTCCACACATAGCCTAATCACTCCATACATACGACGACCACCGTAGTCGTGTCAAACAACCTGGAAATGTTACGAATAACTATCAGCCCATAACCATACATATATATGGTGTTTCTCCACACCCTTCCTCCTCCAAAACTCCACAAGATAGTAGTAAAATACGCAGCCCAACAATAACGCAAAACAGTCCACAAAACAATAACATTACTACCAAGCCTTTCGATATATATCTCACAAGTCCTAGCTTCAATGGCTTAGCCGCAACTTGGATAATCTTAAATACATATAGAGTAAGAGGTTACTTACCTTTATACAGAAAGAAAAACTCCAATTTAACCTTAAATTTCCATGAAATATCCCTCCAATGCTGCCACAACAACAAAAAAGCGAAACTAGCGATCAATTAGTGTTTTTCGGCACTAGAATCACTTTAGAAGGCTTGAAATCACCTAGGATTGATATTAAGAACATGAGGAAGTATTTACAGAACATAAACCCTTTAAAACAACCTCCCACACGAGCTGAAACGACACAAAAATGAGCAACAACAAGAAGAACAAGAGACTTACTAGCGCCACAGAATTCCCGACACTTGATTTGTGTTGTTTGCCCTTTTTTGGGTCTTGAATCTTGAGAGAACCTTGAGAGGATGTTCCTAGGGTTCTAAGGTCTGAAAATAGTGAAAAGAAATGACTTAAAACGGGTTGGAGGCATCCTATATAGGTCCAAATATCTTAAACCGACTTAGTGGGCCCCATAGAGAGGTGTTTGGCGCAGTCTCGCGAAAACGCAAATATCTCTCTACTCCGAGATCGTATCGATGAACGGTTTAATGCGTTTGAAACTAGACTCATAGATATTTAATTTGGTTGGTATATCACCCCGTAATTCCTTGTAAATTATGAGAAAATATTAGAAACATTTGACCTAATGTTTAAGTAAAATTATGAACCTAAGTTGCGACAACTTTTGTCGACTTTTGTTTCATAACTCGTTTGACTTCAAGACTTATGATACGGATATTATATGATTAAAATACCTTAATAAATAACCTCTTGATTGTATTAAGCACCGCTAGATTACCTGAAAATACGAGTTACAACATCCTTGATTCGTTTAACTTCTAATACTGGTTAATCACCCTTATACACTCTTGTATCACTTAAGACCAATATGATTGACTTCTTATCATCTCAAAGATAATTCCTTCTTGGATTTATGTTAACTAATATATGGCATGAACTAACACATGTGGATATGGGTTGTAACAGCCCGCTCCCATGAGAGTAGTGGAAATAATCACCCCGCTCGTGGAATATACTTGCGACGCGGTTAAATATAAATATAACATAATGTTTCCTCAATTATTTTCAAAATAATAATTTACTTGAAACTTTTGAAATCATGAAATCCTCAAATTAGTTCCATTCAATGACAATCAACAAATATAATCATATAGCGCTACCCACAAAGCATGGTGTAAGCCTAGAACTACCCGGATATAACAAGAATAGTAGCTACGTACGGACTCTCGTCACTTCGTGCGTACGTAGCACCCATAATTAATCATATATTAATTAAGTTCACTATGGGAAAATTTCCCTCTTACAAGGTTAGAAAAGATACATACCTCGTTTCGAGCCAACTTCCAACTCAAGAATGCGCTCAAACCCTCAAGCCGGAGCCAAACAATCCGAAACTATTCAAATAGTGTAAAAATCAATCATTATAGGTTCAGAAGTTCATATTCTAGCTATTAAAATGATTATCCAACCCCAAAGGTAAGATCTTAAAATTCACCCCCGGGCCCACGTGCCTGGATTCCAAATTTTTTTGAAAGAAGTTGTTACCCATAATCTAAGGAACATAAATATATGATTATCACTAAGTTTCATGGTCAATGTCGTGGTAAAAATCTCATTCTTGCCAAACCCTTGGTTTTCCTCTAATCCCATGATTTTCACTAATTTTTACATGTTAATTTACCCAAAAATCTAAGTATTTAACTCACAAATAGTAGGAATTACTTACCTCCAAAAGCTTGGTGAAAAACCCCTCTCAAGAAGCTCTAAAATCGCCCAACAATGGAGTGAAATGAGCCAAAAACGTCTAAGGCCCATATTAAATGAAGGCCACTGCCTTCAGTGATTTTCGCACTTGCAGTCATGGGCTGCACCTGCGCCCCCGCATCAGCAGATAATGGTCCACTTCTGCGGAAATTCATTGGGCCGAGTGGGGCCGCTTCTGCGGAAGGCCCACCACTTCTGTGCTTGCACTACTTAGGAGGAAGGGCCACATCTGCGGACTCTGGGTTGCCCGCCCTTGGCCGCATCTGCAAGTCAAGGCCCGCACCTGCGAGCTCGCTTCTACGACTGACCAACCGTAAGTGCGGTTATGACACAATCTGGAGCATTCAACTCTTGCTCAAATTTTCCCACTTAGTCCGAGCCTCATCCGATTGACGCTCGGGGCCCTGCCCGAATATACCCACAAGTTTGGAATGATAAAACTGACTCGCTCGAACCCTCGAAATGCCCGAAACAACATTAAAACTAGGAATCACACCCTAAAACCAATTGATTGAAATTTATGAACTTCAAGTACTTCAATTTACTTCCAATGCACCGAAACGTACTTATACTACTCGGAGTGACACCAAATTTTGCGTGCAAGTCTTAAATGGCATTTCAGAACTGTTCCTGGTCTCAAAATCTCATTCAGAACTCGATATCATCAAAACCCGCTCTAAACCAAATTTAAAGAACTTCTAAAAACTTTCAAGAACCAACTTTTACTATTATGCTCCAACATGCTACCGGGTCATTCAAAACCCAATTCGAACATACGCCCAAGTCCGAAATTATTATACGAACCTATTGGAATCGTCAAATCCCGATTCCGAGGTCGTTTACTCAAAATATTTACCGAAGTCAAACTTGGCCTTTTAGGCCAACCTTAAGGAACCAAGTGTTCCGATTTCAACCCAAACTTTTCCAAATCTCGAACTAACCATCCCCGCATGTCATAAATCAATAAAAGTAAGTACAAGAAATCTTATTTAGGGGAACAGGGTTCTAAAATGCAAAACAACCAGTCGGGTCGTTACAGAACCGGTGTTGGTCATAGTTATCCTCCACTTCCAAAGGGTTGTAATTCGTGGATTCGTCGGAGTTAAAGCTCATTTTCAGCTTACGGTACCTATAAATAAAGTATTGAAGTAAAAATATGGTATGGATATGAAAAACATTGCAAAATGATTCAAATATGGTCAAGAAATGATTGGACAGTCGAAACCCAACCTTAGAAAAAATTTCAGATTTTCAAATCTGTAAAACACAACTCTCTGATGTCGCAATTGTGACATTTTCTTCGCAATTGCGAAGGCAACATGAAATGTTACTGCTCACAATTGCGAGCTCATCTTTGAAAATGCGAAGGTTGCCAGGCCTAACAATTTTTGCAATTGCGACCACCTTTTCGCAAATGCGAAGATGTCATCGCAATTGCGATCTCGTCGTCTCCAGCCAAGCTTCTCTCAGAGAATAGTCCCAAGCCTAAGATTTTTCGAATAAAATCATACTTTTAGATAACCCAATCAGTTTTTAAGCACAAAAGCATGCAATAGATTTCACGCACGACCATGAATTGAAAAATATTTCAATGATTCGGTCAAGAATCTCAATCGGTCCTTTCATTGAACACATAGTAAGCACACAAAATCACTCTTATTTTAACAAGACCATGGGTACTCAGAATTCCTCATTTTTATAGTAAATAAATAATCTCACACTCTAAAGCAACCTCACCCAAAAATGACAACACAATTTCTGTTATTTTCAAACCATTTTTGCACAGAAAAGAAGAATTAATTTAAGCCCTAGTATTTGAGAGCACAAGGAGAGAGGAAGAAGAATATGAAGCAATAGATCATAAAGAGCCCAAATATTAAGCCTTCATACCTTGTTGCTTGCACTTAGGAGAGACAATGAGGGAGTTTCAAAGTTGGAAGAGTGAAGAGGATACCAGTCATTCAATTTTTGGGCCTCAAATATTTTTGCAAATTTTGGCAAGTGTTAAGCAAGACCCAGTTTAAGTTCCTCAGAGGTTGCAAATGCGGCCTATTCTTCAGTTTTGTGATGGGTCAAAGTTCACAAATGCGTACATATGTTCGCAAATACGAACATGAGCTTCTACAATTTCCAACTACAGGTTTTTGGCTCTCCGGTCACCCTGCCCTGCGCAAATCAACTCGAAAAATTCTAAAACTTGGCAGATTAGTCAAAAATAGTATTCTAAGCTATTCTAAAAAAGAAAATTTCAAAATTGACTTAAAATTTTGAAAACGATGGGTTGCCTTCCACCAAGCGCCACATTTAACGTCGTGGCACGATGCGAATCAACTTTACCACTTTTCTTGCCACTTGAACGATATGAATTTGGCACTTAACTTGGAATCAAGCTTGTAACAACAAGCGATAGGGGGTGGTAAGTAGATGATCAAGCCAATCATTAATTTCTTTATTTTGCATTTCTTGACTTTTATGTGAGGAATGTCATTTTTCCTCCTTGTACCTTCAAACTGTAAAATATATGGCCTTTGTCTTTCCTCCTTGCAGTCCCTCATTGACTCGTGTAGTTCAATTCTCATATCATCATACAATTCCAATGTTGAGAAATTCTTGGAATGTGACATCAAGCCTCCAAATTGCAATTCTTTCCGGATTTTGACATCCTCTTGGTCCCCCGAACTAGAGTCATTTTCAACCACATCTTCAAATTTTTTAGTTGACTCTAATTCCATATTTTCTTGGTATCACTATCAAGTATGAAGTCGGTTGGCGGGTGTTCAATTCCTGATTCCTCAAAATAAAGCTCACTTTCTTTCTCGAAGTTGAACTCTTCTTGACCTCTTTCCATGCTTTCAAATTGATAGGCATAATATGCCTCAATCAATGATTTCATTTGATCTTCTAAAGTGCAGATAGTCTCATCATTTCGATGTAGTGTTTGTTTCAAATCCTCGAGTGCAAAGTTTTGCTTCTCCTCATTTTCACGAATGGCCTCTAACATGAGCATCATCCTCTCATTTTGAGCATTTGAGAGTTCTTCTTGATTTTGATCAAGTGCCAAAGAAAGATTTTTGGCTTCGACCTCCTAGAAAAGTTTTTGGCTATCATTCACTTCCGAGGCTTTTTGGACCTCTAACGCTTCAAGTATTTCTCCCATTTGTACGTTTAGCCTTTCAAGCGCCAAATTATTTTGGAGACTATTTTCCAAAAGCTCCTCTAAGGTATTTTGCTCTTTGTTTCTTCCTTCAATTAGGCATTCTAACATGATCTTGAACTCTCCATTTTGACCATGCTCAATTTCTTCCACTTCCATATCCCTGTAATTTTCATCACAAAAGGTAGAATCATCATAGCGGGAGATGGTGGAAGGGAAGGACAAATAAGCACAATATAAACGATGACCATTTAGATGATCACACTTATCACAAATACTCCACTCATGGGGTTGAGATTGTATCCACAATCTACCCCTGGGAGAATTTAAATAATTTTTCCACAAGTGTGGTCCTCTACAATAAGGACAAGGGACATCAAAGTATGAACAACTACTATCCGACCAGTTTTCATTACATGATACCATTTTCAAAAACAAAGAAAATAAAAAAGAAACAAACAAGAAATATAAACCAAGACAAGAAAAAAAATTACACAAATATTCACAAGTTTGGACCAAAGCACTTGCGATTATTTCTCAAACAACCTAAATACGCCAAATTATTCCCCGGCAACGACGCCAATATTGATGACGTCCAAATCCACTATTAAAAAGTAAATGGACACGGTCGTATGCAATATAATTTACCCAACTATAAGTCGGGGTCGAATTCCACAGAGAACAATATGTCGGTGATTAGGCGTGTAAGAGAATTACCACTTATTATGCTAAGCCAAATACTTAGAAAAGTTTTGAGAAAATATTTATCACTAAATGCGAAAATGTAAAGTTACCTAGAAAGCAAGTAAAATGATCAATGACTACAAGTATGGATGCACAGGGACTTACACTCAAGTAATGATCTAATGTATTTCACGATTTAACAAATATGAGCGAGTTTATGTTAATTAGCCTCGGGTAATAATTCTATATTAGCTTCTTCTAAAGACTAACAAGACTTCCTAATTGAATTATCCCTAAATTAATTAATAGATTAAGAACACCCGATTATGGCTACAAGTAGTTCAATCCTATCCCTAGGTAGAATCTATAAAATGAGGGTTAGAGCCTCAAGTTCTTGTTAATTAATTTTTCCCAACCCTAAATTATCTTTCCTAAAATTAATTCGAAGTTAATGGGCGATTCCTAGGGTTAGCTAATCCCTTTGAAAACATTAAATAACAAGAATAATTAAAGAAACAATAATTCACTTCATAATAAATGAAAATCGTTCAATACATAAGTACAACAAGAAATTTAATGCACACTTTAAATATGAATATTCCCATAAACAAGATTCAAGTGTTGGAATAAATACTACACACTTAGATATATAATATAAAGCAAAAAAATGAAGAAATAAACATAAATGGGTAAGAAATTCTCTATCAAAAGCTTCAAATCTTCAAGACCCAAGTATGTGTGCAAGAACCCTAGCTTCAAAACTTGTGTTCTCTAGTCCAAGGACTGAAAAATAAGCCAAAGATGTTTTTTCAATAAGGCGGGTCGTGTATTAAAGGGTTTAGGGCCAAAAAATGTGAAATTATAGAAGTACCCAGAACTGAAGCGTGATCTTCGCATTTGCGAAGCAATGTTCGCATTTTCGAAAAATGACTTTCCTGTTGACTATTGCATTTGCGATAAAGACTTCGCATTTGCGATGATTGTCTGTCTGGTTTGACTTCGCATTTGCGAAGTCCTTTTTCGCATTTGCGAACACTGCTTGACTGGATTGACTTTGCATTTGCGGAGTCCTTTTTCGCATTTGCGAAAACTGCTTTCTTCGCATTTCCCACATCTATGTCACAATTGCGACATCTGAGGCCATTTTCTAGATTTTCTTCTTCTCAGATTTTTTTTTACTCGTTTTCACTTGATTTCTTCATGGTCACTTCTAAATCACATAGAACCTATAATATAGAAGTAAACGACATTAAACACATGATTTTATCAATCGAACATAGCATAAGTCTAAGCTTAAAGACGAGTTAAGTTGGTAAAATACCAACTTATCATTAAGCTGTAAAGAAATTATATAGTACCAATATCGAGATCAAGTACTAACAACTTTCAACCAAGAAAAAGCCACAGATGTTTTCTATTCAAAATAGTAGAATTCTGGACAAAATAACAAAACAAAAGGTAAAACAACTGTAGCACAAATCTGCTATAAATAAATTATAGCTGACATGTTCTTAATATACAATTTGTTTACAACTTTACTACAATCCAGCTACAACTAAACACCTCAACTACAATTTTTCTACTGAAAAGGGCAACTAATTCTTCTTTTTTTGGACTTGTGTTTCCTCATTCACAACTGGTGCACCTTTTCTTCTTGCTAATCTGCCAGTTACCTCACTTTCGCTAATTTCACCAACCTCTTGCTTTTTTCTAACATAATCCCAAAGTAGCGCTCCAGGTCTCTACGATGTTGATCAATATCAGAAAGGTCTTCCTTTGAAATCGATAACTCTCTGATGCTAACATATTCTGCAAATGCCACCACGTATACACCACAAACACTGTAAAAAATAATAGGGAAAAAGAATTAACATTTAATGTGTACAATTGGTTAAATAGATAGAAGGAAAAGCAGCACATACAGTGATCCCTCTTTTTACTAGGGTATCTCACTGACCAACCACTGAATGTCAAGAGGGTCAATAACACCTTGTTCAATGTATGCCTTTGTGTTCTTGTACTTGATGTCTGGACACTTGCCATAGAAGGAGGTTCATGGCAAGTAGAGAGGGATCATAATAGCAAACTTGTCGATAACAGATTCAACAAGGTTTTGATTTCGTAAAGAGACCATAGAATCATAAACATATAGAACCCTATCGGTAATGTCAAACATAGTCAACAACCAATGCAATTTCTCCACAATATTTATGGGCATAATCACAAAATTAAATTTGTTCCATGCAACATTTGCAAGTAATCGGTACCCCAATATATATTCTGATACGACGTCCTAGGGTTTGACAACAGCAAGCTTCTGATCGGCAGGAGCATTAATGTACCTCTCATAAATTTGTTCAATTCTGGTCTTCAACATACAGTTAGTGGTTGTAAACCGTATTTTGTTTTGAGGATCATACTTTCCTCTATTCCTCAAATAGTATAAAATAACATCAATATACTACAAAAAAATAGATTTCATTATTTCTCAATGCTTCATACAATTTAACTACAATTTTCAAATAAAAAATCTACAGTTTTCTAAAATAACAGAATACTACAACTAATCATTAAATTCGGTCAGGGTATGTGCATACCGTGTTGTTGAGGACTTGCCCGGGATGTGCCAAAGTATAAAACCACTCTTTTTATCAACTTTCGCCACTCCAAGATCAAACCACGGCTTGAGATGATTATCTTTTAAATGATAAGTCACCTTTCTCCTATTTAAACATATAGCAAGTACAGTTATTATATAACTTCAATTGGAAATCCATAAATTTTATGCATTCGATAATATAAAAAAATTGTATAATCTAGCCTCTTTGAAACTGTGCCGGTACCTAAATATAACCACTTATTAAATTCTTCCAACAAGTCAGGATCAACATCGTCGCCAATAACCCTAGTAAATGGATGCTTGATGGTGAAAATTGGAGGAGGTCCAACAGAAGTGCTTCCCCCAGAATGGTAATAAGGGAGAAAGGGGGATCTGGCATGATTTCCAGGCTGCCTTGTTCTTCCTTGATACACAGGGGTTGTTTCATCTTCATTAACCTCGCCGAACTTAACAATCTGTGAGAAGTTCTCTGGCAGCTCAAAAAATCATCAAGTGTTACTTCCCTTTTTTCAGACCTGGAGTCATTGTCCAAATCACCTACATTGATGTAGTCGGCTGGTTCACCTACAAAATTTAAAACAAAAGAATAACATTGTATGTTTGTTGCATCAATTCTTTTGGAAAAACTGAAACTTATATGAAACCTGCTGTTTTTTTCCTACAATTATATTGTAGCATATAATACCACTGAAATCTTCACAACAATCGTCTCCTTGTTGTATAACACTTGCTTGTTGAATAGGAGATAGCAAACGCATAGTCTCATTCTCCTCATTTAAATGCTCTCCTTATATGCTAACTTTTGCATCCTGTATTGGAGAGTCCGCGTGCATAGTTTCCTTCTCTGTTACCATAAATGTGTACAACTTAATAAAATTGTAGATCGTTTGTAGTAAACAAAAACAACACTGTAGATAAATTGTAGTTTAATTGTAGTAAATTTGTTGAAATGTTGTCCTATATCTGAGATGCAATATGTATTGTGAAATATATTAATAAAATGTACTAAATCATACCTGCAGCTTCTTCATTCAATGCCCCTTTAAATTGGGAAGATAAATCAACACCTACAAGAACATTCTCCTCATTTTGGATGTCATTCATGGATCCTGTATCTAAGAAAATAATTGGAAATATAATGTAGATTTGTCACGATCCTAAAACCGACCTGGTCGTAATGGCGCCTATCATGAAACTAGGCTAGCCGACACAAACCCAAATCAAACTAGTATTTCAGAAAAAGACAGTTTTTAATCTATTAATTCATAAAATTTCACCACCAAAGGATGTGGTGCAGTAGATAGGGCTTCTCCTACCTTAACCAGAGGTCTCGAGTTCGAGCCCTGTGTATGGAAAAGTTCTTGGTAGGGAGAACTATCCCCCAAATGGGGCCTTATCCGGTGCGAATTCGGATATAGTCGGGCTCCAATGCGGGTACCGAACACCGGGTGGGAAACCAAAAAAAAAATTAATAAAATTCCATAACATGAGACAAAATAACAAGTGCAGAAAACAAGACAATCCCGACATCGTGGTGTCACAAGTCACGAACATCTACTAATGGTCTGAATACAACGAAGACTATCACAGTCTGGAAAGTACTAAAAATAGACTAAGGAAGATAAGAGGGAGAAAAGCAAGGCTACGAACATCATGCAACTACCTTGCCAACTCCGAAAGACCTGCTGGATGAAAGATTAGCGCTCGCTATCACGATCCGCAACTCCTGGATATGCACACAAGGTATAAGGAGTATTGTGAGTACGCCAATTCTGTAAGTAATAAAAGTAAATAAAGAATGAGCGGTAAGAAAACACATAATCCACATCATAATGCCACAATAAGTACAGTATGTTTCCAAAACAGTATATAAATCAAACCATCTCGTTAAAATTTGATTTCAGTAAAAATCCTTTAAAAATGTCATTTTAACAGTTTCAACAAAGATTAAATGAAGTTTACAGAGAAAAACAATGACGAAAATCATAAACCGCCCATCGGGCAAGACATGTATCATAAACCACCCCTCGGGCAAGACATATATCATAAACCACCCCTCGGGCATAACATCAATCAGAACCATCCCCTTGGGCTACCTCACAGTCACTCGTAATCAGCCCCTCGGACACAACATGAATCAAGATCAGTCCCTCGGGCAACATCATATCACTCACTCAGGGTACCTGCGCTCACTGGGGGTGTTCAGACTCTGGAGGGGTTCCTACAGCCCAAGTGCTATAAAAAGCCATCTCATGGCATAACAAATCAGGCCCTCGACCTCTCATATATCACAAATCAGTACAACATGCTGCGGCGCATAGCCCGATCCCATGATATCCTTACAACATAGGCCCTCGGCCTCACTCAATCAGAAAACTCTCAAGCCACTCGGGCTAACAGTAAAACAGGGCGTTCAGCCAAAAATGTCATTAATAGTATCAAAATAGAGTAAATAAGGCTAAGTTATGAAATCAGTAAAACACAACATGACTGAGCACATATATTAAATCAAAACAGTGAGGAACAGTAGTAAAAAGCCCCTAAGGGTCCAATCAGCTTGGCACGAAGCCCAAATATGGCATTCATCCCAAAACATAGTAATACTTTCCAAATCATAGTAGTATCAAATAGTTTTCAGTCAAATATGCGACTTAATAGTCGTACGGGACGAACCAAATCACAATCCCCAATAGTGCACACCCCATGCTCGTCATCTAGCGTGTGTGTCACCTCAGAGTAGTGAAACGATGTGAAATTCGAGGTTTCATACCCTCAATACAAGATTTACAGTCATTACTTACCTCAAACCGGACAAAACTCTAGCCCGTGATGCCCTTGCCTCTCGACTCGGCCTCCAAATACTCCGAATCTAACCAAAATCAGTATCACATCATTAATACACGCTAAAGGAACAAAATCCATGCAAAAATTATCAAATTAACTCAAAAATCCAGAAATTGGCCAAACCCGACCTTGAGTCCACGTCCTGGAAATCCAACAAAAATCATAAAACTAGAGACTCCTTTCACTCCCGAGTCTATACATACCAAAACCATCAAAATCAGACCTCAAATGGCACCTCAAATCCCCAATTTAAACTCTCCAATTTCAAGCCTTAATCCCCCAATTTTCACCCTTAAATCCCACAAATTTCATGCTTAATCAATTGAAAATCACCATATAATCGAGTTTTAGGTTCAAAAATATTACCTCAACGAGTTTCCCCTTGAATCCCTCTTCAAAACCCTCCAAAAGCTCCAATTCCGTATTAAAAATGGTGGAAATGGGAAACAATTCACAAAGGGTTTAATTTATACCTTCTGCCCAGGCATTTCCGCATCTGCGGCCCAAATCATACACCTGCGGTCCAAACGCCGCATTTGCGTATTTCACTTAAGTCTCTAGCTTCCGTACCTACGCCCCAGGCCTCGCACCTGTGGGCTTGCAGGTGTGGTCAAATCCTCCGCTCCTGCAACAAATTCTGCATCTGTGGTTGCTTCCAGCGTCTGTGATCATTGCACCTGCGGTCCCCACTCCGCAGGTGCGGAAACAACATAAGCAGCAACTTTAGCTGCAAAAATCCCACTTCCAAACTTCTCCGATAACCATATGAATTCTTTCTGAGCCCCTCGGGGCCTCAACCAAATATACCAACACGTCACATATCACCATTCAAACTTATTCCAACCTTCGAAACACTCAAAACAACATCAAAACATCAAATCACCCTCAGATTCAAGCCTAAGGATTTCTAAACTTCCGAATTCCGCAAACGATGCCAACACCTATCAAACCTCATCCGAATGACCTGAAATTTTGCACACACATCACATATGACACAGTGGACCTACTCCAATTTTCAGAATTTCATTCCGACTCCGATTTCTAGATTTTCACTGCCGACCGAAAAATGCCAAATTTCTAATTTCGCCAATTCAAGCCTAAATCTATCATGGACCTCCAAAATACATTCCGAACATGCTCGCAAGTCAAAAATCACCTAACAAAGCTATCCAAACCATAAAAACCCAATTCCGAGATCCTTTACCCACTAGTCAACTTCCGGTTTACTTTTCCAACTAAATAACCAACTTAAGAGACTAAGTGTCTCATTACACCCTAAGACCACTCCGAACGCAACACCACCAATGTGATATGATGAAATACAATTGAATAACACACAAGGAAGCAGAAATGGGCGAAAGCGGGGCTGTAACTCATAAAATGACCGACTAGGTTGTTACAAGATTATTTGTTGGTAATTTAGGCTATATGTAGATATAATGTAGACATAATGTAGAATATAATTTTAACAATTGTGTTAATATTGTTAAAATACCCATTTTACTACTGCTTGCCAACACTGGTTTAGCACTACTGCTCGGATTCTATTATTTGTTCTTTTCTTTGTAATGCTCTTTTTTTCGTAGAACTACCAGTAAACTGCAATTTGTTACGCTATGTACTTTATGGATGCTATTATAAAAATAAACAGGGTAAAAATTATTGTACAAAATGAATATATTTTGAATGAAACCTTAGCATCAATGTTGATATCCTGTTGACTTTTTATTGCCAATAACACAGACTTGATGGAATCATTGAGTAGTAGTCGAATGCTATCTAGTTCTTGAAAAACCTAAAGAACAAAAAAAATATTATAATGTATTTGACAATTAGAGGCTTACTGTTACGCCACGCAATATTACGTCGATATTACGTCCCGCAGTATTATATTACGATGATGTTATGTCCTGTAGTACTATATTACGATGATGTTATGCCTTACAGTATTACATTACGATGATATTACGCTTTGTAGTATTAAATTATGACGATATTGCACCCTGTAGTATTGTACGTTGAATTTGTCGTAAGATAATGGACATCAGTCCAAGGAAAAGATTATTTGGAGATTATAAGGATTATGCTATTTCAAACAAGTGATGAGTAAATTCGTGAAGGTGAGATGGGAAGCAAGTCAAAGGAAATAAATTTTCGTCCAAATTTGACATGCTGGGATAAAATATGGCCCGAACTAAAATACCCGATATTTATGGACTATTACCATACAAGGTACCACATGGACATGATAGTAAGGTGTATAAGGTGTATTAAAAGTGAGTAGTATTATAAGTAATTTGAGATAATTCTTAATTATGTGGATAATTGGTTATTTATTGGATTAGTGGGGGATTAATAAATTGATTAAGGAAAAGGGATGAAATTTGGATAAGTTTAAGAAGGCATTCCGTGGCAGCAAGATTAGTCATTTGAAGTATGACTCCTGAAGGTGTCACAATATAAGGATTATATGTTATTTTCATAAAACTATGGGGCCCACACTCAAAGTATATAAAAGATCTCTCAAAACGATTATGATTACATATGTGGTAATCCAAAGGAATTCTTATGAATTCTTGCTAAAAATATACGGATGGAATTCTCAGAGAAAGATTATTTGCTTCCTTTAATATCCAAGCTATTGGGATATGCCATTGTTGCTGCCTCCACTACTGTTAAACTTCCTTAGAATACGCCCTTCAACAATGGGAAAAACAAAGATCAAGATTGTGCTCAAATTTTGCCACAATAATGTGAGGATTTTATCACAAATTAAAGATGGTCATATTCATCAAGGTAACGGTCTTAAGCACAATTTCCTACAAAATTACATTGTGTAATAACAACGGAATTTTGCAACTCTAGGGAAGTACGGTGCAATCCTTCTCAATAATACTATATGAATTTTTCCCTACTCCAGGTATGTTAAGGCTATCCCTTCTTTTTTTGGCATGATCTATACGACACGAACGAAACAAGCAAATTCAAAACGTTCATAAATGACTCTATTCATAGAAAAGAGATGCTTATGTTCTTGATTTCCCATATGTCATATTATTCTATCATCTGTTCATGGGTCTCAAAAATACGTAAGTTGGTAAAGTTTATTTCATGATATTAATTAGAGGCATAATGGTCTTATGACGTACCGAGCGATTTTATTAACGTATTTCATATGCATTTCATGCATTTATACATGCACATTGACCCATGACCAGATGGCGTTATACACGCCTATATATGTATATATATGTATATGGGATATGGAAAAGGTTATGGCATTATATACGCACCATCACCTGATCAGCTGGTATACGTTGATGATTTGCCCACAGTAGTTGAGATGATATGATGGGATTCCCTCAGAGGCTTGATGATGTTATGAACACATATACCCATGCATGGTATGACATTTATATGTATATGCATGACATTATAAAAATGAAATGATTCACAGAGCTATGCAAACGTACATGTCGAGTCTTTTACTCCATGTTTCTCTTATGTCTAATGTTTTTTGATTTTCATTCCTTACATACTCGGTATATTATTTGTACTGACATCCCTTTTGCCTATGGACGCTGCATTTCATGCCCACAGGTCCTGATAGACAGGTCGAGAGCCCTCCAATTAGGCTATCAGCTCAGCGAAAGATGTTGGTGAACTCCATTTGCCTTGGAGTTGCTTGTTTGGTTAGTATAATTTAGATGTATATTGTTTGGTACGGCGGAACTCTGTCCCGACCTTTATGAAAATTATATGTTCTTAGAGGCTTGTTGTAAAGACCCGGCCGGTCATTTTAAGAATTAACGCCTCAATCCCCTATTAACTACATTCCTCGTGTTTGTTTTTACTATTGTAAGTTGTCGGGAAGGTTTGTTTTGGATTTTGTATTGTTTTGGGACACTTAGTCTCTAAATGAGAGTTTAAGCTTTAGAATTTGGACCGTAGTCAGAGCCGAATGAAGACGACCTCGAAATGGATTTCTGTTGGTTACGTTAGCTCTGTTGGGTGATTTCGGGCTTAAGGGCGTGTTCGGATTATGTTTTTGAGGTCCGTAGCTTAATTAGGCTTGAAATGCCGAAAGTTGAATTTTGAAGTTTCTGGTTCGATAGCGATATTTTGATATTGGGGTCAGAATGGAATTCCGGAAGTTAGGGTAGGTCCGTTGTGGAATTTGGGGTGTGTGTGCAAAATTTCAGGTAATTCGGACAAGGTTTGATAGACTTTTTGATCGAAAGTAGGAATTGAATGTTTTGGAATCCTTAGGCTTGAATCTGAGGTTGATTTGATATTCCAGCATTGTTTTGAGTGTTTCGAGGGTTGGTACAAGTTTGAATAGTGGTATATGACTTGTTTGTATTTTGGGTTGAGGTCCCAGGGGCCTTGGGATGGTTTCGGAAGGTTGACGGAAGGATTTGGGAGATTTTGAAGCAGCTCCAGCTGCTAAAGTCTATAATAACCGCACCTACAGTTTGGGGACCATAGGTGCGTGATCGCATAAGTGATAGAGGAGCCACAGATGTGGCCAGGTGCTTCGAGACCAAAATTCGCAGGTGCGAGAGGTTGAGTACACCTGCGAGACCGCAAGTGCGGTAAAAAAAGTGCAGGTGCGACCCAGTGCTTTAAGTGGAATTTCTCAGATACGCACCTGGGACTGCATGTGCGGGTCTGCAGGTGCGAGGAAATGGTCGCAGATGCGGAAACCCCAGGCCAGAACCTATATAAGGTTTCTGTCGCGATTTTAGCCTATTCTTTCACCATTTTTATCCGAGGTTTGAGCTTTTTGGGAGGTTTTTGAGAGAGGATTCAAGGGAGCTTGAAGGAGGTAAGATATTTGGAACCCAAACTCGTTTATATGGTATTATTCTACTGATTTGGCAAGGAACTTATGGAAAATAAGGGTTAAAGTTGGGGGTTTAGGGTTTGAAATTGGAAACTTCGATTTAGGGATTTGAGGGGTTGTTTGTGGTCCGATTTTGATGTATTTAGTATGTATGAACTCGTGAGACTGTGATGATCCTAGTTTTGCAAATTTTATCCGATTCCAAGATGTGGGCTCAGGGGACGTTTTGGGCAATTTTCTTAATTTCGCGTGTTAGTTTCAAATTAATTAGTGGAATTAGTTACTTGAAGCTATATTTATATTATGCAATTTATTTGAATATATTTGGGCCATTTGGAATTTGGTACTCGTGGCAAGAACGTGATATCGAGTTGATTGAGCTGGTTCAAGGTAGTGGCTTGCCTAACCTTGTGTGGGAGAACTCCCCTTAGGATTTTGGTATTGTTGATATATGAAATACCTTGTATGTGAGGTGACGAGTGAGTACATGTGCTAATTGTTTAAAATTCTATTTTCATTAAGTAACTATAATTGTGTTTTTCTTCCTTGTTGTATATTACTTGCAATTTAAGCCTACTGTTAGTTTAGGGAAGCATGTCTAAGTGACTTAATTGCTTTACTTGTTCAAGCTGATTTATTTGAATTCTATGCATCATGCTAGGTTAGAAATACCTGTATTGCCTTGGTATGAAATTGGATTGAATTGAATATTCTTCATGTTGCTGATGTGTGGTTACTTTGAGACTACGGGCGATATCCCAGTAGATCCCCCTTGCCTGTTTATTTGGGACTATGGATTTGTATTCCAGTAGATCCCCATGTACATTTATATTGGAACTATGGGACTGCACCCGGTAGATTCCCCTAGTACTAAGTATTTACATTTGGGACTACATATTTGTATTCCGGTAGATCCCCTGCGCACTACGAGTTAGACTAGGGGATGACACCCGGGAGATCCACTGGATATTTATATTTGGGGACTACAGGACGGTATCCAGGTAGATCTACGGTTTCTATCTCTGTGTGGAGTTACGTTCTTTATGTGATTTTCTCTCCGTTGTATTTGTTGTTATTCTTATTATCTTGTGTTACTTCATACTATTTCATTTCTTTATATATATATATATATATATATATATATATGACCGGTAGGTCCTTGACCTTCCTCGTCACTACTCGACCGAGTTAGGCTTGGCACTTACTGGGTACCTTTGTGGTGTACTCATGCCCTTTCCTGCATATGTTTCTCGTATGCAGATCCAGGTTCTTGGACTCAGCCCTACTATCCTTGAGGCGAGACGATTCTTCAGAGACTTCGAGGTATATCTGTCGCGTCTATAGACCGAGGAGTCCCTCTCCATTATCTCTTGTAGTTATAGCCCTTCTGTATTTTTTTTGATTTAAACATTCTGGAGTTAGAGCACTATTTAGTATCCATAGATTGTGATTTTATGAGATTCCGGGTTTTGGGAGATATTTCAGTTGAGAGTGTGTATTTGTATATGCCGAGCGACATCTTAAACATTTTCATTATGTTTATCCGTAGTCTCTACTAGTTTTTATCTGTTGTTTCCTTTTTCCGTAAATTGTTAGGCTTACCTAGTCGTAGAGACTAGGTACCGTCACGATAGTTCACGGAGGGTGAACTGGGATTGTGATAAGTTGATATCAGAGCTCTAGGTTCATAAGAGTCATGAATCACAAGCCGGTTTATTACAGTCTCGCGGATTGGTATGGAGACGTCTGTACTTATCTACGAGAGTCTATATAATTGTTAGGAAAATTCCACTTCATTTGATTTCCTTGTCATGCGAGATTTTTGATATCACAATTCTAAACTTCTGTCTTTTGTTCTCTCACAGATGATGAGGGCACGTGCTACTAGAGATGATCAGGCACCCGTACCCCCTGATAGATCCGTCAGAGGCCGGGGCCGGGGTTGAGGCTGAGGACGCGCACACGGTGCTACCAGAGCACCCGCACGAGCTTCCACCAAGGAGCTACCAGCAGCTCCCGCCGGAGCCCAGGCACCTAATACGCCTACTGCTACTACTACTCCTGCTCTTCAGGAGACTCTTTCACAGTTCATGAGCATATACACCACTTTAGCTCAAGCAGGGTTGCTTCCCCTTGCTGTAGCCACATACCAGGCTGGAGGAGGAGCACAAAGTCCCGCCGCCCTCACTTCGGAGCAGCGAGTGCATGTTGATCAGGTCCTAGAGATTATTCCAGTACAGCTTGTGGCCCTAGTTCAAACTGAGGACAGGGTAACAACTTTAGAGGATGAGCAACGGAGGCTTTAGAGGTTCAAGAAGTATAAGCCTCCTGTATTCAGTGGTTCAGCATCAAATGATGACTTGGGATTCCCGAAGCAGTATTACCCCAGTACAGAGTGGGGTTTCTTTCACTGCCTTCTAGCTTCGAGGAGCAGCCTATCAGTGGTGGCACACTTATGAGTTGGACAGTCCAGATGAGGCAGCTTCCCTGACTTGGACTTAGTTTTCAGATATATTCCTGAGAGAGTTTGTCCCTTAGAGCCTCAGGGACGCATAGCGCACAGAGTTTGAGCATTTGCGCCAGGCACTATGACTGTTTTAGAGTATGTTGTCCATTTCATTGACTTGGCTAGACATGCGCCAGCCTTGGTTGCTACAGTGTGTGAGAGGGTTCGTCAGTTTATTGAGGGGTTTATACCCAATATCAGGTCTAGCATGGCTCGTGAGTTAGAGATGGATATTTCTTATCAGCAGGTGGTGAGCATTGCTAGGAGGATTGCATGCTAGGGAGAGAGAGGAGAGGGAAGCCAAGAGGTCTTGAGAGTCGGGCCATTATTTTGGTTCCCGTGCCCCAACTGTAGGCCGTCATGGTAGGGGTTATATGAGTCGCCCTGTTCATTTAGCTCTTCCAGCAGCCAGTGGTATTCCAGCTCCTCCTAGACCTCAAGAGCCTTATTATGCACCTCCAGTATCTAGTATGCCTCCTGCACGGGGTACTTTCAGTGGTCAGTCCAGCATACCTGGCCCGAGCCAGTCACAGCCACCACATCCTCCCAGAGCTTGTTTTGAGTGTGGTGACACATGCCATATGGTGAGGGATTGCCCCAGACTTAGGAGGGGTGCACTTCCACAGACTCCTCAGCCACAACGTGCCCTGCAGAGCTCCTAGGCTATGGTTCCAGCACTAGTTACTACCCCACCCGCTCAACCAGCTAGAGGTAGAGGTCGAGGAGGTAGAGGTCGCCCTAGAAGAGGAGGCCTGGCCAGATATTATGCCCTTCCTGCCCGTACTGAGACTGTCGCCTCCGATTTCATTACAAGCATTGTCCTAGTTTGTCATAGAGATGCATCAGTTTTAATCGATCCAGGCTCCACCTATTCTTATGTGTCTTCTTATTTTCCCCCGCATTTGGGTGTATCTCCAGATTCCTTGAGTTCCCTTATTTATGTTTCTACTCCTGTGGGGGATTCTCTTGTTGTGGATCGCGTTTATCGGTCATGTTTGGTTTCTCTTAGTGGTTTTGAGACCAGAGCCAATTTATTATTGCTCAACATGGTAGATTTCGATCTTATCTTGGGCATGGACTGGTTGTCGCCCCATTATGCTATTCTTGATTGTCACGCCAAAACCGTGTCACTGGCTATGCCAGGTGTACCGCGGGTTGAGTGAAGGGGTATTTTAAATCACACTCCTAGTAGAGTTATTTCTTTCCTTAAGGCTCACCGAATGGTTGAGAAGGGGTATGATGCGTATCTAGCTTATGTAAGAGATGTTAATATTGATACCCCTACAGTTGATTTAGTCTCAGTAGTACGGGATTTCTCTGATGTGTTTCCAGCTGATCTTCCGGGCATGCCGCCTGATAGAGATTGATTTTGACAATGATCTGTTGCCGGGCAGCCAACCTATTTCTATTCCTCCGTATCGTATGACCCTTCCTGAGTTGAAGGAGTTGAAGGATTAGTTACATGAATTGCTTGATAAGGGTTTTATTTGGCCTAGTGTATCACCTTTGGGTGCTCATGTCCTGTTTGTGAAGAAAAGGGATGGTTCTATGCGTATGTGCATTGATTATCTCCAGTTGAACAAAGTTACAGTGAAGAACCAGTATCCTTTGGCTCGTATTGATGATCTGTTTGACCAGTTATAGGGTGCATGAGTGTTTTCTAAGATTGACTTGTGTTCAGGTTACCATCAGTTGAATATTCGGGAGCCAGATATCCTGAAGACTGCTTTCAGGACTCGGTATAGTCATTACGAGTTCCTTGTTATGTTGTTTCGGCTGACCAACGCCCCAGCAGCCTTCATGCATTTGATGCATAGTGTGTTCCAGCCATATCTTGACTCATTCGTCATTGTCTTTATTGATGATATTCTGGTATACTCCCGGAGTTGGGAGGATCATGAGCAACACCTAAGGACAATGCTTCAGACTTTGAGGGAAAAGAAGTTATATTCAAAGTTCTCGAAATATGAGTTTTGGTTGTATTCTGTGGCATTCTTGGGTCACGTGGTATCGAGTGAGGGTATACAGGTGGATCGGAAGAAAGTGGAAGCAGTGCAGAGTTGGCCCAGGCCATCCTCAGCTATAAAGATCCGTAGTTTTCTTGGCTTGGAAAGTTATTACCATCGGTTTGTTGAGGGGTTTTCATCGATTGCAACACCTATGACTAAGCTGGCCCAGAAGGGTGCTGCGTTCTAGTGGACGGAAGAGTGTGAGGTGAGCTTCCAGAAGCTCAAGACAGCTTTGACTACATCCTCAGTATTGATATTGCCTACAAGTTCGGGGTCTTATACTGTCTATTGTGATGCTTTGAGGATTGGACTTGGAGCGGTATTGATGTAGGACGGTAGGGTGATTGTCTATGCGTCCAGACAGTTGAAGGGTCATGAGAAAAATTATCCTGTCCATGATCTCGAGTTAGCTGCTATTGTTCATGCATTGAAGATCTGGCATCATTATTTGTACGGTGTCCTTTGTCAGATCTATACTGATCACCGGAGTTTGCAGCATCTATTCAAATAGAAGGATCTTAATTTGAGCCATAGGAGATGGTTAGAGCTGCTAAAGGACTATGATATCACTATCTTGTATCACTCGGGCAAGGCCAATGTGGTGACCGATGCTTTGAGTCGCCGGTCGGAGAGTTTGGGGAGTTTGGCTTATCTATTAGTAGCGGAGAGGCCCATGGCGATGGATGCTCAGGCCTTAGCCAACCAGTTTGTGAGATTGGATCTTTCGGAGCCCAGTCGGGTTCTAGCTTGCGTGGTCTCTCGGTCTTCTATATTTGATCGTACCAGGGAACGTCAATATGATGACCCTCATTTGCTCATCCTCAAGGACAAGGTTCTGCACGGTGATGCCAGAGATATGACTATTGGTGATGACATGGCATTTAGGATGTATGGTTGGGTATGCGTACCTAATGTTGATGGGCTTCGGGAGTTGATTCTAGAGGAGGCCCATAGTCCGCGGTATTCCATTCAACCGGGTGCCACGAAGATGTACCAGGATTTGAGGCAACACTGTTAGTGGAGGCAGATGAAGAAGGATATAGTTAGGTTTGTAGCTTGGTGTCTCAATTGTCAACAGGTAAAGTATGAGCACCAGAGATAGGGTGGGTTGTTTTAGCAGATAGAGATTCCGGAGTGGAAGCGGGAGAGGATCACCATGGACTTCGTAGTTAGACTCCCACAGACTTTGAGGAAGTTCGATTCCATTTGGGTGATTGTAGATTGGCTGACCAAGTCCGCACACTTCATTCCTGTGTGTACTACCTATTCTTCAGAGCGGTTAGCGGAGATTTATATCTGGGAGATTGTTCGTCTGCATGGTATTCCAGTGTCCATCATTTCAAACAGAGGTACTCAGTTCGTCTCACGGTTCTGGAGTACCGTACAACATAAGTTAGGTACTCGGGTGGAGTTGAGCACATCATTTCACCCCAGACAGACGGACAGTCCGAGCGCACTATTCAGATTCTTTAGGATATGCTCCGTGTTTGTGTGATGGAGTTTGGAGGTTCTTGGGATCAGTTCTTGCCACTAACGGAGTTTACCTACAACAATAGCTATCAGTCCAGTATTCAGATGGCACTGTATGAGGCCTTGTATGGTAGGCGGTGTAGATCCCCGATGGGTTGGTTCGAGCCGGGAGAGGCTAGAGTTTTGGGCACAGACTTGGTTCAGAACGCCTTGGAGAAGGTTAAGGTGATTCAGGATAGACTTCGCACCACCCAGTCCAGACAGAAGAGTTATGCAAATCGGAAGGTTCGTGATGTTTCCTATATGGTTGGAGAGCGGGTCTTGCTTCAGGTTTCGCCTATAAGGGCGTTATAAGATTTGGGAAGAAAGGGAAATTGAGTCCGAGTTTTATTGGTCCTTTTGAGATATTGAGGCGTGTTGGGGATGTTGCTTATGAGCTTGCCTTATCTCCCAGCTTGGCAGGGTTCATCCGGTATTTCATGTTTCGATGCTCCGAAAGTACCACGGTGATCCGTCGTACGTATTGGATTTTAGTCCAGTCCAGTTGGACAAGGATCTATATTATGTTGAGGAGCCAGTGGCAATATTGGACAGGCAGGTTTGAAAGCTAAGGTCAAAGAACATTACATCGGTGAAGGTTCAGTGGCGGGGTCAGCCGGTCGAGGAGGTGACCTGGGAGACCGAGCAAGATATGCGCAACAATTATCCTCATCTTTTCACTACTTTAGGTATGTTTCTATGCTCGCTCGAGGACGAATGAATGTTTTAAGAGGGGGAGGATGTACCGACCCGACCGATCATTTTAAGAATTAACGCCCCGATCCCCTATTAACTGCATTCCCCGTGTTTGTTTATGCTATTATAAGTTATTGGGAAGGTTCGTTTTGGATTTCGGAGTGGTTTGGGACACTTAGTCCCTAAATGAGAGTTTAAGCTTTAGAATTTGGACCGTAGTCGGAGCTGTGTGAAGACGGTCTCGGAATGGAATTCTGTTGGTTCAGCTAGCTCCGTTGGGTGATTTCGGGCTTAGGGGCATGTTCGGATTGTGTTTTGTAGGTATGTAGCTTAATTAGGCTTGAAATGCCAAAAGTCGATTTTTTGAAGTTTCCGGTTCGATAGTGAGATTTTGATATCGGGGTTGGAATGGAATTTCGGAAGTTGGAGTAGGTCCATTGTGTCATTTGGGACGTGTGTTCAAAATTTTATGTAATTCGGATGAGGTTTGATAGACTATTTAATTGAAAGTAGCAATTGGAAGTTTTGGAATCCTTAGGCTTGAATCCGGGGGTGATTTGTTATTTCGGTGTTGTTTTGAGTGTTCTGAGGGTTGGTACAAGTTTGAATAGTGGTATATAACTTGTTTGTACTTTATTTGATGTTCCAGGTTCCTTAGGATGGTTTCGGAAGGTTGAGGGAAGGATTTGGGAGATTTTGAAGCAGCTTCAGCTGCTGAAGTCTATCATAACCGCACCTGCGGTTTGGGGACCAAAATCCGCAGGTGCGAGAGGTTGAGCGCACCTGCGAGACCATAGGTGCGGTAAAAAAAGCACAGGTGCAGCCCATTGCTTTAAGTGGAATTTCTCAGATATGCACTTGGGACCGCAGGTGCGAGGAAATGGCCGCAGATGCAGAAACCCTTGGCCAAAACCTATATAAGGTTTCTGTCGCGATTTTAGCCTATTCTTTCACCATTTTTATCCGAGGTTTGAGCTTTTTGGGAGGTTTTTGAGAGAGGATTCAAGGGAGCTTCAAGGAGGTAAGATTTTTGGAACCCAAACTCGTTTATATGGTGTTATTCTACTGATTTGACAAGGAATTTATGGAAAGTAAGGGTTAAAGTTGGGGGTTTAGGGTTTGAAATTGGAGACTTTGATTTAGGGATTTGAGGGGCTGTTTGTAGTCCAATTTTGATGTATTTGGTATGTATGAACTCGTGAGAGCATGAGGATTCTAGTTTTGTAAATTTTATCTGATTCTGAGACGTGTGAGGATTGCATGTTAGCTTCGAATTAATTAGTGGAATTAGTTACTTGAAGTTATATTTACATTATGTAATTGATTTGAATAGATTTGGTCCAATTGGAGTCGGGTACTCGTGGCAAGAACGTGATATCGAGTTGATTGAGCTGGTTTGAGGTAAGTGGCTTGCCTAACCTTGTGTGGGGGAACTCCCCTTAGGATTTTGATATTGTTGATATATGAAATGCCTTGTACGTGAGGTGACGAGTGCGTACATATGCTAATTGTTGAAAATCCTATTTTCATTAAGTAACTATAATTGTGTTTTTCTTCCTTGTTGTACATTACTTGCAATTTAAGCCTACTGTTAATTTAGGGAAGCATGTCTAAGTGACTTAATTGCTTTATTTGTTCAAACTGCTTTATTTGAATTCTGTGCATCATGCTAGGTTAGAAATACCTGTTTTGCCTTGGTATGAAATTGGATTGAATTGAATATTCTTTGTGTTGCTGTTGTGTGTTTACTTTGGGACTACGAGCGATATCCCGGTAGATCCCCCTTGCTTGTTTATTTGGGACTACAGATTTGTATTCCGGTAGATCCCCTGCACACTACGAGTTGGACTAGAGGACGACACCCGGGAGATCTACTGGATATTTATATTTAGGGTTTACAGGACGGTATCCTGGTAGATCCACGATTGCTATCTTTGTGTGGAGTTAAGTTCTTTATGTGATTTTCTCTCTGTTGTATTTGTTGTTAGGTCAAAATGGGGTCGTGACATTTATAGATAGATGTCACGTACGTAAAAGATTGTATGGCCTTGTCGGCCTATATATTCAGTGTATGAGTGGTTATTTTGACCTTATAGGCCCGTATGTCTTATGTATAAATTGGTATTACATGGTGTATTCTACCTATTTTACGGCAGTCTCTCCGGCTCAGTTATCTATGATAATATGATACGGAAAGATACGTTATGTTGGTACTCGATTGAGTAAGGTACCGGGTACCCATCACGGCTAATCGGGGTTGGGTCGTGACAAAAGTGGTATCAGAGCAGTTCTGTCCTAGGGAGTCTACAAGTCGTGTCTAGTAGAATCTTGTTTATGGGTGTGTTGTGCACCAAACTTATAAGCAGGAGGCTACAGGGTATTTAGGACTATCACTCTTTCTTCTTACTCTAGATCGTGTCATAGAGCTCAATTGTAAGAACTCAATTTTCTAACTCTATCTTATTCATAATACGACAATGCCTACATCCAGAAAGACAATTGATAAGAGATATAGCTGTGGAAGAGTTGAGTCAGAGGAACTCGATTTTAATGCTTATGATGGATAAATATGAGGTATTCAGCAGATCATGTGCATACTAAGACGTGTAAGTTTTTTTGATAAGGATCCCCAAGGCAAGAATGTCTATCCATTCTTACGGTAAAAAGGAATAAGAGAATCGGAAGGTAGACACAAGTTTCATCAAGTAAAAAAAGCAAGGTGAAGAAGGATACGAGGTACCCAGTTAACGAAGATTAGCAGTATTTACAATTCAAGTAGAGAAATATAAGTATTTTGAGATACCTTCAATTGTAACTGAGGTATGTACAATTAGTCACACCCATCTCAATTATGCTCCATGGGAGCTAGCAGAGATAGTTAAGAGAATGACAAATATCAGGATCCGGCTGGGGTTAGAGTAACCCAAAATGGTGAATTGATTGTTTGCATTGGTTGACATTTCCGAAGAATATTGCAAATGTGCTAATAGATCTCCTTGTGAGACATCCTGATGGCGCACTCTAAAATAGTACAGCTAGATATGAGTACTATAAAGATAGACACTGGAAGCCTTGAAGGGATAAATATTACCTTAGTGTGGCTCGCGTCCCTTGTAGAGCGAGAACGTTAAGCAACCCGAAAAGCCACTGGATTGAGCAAAGGGGAGCAAAAAGCAAAATAATGTCTTGTTTGAGTTTTCAGATAAAGTGATAGGCATAAATGTTAGCGGGAAATAAGAAAAGAGTTAATGAAGAATTATGAGTAAGATATGATACATGGATAACAATGGTAGATCAAAAGATGACAGACATAATCTTTAGTCAAGTGAAGGAAGAGATGAGAGGTGACAGGCCTTAGAACAACAAAAGAATATAGGCCACACAGTTATGTCCTAATTTCAAGAAATAAGTTCGCAACTCTGACGCGATTACCAAAGAAAAAGTTAGACCCAAGAATAATAGAAACTAGTATGAATTGGTGAACAAGATAAGCTAAACATGAATTAGGGAGTGAGTGATTTGATAATAGTCGGCATCATGAGAATTTTAGATTTTGTTCTGGCAATAATAGAATGGACAACAGAAGAAGATTCACGAGAAATTTAAAGAATGGTCATTCAGGAAGATGCTTTCCTAAAGCAAGCAATGCGCGCAAAGTTCAGCTTAAGGGACTGTATATACTCGTTATACTAAGTTTCACCCTCGTGAGTAAGGAATTTTGTTATTCTTGGTACAGAAGGATTACCGCAAGGTGAGTAAGGGTCATTGATGATGTGAAAGGACGCCAAAGATTAAGAGGAAAAACATCTATAGGAAGGTCATCATAGCTCCAAAATATGGAGTGATGTGGCATTAAGTCAGAATTAAGTGGTTCTAGTAATTATGGAATGGTAAAGGAAGAATGCAATACAATGAAAAAGGGATGAGATTGCACTTATTCAAAGCCTATAGATATGCTACGATACCAGTGCATTATGCAAACACGACGTCAAGGAGAGGAAGTAAGGGTTCCTGTCCTAGATGTTATTAATTAATAAGGAGCCAGTGCAAGAGGTAAGTTAAGACAAAGGAAATAACCCAAGAAATATTACGCAAAATATTGATACGGGAATGGGCCAACAAGTAGTTAGTAGTTGACTCGAGAAGAGCCTAGCTATGGCTAGACAAAAGGATACAGACAAATCAACAGATAGTGCAAGATAAACATAGAGAAACCCAATATGGGGAATTCAGCCTCACAGTTATGACATCGTGATTCTTGAGAAATAATCGGATATAGAGTTGGGGTAGATAAAGATACCATATGAGTGTTACAAAAATAAAAGAGAGTACCACTGGGAAGTCAGTGAAAATATTAATTCAAAAGCAACCCTACAAGCACAAGGGCATGGAGATTAGTAACTACGTGCAATTATAGACGAGAAAGAATATAAAAAATTCCGTTAGGCATACAATGTAACAAGCTTACAGCTTTACAAGTGTCAGAGGATCCTCCCTAAGTACTACAGTGAAAGACTAGCTGAGGACGTAAGGAAGAAGGCTTCAACCTAAGCTCAGCGACCCAAAGAGAGAATGGTCTGATAACAACAGTCTTACAACAACATTGTACGTACTCCATGAGAAAGTGGTACCTACCATGGCTACTGAACGGGAAGAAAAATAAAAAGTAATATTTGAGATCATATGAAGTTACACGAAAACTTTAGCATGCGGGAAAACTAAGATAAGCTAAGTATGCACGCAACGAGGGGGCAGAAAGACCAGAAAAAGTAATAGCTTACGCTTAAAGAAAGCTAAGATGGAAAGAAAGGAATTATTCGATCAATGATCCAGAGTTGGTTATGTTATGAACGCACATAAGGGTTCGGAGTATTATCCATGCAGCACATATGTTGATAATCATACAATCATAGAAGGTTTCGGTATAAGTTAAAAGGAATAATTGAGCCTTGGCCGTAAATAAATGATTGAATTGCTAAAGGATCGTATCATGGATATTCCATAGCGCCATGAAAAGCTAAAAGTAATAACTAACATCATGAGCCACAGATCGGAAGATAGCTTAAGCCTACATAAAGGTTGATCATAGGAAAGAGGAAACTAAAGAGTTACGTCAACTAAGTAAATCAGGAGTTTGATTATTAAACCCGAAAAATTATGGACATAGTGATTGAGAACATTGCAGAGTCACTCTTAATATCAGAGGTTCAGTTAGAAGAATACCAACCTCATAAGAAGTCAGTATAAAGCTCTCAATGAATCATGTTAAAAGGTGCAAGTATTATAATAGAAGTTCAAGTTGTAGATGTGAATTCTGCCTATATAGAAGGAAGGTCATGAAGGAGATAGAAGATGTGATGTGAGACTTTAAAGTAATTAAGGTAAAGGTGAATAACGTATGAGATGCTCAAATGCAGAATGTTGTATAGTCCATACTTTGGATAGAAGGCTAGAAGCACGTGGATTCAATATCCAGGAATGATAGCGGCATCGTCAGTGGCACATCTTATAGCCTATGGTTTCTAGGTATCGGGAGTTCTAGTTAAGAAAGTAAAAGAAGAGTCAGAAATGATGTAATGTCTCACTTGATGTTCCAGAATAACACAAGAAAATCTATGGTGCAAGGAAGTTGAAGGAAGGCTGCGAGTAGCATAAATAGATATGTATGGGTCACAAGCTAAAGTATGGTAGAGCGACAAGATGGTAGGAAGACATGAGTAAGGATAATAAAGGGCGAGTGAGAAGGTGATGAGAATGGATAAGCCCTTGGGATTAAGTCCACAAAAATGAGAGAGAGTTGATGGGTTCTCTAAACTATATAAAGCTTGGCATAGCATGAATGAGCTCAAAGGACCCTATGACTAGTAGCATTTAGAAGAAATAGAATGTTGACCTGGTAATAAAATGAGGATGTAATGGTGACAGATAAAAAATGATGTTTGGGCCTTTGATTTAATAAAGATTTGAAGAAAAAAAGGAGAAGGAGAAAAGATTTCGCGGATGGCACAAGATTTATGGGGGAATCACATTGAGATACTATGGAATACGATTATGGAAATCACTTCAAATATTTCTCGATGCAACGTAAGCCCTAGTGGCAAGGTATTACATAAGAAATTTCAAGTTATCACTGGTATATTGCAAATCAATATTGAGGCGAATCATAATGGATGGACAAAAGTCACAAAGTATGAGCTGAAATTAGGTCGTTATTTTTAAGATGAATAGTAATGAGGAAGCATTAAAGGACTTACATTTATACATATGTGATAAGTAAGAAGAGTAAGCTGGAATTTGATAGCAGACCTTAGTAACGATATATCAGAGTAAGAATTATGGTATAGTATAACCTACGTAGATACAGTAAAGTCATACGGAGGGATAACCAGGTATATGAAATAAGATATAGCCATATTTGCAAGTTCCACAAAGTACTGAGCGAAGAACTTCAGTACACCTATAGATGCCCCGAGAGGCATCTTATTAAGCCTTGTATATATTTACAAAGTAAGGCCTAGGGATTGGCTAAAAACCGGAGGAAAAAAGTGAGAAGAGTTGCATGGGCACACTGACAAGGTCAGTATCATAGAGGTTGCATGGTAGGAGGTAGCAACAGTTATGAGATTGGAAGGAATTCGATCACAAGTCATGGCGTGGGAAAGAGGCCTAAAGAGGGGAATGCTATGGCCTTTGGATTTAGTCATAGAACAACTGCCTAAATGGAGAGGAGAGTATTAAGGTATTCACAAGAGCTATAAGTTATGAAAATGATAAGAGCATCAGTCAACATTCGAGGAAATGTTCCAAAGGGGGGAATGATGTTGCGCCCCGCAATATTACGTCGATATGTATCCCGCAGTATTATATTACGATGATGTTACATCCTGTAGTATTATATTATGATGATGTTATGCCTTGCAGTATTACATTACGATGATATTATGCTTTGAAGTATTAAATTGCGATGATGTTGCACTATGTAGTATTGTACGTTGAATTTGTTGTAAGGTAATGGACATCTGTCCAGGGAAAAGATTATTTGGAGATTATAAGGATTATGCTATTTCAAACAAGTGATGAGTAAATTTGTGAAGGTAAGATGGGAAGCAAGTCAACGGAAATGAATTTTCGTCCAAATTTGACATGTTGAGATAAAATACGGCCCCAACTAAAATACCCGGTATTTATGGACTATTACCATACAAGGTACCACATGTACATGATAGTAAGGTGTATAAGGTGTATTAAAAGTGAGTAGTATTATAAGTAATTTGAGATAATTCTTAATTATGTGGATAAATGATTAATTATTGAATTAGTGAGAGATTAATAAATTGATTAAGGAAAAAGGATGAAATTTGGATAAGCTTAAGAAGGCATTACGTGGCAGCAAGATTGGTCACTTAAAGTATGACTCTTGAAGGTGTCACAATATAAGGATTATATGGCTTAGCCATAAAACTATGGGGCCCACACTCAAAGTATATAAAAGATCTCTCAAAATGATTATGATTACATATGTAGTAATCCAAAGGAATTCTTGTGAATGCTTGCTAAAGATGTATGGATAGAATTCCTAGAGAAAGATTATTTGCTTCCTTTAATATCCAAGTTATTGGGATATGCCATTGTTGCTGCCTCCACTACTGTTAAACTTCCTTAGAATACGCCCTTCAACAATGGGAAAAACAAAGATCAAGATTGTGCTCAAATTTTGCCACAATAATGTGAGGATTTTATCACAAATTAAAGATGGTCATATTCATCAAGGTAACGGTCTTAAGCACAATTTCCTACAAAATTACATTGTGTAATAACAACGGAATTTTGCAACTCTAGGGAAGTACGGTGCAATCCTTCTCAATAATACTATATGAATTTTTCCCTACTCCAGGTATGTTAAGGCTATCCCTTCTTTCTTTTGACATGATCTATACGACACGAACGAAACAAGCAAATGCAAAACTTCCATAAATGATTGTATTCATAGAAATACTACAAATGCTTATGTTCTTGATTACCCATGTGTCATATTATTCTATCATCTGTTCATGGGTCTCAAAAATATGTAAGTTGGTAAAGTTTATTTCATGATATTAATCAGAGACATAATGGTCTTATGACATACCGAGCGATTTTATTAATGTATTTTATATGCATTTCATGCATTTATATTTGCATATTGACCCATGACCAGATGGCGTTATATACGAATATATATATATTGTATGCAGTAAAACTGGGGGCCCAATTTCCCCGTCATTAGGTCGCCTCGCGGGCATGCTTCTCGAGGCTAGAAGCCAAGGTCGAGTCCCACCCTTGGGAGTCGTCGGGTACTGGCCCCGGGGGCATTGCTTACCAACGACTATAGTATAGGAGAGGGGAGCTCCCAAGATGAATGGATAACGCTGGCAGAACCTAGTATCGTGTTTGGCCATCCTATCCCCATACCTTTATAATTAATGTACCCTTGTACCATGTTTGGGGATCCCCTCCTATATAAGAGGGATCCTTGGCACTTTGTAAATTCTGTTGCTCCAACTATTCTACAGAAGATCAATAACAACTCTCTCTCTTTTCTCTCTAACTTACTCGCTCGAGACTACCTCTCTCATTTATTGATTTCATACTTGTTCTTCATTTATTGTTCGATATTGGCGTAAAGAGCCTCTTTTAATTATATTCTAACTGTTAGTCCCTTCCCAGTTACCCCCAATAGCTCAAGCCCGAGCCCAGGCATTGAGCTCGAGGCCCTTCATCGGTTAAGCCCGAGGCCCGGACAACTAACTCATCGGTTTGATTGTAACGTTGTTTTAGCTCACATTTCACCTTTATCTTCACATATCTAGCATCCACTTCTCTAACAACTAGCACAAAAATAGATCACGTAATTTTAGAGTCCTATCAACAAATTTAATTGTTATTACCATTTTCACAGTAAATAGTTTGGCGCCCACCGTGGGGCTAAAAATAATAGTGATTATTTTCTTGCTGGTTTCACTACATAACGCAGGTGATCTTTCACACTTTTTCTTGTCCAACATCTTTGATTTCAAGACAAAATATCCTGCTCGATGAATAGAATGGGGAACCAAAACCTCAAAAATAGCAAAGAGAAGGACATGGCTACTCCAAATGTCGTTACGCCACCGAACTTGACCCGGGCGGAAGGGTAGGCTCTCCGACATGATGTCCACATGATTATTGGAGGAACCGACGTTCCCCAAGGACCCATGTTCAAACGGATGAGAATGTCCACCATGTAAGAGGGACCGACCCGAAACTGCGTGCCCGAAGACATCCTCGCGTTTAGCGAGGAGGACCTCGAGGCCATGATAGAACCGCACAATGATGTGCTGGTGATATCGTTTCTTTTAAACAATACCAGGATAAAGCGCGTGCTCATGGATCCAGGCAACTTGGCCAACATAATTAGATCAGAGGTAGTAGAACAACTAGGGTTGCTTAATCGAGTCGCCCCATCCCTTGAGTCCTCCAAGACTTCAACATGACCGACGAAGCAACGAAAGGAGAGATCACCCTCCTGATCGACATATATGGTGTAATTCAGAACACCGAGTTCCAAGTCATCGACGACAACATGAGGTACAATACATTACTCGGCAGGCCTTGGATACACAGCATGAGGGCAGTACCGTCAACCTTACACCATGTGATAAAGTTTCCCATGAAGGACGACATCACGACCATACATGGAGAACAGCGGGCAGCGAAAGAAATGTTCACAGTCCACTGATCACTGCCAAATCCACACTACTAAAAAGTATGAAGAGAGGGTCGCAATAGCTTTTACCCGATATGAGGGTCGGGATCGATTTCCACTGGGAGCAAGGAATGAAGTCGAGTATCTATCTAGACTAGAGTTGTGTAATTGTTCCAAATGTCACTTCCAAACATCTTTTGAATTTTTTTAACAAACTAATATTATCGATTACTAATTAGAACTAAATTATGCTAATAAGAAAATTGCTAGAGTTGAATCTAATGGGTAGAAAGGTACTGGGGTAGTTACTTTCACCTAGGTGGCTAATTGATGGGTAAATGCTTCTAAGGTTTGATTGACATGTTTGGGGAAATATGCTATAACCGTTGCACAATTTTACCCACTCTCACACCTCTCGGTAGAGAGAGTGATTTTGCCCAATTGACTCTCTTGAGACCAAATGGGTAGGCAAATTAGCTCAAGCAACTAGAGTTCAAGTTGGGTAATTACTCTCTCGAGGTTTAACCCTTTAATTGGGACTATCAATTCTCTTGATTCCATCCCAATTTCTTGTTGGGTCAATTTTGGAGACTTAGGCTCTCTTTCTCAAGAAGAGCCAAGTCAACTTAGCACAAACCAGTGTTTGCAACCACCAATTCATAGATTAAACCATAAAATTGACCCAACTAACAAACACCCATAGTCAATCTAACATTAGATGGCAACACCCATCAATTACCCACACTAGGATTGAGACACAACCCTAGCTAATGGGTTTAGCTACTCATGCTTGAAGGAGAAAATAGAGAAATAGATGAAGAACAAGACATATTAATTGAAAAGCTAATGTGAATACAGAGAATATACCGTAAAATCTAAGTTAAGATGCCAAAAATGGCTACACAATAGCTTCTCACGACCGCAACTATGTTTTGGAATTAACTCATGACCTAAAAATGGCAAAATGTTCTATTTATACTAGGCTAGAAAAAATGGACAAAAATACCCCTGTGGGGTCAGCGCAGGCCGCATAAAATGGACTGGGGCCGCACTAGGCTCTTGGACTTCAATTATGGGCTCTCTAAACTTGGGCTCCGCGGACCGCGTAGAATGGACTGCGGCCGCGGAGATCTCTAATGCGGTCCGCACAAGTATGACTGCGGACCGCGCAACTTGAACCATGGCAAATTTCACCTCTCTGAACCTCTCTTCCGTGGACCACACATAATGATAGCACGGCCGCGGAGCCTTCACCGCGGACCGCGAAATGTGTACTGCGGCTGCATTACTTGAAGCCCATTTTTGCCAACTCTCTGAACCACCTAGTGCGGACTGCACAAAGTCGAATGCGGCCGCACTAGGCCTTTTTTTGCTCTCAGATTGCCTTGCCTTTGATACTTGAGCAGGTTTTACTCCTTTTGAGCCGATCTTTGACATTTCGTCACTTTGTCGATCAAACCTGCAATCAAGCACAACTTATGAGCCTTTTGGGACTATTTTGTAACAATTTATAATCAAAGCATAAGCAAGAAGGAGCATGAAACATGTTAAAATACCTAGTTATCAACTTCCCCAAACTTAAGTCTTTGCTTGTCCTCAAGCAAACAAAATAAGACCCACCCCTTAAGGGAAAATCCAAGTATTTCCAGCTATCCTAAAGTAACCTCAACAAGCATCAATTGGGACTAACAATTACCCTGAATACGAATGAATCATTAATAACATTTAAACTTTGAATAACCATGGATCAAGTGTGACACAAGCGCATCAAGAGTTGACTCATTACATCAAAGAACTCTCTCAATTACTTTGGTCATTGTGGAACCCAAACTCACACATCCTCAACTCTCCCTAAGAAAACCTTACCTTTTTAGAGTATTAACATACAAACTGATGTTAATGAGAATTCATTCGTCTCTCTCAAGGAATGGTCACAAGTCCGACTCTAAGTACCATATGCTTACCCCTCATGTAAGTATCCATGCTCATTCAACTCAAGATCATATAGGGTTTTTGTGGAGTCAATGTGAAGGCTTTTGATTCAGGGTAGTGAATGTTTTGGTCTAAATGGGTTCCATCTTCCCTTAAGCACTTCTTTTATTCATTTGGAACAATTCTCTAGACTCTTTGAGTATCTCACTTCTTTCTAAGGGGTTAGAGAGACACATTGTCACTCTTTCTTATGCAATTCAAAATGTTTCTCCTTTTTCAACTTTTTCCTCACCTTTTTCTCTTTTGCTTTTCTTGAATCCTTTTTTATTCTTTTTCACATTGGGCTTTCTTTTTGTCTTTTTCTTTTTTTTTCTTTTTTTCATTGCCTTCCTTTTCTTCACTTTTGTACCTTTTACCACTTTGTTCCCTTTCTCGTCTCTCCCCCCAAACTTAGACTTTTGCCATTGCTCAAGGAAAGATCAGGTTCCAAGAGAGTGTATATTTTCGAACGGTTATAGGCTTATAACATTGGTTCTTGGAAGAAAAAGGTTTAAGGCTCTAAAGGGTTAACTAGGGATTATATCATTGGTAAGCTATGGAATTGTTTAACTATCATTTGGATCAAGGAGAGCCTATATCACTTCTCAAGTCAAATTTCACTTAAGATTTTGCCTCAACAGATATTCAGGGCAAGTTCTAGACCATTAGCTCGAGACTTGGACTCACAATTCAATTTCTCACCACACAAGCTCAAGGATTGCTAAAGACATAGAGTCGGGGGCCCACAACAACCTTAGACATGATTTGAGCACACAATGGTCCCGAAAGACCACATGATGATTGTTTGGTCAACACAAGAGTCTCAAGGTCACGACTTTCACCATCCTAAACACAACATTTTTGTCTTTGACCATGGGATCAAAGGCAAATGTGCTAGGCCCAAGTGAAGCTTTGCTTGAGGTACCCTTAACTACAAACTACCAAAACAAAAACAAAAAATGAACTCAAACCCTTAAGAAGGTTGTTACGCCATCCATCATCAAGAAGAGCACCCGGTTCACACAATACTCCACCTTTGGAAAGAACCGTGACATTAAGAAAACCAAAGGCTTATTGAAAGCGCCAAAAAACGAAACAAAAAACTACGAGCCTATATAAGAAGCTAAAAACGAAAATAGAAAATAGAATGAATATGTACAATAGTGGATTTGAATATACAACAGGGGATGAATATATACAATAATGTAAACTTTATATACAAACCAAAGGAAAGATAAAAAGTGTGATAAAAGTAACTAAATGTAAAGTTATATACAAACCAATAGAAAATCAAAAAGGCATAAACTAAATCAGTATATATATACAATTATCCAAGGATAAAATGTAGGGCGCACCCCCTCAAATAAAAGCTGGCATTGTCCCCAATGCCAACTAAACAAATAAGCACCAAAAAGTATAAGGGAAGGATATGAGGACTCTCTAAGCCGTGTCCGTCTGCATATGATCATCAGTGGTCCCCGGGTCCTCTGTATGTGCGGGAACCTCAGACTGGTTCCCTGTATCCTGCTACTTAGCTGCTGGGACTGGGTTCTGGACCTGGACAAGTTGTATATCATTTACATCCTGTAGCTGATTGGAGGAGGCCTCCGGTGGGTCCGCCAACTTGATGATGGCCTCATCTGCACTAGGGACCTTCCTCTTCTTCTTTGGAGGCCTCTGTGCCTACTCCTACTATGGCTCTACTACTGGTATTGCTACTGGAGCTGGATCCTCAAATAACAAGTCTAAAGGCAGTTGGTCTGCCTTCAGTTTGTCCACATCCGCTCTAAGCTCCTTCACAGACTCATTGGAAGCCCGTGTTTTGCGCAGCTTTTTGTGCTCCTTGGCAAGCTCCTTCAGCGCCTTGCCATGTGAATCTACTGCCTTAGCCAAGGTATCCTGAGAATCAAGGATCTTCTGCATTGGCAAGAATCTTCTTAAGTGAATCCTCGATAGACTGGGGCACCTGCACTGGCTGTGGTGCCGACTGAGCCGAAATGGTGGAGGTCAATGTAGACAACTTGGACAAAGCAGTCGCCATCCAGTTGTTCAAGCTATGAAGTGTCTGGCTCAGCTGGTGGGCAGTAATAGGATGGGCTCGGGAAGATGGAATCCCCGGGCCAGCTGAAGTAGAGGGACCAGCAGTAGTGGAAGGTCCAGGAGGCATGTCAACAACTTTGGAGGCAGGCTCAGTGGAGATAGGCTAAGTGGAGGGCTCTACCGCAGCCAGCTCTTTAGACTGGCCAGTTAGAGCAGAAGCAGGTGGCTTGTAATTCTTGTCCTTGGGGTTGTCTGACCCCTTCAAACTATACCACGAAAACGAAGCCACAGGTTTGACCTTAATGTCAAAAGGTCTCTTCTCCACCTTCAGTTCCCAGAAATACATAGTGAGGGTGTTAGGAAAAGGGTAGTTCTGGTCATGCTCAACCCCCACTGAAGAAATGACACGGGACATCACATTCCCCACGTTGATAGGGTATCCCTCCATTATCGATGCAACTAGAACATCCCTGGCAAGTGGAAGAGTCTGATCATGTGTTGTGGGATCAAGCCAGCTGCATACAAAAGTCAACCACCCCTAGCCTCAAAGTTAAGGGTCCTCCGAAGGATTTTGGCCCCTGCTGTCAACCACTCTGGAACAGTACCCGAGATTTCCAGGTATAAAGCTAACCACAGACGAACCTCCTCGCCCATTGTCAACTTTTCATTGTAAAGGGACTCATCTTCTTTATTGAAGCCTAGGTATTCATTCAGCGCCTTCCCAGTAAACACCACATTTTTGTTTCGCACCTTGGTCACTTTGGTGCCCTTCAAGATGTGGGCCATATTACTATAAAACTCCTTGACCATGTGCTTATTCACCTTCACACAATCATCTATAAAGTGCTCCCAACACACTCGAGCGTGAAACTGTCTATGCACATTGGGGTGTAGGGGTAGAAGGTCTCTGTCAATGAAGCTCCTCTCAAGAATCAACTTTCGTGACGACCACCATTCCCTAAACTTGTGGAACGCCACCTGGCTGACGAATCTATTTTCCCAAACAACGGGATTTCTAGTCCGGTCAACACCCCCAACCTGAGGCACACAACCCCCAGGTACCTCCTCATCTCCCTCATCACCTCCACCTGCACTCTCCCCGGATAATAAAGTTGTGGGGAAGGTGGAGTAATCACCGCTACCGGCTGCTGAGCCCTCAAACGACTCAGTGGAGACATGATCTGCTGCATGGGAAGTGGGCATGGACGGAGGAGTATCATCAGTCAATCTCATTCTCCTGGGCCAGTTAGGGACAAATTTGGGCACAAAATCAGAGGATATATCCTGGGAAGGTATGTACTTACTCCCCAACTGGTCACAAGCTCTATCAGCAGCTTTAATTGCTTTCCGCAGCTTTTTAATACTTTCTCTCATTTGGGGAGTGCGTCGGATCATCTTCTGGCCCTTTCCTCTTTGGGAGGATTCACCTCTCCCGGGTTGTTTTGAGCCTCTCCCTCTTTGAGTAACCATTGTCTGCAAACACAAGCATCTAACTTTGTTAGTATCAGTAGAGACAGTGTGACACTAGTGCAATAAGAATTGCAGAACAGAAATAGACAGTTGCAGACACAGTTGCAGAAATAGGCCAGTGCGGACCTCACAAAAAGGAGTGCGGCTGCACTGGGGGTACCGCGGACCCATAAAAGCAACCGCGGTCAGCATTGAGGCAAGGTCTATAAAACCATTTCTCTGAATCTAACCACTGCGGACCCCACAAAGTAGCACCGCGACCGCGGGGGGCCAGCGCGGACCACACAAAATGCAATGTGGTCGCGCGGGGCAAGATGTCAATTTCCTAAAATAATCCTCACCGTGGTCCGCACAAAGTGTTACTGCGGACCCATCACAGCACCACGGACCGCACAAGGATGACCGCGGTCCGCGGAGGGTGCTAAGTCAAGGCACTAAGTTAGGGTTCTCATATCTTGCAATTAGTTCAAGTTTTTTTTGCCTAATTAACATCCCTACTCAATTGCTCATTTCATTACGCTCACAAAGCACACAAAGATTAACAGTTAAACCAAACTAACCTAGAAATTTAAGAATTACGGGAAGAAGAAGAAGCTACAGGCTAATGGACATGAAAATAAAATGAAATTGTAAAATTAGACAAAGAAAAATGAGTGAAATGTTACCAGATGTGGAGATGGAATGCAAGGAATCAATCTAGGCAAGGATTTACGTGAAAAGAGAGGGTGAACAGTAGATTTTAGGTCTCTGAGAGTCAATTTTTCGAAAAGGGTAACCGGTGACCCCTGTGGTCTACTTATAGAAAAACATGTGGGACTCAGTCTTACCTACCAGTGAGGTCGCACAAAACGGATCGCGGACTGCGCTGGGTTTGTTCAGAAGAAGTCTGAGAAGGCAACCTCTGTGGTCCGCACAAAACAGACCGCGACCGCGGAGGTCCACCGCGGTCCGCACAAAATGCCATGCGGCCGCGGTGGCAAACTTCAGAGAGTATCCCATTTAGCCTTCACCAGTGCGGATCGCACAAAGTGCAATGCGGCCGTACTGGCAACTTCAGAGACTGTTCAATTTTTCCAAATGTTTTGCACTGTATCAACACAATCCCTGCAACATCTCACAACCAATTAGCTCAAAAATCAATCCTACACTACAAAGAAAATCAAAGAAAACAAGAAGAAAAAGACATGGGTGGCCTCCCAAGAAGCGCCTGATTTAACATCGCGGAACAACGCATGTTACCATCACATCACTTTAGATGAAGAAGTGCCACCACGTGGCTGTCATCAAATTTTCCAAGATAATGCTTGACCCGGTGCCCATTAACTCTAAAAACTTCACCATTTTTGTTCCTTAGATCAAGAGCACCAAATGGGGTCACAAACACAACTTCAATGGCCCACTCCACTTTGACTTGAGCTTACCCGGAAACAAACGTAACCGGGAATTGAACAAGAGAACCTTATCTCCAACCTTGAACTCCTTACCCCGAGCATATTTGTCGTGAAGGTACTTCATTTTGTCCTTATACAAGGATGAACTTGAGTAGGCATGGAATCTAAACTCATCGAGCTCATTGAGTTGTTCAACACGAAGATTTGCCGCAACATCCCATTCCAAATTCAACTTCCTCAAAGCACACATGGCCTTGTGCTCTAACTCAATCGAAAGATGACAAACTTTTCCAAACACTAACCGATATGGAGACATACCAATCAGAGTTTTGTAAGCCGTCCGATAAGCCCATAGAGCGTCATCGAACTTTTTCGACCAATCGGTCCTATTGGCATTGACAGTCTTTGACAAGATTCTCTTAATTTCCCTGTTGGAGACTTCCACTTGACCACTAGCTTAAGGATAATAGGGGGTAGAAACCTTATGATTGACACCATATTTGGAAAGCAATGTATCGAAAGCTTTATTGCAAAAGTGAGACCCCCCATCACTAATAATCGCACGAGGAGTGCCAAACTTTGTGAAGATGCTCTTTTTAAGAAATGCAACAACACTTCGGTCTTCATTGTTAGGCAAAGCCACGGCTTCAACCCATTTTGAGACATAGTCAACTGCCACGAGAATGTAAGTATTCCCACAAGAACTAACAAATGGACCCATGAAATCGATGCCCCAAACATCAAAGATATCCACTTCAAGAATGGTATTGAGAGGCATCTCATCCCTTTTTGAAATTTCGCCCGCTCTTTGGCACTCATCACACCTCTTCACCAAATCGCCCGCATCTTAGAACAAGGTGGGCCAATAGAATCCACAACTAAGAACTTTCGAGGCGGTCCTCACCCCACCATGATGGCCACCATAGGGTGAAGAATGGCAAGCCTCTAAGATACTAAATTGTTCTTCCTCCGGGACACATCTACGAATCACACCATCAGTGCAAATCTTGTACAAGTATGGCTCATCCCAATAGAAATCCAAACTATCCCGCTTGAGCTTCTTCCTTTGGTTAGAAGGGAGCTCATACAAGATTATTCCGGTCACAAGGTAATTGGCAACATCGGCAAACCATGGCATATCCTTCATTGACACCGCAAGGAGTTGTTCATCAGGAAATGAATCATTGATCTCAAGGCCGTCACAAGGCCTCCCCTCCTCCTCCAAACCGGACAAGTGGTCCGCCACTTGATTCTCACTACCTTTCCGGTCCACAATTTCTAGATCAAACTCTTGGAGCAGTAGCACCCATCTCATCAATCTTGCCTTGGAGCCTTTCTTTGTCATCAAGTACCTAAGGGTGGCATGATCGCTATGCACTATAACTTTGGCCCCCCTAAGATAAGGTCAAAACTTTTCCATAGCAAACAAAATAGCCAACAACTCTTTCTCGGTGACTGTATAGTTCCTTTGAGCCTCATTCATGGTCTTGCTTGCGTAGTACACCGGATGAAATATCTTGTTGATCCTTTGGCCCAAAACAACCACAACCGCAACGTCACTAGCATCACACATGAGTTCGAAAGGCAAGCTCCAATTTGGTGCGGTAATGATAGGGTAGTGGTCAACTTGAGCTTGAGAAGCTCAAATGCTTGCATACACCCCTCATCGAACACAAACTTTGCAGTTTTTTCTAGCAACTTGCACAAGGGGTTTACCACTTTTGAAAAATCTTTTATAAACCTCCGGTAAAAACCCGCATGCCTAAGAAAACTCCTCACCCCTTTGACAGAATTAGGGGGGGGGAGCCTTGAAATCACCTCTATCTTGGATTTGTCAACTTCAATCCCTGGCTTTGAAATTTTGTAACCCAACACTATACCCTCTTCTACCATGAAATGACACTTTTCCCAATTGAGTACAAGATTGGTGTCTTCACACCGGGCCAACACTCTATCCAAATTTCCCAAACACTCATCAAAGGAATCCCCAACCACACTGAAATCAACCATGAAAACCTCCAAGATATCCTCCACCATGTCGGTGAAAATAGCTATCATGCATCGTTGGAAGGTCGCTGGAGCATTACACAATCCGAACGGCATTCGAGAGAAAGCGAATGTGCCATACGAACAGGTAAAAGTTGTCTTCTCTTGATCATCTGGGGCAATTAAAATTTGATTGTACCCTGAGTAACCAACCAAAGAGCAATAAAAATCATGCCCCACAAGACGATCTAGCATTTGGTCAAGGAATGGCAATGTGAGATGATCCTTTCGAGTCACCTTGTTTAGCTTCCGGTAATCCATACACACTCTCCACCCGGTGACCGTCCGAGTAGAAATAAGTTCATTGTTGTCATTGGTCACCATAGTCATGCCACCCTTCTTCGGCACACATTGTACCGGAGAAGTCCATGAGCTATCAGAAATGGTTACAAAACCCCGACATCCAACCATTTAATAACGTCTTTCTTCACCACTTCTTGCATAGCCTCGTTCAATTTTCTTTGATGCTCCAAGGAAGGCTTTATATCATCTTCTAAGATAATTTTATGCATTCAGAATGTAGGGCTTATTCCTCGAATGTCGGCTAGAGTCCATCCAATTGCCCTTTTCCGCTTTTGAAGAACCGCCAAGGTGGTTTCAACCTGCATGTTAGTAAGGCCAGAAGAAAGAATAACTGGTAAAGTAGAATTTGAGCTTAAGAATTCATACCTGAGGTGTGTAGGAAGTGGTTTCAACTCCAACACCAGTGGCTCCTCAATTGATGGCTTTGTTGGTGGAGTTTTTCGATTTTCAAGATCCAAAGATAATTTCCTCGGCTCCTAAGAATAAGAGCCCATACCATGTAGGGCATTCATGCACTCCACTCTACTAGCATCATCATTAACATCCATGTTTAAGAGCACTGCTTCAAGAGGATCTTCCACGTTGATCATAGCACTGGTATCATCCACAATCACAGCTGTGACAAGGTCTACAAATGAGCACACCTCGGTGCTATTGGGTTGCTTCATAGATCTGCAAACGTGGAAAACGACCTTTTCATCTCCCACTCGGAAAGTGAGCTCACCCGCTTCAACATCAACCAATGCCTTCCCCGTTGCAAGGAAAGGTCTGTCCAAGATAATAGGAACCTCATAGTCCACCTCACAATCCAAAATCACAAAGTCGGCCGACAATATGAATTTGTCCACCCGGACAAGCACATCATCAATAATGCCCAAAGGTCGCTTCATCGATCGATCCGCCATTTGAAGTCTCATTGAAGTTGGACTAGGTTGCCTGATACCCAAAGTTTTGAAAACTGAGTAGGCCATCAAATTGATACTAGCTCCCAAGTCACAAAGAGCCTTGGCAAAATCCGCACTCCCAATGGTGCAAGGAATGGTAAAAGAACCGGGATCTTCAAGCTTCGGGGCCATTGAATGCACTATAACACTAACATGGTGAGTCATCTTTATAGTTTCACAATCCATAGAATGCTTCTTTGTAACCAAGTCTTTCATGAATTTTGCATAACCCGACATTTGTTCAAGTGCCTCCACTAGAGGCACATTAATAGATAAACTCTTCATCATATCAATGAACTTGTTAAACTGATTATCATTTTTCTGCTTCGCGAGCCTTTGAGGATAAGGTGGAAGTGGTCTTGGAAAAGGAGCCTTGGCTTTTGGCACAACCGGCTCTAGCATGTCAATTATGTGTTCCCTAGATGGGTTCACATCGTTTTGGGTTTCTACCTTGACTTCTTCAATATCAATCCTCACTTTATTATTCACATTTTCATCAACCACATCTTCAACTACCAAAGGGACTTCGTCATCTTGCAACTCAACATCATCACCAACGACTTGCTTTTGCTTAGAGGCATTCACATCACCGCTTCTCCCACTTTTTGTTGTGACCACCATAACATGATTGTTCCCACCCTTTGGGTTCACTACCGTATCACTTGGTAGAGCACCTTTCGGGCGAGTATTCACTGACTGAGAGATTTGGCCTAATTGCACCTCCAAGTTTCAGATAGAGGTGTTGTGAGAAGCTAACTGTGCATCCGAATCCACATTCCTCTTCATCATCTGCTCGAACATCATTTCAATTCTACCCATATCATTACCGGAAGAACTAGGACCTTGAGAAGGGAAAGGGGGTGGATTGTTCGGTTGTTAGTACATTGGGGGACTTTGAAAGCCTTGCCCCCGGATGCCTTGGTTTCCATTATTGTTCCACCCGCCTTGATTGTTGTTGTTGCCCCAGTTGTTGTTATTTCCATTCCAATTGCCTTGGTTGTTTTTTTGATTACCCCAATTGTTGTTTTGGTTGTTTTTCCAATTGCCACCACTTTGTTGTTGATTGCCCCAATTTCCTTGGGGTCTCCATTGTTGGTTTGAAGAGTTGCCTCTATTGCCTTGATAGTTGTTGACATATTGTAACTCTTTACTTTGGTCATCATAACCATCATTTTGACACCCATCATATTTATCAACAAATTGCTCAGAATTTCCTTGATTTTGTTGCCTCCTTTGCCTTCTCTTGTTGACAAACATACTAACACCCTCCATGGCATTCACTTGGCGAGGATTCTGAACTTGTTGCAACTGTGCCTTAGCCAATTGATTCATCGTAGTAGTAAGCTCGGCCATCGCTTGCCCATGATCATGTAATTCCTTGTGCAAATGGATAACCGTAGGGTCACCTTGAGGCACATTTGCTCTACTCTGCCATGCTGAAGAAGTGTCCGCCATTTCATCAAGTACATAACATGCCTCCTCATAAGAAAGCTTCATAAATTGCCCCCGGCCAATTGGTTAACAATGCATTGATTTGTAGTATTTATACCCCGGTAGAAGGTTTGTTAGATCATGGCCTCGGTCATATCATTATTTGGGAGCTCCTTCACCATCGTTCTATACTGCTCCCAAATCTCATGCAAAGGTTCCATTGGCTCTTGCTGGAAGGCTAATATTTCATCTCAAAGTGCCGCCATATGACTAGGAGAGAAGAATTTGGCAATAAAATTATCCGCCAACTCATCCCAAGTTGTGATGGAATGGTTGGGGAGTCTTTCGAGCCAATCCAATGCCTTTCCCCGAAGTGAGAACGGGAAAAGTCTCAATCTCAACGCATCCTTGGATACATTCATCTGTTTGCTCCCCCAGCATGTATCTACGAACCCCTTGAGATGTTTGTAGGCATTTTGATTTGCAGCGCCCGTGAAGTACCCACGCTGCTCAAGTAAGGTCAACATCACATTGGTTATCTGAAAGTTGCCTGCCCAGATTCGGGGTAGGACAATAGCACTTGTGTAGCCCTGGTTCGGTAATACTCTGGGAGCCACTCTTGGGGGAACAAGGGGAGGGTCTGGAATATTGTCATTTGGATTAGTATTGGCATTCCGGCCTCTCCATTGACCTTAAGGTGCAAGAGGCACCTCATATTGCTCAAGATCATCTACCTCCTCCCTCTCTATCACATTTCCAAGATAATCATTAGCGTTGATTAAAGCCATGTTGGTACCTAAGTAATGACACAAACAAGTAAGTAACAAAGAAGGAAAGAAGAACAATACACAAAACTAACTAAAGAGATAGCCAAAATCGTTAGCTCCCCGGCAACGACGCCAAAAAGTGATCACTGCCAACTCCACACTACTAAAAAGCAGGAAGAGAGGGTCGCAATAGCTTTTACCCGATATGAGAGTCGGGATCGATTTCCACATGGAGCTAGGAATGGAGTCGAGTATCTATCTAGACTAGAGTTGTGTAATTGTTCCAAATGTCACTTCCAAACATCTTTTGAATTTTTTTTAACAAACTAATATTATCGATTACTAATTAAAAATAAATTATGCTAATAAGAAAATTGCTAGAGTTGAATCTAATGGGTAGAAAGGCATAGGGTAGTGACTTTCACCTAGGTGGCTAATTGACGGGTAAATGCTTCTAAGGTTCGATTGACATGTTTGGGGAAATATGTTATAACCGTTGCACAATTTTACCCACTCTCACACCTCTCGGTAGAGAGAGTGATTTTGCCCAATTAACTCTCTCGAGACCAAATGGGTAGGCAAATTAGCTCAAGCAACTAGGGTTCAAGTTGGGTAATTACTCTCTCGAGGTTTAACCCTTTAATTGGGACTATCAATTCTCTTGATTCCATCCCAATTCCTTGTTGGGTCAATTTTGGAGATTTAGGCTCTCTTTCTCAAGAAAAGCCAAGTCAACTTAGCACAAACCAGTGTTTGCAACCACCAATTCATAGATTAAACCATAAAATTGACCCAACTAACAAACACCCATAGTCAATCTAACATTAGATGGCAACACCCATCAATTACCCACACTAGGGTTGAGACACAACCCTAGCTAATGGGTTTAGCTACTCATACTTGAATGAAAAAATAGAGAAATAGATGAAGAACAAGACATATTAATTGAAAAGCTAATGTAAATACAGAGAATAGACCGTAAAATCTAAGTTAAGATTCCAAAAATGGCTACACAATAGCTTCTCACGACCGCAGCTATGTTCTGGAATTAACTCATGATCTAAAAATGGCAAAATGTTCTATTTATACTAGGCTAAAAAACTGGACAAAAATACCCCTGCGGGGTCAGCGCGGGCCGCATAAAATGGACCGCGGTCGCGCTAGGCTCTTGGACTTCAATTCTGGGCTCTCTGAACTTGGGCTCTGCAGACCGTGTAGAAAGGACTGCGGCCGCAGAGATCTCTAATGCGGTCCGCACAAGTATGACTGCAGACCGCGTAGCTTGAACCATGGCAAATTTCACCTCTCTGAATCTCTCTTCCACGGACCGCACATAATGATAGCGCGGCCGCGGAGCCTTCACCGTGGACCGCAAAATGTGTATTGCGGCCGCGTTACCTGAAGCCCATTTTTGCCAACTCTCTGAACCACTTAGTGCGGACCGCACAAAGTCGAACGCGGCTGCACTAGGCCTTTTGGTTTGCTCTCAGATTGCCTTGTCTTTGATACTTGAGCATGTTTCACTCTTTTTGAGCCGATCTTTGACATTTTGTCACTTTGTCGATTAAACCTGCAATCAAGCACAACTTATGAGCCTTTTGGGACTATTTTGTAACAATTTATAATCAAAGCATAAGCAAGAAAGAGCATGAAACACGGTAAAATCCCTAGTTATCATCCACCATAAGGCGTCGATCCCCACGTGCCCGATCTCGGACAAGGTTAGGAACTCACAGGCCCCCGAGGATGACGAGTAAGATTTCTTCGCTCCTCAAACCTTCGTCACCCCCGAAAAATCAGACATAATTAAATCGACAGTCGAAGATCTGGAGCAGACCATTTTAATCGAGCACCTACCGGATCGTAAGGTATATCTGGGAACGGGGTTGGCCCCCGAACTCAGGATAGGGTTCATTCAATTTCTTAGTAACAATATCGACTGTTTTGCTTGGTCCCACTTATATATGACCGGAATTCCGTCGGAAATAACCTCCCACAGGCTGAGCGTCGATCCCAAATTTAAACCTATGAAGCAGAAGAGATGACCGCAGTCTGTGGTAAAATATGCCTTCACCAAAGAAGAGGCAACAAACCTTCTTAAAATCGGATCCATTAGAGAGGTAAAGTACCCCGAATGGCTGGCCAATGTAGTAGTAGTGCCTAAAAAGGGAAACAACCTAAGAATGTGTGTAGATTATAAAGACTTGAATAAGGCGTGCCCTAAAGATTCCTTCCCATTGCCTAATATCGATCGTCTGATCGATGCTACGGCCAGCCACAAGACCCTCACTCTTCTCGATGCCTACTCGGGGAATATTCAAATCCAGATGAACCCCGAGGACATGGAAAAACCTCGTTCATCACAAAGTATGGTACCTACTGCTAGAACGTAATGCCCTTCAGGCTAAAAAACACAAGGGCAACGTACCAGCACCTAGTTAATAAAATGTTCGAGCATCAAGTAGGTAAATCAATAGAGGTATATATTGATGATATGCTAGTTAAGTCCCTGCATGTAGAGGACCATTTGACCTATTTGCAGGAAACTTTCGACATTCTCAAAAGCTACAACATAAAGCTCAACCTCGAGAAGTGCGCCTTCAGAGTGGGTTCGGGAAAATTCCTGGGTTTCATGGTTTCAAATAGGGGGATCGATATCAATCCCGACAAAATAAAGGCCATCGAAGAAATTACGGTTGTGAACAATGTAAAGGCCGTCCAACGGCTAACAAGGCAGATAACGGCTCTGGGCAGATTCATATCAAGGTCATCAAACAAAAGCCATCATTTCTTCTCTTTACTCAAAAGAGAGAGCAACTTTGAATGGACTTCAGAATGCCAACACGCCCTAGAAGAACTAAAACAATACCTGACCAGCCCACCTTTGTTGCACACGCCAAAGGAGGATGAAACACTATACATGTACCTGGTCGTATCTGAAATAGCGGTAAGCGGCGTACTAGTTCGAGAGGAGCAAGGTAAACAATTTCCTGTTTATTATGTAAGCCGAACCCTGGGGGACGCCGAAAATCGATATCCCCATCTAGAAAAATTGGCTCTCGCACTAATAAGAACCTCGCGTAAGCTGAAGCCCTATTTTCAATGTCAACGTATCTGCGTTCTATTGACGTACCCCCTCTAGAGCATACTGCATAAACCCGAGCTATCGGTCCTGTTGGCCAAATGGGCCATCGAACTCGGAGGGTATGATATCGAGTTTCAACCTCGAACGGCCATCAAGTCCCAAATTCTGGCGGACTTTATGGTTGATTTCTCACCATCCCTCGTACCCGAGGTAGAGAGGGAACTTTTATTAAAATTAGACACATCCTCCGGGGTATGGACCCTGTTCACAGATGGTGCCAAAAACATAAGAGGATCCGGGCTAGGTATAGTCCTAAAGCCACCCGTTGGCGGCGTAATAAGACAATCCATAAAAACCGCAAAATTGACTAACAATGAAGCCGAGTATGAGGCTATGATTGTAGGTTTAGAGTTGGCCAAAAGCTTGGGAGCCGAGACTGTCGAGGCAAAATGCGATTCACTCCTCGTAGTAAGCCAGGTGAATGGGAGCTACGAAGATCGAGAGGATAGGATGCAGAGGTACTTGGACAAAATCCAAATCGCATTACGTCGCTTCAAAGAATGGACCTTAGTCCATGTACCTCGAGAGTAGAATAGCGAGGTCGATGCCCATACAAATCTAGGATCTTCTGCAGAAGAAGAGGACCTACTCCTCGGAGCTGTTGTCCAATTGATTAAATCAGTGATCGAGGAAGGTCACATAGAGATTAATTCCACCAGTCTAACATGGGATTGGAGAAATAAGTATATTGATTATTTAAGAGACGAGAAGCTGCCCGCAGATCCAAAAGAATCGAGGGCCCTACAGCCAAAGCAACTCGATTCTCGCTCGACAAAAATGAGACTCTGTATAGGAGAACATTCAATGGCCCCCTGGCAGTATGCTTAGGTCCAGGTGACACAGATTACGTGCTCTGAGAGATCCATGAGGGTACCTGTAGAAATCATTCCGGCGGCGACTCCTTGATCCGGAAGGTGATTAGAGCAGGCTACTATTGGGACCGCATGGAAAAAGACACCAGAGAATTCATCCGAAAGTGCAACAAATTCTAGAGATTTGCTCCCATGATCCACCGACTCGGTGAGCAACTGCATTCTGTTTTATCACCATGGCCATTCATGAAATGTGGGATGGACATCGTCGGCCCTTTGCCGATGGCACCAGGTAAGGCCAGATTCATTTTATTTATGATTGACTACCTTTCAAAATGGGTGGAAGCATATGCCTTCGAAAAAATAAGAGAAAAGGAAGTCATCAATTTCATATGTGATCACATCATATGCCGATTCAGAATCCCATCCGAAATAACGTGCGACAACGTAAGGCAGTTCATCGGGGGCAAGGTAACAAAGTTCCTTGAAGATAACAAAATCAAGAGAATCTTGTCGACGCCTTACCATCCATGGGAAAACAGCCAGGCTGAATCCACGAATAAAACCATCATTCAGAACTTAAAGAAGAAACTAGAGAGAGCCAACGGAAAATGGAGAGAAACGCTGCCCGAGGTGCTATGGGCATATCGAACAACTTCAAAATCAAGCACTAGGGAAACACCTTTCTCTCTAGTATACGTCGCCGAGGCTTTGATACCAGTGGAAGTTGGGGAGCCGAGCACTAAATTTCAGCATACTAATGAGGGCTCGAACAACGAGGCCATGACAACGGCCCTCAAACTACTCAATGAAAAGCGGGAAGCCTCGCTGATCCAGATGGCCGCCCAGAAGTAGAGAATCAAAAGATACTATAATAGGAGAACAAATCTCCGATATTTCTGGATCGGGGACTTAGTCCTAAGGAAGGTTTCTCTCAACATCCGAAACCCTAATGAAGGAAAGTTAGGCCAGAACTGGGAAGGACTATACCGTGTCCTCGGAATAGTCAGCAAGGGAACCTATAAGCTTGGCACCATGGAGGGCGAACAGCTTCCGAGCAACTGGAATATATCAATGCTAAAATGGTATTACTGCTAGGGCACTCGATCGAAAAATTCCACAAAAATCCTCAAGCAAACGTTGCACTCTTTTTCTTCGACCGAGCTTTTTCCCAAAAAGGGTTTCATCGGCAAGGTTTTTAACGAGGCAACGTCCACGCGTAACCTAAAGAGGACCCAACAAGCTTACAAGGCTTTCTTTTGCAATCAACCTCGAACACTGGAGGGCACCCCATTTAAAGGTCATCCACTTTGAGGAACCAGGGAACAACTAACTAAGTTCCAATAGGAAACAATGTACCAGATCAAATGGTCAAAAGAGTCGTGTCCGCACAAGCCGGGCTCACGGCATTAAAACAACATGTACTTATGCCAAACAATCATAGAATGTCTTTCGCCAAAGCATTTGGTACTCCAAAGAAAATTCAGCATTTTCACAGCAAGGACCCCTCCGTCGAGAACGCTCCAAAATACTCAGAGACTAGCATCAATAGTTCGGCACCCGCATGGCCTCAGGGTCAGAGCTCCATATCCATAAGCCCTCAATGAGGCAACTCTGAGATTACGGGTAATGGCCTCCAAGCCTAAGAAAACTTGATGACTCGAAGATTGTCACCAATCGCCATTCGTTAAAAAACCCAGGGTCGTAAGACCCCAAGCGGGCAGACCCGGTCTCAAATAAAAACTCGCATCGAGTATCAACAACTACACCTGTAAGACCTCAACCGAATGGAAAAGCTATAAGACCTCAACAGGCATGAAAAACTATAAGATCTCAATAGGCATGAAAATACTGTAAGATCTCAGCGGCATGGAAAAACTGTAAGACCTCAACAGACATGAAAATTTGTAAGACCTCAATAGGCATGAAAATACTGTAAGACCTCAACGGCATGGAAATACTATAAGACCTCAAAAGGCATGAGATTTTTGTAAGACCTTACTACAGGCATAAACTCAATCCCAAAGTTTAGGTTATATGTCGCATTTGTAAGACTCCTGAAAGGTCATACCTTCGATATAGACGCCTAAACTACCACACTCATGATTAAAAATGGCTCCAGCCAAACACAAATGACTACGGTCATACGGCTGTACCACCTGAATTAGCGCGACTCGGGGACGCCCGACCATCGCTATAAAATCACAGGCCATTACTTCGAATCTACTTCGAAAAGAACCGGTTAAACAGGCTACCCTCGACAGGTAAACGAGCTTCGACCATGTCAGCTCCAAATCATAGGGCTTTGAGCTACTCAGCCTACGAGCTAAACCTTCCGAGGTGCTCGAACATCGTCGCAAACGACATGAAATCGAGGTTCTTCCCGAACTGACAATGGGTTAGGCAAAATTATTTCAAAAAGTCCTTAACGAGAGGAAAACAAAGCCTAACGAGCCTCAGGGCCACACACTGAAAGGTCGCAATGACCAAAAGCGTAAGAGCCACTGTCGCCAGCTATAAATTTTGAAAGCTTGAGGGTCAAAATGAGTTCAAGTTGTAGCCCGACTCGGAGACCAAACCAAAAATAGTTAACTATACATGCTTAAGGGCAAAGCATAAGAGCCGTCGTCACCAGCCCACGTAAATACAAACTTGAGGGTCAATTGCGCTCGAGTCGAAACCCGACTCGGAGACTGAACCCAAAATGGTTAAAACACAAATGCCCAAGGGCAAAATGCGAGAACCATTGTTGCCCGCACGTGCAAAAATAGAAGCTTGAGGGTTGAATGAGCTCGAGGCAAAGCCCGACTCGGAGAATAAACCCAAAACAGTTAAGAGAAGCTTAAGAGCTCTAACGCTAGCTTACATTAAAGGTCGCATCGACCAGGTGTGTAAAAGCCTCCGACCCTACCTGACGAGCCCCAGGGCCGTATCACGAATCTAAAGATTCTTGCAAACTTTAAAAATAGGAACACCCGACCGAATTCCGGACAAAAAAGGGGAGTGGAAGAAACAAAGCCACATGGTTTACTTTATACATATGCCAGTATGAAAGTACTATATACAAATTGGGAAATCGGCAGGAAAATCAATAGGATCCTAATCTATTGTCGAGCCTACATTATCAATGGCTCCCCAAAGGTTGCACCCTGACAACTATGAGTCCCCCGACAGCCTCTTCTCAACGGCATCTTCTCTCCCCGGGGATCCACCATCATTCTTAGCACCACCTGAGTTGCCATCTGACACACGTCCAACGGTCTGCTTTCGGGAAACCGGCCAGGAACGATCCACAACTCAAGGTAAATTCGGGCTAGCCCCCTCAGACGCCCTCTCAACGCAAGTATTTGCGACAATAGCTCCCTCCCCGTGCAAGGATACAAGCGCCCCGTCTTCGGCTTTGATCCGAGATAGTGCAGCCACCAGTTCGAAATGGAGACCTTTGTACTTGTCACTATCCTCCTTCGCATCCTAGAGTTGACACTCGACTAAGGTTACCTTCCACTGGAGGGTGTCCCTCTCGGAAGTCATTTCGTTTATGTACCAACTGAGCTCAGAAATTTTAGCATCTCTGGCCCAAAGCTCCCCTCTCAGCATGGCGTTTTCCTTCTCAAACTGCACAAATCAGGTCTGAGATGTTAAAAGCAATAAAATCTCACAAAGATTCAAATAATAGTAAATGGGGGATGAGTAAGTTGCTCGGTAAGATAGGCTTTCTCAAGCTCACAACGGTTTACCTCATCCTGGTATTGGGCGAGAACCTAGCTATAAAGCGTTTTAGCCTGAAGCCACGAAAAAAGGGCAAGTTAGAATAACAAAGATCGGAGCAGCCCAGAGCGGCGGACGAGTTTAGAAAAAATTACCCACTCGCAAAGTCTACCCATCGCGCCAAAAACGAATGAAGCATCAACCTCGGGACCTCCCTCGAGAACAGTCGGCAACCTCCCGAGCGCATCTCCGCCTTTGACTAGTGCACCTGCTCCAGAAGGCTCTTCACACGGGTCATCTTGCATTCCATGTGGCGGTAGGATCACTCCATGAGGGGAATCAACAATGATCACAGGGCTAATAGGACCAGTCAAAGCCTCCGCCCCTTGTTCACCCTGGATCCCAGAGCTGGGCCCCTCCGAACTGCCCACCAAGGGCGCCTCAACTCGTGGAGAATTCTAACGACTAGCCAACTCGGGGGTAGTGCTCGATACTCCATCTGTTTCCCCTTCACCGCAAAAGTGGGCCACAACGGCATCAAGCTTGGGCTCGGAAGCCTCCATCCCCACGGCCCGAAGATCAGCCGAGTCTATACACTCCTTGGGGGCCATCGGGAAGCTGCTTTCCCCCTCACTTTCAGCTCGAGGGTTTCCCGCTGTTTACAAGGTTAGAGCTGCTAGGTCAACCTTGGATTCTACCGCCTTAACCCTCTTGAACTCCGAAGGCCGGACCGGCAGGCCCCCCTTCCTTCTCTACTTCTCGCCAGGCACTAGGACGTCCCCTTCAACGGGTGGTGCCTCCTTAGTCAAAGGGACTTCCCCCAGACCTACGCAAATGCAAAAGTTAAACACAAAGAATGAAGAATGCTACTAATAGTAGTTTGCGTCAAAGTATACGGATGTAACAAGGTTCAAAGCTTACCATGATCTTTGGCTTCCCACCGAGCTCGGGATAAATCTGGCCACACTCATTCGGCATATGGGCAAATTGAGTATAAGTGGCCGACCCAGCTCCGGAGGTCCAAAACCGCACAAGGGTAGGTTGCTATGGCTAAAAAAGCAAGAAGAATAGAGTTAGATACTTGAAGAAATATTGCCAAAAAGAAGCGAAGGAAGACCCGACAACACATTTACTTACGCCCAATGTTCCACTTCTCAGGGAACGACATCATTTCCGCCGGAACCAGGTCAGAAGTCCTCACTTGAACTTAATCGGCTTATCCATCCTTCATTCCCAAGCTCCTCGGCACAGGCAAAAAGAAACCTCGGGGCTCGATAGTGAAGCTTGATTAAGCCCCCTCGGAGGAGACGGGGGCTATACATCCAAACTAGATGGTTAAGGGTGAAGGGCATCTCCTCCATCATGTTTGAGTAATGACTTATCATATAAACAACGCGCCAGAATGAAGGATGAATTTGGCCCAAAGTTACCTGGTAACGTCGACAGAAGTCGAGAATCATGGGGTCTATCGGGGGCGAGGATGGCCCCACCGGCCCCAAGGTGAATGGGTAGGTGTACACACTCAGAAAGACGGCTTTGTGAGCCATAATATCTTTCTCCCAAGCAGGAATATCCACAAGCAAAGTATCCCCCAGTGGAAATCAGCCCTCACTCTCCCAACGTCTATTACCGAGCTGATATGCCGAGTCACAGGCTCGCGACGCTCTGGCTTCGAAAAAGGTCTCTCGAGGAGTTGTAGCCACTTCACCTTGAGAAAGAAGCGAAGAGGATGAGCCCGCAACCTCCTGGGAAGCAGAGGCGGAAGTTTTTGCCATCCTTAGAAGATTTTGAAAGAAGAAAAAGAGTGCGTTCCTTAGAGAGAACAAGAGCAGAGGAAGAACGAACCTTATCAGGGGTTTGAGCACGCAATGGGTTATAGAAAGGAAGAAGGGGAGTATTTATAAAAGCACCATGTGCGCATTAAAGGAGGCCAAGAGGCAGCCAACTCCCATAGTCAATGAAGAAACCAGCAGGAACAGCGTGCATATTGCATCCTGGCACCACGTAGCCATCGCCGATTGCAAAATCATCGAAGAAGGAAGAAATTCAAGGTCATTTCTTATTGTTTCTTACCACTTTCATCTAAGAGATGCGAAGACTATCTGTATGCGGTAAAATCGGGGGCCTGATTTCCCGGTCATTAGGTTGCCTCGCGGGCATGCTTCTCGAGGCTCGAAGCCAAGGTCGAGACCTACCCTCGGGAGTCGTCGGGTACCGGCCCCAGGGGGAATTGCATACCAATGGCTATATTACGAGAGAGGGGAGTTCCCAAGATGAATGGATAGCGCTGGCAGAACCTAGTATCGCGTCTGGCCGTCCCATCCCCATACCTTTATAATTAATGCACTCTTGTACCATGTTTGGGGATCCCCTCCTATGTAAGGGGGATCCTTGGCACTTTGTAAACTCTTTTGCTACAACTATTCTATAGAAGATTAATGACAACTCTCTCTCTTTTCTCTCTAACTTACTCGCTCGAGACTACCTCTCTCATTTATTGCTTTCATACTTGTTCTTCATTTATTGTTCAATATCGGCGTAAAGAGTCTCCTTTAATTATATTCTAACTGTTAGTCCCTTCCCAGATACCCTCGATAGCTCAAGCCCGATCCTAGACATCGACCTCGAGGCCCTTCATCGGTTAAGCCCGAGGCCCGGACATCTAACTCATCGGTTTGATTGTAACATTGTTTTAGCTCACATTTCACCTTTATCTTCACATATCTAGCATCCACTGCTCTAACAACTAGCACAAAAATAGATCACGTATTTTTAGAGTCCCATCAACAAATTTAATTGTTATTACCATTTTCACGGTAAACATACGCCAAATTGAGGAGTCAATCATATATATATATATATATGTATGTATATGGGATATGGGAAAGGTTATGGCATTATATACGCACCATCACCTGATCAGCTGGTATACATTGATGATTTGCCCACAGTGGCCGAGATGATATGATGGGATGCCCTCAGAGGTTGGATGATGTTATGAACACATATACCCATGCATGGTATGACATTCATATGCATATGCATGGTATGACATTATAAAAATGAAATGATCCACAGAGCTATGCAAACATACATGTCGAGTCTTTTACTCCATGTTTCTTTTATGTCTAATGTTTAATGATTTTCTTTCCTTACATACTCAATACATTATTTGTACTGACATTCCTTTTGCCTGGGGACACTGCATTTCATGCCCGCAGGTCCTGATAGACAGGTCGAGAGCCCTCCAAGTAGGCTATCAGCTCAGCGAAAGATGTTGGTGCGCTCCATTTGCTTCAGAGTTGCTTGTTTGGTTAGTATGATTTAGATGTATATTGCTTGGTACGGTGGGACTCTGTCCTGACCTTATGAAAATTATGTGTTCTTAGAGGCTTGTAGACAGATGTCATGTACGTAAAAGATTGTATGGCCTTGTCGGCCTATATTCAGTGTATGAGTGGTTATTTTGACCTTATAGGCCCGTATATCTTATGCATAAATTGGTATTACATGTTGTATTCTACCTATTTTACGGTAGCCTCTCCGGATCAGTTATCTGTGATAATATGATACGAAAAGATACGTTATGTTGGTACTCGGTTGAGTAAGGTACCTGATGCCCGTCGCGACCCATCGGTTTGGGTTTTGAGTTCATATCACAAAATTGAATTGGGAGCTCGGTAGGAGGTGAAATTTGGAGAGATTTTGGAGGACCTCTTTCTTGAAGGTTCCAAGGTATGAACCGACCTACATATTAAAATAGAAAGAGTTAATTAAAGAAACCAGCTAGGATTATCATAAGAGGTTACGTTATCAACATCTTTTCTTAATTTTTTTAATTGTTTCAAAATATCTTTTTTTTGTCGTCTATTCACATTGCCTGCTTATGTCCAGATGGAGATGGTGCATTTGTCGGATGTTGGGCCTTTGTTACAGCTTCTTCAATGATGTATTTAACTTTGTCTGGCAAAGTCATTCTTGAAAGCTCTTCTGGAGCTTCGAGGATGTTGGTGAACTGAGTGAAAAAATGTGAGGGACCTAGTCATAATATGTATAAAATGTGTAGACAATTTGTATTAAATTGTCTGCCTAGAAGTGAAAAATATTTACCTGATCCATAATGGTTTGAACATTCTATCTTCCAATGCAGATATCCAAATATCTTGTCCTTACTAGCTACCCAGTTAAGTATGCAGGGGATCAAATTTCCAACCCTTGTAGCTATATCAGTGTTGACTGTAGAGCAACACTCATACAACCATATTTGCATAGCGGGTGCAAAACCTCGAATGAGATAAAATGCATAGAAGGGTTGAGCTTGTGCCTAATGGACTGAAGCAATTATTTATAAGCTTCGATACCCCATGCGAAATTCGCATACTACCCCGAGTCCACCAAGTAGAACCTAAAATGGTCTATTAAAACATTATCTTTCTCTGAAGGACAGATGAAAAATTCTATTAGATAGAGAATACACAGTTTGACTGCATCCTCATCATTCACCCAACTATAGCCGGTTACAATTTGCTTCAAGTATGACTTCTCAACTTTTTTCTTGTTCGAAAAATAGCTCCTTATTATTTTACTGTCATACTTAGTTTTGTAACCAAAGTCCGTTACTTATGTAAAATATATAAGGTCAGTGATAAGGGAAAACTCCCTCAACCCAAAGTTTAGCCTCTCACTCTTTATCTCTGCTGTAAAAAATATCAGAACTGGATCTGTTCAATTCACACTTCATGAGAAGGTGAATTGCTTGATTTTGGATACATATTTTGGGAAGGAAACGAAAATGCCCAAAACATGCCTTCTTAAATAACTTTAACCCATTTTCAGACAATAACACCTTGATTTGGCCAGGAACATCAAGGGTTGGATAATGTCTGGAACCTAGTGATGCCATAATCAACATCATGTGGTGCAAAAATTATTCGATTCTGCACCAAAAGGAACAGTAAGTTTAATAAAACTTGTTTGAAGACCAAAAAATAAACTAAATACATTTCTACTACAATTTAGCTACAATCAGAAAGACATTAATACATTGCATACAAGTAAGTTACAAAATTAGTAAATATATATAACAACTGACTATATTGAAGCTACAAATACATTGATAAAATTATGTTTAGAGCAAGAAATTAGAAAGTAATAACTAGACATAATATATAATTTCTTTACAGAAAATGAAACTAACATCCATAAAATAGAGCAAATAATAACCAATAAAACCAACTAAATCATTTAGTACAATCCCTAACAAAATAATTTCAAATAATATGCAAGAAATCTACAATTTTCAGGAAAATATAGAAAAGTTGATAACCAACAACAAATATACACAATGTAGATAAAATTTCTACAAACACAAAACAACAAAAATATATGTATAGTCATGAGAATGAGAACAGGTTTGGTAACTTCAAAAAAACAAAAATTGTAACTACTAAAATTTTACCTTCTCCAGTGACTGTTGGGTATAGTTTTAGGTGATTTTTTAACCTTCTTCTTTTTTGAAGGTTTGACAGTAGGAGAAACTTTGATTTTTGTTGCAGGTTTCGGGATAACCTCTTTTTCGACGAAATCATCATCACGAGCAATTTCTTTACCCTTCCGCTTTACTAATTTAGCAGATGTCGAAGCTTCACCGGCATCTTTGTCATGCTTAAGTTTTGTTCGAGCTTCTGCCCTAGCTTCACGAGGCGAAAGCTTGGACTTTGTCTCTGGTTTTGCATGTGCCGATTTCACTATTTTTTGGGTGAATCCTATGAGAAAACACCCAAATCAAAAGTAGCAATATCACCAACATTAGCTTTTTTAGGGCTGTTCTTCAGAACTCCTTTCTTCTTCATTACAAAGGAAGGAAAAATTTAAGCTACTACTATTTTCGTAGGATTTAGAACGAGAATTCAAAAAGATTAAGAGAGATTATAAAAGATTATTTAAGAAAAATGGAAGAGAGTGTTAATAGAGGGCTAGTGTACAGAACCGTGGGGGTGTGGAGAGAGAAACCTGGGGAGAATGAGATATGTACGTTAGAGAGATTATATGAGTTAATTGATTCTCATTAAATTCCTAAAATGTATATAATTGATAAATTCTATATGCCTATGTAATTAAATTAAAACTTGAGTAGGGAGAGTAATAAAGTTTTAAATAGTGTATAGAAAGGTAAAAATCCCATACAATTATATTTTTAGCTTAATTTTCAAATTGTAAGTGATAACCAAAAAATAGATTGTAAATTAAAGTGATTCTGTAGTGATTATTTTCTATGAAATAAGGGGAATTATTTAGCTGAATCGATGAAACTGTTGTGGTTACAGATCTATTGTATCTGAGCCGAGGGTCTCCCGGAAACAACCTCTCTATCCCTTTGGGGTAGGAGTAAGGTCTGCGTACATCCTACCCTCCCCAGACCCTACTAGTGGGGTTCTACTGGGTGGTTGTTGTAATAAAACTGTTGACATTTTTGGTACGATACGTTTATATATATATATATATATATATATATATATATATATATATATATATATATATATAATAAAGGTTCATAAAGATTTATCTCATACAAAATATGAGCAACTTGAGTTGTTATGCAATTAGTAATTATAACTATAAAACATTGTTTTTTTCCCATTACAAAGCATAATTGGAAATTAATTTTGAATTAATAGGATCTTTAATTGATATGAGTTAGAATGTCTAATTAATTTATTCAAACAAACTATACAAAATTTGTAAATAAGTTAATTTTACACTGATAATCGTATATGTGATATTGTAAATAAAAAATCAGAAATTTTAATTTGGAATTGTTTATCAAGAATGCATGAACTTCTATTATCACATGACTTCAAGAATAGATACATGCATGTGAGAAAGCATTGCTCAAATCACAAGCAAAATTACATGTGCATCTTGATACTGTAAGAGTTTATGATAAAGAATATAGCATAATGGCTTCGTTTATAAAAGTGGTCAGCTCCTCGGTATTCTAATTTATTTTGGTATCAAATATTTGAGAGAAACAATGCCAATTGATTTACAAAATAGCCAATAAATTAAAAAAATCTAATCCTAAACCTAAACAAATACATAACATAAAGAATGTACACAAAGAAAAACCTAAAGAGTAAAGAGTCCTGAACCTAAAGGAAAGTCACACGTCAGTAAAAAATTCTAATCCTAAACAAAGGAAAACTTAATCCTAAACCTAAATACAGGATATTTTTTTATTTTTTATAAATATTATTAATGTTTACAATTATAATTATATCCAATACAAAAGGTACCTATGAAGGGTAAAAAAGTGAATAACTTTTTGATATAAATGAAAAACGAAGTCTGCTTTCACATTATGTAATTGAAGTTTATCCCAAAAAGGTGTTAATCTTACCAAAGGATTTTTCGTTTTTGAGTTAAAAGGCATGGTAATCGGAACAACATTAGCAAACCGCAATGAAGGTGAAGTTAAAAAAATATAGAAGGGATAAAGTTGATAAATGTACTAATTTGAATGGTCGCCGAAAACACCAGAGACCGGGGCTTCACTCCAGAGCCACAACCAATCCACTATTCCACAAATTGACACAATTAGATTCGAGGGCGGTAGTGCCCAAATTCTCCTCAAAATGTTCTCATTTCCTCTTTTTTCGATCCTTTATAGAGTCTACATAATATCTTTCGGCATTAACTACTTCAGTCAAATCTCTCTATAACAGCCTTATTTATAAACCTCTCTATAACAGCCTTATTTGTTCTAAATATTTTTGAATACTATAGCGAGGTGCTGTTATAGAGAACATATATTATAACATAACATGAAAATTAATTCCGGAAAAGCTTGGCTTTCATAGTGAAGTGTTGTTATATAGGGATGTTGTTTGTCACGATCCAAGTTCTCCCTCCGTGAACTGTCGCGACGGCACGTAGTCTCTACGACTAGGTAAGAGTCTTACCGTAAGACTAAAAATTTGCGGAAAAAGGAATTTAAACGTACAAACTAACCATCTAACAGGTATATATATAGATAAAGTGTTTAAGATGCCGCTCGGCATATACAATAATAACACTCTCGACCAATAATAACACTCCCAAAATCCGGAATCTCACTGAATCACAAGCTAAAGAAAAATACATATGGTTTCTAACTCCAGAAGTCTAATAACAAAGGAAATACAGGAAAAAAAAACCTATAACTGAAAGGAGAATAGAGAGGGACTGTGGACGCTGCAGATATACCTCAAAATCTCTGGACCATCTCGCCTCACGGATAGTATGGCTGAGCAGAAGAACCTGGATCCACACACGAAAAACATGTGCAGGAAAGGGCATGAGTACACCACAATGGTACCCATTAAGTGCCAAGCCTAACATCGATCGAGTATTAACGAGGAAGGTCAGGGCCCTACTGATTATATATATATATAAGTAAAATACTAATAGTCGATAAAGAAAAAAAAATTCACAGAAAGAAATAACTCAGTACACGAAGATATCAATAGGGGATCTCCCAGGATATCGTCCCGTAGTCCCAAACGTAAATGTGCAGAGGATCTCCCAGGATATCGTCCCGTAGTCCAAATCGTAAATATGTAGGGAAATCTCCCGGAGTACCGATCCGTAGTCCCAAAGTAAATATCCAGTACGGGGGGATCTCCCGAGATATCGTCCTGTAGTCGCAATTATAAATGTGTAGGGGGATCTCCCGGAATACCGATCTGTAGTCCTAAAGTAAACATGCAGGGGGATCTCCCGGAATATCGATTCGTAGTCCAAAAATAAATACACAACAATTTCCAGAAAGAATCCTACATTTCTATTCAAGTTCGTACCAGGAAAACAAGAAATTTCTACTCTAAACATGCTACACAAAATCCAAGTAAGCAGTTAAAGCAGGTAAGACAGTTAAGTCACATAAGCATGTTTTCCTAAGCTAAATAGGAGACTTCATATACTAGTGTTGCTCAGTTAAAAGAAAATATAGATATTTAATTAATGAAAACGGGGTCTTTCTACAATTAGCACATGTACGCACTCGTCACCTCACGTACACAACATTCATATAATAATAGTACCAAAATCCTAAGGGGAATTCCACCACACAACGTTAGGCAAGCCACTTACCTCGAACCAGCTCAAAAATCAATCTGATATCATGTTCTTGCCACGAGTATCCAACTTCGAGTGACCCAAATCTAATCAAATCAATATCATAACGTAAATACAACTACAAACAACGAATTTAGCTAATGAAATCAAAGCTAAGGCAAGAAAATAGAAAATTGTCCAAAAATCCTCCCGGGACCCACGTCTCGAAATCAAGTAAAAGTCATAAATTATGAACACTCATTCACTCACGAGTCTACCCATACCAAATTCACTCAAATACAATACCAAAATCTCGATCAAAATTCCAAAATTAGGCCTAAGAACTTTTCTCAATTTTTCTCAATATTTTATCCTAATCCGAAATTAGATGATGAATTCATGTTTAGATTAATGAGATATAATCAAAAAGGAGTTAGGAATTATTACCCACAAACTTCCTCCGAAAATCTCTCCAAATTTCGCCTCTTACCGAGCTCTCAATCCAACTTTTGAGTTATGAACTCAAACCCTCGATTTTGGAATTTAAATTCTGCCTAGATGCGTTCTTCTTCGCGAACGCGAGACCACTATCACGAACGCGATGAATAAAATCCCACTGGCCAAATTTCCTCTTTCGCGAATGCGAGGGTCCACTCGCGAATGCGTAGCTTCAGCTGCCAGGACCTTCGCGAACGCGACCCCTTACTCACGAACGCGTAGAGAAACTTCCTGGGGTCCCCAGCTGCTCCGCCTTTCCTCTTCGTGAACGCGCTCAGCTCCTCACATTCGCGATGCTTCCACTGGCCAGCCTTCGCGAACGCGAAGAACAATTGTCTGCAACAGAAAAACCAAAAAATCTGCTATCTTTCTAAGTCCAGAAATGACCCGTTGAGATTCCTAAACACACCCGAGGCCCCCGAGACCTTAAACAAACATACCAATCAATCCTAAGAAACCATACGAACTTAGTTGAGCCCTCAAATAACACCAAACAACACAAAAATCACGAATCACCCTCCAATCCAAACTTAATGAAGTTGAAATTTTAAAATCTTACAATCGATGCTGAAACCAACCAAACCATGTCCGATTGATCCCAAATTTTGCACACAAGTCATATTCAACACTAAGGACCTATTCCAACTTTCAAAATCGGAGTCCGACCCTAATATAAAAAATTTCACTACCAGCCCGAAACTCCAAAAATTCAACTTTTGTCATTTCAAGCAAAAATGAGCTACGGACCTCCAAAACACAATCCGGACACGCCCCTAAGCCCAAAATCACCCAACGGAGCTAACAGAATCAATAGAATTCCATTCCGGACTCGTCTTCATAGTGTTCCAACTACAATCCAAATTCTAAGGCTTAAGTTCTCATTTAGGGACTAAGTGTCCCAAAACACTCCGAAACTCAAAATGAATCATCTTGACAAATCAAAATAGCAGAAATAAACATGGGGAAAGTAGCTAATAGGGGATCGGGGTGTTAATTCTCAAAATGACCGGCTGGGTCGTCACATCCTCCCCCTCTTAAAACATTCGTTCGTCCTTGAACGAGCATAGAGACCTACCTGAAGTGGTGAAAAGATGAGGGTAACGGCTACGCATATCCTTCTCGGTATCCCAAGTCTCCTTCTCGACTGGCTGACTCCGCCACTAAACCTTTACTGATGCAATACTCTTTAACCTCAGCTTTCGAACCTACATGTCCAATATAACCACTGGCTCCTCAATATAATATAGATCCTTGTCCAGCTGGACTGAACTAAAATCCAACACGTGCGACGGATCACCGTAATACCTCCGGAGCATCGAAACATGAAATACCGAATGAACTTCTGCCAAGCTGGGAGGTACGGCAAGCTCATAAGAAACCTCCCCAACACGTTGCAACACCTCAAAGGGACCAATAAACCTTGGGCTCAATTTTCCTTCTTCCAAAATCTCATAATGCCCTTCATAGGCAAAAACTGAAGCAAGACCCGCTCTCCAACCATATAGGAAACATCACAAACCTTCCGGTCCGTATAAATCTTCTGTCTGGACTGGGCTGTGCGGAGTCTATCTTGAATCACCTTAACCTTCTCCAAGGCATCCTGAACTAAGTCTGTGCCCAATAATCTGGCCTCGCCCGGCTCAAACCAACCCACCGGGGACCCACACCGCCTACCATACAGAGCCTTATACGGTGCCATCTGAATGCTGGACTGATAACTGTTATTGTAGGCAAAATTCGCAAGTGGCAAGAACTGATCCTAAGAACCTCCAAACTTCATTACACATGCACGGAGCATATCCTCAAGAATCTGAATAGTGCGGTCGGACTATCTGTCCGTCTGAGGGTGAAATGTTGTGCTCAACTCCACACGAGTACCCAACTCATATTGTATGACTCTCCAGAATCATGATGTGAACTGAGTACCTCTATTTGAAATGATGGAAACTGGAATACCATACAGACGAACAATCTCCCAGATATAAATCTCTGCCAACCGCTCTGAAGAATAGGTGGTACACACAGGAATGAAGTGCACAAACTTTGTTAGCCGAGCCACAATCACCCAAATGGCATCGAACTTCCTCAAAGTCTGTGGAAGTCCAACTATAAAGTCCATGGTGATTCGATCCCACTTCCACTCCGGAATCTCTATCTCCTGAAGCAGGCCACCCGGTCTCTGGTGTTCATACTTCACCTGCTGACAATTGAGGCACCGAGCTATAAACCCAACTATATCTTTCTTCATCCATCTCCACCAATAGTGCTGCCTCAAATCCTGGTACATCTTCACAGCACCCAGATGGATGGAATACCGGGAACTGTGGGCCTCCTCTACAATCGACTCCCGAAGTCCATCAACATTGGGTACACATATCTGACCCTACATCCTCAATACCCCGTCATCACCAATGGTCACATCTCTAGCATCACCATGCAGAACCTTGTCCTTGAGGACAAGCAAATGAGGATCGTCATACTGATGCTCTCTGATGCGATCAAACAAGGAAGACCGAGAAATCACACAAGCTAGAACCCGACTGGGCTCTGAAATATCTAACCTCACAAACTGGCTGGCTAGGGCTTGAACATCCATTACCATGGGCCTCTCTACTGCTAGTAGATATACCAAACTCTCTGCCCAGCGACTCAAAGCATCAGCCACCACATTGGCCTTTCCCGGATGGTACAATATAGTGATGTCATAATCCTTAAGCAGCTCTAACCACCTCCTATGACGCAAATTTAGGTCCTTCTTCTTGAACAGATGCTGAAAACTCCGGTGATCAGTTTAAATATCACAAGGAACATCGTACAAATAATGGCGCTAGATCTTTAAGGCGTGAACAATAGCAGCTAACTCGAGATCATGGACAGGATAATTCTTCTCAGGCACTTTCAGTTGTCGGTACGTGTAGGCAATCACCCTATCGTCCTGTATCAATACCGCCCCAAAGCCAATCATCGAGGTATCACAATAGATAATATAAGATCCCGAACCTGTAGGCAATATCAATACTGGTGTTGTAGTTAAAGCTGTTTTGAGCTTTTGAAAGCTCTCCTCACACTCTTCCGTCCACCTGAACGGAGCACCCTTCTGGTCAGCCTGGTCATAGGTGCTGCAATAGATGAAAATCCCTCAACGAATTGATGGTAATAAACCGCCAAGCTAAGAAAACTACGAATCTTTATGGCTGAGGATGGTCTGGTCCAACTCTGCACTGCTTCTACTTTTTTCGGATCCACCTTGATCCCTTCACTCGATACTACGTGACCCAAGAACGCCACAGAATACAACCAGAACTCACATTTTGAGAACTTTTCATACAATTTCTTTTCTCTTAAGGTCTGAAGCACTGCCTTCAGGTGCTGCCCATGATCTTCCCGACTCCAGGAGTATACCAAAATGTCATCAATAAAGACAATGACAAACAAGTCAAGATATGATCGGAATACACTGTGCGTCAAATGCATAAATGTTGTTGGGCTATTTGTCAACCCAAATGACATAACAAGGAACTCATAATGACCATATCGAGTCCTGAAAGCAGTCTTCAGGATGTCTGGCTCCTGAATCTTCAGCTGATGCTAACCTGAATGCAAGTCAATCTTAGTAAACACTCGAGCACCCTGTAACTGATCAATCAGATCATCAATACGAGGCAAAGGATACTAGTTCTTCACTATAACTTTGTCCAATTGGCGATAATCAATGCACATACGCATAGAACCATCCTTTTTATTCACAAACAAGATAGGAGCACCCCAAGGCGACACACTGAGCCAAATAAAGCCCTTATCAAGCAATTCCTACAACTGCTTTTTCAACTCCTTCAAATTAGGAGGATCCATACGATAAGGATGACTAGAAATGGGCTGAGTGTCTGGCAACAAATCAATACCAAAATCAATATCTCTGTGGGGTGGCATACCCAGAAGGTCAGGTAGAAACACATTAGAAAAATCCCTCACTACTGGGATTGAATCAACTATAGGGGTATCAATAGTGACAACTCTTATATAGGCTACATACACATCACACCCCTTCTCAACTACTTGTTGAGCCTTAAGAAATGAAATAACTCTACTAGGAGTGTGATCTAAAGTATCCCTCCACTCTACTCGTGGCACACCTGGCATAGCCAGTGTTATGATTTTGGCGTGAAAATCAAGAATAGCATAATAGGGCGACAACCAGTCCATGCCCAAGATAACATCAAAATCTACCATGCTGAGCAATAATAAATCGGCTCTGGTCTCAAAACCACTAAGAGCAATCAAACACGGCCGATAAACGTGGTCCACAATAAGATAATTTCCCACAGGAGTAGAAACATAAACAGGGGAACTCAAGGAATCCCGAGATACGCCCAAATGTGGGCCAAAATAAGAGGACACATAAGAATAAATAAAGCCTAGATCGAATAGAACTGATGCATCTCTTTGACAGACCAAAACAATACGTATGATGATAGAATCGGAGGTAACAGCCTCAGTATGGGTAGGAAAGGCATAGTATCTGTCCTGACCTCCCCCTCTAGGATGACCCCTACCAACCCGACCTCCGCATCGGGCTGGCTGAGTAGGTAGGGTGGCAGCTAGTGCTGTAATCATAGTCTGAGGACCTGGTGGAGTACGTTGTGGCTGAGAAGGCTGTGAAGGTGCACCCCTCCTAAGTCTAGTGCAATCCCTCACCATATGGCGTGTGTCACCACACTCAAAAAAAGCTCTGGGAAGACGTGGCAGTTGTGACTGGCTCTGGCCCGGTCTGCTGGACTGACCACTGAAAGCACCCGGTGTAGGAGGCACACTAGATACTGAATGTGCATAATAGGGCTCGTGAGGTCTAGGAGGAACTGGAATACCACTGGCTACTGGAATAGCTAAATGAACGGCACGACTCATATAACCCCTACCATGACGAACTGCAGCTGGAGCACGGGCACCAGAATAATGGCCCGACTCTCAAGACCTCTTGGCCTCTCTCTCCTCTCTATACCGAGTAAGCATGCCCTCTACTCTCCTAGCAATGCTCACCACCTGCTGATAAGCAATATCCATCTCCAACTCCCGGGCCATGCTAGACTTGATGCTGGGAATGAGCTCCTTAATAAACTGGCAAACTCTCTTACGAACTGTAAAAACCAAGGCTGGTGCATGTCTAGCCAAGTCAGTGAAACAGACAGCATACTCTAAAACAGTCATAGTACCCTGGTGCAAATGCTCAAACTCTGCACGCCATGCATCCCTAGGGCTCTGAGGAACAAACTCCCTCAAGAACATATCTGAAAACTAGGTTCTTGTAAGGGAAGCTACCTCAGCTGGACTATCCAACTCAAAAGTACGCCACCACTGATAGACTGCTCCTCGAAGCTGGAAGGCAGTGAAAGAAACCCCACTTGATCCCAATATACCCATAGTGTGGAGGATACAGTAGCACTCCTATAGAAATCCCAGAGCATCCTCTCATGCTAAACCACTGAATGTAGGAGGCTTGTACTTCTTGAACCTATCAAGCCTTCGTTGCTCCTCTTCCAAAGTTGATGCCCTATCCTTAGGCTGGACTGGGGCTAGAGGCAGTACCGATATAACCTCTAGGATCTGATCAACCTGAACCCGCTGCTCTGGAGTACGGGCAGCGGGAGTCTGTACTCCTCCCCCGGCCTGAGATGTGGCTGCAATAAGTGTAATCAACCCTGCCTGAGCTAGAGTGGTGTATATGCTCATGAACTATGCAAGGGTCTCCTGGAGGGCTGGAGTAGTAGTAGTAGTAGGTGTATCAAGTGCTTGGGCTTCGGCTGGAGCTACTGGTGGCTCTTCGATAGCAGCTCGCGTTGTGCTCTGGATGCACCATGTGCGCATCCTCAGCCTCTACCCCGGCCCCGACCTCTGGCGGCTCTAGTAGGGAGCGCTGGTGCCTGGTCATCTCCGGTAGCACGTGTCCTCACAATCTGTGAGAGAATAGAAGACAGAGGTTTAGAATTTAGATATCAAACATCTCGCACGACAAGGAATCAAATGAAATGGAATTTTCCTAAAAGTTACATAGCCTCTCGAAGATAAGTACAAACGTCTCTTTACCGATCCGTGAGACTCTAATAAACCGGCTTGTGATCCATGACTCCTATGAATCTAGAGCTCTGATACTAACTTGTCAAAACCCAAGTTCTCCCTCTGTGAGCTGTCTTGACGGCACCTAGTCTCTACGACTAGGTAAGCCTAACAATTTACGGAAAAAAGAATTTAAAAGTACAAACTAACCATCTAACAGGTATATATATAGATAAAGTGTTTAAGATGTCGCTTGGTATATACAATAATAACACTCTCGACTGATAATAACACTTCCAAAACCCAAAATATCATGAATCACAAGCTAAAGAAAAATACATAAGGTTTCTAACTCCAGAAGTCTAATAACAAAGGAAATACAGTGGGGAAAGCCTATAACTGAAGGGAGAATAGAGAGGAACTTCTAGGTCTGCGGACGCGGCAAATATACCTCGAAGTCTCTGGACTACCTCGCGGATAGTATGGCTGAGCAGAAGAACCTGGATCTGCACATGAAAAACATGTGAAGGAAAGGGCATGAGTACACCACAACGGTACCCAGTAAGTGTCAAGCCTAACCTCGGTCGAGTAGTGACGAGGAAGGTTAGGGCCCAACTGGATATTTATATAACAAGGTAAAACAATATGAAATGTGATAGTATAAGTAAAATACTATCAGCAATAAAGAAAAAAATAACAGAAAGAAATAACTCAGTACACGGAGATAGCAACAGAGGATCTCCCAGGATATCGTCTCGTAGTCCCAAACGTAAATGTGCAGAGGATCTCCTAGGATATCGTCGCATAGTCCAAATCATAAATAAGTAGTGGAATCTCCCGGAATACCGATCCGTATTCCCAAAGTAAATATCTAGTACAGGGGGATCTCCCGGGATATAGTTCTGTAGTCCCAATTATAAATGTGCAGGGGGATTTCCCGGAATACCGATCTGTAGTCCCAAATTAAACATGCATGGGGATCTCCCGAAATACCGATCCGTAGTCCCAAAGTAAATACACAACACTTTCAAGAAAAAATCTTACAATTCTATTCAAGTTCGTACTAGGAAAACAGAAAATTTATACTCTAAACATGCTACATAAAATCCAAGTAAGTAGTTAAAGCAAGTAAGACAGTTAAGTCACATAAGCATGCTTTCCTAAGCTAAACAAGAGGCTTCATATACTAGTGTTGCTCAATCAAAAGAAAACATAGACATTTAATTAATGAAAATAGGGTTTTTCAATAATTAGCACATGTACGCACTCGTCACCTCACGTACACAGCATTCATATAACAACAGTACCAAAATCCTAAGGGGAGTTCCCCCACACAATGTTGGGCAAGTCATTTACCTCGAACCAGCTCAAAAATCAATTTGATATCGCGCTCTTTCCACGAGTATCCAACTCCGAATGGCACAAATCTAATCAAATCAATATCATAACGTAATAACTACAAACAACTAATTTAGCTAATGAAATCGAAGCTAAGGCAAGAAAATAGAAAAATGCCCAAAATCCTCCCCGGGTCCACGTCTCGGAATCGGGTAAAAGTCACAAATTATGAATACCCATTCACTCACGAGTCTACTCATACCAAATTCACTCAAATCCGATACCAAAATCTTGATCAAAATCCCAAAATTAGGCCTAAGAACTTTTTCCAATTTTTCACTCTAAATCCGAAATTAGATGATGAATTCATGTTTAGATTAATGGGATATAATCAAAAAGGAGTTAGGAATCATTCCCACAAACTCTCCGAAAATCTCTCCAAATTTTGCCTCCTACCGAGCTCTCAATCAAATTTTTGAGTTATGAACTCAAACCCTCGATTTTGGAATTTAAATTCTGCCCAGATACGTTCTTCTTCGCGAATGCGAGACCACTATCGCGAATGCGATGAACAATATCCCACTGGCTAAATTTCCTCTTTCACGAACGCGAGGGTCCACTCGCGAACGCGTAGCTTCAGCTGCCAGGACCTTCGCGAATGCGACCCCTTACTCGCGAACTCGTAGAGCAACTTCCTGGGGTCCCCAGCTGCTCCGCCTTTCCTCTTCGCGAACGCGCTCAGCTCTTTGCGTTCGCGATAGTTCCACTAGCCAGCCTTCACGAACGCGATCTCCCCTTCGCAAACGCGAAGAAAAATTGTCTGCAACAGAAAAACCGGAAATCTGTTATCCTTCTAAGTCCAGAAATGACCCGTTGAGCATCTGAAACATACCCGAGGCCCCTAGGACCTCAACTAAACATACCAACCAATTTTAAAACACCATACGAACTTAGTCGAGCCCTCAAATCACACCAAACAATGCAAAAATCACGAATCACCCTCCAATCCAAACTTAACGAACAAAAAAACATGTAACAAAATAGGGTCTAAAATAGTGACCATTATTTTCCAAACGGTTCAACTTTTTCTTTTTTAAATAATTATAATTAATTTTTAGACCCTACATTTCTACGTGTCTGTTTATTATTGGCCCGTATTTACCCTACCCTACATTTGTTTTAACCCTGGTTAGGTTTACTTAACAATACCCAACCCGATAAAACAAACCCATTTTTTAACCCAAATCTAAACCTTTTACTCCAGTCGTCTCTTTCATCAAACAAATTCCCTTTCTCAAAAATCCCCCTTTAGTCTTACTAGGTTTTCGAACGAAAGCAAGGCTATTGTCGACGGTGGCTTCAAAATTTGATTTTGTCGGAAGATTGATGTAAATTATCAAGGTTAATGTATACGATAAAAATCAGTGGTCCGATTTTATGATCATTAAGACGCCTCATAAAGATCGCCCCCAGAAGGCTCGAAGCTCAGCTCGGGGTTTCGACCCCGAGGGTTCTCAATGATTTACCTCGGGGCAGCGTAAACCAACAACTATGGTGGATCGATGTGAAGTTCCTAAGGCACGAGACTAGAGCTGACAAAGTCTATTAGGCTAGTTCAAACCCATATCATGTCATTAAATGGCTATACCATCCCCATATCTTTGTAATAAATGTATTTGTACTATGTTGGGATTCCCCCTCTTATATAAAGGGGATCCTTGTCATTTTGTAAGACACAATATCATTACACACTACATCCAATAAAAGAACATTCTCTGTTTGATCCTATAGCTTACATTTATTGTCTTGCTCATATTTGTTATATTTCATTAATTGTTATTCATTTATTCCTCATTATTTGTCATAAAGAACCGCCATCAAATTTATCATAATTGTTAATCCTCAATCGACTGCCGTCAGTCGGGCATCTGACTCGACCTCGAGTCGTATACGCAAGCTCGAGGCCCCGACTTTGTTACACCCCATATTTTCGTACATGAAAATATGCCATAAATAAATTAATAAGAGATCGGAAGTGAGATATCACATCCTGTAGTACTACATTACGATGATGTTGCACCATGTAGTGTTGTACGTTGAATTTGTCAAAAGGTAATTGACACCAGTCCAAGGAAAAGATTATTTGGATATTATAAGGATTATGCTATTTCAAACAAGTAATAAGTAAATTCATGAAGATGAGAGGGGAAGCAAGTCCAAGAAAGCGAATTTTCGTCCAAGTTTGACATGTTGGGATAAATTACGGACTAGTGTCATACAAGGTACCACATGACCATGATAGTGAGGTGTATAAGGTGTGTTAAAAATGAATAGTATTTTTATTAATTTGAGATAATTCTTAATTATGTGGGTAATTGGTTAATTATTGATTTAATGGGAGATTAACCATATAATTAAGGATTTGTGGATAATTAGTAGGTAGGGACAAAGTCTCCCACGTGGCATCCACATAAAGAGCCATTAAGTGACTCTTAGATCACTTGACAAGGTGGCAAGATATAAAGAGATGAACATCTCATTACATTTGATTAAAAGAATCTTATCAAAACAAATAGTGAATTTATGAAAACTTATCCTCCGAAAATTTTGAACCCCTTTTCTCTTACCTTTGAATATTTATATTATCAATTCAGTAAGTCAATATACGCAAAACTTTTCTGAATTTTGAAGAATCTGAGATTAAACCCATTTTCCCTTTTTTTCCTTGATTATGGAGCGTTATGAGATAGTAAAGGAGTTGGGTTCTTGTAATTTTGGGGTAGCCAAGCTTGTTAGTGACAAGAAAACCAAAGAGCTCTTTGTTGTCAAGTTTATTGAAATAGGCCAAAAGATAGATGAACATGTGCAAAGAGAAATTATGAATCACAGATCATTGAAACATCCAAATATAGTCAGATTTAAAGAGGAGCAGAAGCTAAGTTCAATACACAAAAGCTTCCAACGAGAATATGTTGGAATTGTAGCAAAGTAAAATTTTACGGTTCTAAAGGAGTACGGTACAATCTTCTCCAAGAATATTATACGGGTTTTTTCCTACTCTAGGTATGTTAAGGTTAAGCTCTTCTTTCATTTGACATGATATCGTAATTACACAAGTTTGATAACGAGGCATAAAGAAAAATTCGTATCCCGAAATTTACATATATTTTGCTAGTCTCGCAAATTACGAATATTTTCCTAGTTTTATAAGTTACCATATTGTTCTTATCGGGACAACATATTCAGTTGAGTATTTCCTCATTCCGGTCAAAAGATCAAAGAGTTTACATATATACAATATCACTTAATTCCTTAAGTGGAAACATCCATTTAAACATTCCATAATTACTTGTCCACTAAATTTAAACAAAAAAAATGAAATTCCAACCGTTCATTTGTCTTTACCATTCAATTTTCAACGATCTTTCATTTTTAGCTGAGGCACAAGTTTAGGAATTAGAATTCTAGAAGAAAAAATGCAGCTACTACTCAATCACACGTCTCGTTTACTTTATTGGTTTTGGTACATAGTTCTCTACTTGGGATTGCTATATTTATTTGTGCAATCTTTAAAGATGTTATGGCATAATACTACGGCAAAAACTCTGGCGAAAGTTCCGCTGGGCAACCGGGGATTACCGTTCATCGGAGAAACCTTCCATTTCATGGCTGCTATTAATAGCAACAAAGGTTTCTATGATTTTGTCAAAGTTTGAGGACTCTACAAGTATTTTTATTACCATCGAGCTATAATTGATGGGTAGGCCTCTATTGGGAAACCTCTTATCAAATGGTAATTTATATACCGAGCCTACTATGGCCAAGCGCTTATGAGCGAGCCCAGTTGATCGAGATACAGAGCATAGTATGGTCGAGCGCCTATGAGTGAGCCTACTACGGTAGAGCAGTTATATATATATATATATATATATATATATATATATATATATATATATATATATCGAGACTACTATGGCCGAGCACTTATGAGCGAGCCCAGTTGGTCGAGATACAGAGCCTAGTATGGCCGAGCGCCTATGAGCGAGCCTACTATGGCAAAGCAGTTTTATATATACCAAGCCTTATAGGACCGGACAGCTATTTACTTACTATATATTTACCAAGCCTTATTGGGCCGGACAGCTATTTTACTTACTATATTAAGAGAGTTGAGTCAGTATCAGCAGGTAAGCATATCTTCAGATTATCTTTGACTTCCAGCTACTTACATTTATTATATTATCAGTTCAGTTTCAGATTTCAGTATATTGCCTTACATACTCGGTACATTATTTCGCACTGACATCCTTTTTGCCTGGGGATGCTGCGTTTCATGCCCGCAGGTCCAGACAGACAGGTCGAGAGCCCTCCAAGTAGGCTATTAGCTCAGTGTAAGATGTTGGTGCGCTACATTTGCTTCGGAGTTCCTTGTTTGGTTAGTATGATTTAGACGTGTATTGTTTGGTATGGCGGGACTCTGTCCCGACCTTTATGACATTTATGTACTCTTAAAGGCTTGTAGACATATGTCGTGTATGTGAAAGATTGTACGACCTTGTCGGCCTATGTTTTGAATTTATAAATGATCATGTTGGCCTATTAGGCCCGTATGTCACATCTATATGATGTAATAAGAAAGATACGTTATGTTGGTACTCGATTGAGTAAGGTACCAGGTGCCTGTCACGGCCCATCGGTTTGGGTCATGATAAAAGTGGTATTAGAGCAGTTCTGTCCTAGGGAGTCTACAAGCCGTGTCTAGTAGAGTCTTGTTTATGGGTGTGTCATGCACCACACTTATAAGTAGGAGGCTATAGGGCATTTAGGGTTGTCACTCTTTCTTCTTACTCTAGATCGTGTGGTAGAGCTCAGTTGTAAGAATTTAAATTCCTAACTTCTATTTTACTCGTAATAAGATGATACCTACATCCGCAAAGACGATTGGTAAAAGACATGGCTATGGAAGAGCTGAGTCAGAGGAACTCGACTTTGCATCATGCTTATGATGCCTAACTGTGCGGTCTTCAGCAGCTCATGTGCGTACTGAAAGGTGTAAGCCTCTTGATAAGGAACCTTAAGGCAAGAATATTTATCAACCTTTATGGTGAAAGATAATGCTTTCAAAAAGTAAAAGAAGCAAGGTGAAGAAGGGTACGAGACGCCCAATTAATGAAGATTATCAGTGTTACAGTTCCGGCAGAAAAATATAGGCTTTAAGAGTTACCATCAACAGTAATAGAGGTATGTACAATTGGCCATACCCATCTTAGTTATGCCATATGGGCACTAACAGGTGTAGTTTAAGAAAAGGATGGAACATTAGGATCTGGCTGGGGTTAGAGTAAACCAAAATGGTGATTGGATTGTTTGTGTTAGTTGAAATTTCCGAAGGATATTGCAAGTGTGCTAGTAGATCTTCTTGTGAGCCACCCAGATGGTACACTCTAAAATAGTGCAGCTAGATATGAGTACTACAAATACATGCACTATAAGCCTTGTCATACCTCCTTTTTACACCCCCGAAAGGGATATAAGAGAGTTTTTCCACTTTAAGTGACATTATTCGAAATGGGATCATTTATTTATTTTATTTAGAGTCGCCACTTGGGACGGTTTGTTTTCTGGTGTCCCAAGTCACCGGTTTATTTTAAAATCCCGAATCGAGGAAAATTCGACTTTCCTTTTGAAATATGCGAACTAGAAATTCTAAGTAAGGAATTCTGTTAACTCAGGAGAAGGTGTTAGGCATTCCCGAGTTCCGTGGTTCTAGCACGGTCGCTTAAACTATTACAATTGGCCTATTATCTGATTTTAATACATGTTTCAGCCTATGGTACATTTTAACTTATTAAACCGCTTTTAATTATTTTTTAAAGAAGATTTATCGTCGTATAAAACATGTCTTTGGATCGCACCACATGAAATGCACCCGCAATCCGAAACACATTTTATTCAACGTTGTGAGATTTAGAATTGGGTCACATGAAATGCACACCCGAGTTTAAGGAACGTAATATTATTAAAATACGCGCCTAAAGCAACTACGAGTTGTTAATTTCGCGAGGGCCATGGAAATTGGCTAAATGACGCGCCTCAAATTCTAAGGATCAATACAAGATTAATTAAATGAGGGCCATGCAATTGAGATTTTATTTGGCGCGACACACCTCAATTCCAATTTAAAAGTATTCAAACTAAAGCTCGGAGGGCCATAGACTATTTGTTATCTAGGATGGCTCACCTCTAAACTAATTAATTAATGGGACAAATGGTAGAGGTCAATACTTCTAAAGTTACATGTCAAATCTCATTTTTTAAACTAATGAACCAAGCCCAAGCCAGCTTTGCGAAGAAGCAACTGCCTTTTAGGGTAAAGGCCCAACTGCATTTTTCGCCTTACACAAGATTTCTGGTCCCAAATTGCGTAGATATTAAGGAGGAGTCGAAGGGGTAACTTGAGTTCGAACCCCACGACAAGCATGTAAAGACCAGACGCAGTTGGAAGGGATTGATATCGAGCTCAACCAGCTACCCAAGGCAAATTGGCATTCGAATCTCCGAGTTTGGGCCTGGATGAGCCCAAGTTCCAAACGAGAACTGGTAAATCAAAAGCTTGAACCCATAACAAATAATAGAGAGCCCAAGCTCTCAGATCCAGAAAAACACACCAAGCTAAAACAAATGGCAATCCTCATCAAACCATAATATTATGCTATAAGAAAACCTTCATGCCTTTTTCATTAATTAATTCCCCAAATCACTTAAGTTATAACATACTTACCTATTCCTTAAAGAAAATCAACGTATACATTTATCCTATTTCGATCCACCAATTCGAATACACCCCCCCCCCCCATTTGAATATTAAAAGCTAATGCAACACCACATTTGAAGTGAGAGGTTCAGATTATGAGAAAAATGACTAAGCTTAGCACTGACTTGAACCGAAGCAAACAAGACTGATGAAACGCACATATGTCATCATTTCAGCAAGGTTTGAATTGCATAAGGAAAGAGGTGAAATAGTCACAACCCCACAATTTCATCATACAAATTTTATATGGACTTAATTGCACATATACCCATTGATTGAACATTTTAAACTTCTACACCAATTCTGACTAGAATCAACCACTTGTTATTTGATACTGCTTCAGTAATATCCTGATTACCCCCTTAGCATTTCAAAACCCAACTCAAGCATGAGATTAATACCCAAAACAGTGATTGTTCATATCGAATAAAGAGGAGACAAATCACTACATTTAAACCCATTCAAAACCATTACCGCAATAGTCCAACAGTTCAAAATCACTCACAACATGAAAATTTTAGCTAATCAATAGAAGCTAACTGATCTACATGGAATCAAATGAACACATAAAAAACTTATAAAAAGTCAGCACTGCTTTTATTTCATCCTCAAATTGAGAGCTACGTCATCAGAGAGTTGGGATTGGTACCTGAATAATGAAGGAATAAGAATCAGAGGTAAGGAACTAGCAGTAACAATAGCAATAATCAGCTTCAGCACACCAATTTGGACCAGAATTTTGAGATGAAAAAGTAACAAGGAGCAAGCCCAATCGCATTATGACTAAAGCAAATTCAAACCAAGCTTTCAAAACCCAATTCAAACCATCATGACCCCCAGATGAAACGGAAAATTATTTCAAAGAAATTCAAAACTTTCAGATTTTTTTGAGCCAGAATTTAATGGAACCGTGTTTTATCCAAATTTTCAACTGTTTAGGATTTTCAGGATTTTTTTTAGCTCTTCCCCCTTTTCTTGAGCTGCAAGTAGCAATGCCTTTATAGGCAAGCTACTAGGGCAGCCTTAAAGGTTTAGTTATTTCAATTTAGTCCTTTTCAAATTTTCCTTTTTGCTACTTATTCCTTTATTTACTGACTTGTTGGTCAAGTTAGTCTGTTTTTGCAGTTTCTAGGCAGCTTCTTGGGTGGTTATAGCAAGATTCCTTTAAGTGACTTACCCAATTTACCCCTATTACCCCTGTATTTTGCCTTGAAGCCCAGCCAGACTTGAACATGGGCTATGAATTTGTTACACCCCATATTGTTGTACTTGAAAATACGCCATAAATAAATTAATGAGAGCCCGGAAGTAAGATGTCACATCCCGCAGTACTACATTTTGATGATGTTGCACCCTGTAGTATTGTACATTGAATTTGTCGTAAGGTAATTGACATCAGTCCAAGGAAAAGATTATTTGGAGATTATAAGGATTATAAGTGATGAGTAAATTCGTGAAGGTAAGAGGGTAAGTGTTATCGAAGAAAATGAATTTTGTCGAAGTTTGGCATGTTGGGGTATGGCCCGAGCTAAAATACCCGGTATTTATGGACTAGTGCCATACAAGTTACTACATGGTCATGATAGAAAGGTGTATAAGATATGTGAAAAGTGAGTAATATTTTAAGTAAGAAGGAATAATTCTCAATTTTTCGGGTAATTGGTTAATTATCGAGTAACCGGTCATTACCTAATTAATTAATTCAATGTTTGGATAATCTTTCTCACTTTCACGTGGCAGTACCCCCCAAATTCAATGTAATGACTCTTAAAGTTGTGCCTAGGTGTCACACTTAAAAGAGGAATTAAGAGAGGTAGCTTTTGGTCATATCTCTCTTAAGAATTATAATATAATTCATTCTCCTTTAAAACTTGCATACTTGAGCTTTCTTGCCGCCATATTCCTCAGTTGTGTAGCTCCACAGTCGAAAATGGTTAAAGGATGCCAAGGAGAGCGTGTAAGACTCTATGTTAGAGGAACCGTTCTTGGTTACAAAATGGTCGAAGTCGAATTAGTATCTGAGCACGTCATTAATTCAGATCGAGGGAGTGAACACTAAGGAAGAAGTTGATTGATATTTAGAAGAGTATATGTGGCTCATATTTACAAAGCAAAAACTAAGAAGAACAATTCATATTATCGTTATATTTGGGGTAAAGTTTGTAGACCACATGGTAACAGTGGTATTGCTAGAGCTAAATTCAAGTCCAATCTGCCACCTAAATCCATGGGAGCTAAGGTTAGAGCTTTCATGTACCCAAGCAACATATAATCAAGTTGGACATAAATTGTTAAGTTTGTCATTTCCTAAGAAATACCAAGGAGTGAACATCTGATTAGATGTCATCTAATTTTGTTCTTGGAGTTTCTATGTACAATTATTTGAGATGTTTTGGAAGTGAAAGCTTGAGATGGTTATTGATCAAGTTAAGAATTTTGGTCCAAGAATATCATACGGATTTTTTCCTATTCCAGGTATGTTAAGGCTATCCCTTCTTTCTTTTGGCATGATCCATACAATACGAACGGAACGTGCAAAATGCACAAATTCCACGAATAACTCTATTCATAGAAGTATTAGAGATATCTGTGTTCTTGAATTTTCGTATGTTATAATGTCTTATCATCTGTTCATGGGTCTCAGAAAAATACGAAAGTTGAAAAGAATTTACTTTATGATATTACTCAGAGGCAAAATGGTCTTATGACATTCCGAATAATTTTATTGACGTACTTTTTATGCACTGCATTCATGTGCACTGACCCATGACCAGATGGCGTTATATACGCGTATATATGTAAATATATGTATATGGGATATGGGAAAAGGTTATGGCGTTATATACGCACCACCACCTGATCAGCTGGTATATGATGATGATGTTGCCCACAGTGGCTGAAATATGATTCAAATGGCGTTATATACGTATATATATGTATGTACTCAAACGACGTTATATACGTATATATATGTAAATATATGTATATGGGATATGGGAAAAGTTATGGCGTTATATATGCACCACCACCTGATCAGCTGGTATACGATGATGATTTTGCCCACTGTGGTCGGTATGAAAATTTTGGCTAGTGTAGGCACTAAGATAAGCTAAGTATGGACGCAACGATGGGGCAGAAAGACCAGAAAAAGTAATAGCTTACGTTGAAACGAAAGAATTATTTGATCAATGATCCAGAGTTAGTACTTTATGGATACACTCAAGATTTTGGAGCATTATCTAGGCAGCATATTTGTTGATAATCATATAGCCATAGAAGACTCCGATATAAGTTAAAAGAAAGAATTAAGCCCAGGGCATAGACAAAGGATCGAATTGTTAGAAGATTGTATCATGGATCTTATGAATTGGACAGGATTAAAGTACCCATACAAGGTGAATCGCATTGGGATGCTGTGAGGTACGGTTATGAAAGCATGGTATCATCTCAGGTGGATCAATCTAACCATTTTAGACATTCCCCGATAAAACGTGAATCCTAGCAGCAATATACATAAAAGGTTAAGTTATCAGTGGTATATTGTAGATCAATATTGAGGTGAATCAATAATGGATGGACAAAAGTTACAAAGTATGAGATAAGATTAGGCTGCCATTCTTAAAAATGAGCAATAATGAGGAAGCATTAAAGGACTTAAATTAATACATATGGAATAAGCAATGAGAGTAAGCTGGGATTTGGTAGCAGACCTCAGCATCAATAAATTAAAGTAAGAGTTATGGTAGTAGATTCATACGGATGGCTAAATGGATCTATGCAATGAGATAAATATTTGTGAATTCAACAAAGTACCGAGCAAAGAACTTCAGTATACTCATCGATGCCCAAAGGGACATCTTATCAAGCTCTATATATGAAGCCTAGAGATTGGGCACCCTTACAAGGTCAAAACCGTACAGGCTGCATGATGAAAGGTAGCAACAGTTACGAGATTGGAAGGATTCCGACTACAAGTTATGGCATGGGAAAGAGGCCTAAAGGGGGGAATGTTTGGCCTTTGAACTTATTCACAGAACAATTACGTAGATGGCAAAAGGACTACTAAAGTATTCGCAAGAGTTATGGGTTATGAGAATGATAAGCACATTAGTCAACATTCAAGGACGAATGTTCCAAAGGGGGGAATGATGTTACACCCCATATTGTTGTACTTGAAAATACGCCATAAATAAATTAATGAGAGCCTGGAAGTGAGATGTCACATCCCGCAGTACTACATTTTGACGATGTTGCACCCTGTAGTGTTGTACATTGAATTTGTCGTAAGGTAATTGACATCAGTCCAAGGAAAAGATTATTTGGAGATTATAAGGATTATAAGTGATGAGTAAATTCGTGAAGGTAAGAGGGTAAGTGATATCGAAGAAAACGAATTTTGTCGAAGTTTGTCATATTGGGGTATGGCCCGAGCTAAAATACCCGGTATTTATGGACTAGTGTCATACAAGTTACTACATGGTTATGATAGAAAGGTGTATAATATATGTGAAAACTGAGTAATATTTTAAGTAAGCAGGAATAATTCTCAATTTTTCGGGTAATTGGTTAATTATCGAGTAACCGGTCATTACCTAATTAATTAATTCAATGTTTGGATAATCTTTCTCACTTTCACGTGGCAGTACCCCCCCAATTCAATGTAATGACTCTTAAAGTTGTGCCTAGGTGTCACACTTAAAAGTGGAATTAAGAGAGGTAGCTTTTGGTCATATCTCTCTTAAGAATTATAATATAATTCATTCTCCTTTAAAACTTGCATACTTGAGCTTTCTTGCCGCCATATTCCTCAGCTGTGTAGCTCCACAGTCGAAAATGTTGAAAGGATGCCAAGGAGAGCGTGTAAGACTCTATGTTAGAGGCACTGTTCTTGGTTACAAAATGGTCGAAGTCGAATTAGTATCCGAGCACGTCATTAATTCATATCGAGGGAGTGAACACTAAGGAAGAAGTTGATTGATATTTAGGAAAGTATATGGCTCATATTTACAAGGCAAAAACTAAGAAGAACAATTCATATTATCGTTATATTTGGGGTAAAGTTTGTAGACCACATGGTAACAGTGGTATTGCTAGAGCTAAATTCAAGTCCAATCTGCCACCTAAATCCATGGGAGCTAAGGTTAGAGCTTTCATGTACCCAAGCAACATATAATCAAGTTGGACATAAATTGTTAAGTTTGTCATTTCCTAAGAAATACCAAGGAGTGAACATCTGATTAGATGTCATCTAATTTTGTTCTTGGAGTTTCTATGTACAATTATTTGAGATGTTTTGGAAGTGAAAGCTTGAGATGGTTATTGATCAAGTTAAGAATTTTGGTCCAAGAATATCATACGGATTTTTTTCCTATTCCAGGTATGTTAAGGCTATCCCTTCTTTCTTTTGGCATGATCCATACAATACGAACGGAACGTGCAAAATGCACAAATTCCACGAATGACTCTATTCATAGAAGTATTAGAGATATTTGTGTTCTTGAATTTTCGTGTGTTATAATGTCTTATCATCTGTTCATGGGTCAAAGAAAAATACGAAAGTTGAAAAGAATTTACTTTATGATATTACTCAGAGGCAAAATGGTCTTATGACATTCCGAATAATTTTATTGACGTACTTTTTATGCACTGCATTCAGGTGCACTGACCCATGACCAGATGGCGTTATATACGCGTATATATGTAAATATATGTATATGGGATATCGGAAAAGGTTACGGCGTTATATACGCATCACCACCTGATCAGCTGGTATATGATGATGATGTTGCCCACAGTGGCTGAAATATGATTCAAATGGCGTTATATACGCATATATATGTATGTACTCAAACGGCGTTATATACGCGTATATATGTAAATATATGTATATGGGATATGGGAAAGGTTATGGCGTTATATACGCACCACCACCTGATCAGCTGGTATACGATGATGATTTTGCCCACCGTGGCCGGTATGATATAATGGAATGCCCTCAGAGGCTGATAATGTTATGAAACATGTACCTATGCACGACATGACGTTCACACGCACATGCATGACGCTAAAAGCAATCTATGATCTACAAAGTTATTCATACTTACAGGTTGAGTCATGTACTCTATATGTCTTCCATGTCTCTTATATATTTATTTATTTATATGTCTTACATACTCGGTACATTATTCGTACTGACGTCCCTTTTGCCTGGGGACACTGCGTTTCATGCCCGCAGGTCCCGATAGACAGGTCGAGAGCCCTCCAATAGGCTATCAGCTCAGTGGAAGATGTTGGTGCACTCAATTTGCTTCGAAGTTGCTCGTTTGGTTAGTATGATTTAGATGTGTATTGTTTGGTATGGTGGGACTCTGTCCCGACCTTTATGACATTTATGTATTCTTAGAGGCTTGTAGACATATGTCTTGTACGTGAAAGATTGTACGGCCTTGTCGGCCTATGTTTTGAGTTTATAAATGATTATGTTGGCCTATTAGGCTCGTATGTCACGTGTATATGATGATGTAATAAGAAAGATATGTTACATTGGTACTCGATTGAGTAAGGTACCGGGTACCCGTTCCGGCCCATCGGTTTGGGTCGTGACAGAATCCCCAAACAGGCTCAATGATTCAATGGGCTCAGACTCATACCAAATAAAATTCTTTTAAAATGAGGTCTTAGACTGACCTCAGAGCCCAAATAACAAAGATGAAACCCAAACAAATTCAGAACACTTAAAAACCAAACAAATCGACTAACTAATGATCACAAACATGCAAGGAACTGATTAGGCTAACTAATTAATCTAAGTGACCAAATCAAAAGTTCTAACAGGACAGTTAATAAATCAGAAAATAAATCAAAAGAGAGGAAAGGAACAGAGGTGACACATAGGCGATTTTGAAAACAAAGATGAACGGGACTTACTAACTAGACTTGAAATCATGACTGAGGCACTGATTCGACCCAAAACAGTGGCAAACGTTTGTTCTTGGTGAAGAACAAACGAGTGTCACTATTTTGTGTCAAAACCGACTTGAAACAACCGGAAAATTCCTGGAAAGACTTGCATGCATGATTCCGACCTTAGACTCTGAAGGCTCGACTCTTCGATTTGATATTCGAGGAGTTCTAGAGATGTTTGAAGAAATCTAAGTGAGTATTTGGGATGAGGGAGAGAGGACGGTCCTAGGGTGTTAATTTGGGGTCGAACAGAGGTGGCGCCGCCACCGGAGAGAACAAGGGCGGCGCTAGGGTTCGATACTTGATCTGAAATTCGAGCAGTTCTGGAAGGATTTGAGAGGAGTTTTTTGGGGATTTGGGATGTGGAGGTGGAGGAGATTGTGGGGTGTTAATCTCAGGGTGGTTGGTGGTAGCGCTGCCACCTTCAGGCGGTGGGATTTCAGGGCGGCTACTAGGGTTCAGGTCTGGTCTCTGAGAGAGGAGTTTAAGGGAGATGAGAGATGGGGGTAGGGGTTCGGGCATTTGGAAATATATATATTAAGAGGCACCCCAGTTCCGGACTGTTGGATTAAGGAGATCCAACGGTCGTGATCAAAGGGTTATCAGAACGACGTCGTTTTGGTTACTAGGGGGTTTGGACCGGGTTGGGACGCGGATCTGGGCAGGTTTTGAGCGGGTTTGGGAAAAAATACACTTGGGCCTAGGGAGATTGAATTAAAACAGCCCAAATATCAAATTTTGTTCTCCTTTCTAATTTCTTTTATTTTCAAATTCTTTTAATTAATTCCAAATAAAAATAAAACCTAAAAAAGTCTTAAAACTAGATTATCCTACCAAATTAAATTAATTAACTCTAAATAATAATTACCACAACTTATTAAATACCAAATTAAAAGAAAACTACCTAAATTCGAAGCTAAAAATTTAAAATTGCAAAATGAGTTATTTTTTTTGTGATTTTCCACTTTCGTAAAACAAACTAATTTACTAATTAATCTAAAAAATTATAAAATTAAATTCTAAATGCAATGCGTGGTATTTTTTGCTATTTTTATGATTTAAATAAAATTAATTATGCACACAAAATGTAAACAAACACGAAAATTGAGCAATTAATTCCTAAAAACCAAATAATAAAAAGGAAAATCCTAATTTTGGGGATTCTGTAGGAGTAATTCATGCGAGGCAAAAATCACGTGCTCACAGCTTCCCCTCTTTGCTCGGATACAAGAAGGGTTTTTGGGCAAGGACAAAATGAGCAATTATGAGGGATTTTTGCCCGTTTGGAAACTCCATGAGAAGCATTTTTTGAAAAGAGTCTGACCAAACCTTGCTTCAAGGTTGCCTACATATCCTTGGCTATAAAGGAATCAGGTTAGTGTAGTTCTGAAAGTTTCGGTAGCTGGGAATGTCGGGAGCTGTGAATTCACTACTGCTGCTGCTACTGCTCATTGAGCTCCTTATTACACCAAAAAGCAAAATCCAAAGCTAAGCTAGCTAGGCCTATTAGCAACGAGTTACAAGATTCCTATTTATAAATATCTTGAAGCTTGATCTTGAGTCTTAGCTGATTCTTGATGTGCACTCTAATTTGAATCTTGACGCTCGTTAGATGTAGGTACTGGTTCTTTCTTCAGCTTTAGATCAAGGAGGAACATGCGAAGCTTGTGACTTCAATCATATCTTGAGCAGTCCGCATCTTTCTCCGCTCCAACCCTTTGAATTCACTTCTTTTCTTATTTTTCTTCTTTTCTTTATTCTGGATTGAGACTCATTCTTTCGGTCATCGCGAACCCTGTGTCTCGAAGTAAAACCTGCTCAGATACCAAAAACAAACAAACGAACGAAATTTTTCTGCCCCAGTTTTCACTAGGAAAATTTCGTGAGTTATTTGCAACAAAAATCTAAACTATTCAAGGGATGGAGCCCTATATCTAAAATGTCAACTCAGGGATTGGAGCCCTAATGTTGGCGAAAAGGAGACTAGGGAATGGAGGCCCTATGTCTAAAAAGACTCAACTCAGGGATTGGAGCCCTAATGTTGGCAAAACGCGACTAGGGAATGGAGGCCCTATGTTTAGAAAGCTCAACTAAGAGATTATAGCCCTAATGTTGGAAAAAGGCGACTAGGGAATGGAGGCCCTATGTCTAAAAAGGCTCAATCAGGGATTGGAGCCCTAATGTTGGCAAAAGGCGACTAGGGACTGGAGGCCATATGTCTAAAAGGCTCAACTCAGGGATTGGAGCCCTAATATTGGCAAAAGGCGACTAAGGAATGGAGGCCCTATGTCTAAGAAGCTCAACTCAGGGATTGGAGCCCTAATGTTGGCTCCCTATGTCTAAAAAGATCAACTCAGGGATTGGAGCCCTAATGTTGGCAAAAGGCGACTAGGGAATGGAGGCACAAGGCGACTAGGGAATGGATGCCCTTTGTCTAAAAGGCTCAACTAAGGGATTGAGACCCTAATGTTGACAAAAGGAGACTAGGGAATGGAGGCCCCATGTCTAAAAGACACAACTCAGAGATTGGAGCCCTAATGTTGGCAAAAGGCGACTAGGGAATGGAGGCCCTATGTCTAAAAAGGCTCAACTCAGGGATTGGAGCCCTAATGTTGGCAAAAGGCGACTAGGGAATGGAGGCCCTATGTCTAAAAAGCTCAACTCAGGGATTGGAGCCCTATAATGTTGGCAAAATGCGACTAGGGAATGGAGGCCCTATGTCTAAAAAGGCTCTAATCAGGGATTGGAGCCCTAATGTTGGCAAAGGCGACTAAGGAATGGAGGCCATATGTCTAAAAAGCTTAACTCAGGGATAAGAGCCCTAATTTTGGCAAAGGTGACTAGGGAATGGAGTCCCTATGTCTAAAAAGCTCAACTCAGGGATTGGAGCCCTAATGTTGGCAAAAGGCGACTAGGGAATGGAGGCCCTATGTCTAAAAAGCGTCAACTCAGGGATTGGAGCCCTAATGTTGGCAAAAGGCGACTAGAGAATGGATGCCCTATGTCTAAAAAGTTCAACTCAGGGATTGGAGCCCTAATGTTGGCAAAAGGCGACTAGGGAATGGAGGCCCTATGTCTAAAAAGGCTCAACTCAGGGATTGGAGCACTAATGTTGGCAAAAGGCGACTAAAGAATGGAGGCCCTATGTCTAAAAAGCTCAACTCAGGAATTGGAGCCCTAATGTTGGCAAAAGGCAACTAGGGAATGGAGGCCCTATGTCTAAAAAGCTCAACTCAGGGATTGGAGCCCTAATGTTGGCAAAAGGCGACTAGGGAATGGAGGCCCTATGTCTAAAAAGGCTCAACTCAGGGATTGGAGCCCTAATGTTGGCAAAAGGCGACTAGGGAATGGAGGCCCTATGTCTAAAAAGGCTCAACTCAGGGATTGGAGCCCTAATGTTGGCAAAAGGCGACTAGGGAATGGAGGCCCTATGCCTAAAAATCTCAACTCAGGGATTGGAGCCCTAATATTGGCAAAAGGCGACTAGGGAATGGAGGCCCTATGTCTAAAAAGGCTTAACTCAGGGATTGGAGCCCTAATGTTGGAAAAAGGCGACTAGGGAATGAGGCCCTATGTCTAAAAAGCTCAACTCAGGGATTAGAGCCCTAATGTTGGCAGAAGGCGACTAGGGAATGGAGGTCCTATGTCTAAAAAGCTCAACTCAAGGATTGGAGCCCTAATGTTGGCAAAAGAGTAACAGATTGAGGTTGGGAATCTAAGCTATCATTTTGTTTGGATTTTCTTCTTTTTCTTTCTTTTTTCATTTTCATTTCATTTTTTAATAAAATGCAGGAAAGAACTTGGAGGAAACTTCCCTTTTTGGATTGATTATTTGCTGCAAAGCTGTTTCTAGCTTTTGCGCATCTTTTCCTTTTCGGCTGCACCTGTTTCTTGCACGGTTGCTCTGGATTGCACCTGTTTTAATTTTTTTCAAACAAAGAACAATTGTTAGTTTGAAACGGTGGTCGGTTTTAGTGGCCTTGATTGCGTTGATCACTTGATCTCGGCCCAACTCTTTTGGTGAGAACCTCTGTTGTTTAGTGGTTTTCGGAAGATTGTTCTATCTTTCAAACCGAGGGACTTAGCTTTTAAGATTTCATGACGGCTTACCCAAGTGGGGCTTCGACCCTTTCACTTTATTCCGCCTTTAGGCTTTTGCCTTTGGCTTTCTTTTCCTTTTCAATAAATTTGATTTCAAAGCATCAGGCATCATGGCCAGTCGAGATCGACTTGATGCACCTGCTGAGGCTGGGTACTTTTCTTTAGCTTTTGTTAGGCGGGACCCTGTAAATCCAATCTTGCCACCTTTTCTTTGTATTAGTTTCGAAAACAGAGTTAGACCGAAAGGGATTCAAGGAAAAGTAAGCAAAAGGAAAGAAAATGAATTTAGAGAGAAGTGTCCCTTTCGGGGAGGAAGGACGGACTTATCTGGGGTGCATGCAGACTTCAATAGACATGACATGCTTCTTGGACTGGATGCCCGATCCGCACAACTATCCAACTTCTTACATACCCATTGCGACCCGTGTTTTTAAGCCAAGAAACCTTGCCAGGACCCTTTCAATACCAATGGTGGTGATGGATTTCTTCTTTTCGATCAACGACGCCCTTTGCGGGTTTTCTCCAATCGACCTCTCTCATTTCTCTTCTCACCATCGCCTTATAGTGCTCTTTACGAGTTTTCACTAACAAGACTCTCTCATTTTTCATTTCTCTGCTTACCATCGCCTCATGGTGCCCGTGTGGGTTTTCACCAATAAGACTCTCTCATTTTATTTCTCTCGTTTGATTGCATCGGATCCAAATAGTTGTGTTTTCTAATTTCGACGCCTTTGCTGATTGATCAGAAGGAATTGAACAAGGTTTGGGTAAAAAGAATCTGGATGAAATTACAACTTTGGAACCGTTCAGGTAGGCTCATTGCCGAACCATTCTAACATCTGCCCCAGTTTCACTTTTGGGAAAATTGGATTTTTGTTTTGGTGTGACTGAACTCCAGGGAGAGGCTGCCTATGTATCATTTCGGAATCAAGTCGAACGTAGTTCAGGGAAACATTTTGTTTTGTTGTTTTTGCTTTTGCTTTTTGCTTCTTTTTTTTACAGTTCCCAAGAGGGTAATCAAAGAAGAGTAACCGGCTCAAATGGGTTTGCAAAGGGTGGGGAGTGTTTGGGTAGCGAGAATGAAAGCCTTCACCATCCCAATCGGACAAGGTTGTCACTACAGAAAAGCTAAACATAATACCTTTTGACTGCATCCGCATTTACAGCTATTTCGAGATCATTTCCTTCAATATCGCCCAGATACAATGCTCCTTTTGGCAATATCTTTCTGATGATGTATGGGCCCTTCCAATTAAGAGCAAATATTCCTTTCGCTTCCTGGTGATGGGGAAGGATGCGCCTTAAAACGATTGCCCTACTTCAAAATTTTTAGGCTGCACTTTCTTGTTGTAGGCACGGACCATTCTTTGTTGGTACAATTGTCCATGGCAGACCGCGGTCCTTCGCTTTTCATCGATCAAGGTTAACTGTTCCAGCCGGGTTTTAACCCACTCACTGTCTTCAATTTCAACTTCAACGATGATTCGGAGAGAGGGGATTTCAACCTCCGCGGGTATTACGGCTTCAGTTCCATAAACTAAAAGATACGGGGTGACTCCAATTGATGTGCGCACAGTAGTGCGATATCCCAACAATGCAAATGGTAACTTTTCATGCCACTACCTGGAACTTTGAATCATCTTTCTCAAAATCTTTTTGATGTTTTTGTTTGCTGCTTCGACGGCACCATTGGCTTTGGGCCGATAAGGAGTAGAGTTCCGGTGCGTTATCTTGAATTGTTCGCATATCTCTCCCATCAAATGACTATTCAAGTTGGCATCATTGTCGGTAATAAGAGTTGCAGGAATGCCAAAATGGCAGATAAGATTGGAGTGCACAAAATCTACGACAGCTTTCTTAATGACAGATTTGAGAGTGATGGCTTCAACCCATTTCGTGAAGTAGTCAATGGCAACTAGTATGAATCTGTGCCCATTTGAGACTTTTGGCTCGATTGGCCCAATGACGTCCATACCCCAAGTAATAAATGGCCAAGGTTCTGACATGGGATGCAGTTCTGTGGGAGGTGCATGAATCAAATCACCGTGCACCTGACACTGATGACACTTTCGGACAAAGCTGAAACAGTCCTTTTCCATGGTCATCCAGTAATAGCCCGCTCGAAGGATTTTCTTTGCTAAAACATTCCCGTTTATATGGGGTCCGTATAATCTCACGTGTACCTCATGCATGATTCTTCTAGCCTCTTCCACATCAACACATCTCAACAAGTTGAGGTCCGGAGTTCTCTTGTACAAGACATCACCACTCAAAAAGAAACCACTCCCGTGCCGCCTAATGGTTTTCTTCTGGTCTCCACTGGCTTGCTCGGGATATTCTTGCATTTTCAAAAACCTTTTGATGTCATGATACCATGGTTGGGTATTTGGTGCTGTTTCAACCGTATTACAATAACCATGCCTTTCCCGAATTTGGATTTCCAATGGATCAATGTAGGCATTGCCTGGGTACCGCAACATTGAAACTAAAGTGGCAAGTGCATCAGCTAGTTCATTGTGGCAGCGAGGAATGTACCTGAACTCTATTGACTTGAATTGTTTGCCAAGTTCTTCCACCTGTTGCCTATAAGGAATAAGCTTGACGTCTCAGGTTTCCCATTCTCCTTGAGCTTGTCGGATAATCAAATCTGAGTCTCCCATGATTAATAGTTCTTCAACATCTTGGTCAATTGTCATGTTCATTCCCATAATGCAAGCTTCGTACTCGGCAGTGTTGTTTGTGCAGAAAAATCGAAGCTTAGCGGTGGCCGGGTAATGCTGACTGGTGGGCGAGATCAAGATTGCCCCAATTCCAACACCTTTTGCATTTACTGCTCCATCGAAGAACATTTTCCAAGCATTGAGGTCTTCAGATATTGCCTCAACTGAGTTTACCTCTTCATCCGGGAAGTAAGTATTCAAAGGTTGGTATTCATCATCGACCGAATTTTTAGCCAAATGATCTGCTAACGCCTGGGCTTTCATTGTCGTGTGAGTGACATATACTATGTCGAATTCTGTAAGCAGGATCTGCCACTTTGCTAGTCTCCCAGTGGGCATTGGCTTCTGGAATATGTATTTTAAAGGATCCAACCTGGTTATGAGGTAAGTGGTGTAGGCTTGCAAATAATGCCTCAGCTTCTGAGCGACCCATGTCAAAGCGCAGCAAGTCCTTTCCAACAAAGTGTATTTGGCTTCATAACTGGTGAATTTCTTGCTCAGATAGTAAATAGCCTGCTCTCTCTTTCCAGTCACATCGTGTTGCCCGAGGACGCAGTCGAATGAATTTTCCAAGATTGTCAGGTTCAAGAACAAGGGCCTCCCTAGCTCAGGTGGGACTAAGATTGGCGGATTCGACAGATATTCCTTGATTTTATCAAAATCTCCTTGACATTCATGTGTCCACTTGACTGTTGCGTCTTTTTCAGCAATTTGAATATGGGTTCACATGTGGATGTTAGCTGGGCAATGAATCGGCTGATGCAGTTCAATCTACCCAACAGACTCATAACATCCTTCTTAGTTTTTGGAGGAGGCAAATCTCGAATAGACTTTATCATTGTTGGGTCTAACTCGATGCCCCTTCGACTGACGATGAATCCCAAGAGTTTGCCGGATGGTACCCCAAATGCACATTTGGCTGGGTTCAGCTTCAAATCATATTTGCGCAGCCGCTCAAAAAAATTTCTCAAGTCCCGAACGTGGTTGCCATGGGTTTTGGATTTGATGATTACATCGTCCACATACACCTCTATCTCTTGGTGCATCATATCGTAAAAAATGGCAGTCATGGCCCTCATATAGGTTTCCCCGGTGTTCTTGAGACAAAATGGCATGACTCTATAACAGTATGTACCCCAAGGTGTGGTAAAAGTTGTCTTCTCTGCATCTTCTTCATCCATCAACACCTGGTGATATCCTGCGTAATAATCCATGAACGACTGTATCTCATGCTTAGCGCAATTATCAACAAGGATGTGGATGTTCGGCAAAGGGAAGTTATCTTTGGGACTTGCCTTGTTTAAATCTCTATAATCCACACATACCCGGGTCTTCCCGTCTTTCTTTGGCACTGGGACTACATTAGCTAACCATGTGGTGTACCAGACCACTCGGATCACCACCACTTTCAACTACTTTGTGACCTCTTCTTTGACCTTGTCACTGATATCAGTTTTGAACTTCATTTGCTTTTGCTGGACTGGGGGACAATCGGGGTATATTGGCAACTTGTGAACCCCCAAATCAACACTCAGCACTGTCATGTAGTCATATGACCAAGCAAACACATCTTTGAACTCAAACAGGAGTTGGATTAATGCGTCTCAAATTTTTCCGTCTGTGAAAATGCTTATCTTGGTTTCCCTGATTTCTTCAGAACTACCCAAATTAACTGGTTTATTATCATTTAAGTTTGGCTTACAAATTGTTCCAATTCTCGATTTATTTCCCTAAAAACCTTCTCTTTATCGTATTTTGGTTCTTGGTTCATTATTTCGCAATTAGATAGCATGTTTGGATCTGGGCATGAAGTCCGCAAGCATGTCATGTTATTTAAAGCCGCATTATTAGAACTGCAAGAAAAGAGAAAAATGACAAAATTAGAAAGAATAAAGAAAGATGAACGATGAAATATTGATTTCATTTCTTGGAATTTGAAGATAACAAGGTTTACATTGGAAAATTAAAAGACAAGAAGCTAAAGGAAACATCCGAGTTACACCCTGAAATAACTCATGATGTAGAAAAGGTGGCAGGACAGGTCTACCGGGACTCCCGCCTGATCGGGAATGGCGTAGCCTTCCAATTCTGCAGCTTAGCGTTAGGTCCCATATACAGCACCTCAGCGGTGCTTGAACCTTCCTCTGGCTGAACCATGTGGGCTTCATACAGTATCTTCCTCATCGCCCCACAGATCTCTTCAAGCTCTTCGGTCGTGAAGACCTCATATTCTTCTTCCTCACGGTATTTTGGCTTGACAAATGTTCTGTACAGATGCGGCACCGGCTGAGGCAAGACCTAACCATCACTCTTTCTATCATTTGCCCATTTTACATTAGCTGGAGTGGGTCGGAAGCCTATCCCAAAGAACTTTTCACTGGCGGTCAGGGTGATAGGTTCCGTTATTCCTTACAATGATCTCCCGAGCCCCTTCCCCGGCTTGAAGCCATGTCTGATCATTTCTTTGGCCACCATGATTGATGCATTAGAAAGAAAGGGTTGAGGGCAAGGGTTTCCCTCTTCGTACTGGTCTGTGACCACAATTTCAAAGGCTTGGTAAACTATGTGCTCACTCCCCTCTCTCGCTTCAAGGCATGGGACTGATGGGTCCCGATAAATTGATTGCTCGTCTTCCCTGTGGACCACAATCTCTTGATCTTCATGCTCAAATTTTACCATCTGATGGAGGGTAGAGGGTATAGCCCCCGCTGCATGAATCCATGGCTTTCCCAAGAGAAAATTGTAGGATGTGTCCATGTCCAGAACCTGGAAGGTTACTTCAAAGTCTACTGGGCCGATGGTCAGAATCTGATCGATCTCTCCAATTGTGTCCCTTTTTATACCATCAAAAACCCGTACACAGACATTGTTGGGTCGAATTCTTTCGGTCCCGATTTCCATGCGCTGTAGAGTTGAGAGTGCGCAGATGTCTACCCCAGAGCCTCTGTCCAACATAACCCTTTTCACATAGTACCTTTCGCATTTGACTGTCAGGTGTAGGGCTTTGTTATGCGCGGCCCCTTCTGGGGGCAAGTCATTTTTGCTGAAGGAAATCTGGTTAATTGTGAAAAACCTTTCTGCCATCTTTTCCAACTGTTCTACAGAAGTCTCAACAGGAACATATGCTTCGTTAAAGGTCTTGATCAATACCTTCTGATGTTCGGTGGAGTTCATCAGCAAAGCCAACAAGGAGACTTGTTCGGGAAATTTTCGAAGTTGGTCGATCGCCTCATAATCCGCCATTTTCATCTTTTGAAAGAAAGTCTCCGCTTCCTCGGCACTCACAGGCTTCTTAGATGGGAAGCGCTTTCAAGTGGCATTGTTCACCTCTTCCAAGTTAGAATACTTTTCAACGGGGTTATTTTCTTGAACTTCTCCTGAGATTACTTTGCCCTTATAGGTCACCACCATTTTGTTGTAGTTCCAGGGCACAGCGGTAGGATCTGTCATGGGCCTCTGTAGCACGCGTCCAATAACCACGGGCTCACTCAGCCTTGGTGGATTAATTGGCCCCTGCATCACATAGGCTCCCTTGGGCACATACATTTGGGCTGCCTTGTTCAGTTCGAATCTCCTAGAAAGACTCAAAGTTATCTATTTTTCTTTGCGGTCCCGAGGGACATAGAGAACAGCATTTTTGGGAGGTGTTGCCCTAATCCCCGCTTCAACTTTCTTCTCTAATTTTGGAGGGGTGGTTTTGTTCTTTTTCTCCCCTTTGTCTTGCTTCGGGGCAGCTTTTGGTTTCTTTTCTACGTCAGTAATAGCAATGATGGCCTTCAATGTCGGGTCAAATTCCTTGTCCTCACAAATCATTCCGATTACTGGCCCGTTGTTGTGGGCCGGCAGCGGGTTGTTAGTCACATTGGGAATATCTTCATCCCTTAGCACTATCTTCCTTTGTTCTATCAAGTTTTCCACGGCTCTCTTCAGAGTCCAACAGTCATCCGTGTCATGCCCTTCTGCCCCTGAGTGATAGGCACATCCGGTACCGGCTCTGTAAGCGGGTGATGTTGGGTTTTGCCTGGTTTGAGGAACCGGCTGTAGCAGACCCATTTGGACAAGCTTTGGAAACAGACTGGAGTAGGATTCACCGATTGTTGTAAAATTTGGCCTTTTAGGTGGCTCACAAGGGGGGAAAATTATTTTGTGGAGGACGGGGGTTGTAGTGGTTTTGGTTAGGAGGCTGGTTTCTAGGAAATTGAGCTTGGTTACGGTTGGCTTGTTGTTGTAGACGGACATAAGGTTGAGCATTCATGACCGTGTATGGATGAGGAGCATAGGCCATGTCTTGGTGGGGGTAATAGTGTTGCGGGGTCCTTTCTGGGAGAAGGGATCTGGGAGTACGGTGTTTTCTTGTACCCGACACTGCCATGGATGTTTCTTCCTTTTTCTTGCCTTTTGCTATTCCTCCGGACCCACCCTGAATGGCTTGGGAAGTAGCTCTGATAGCGGATTGGCTTAGAATTCGACCCGTTTTCAACCATTTCGCCAATCTTGATGGCTTCAGCGAACGGTTTACCCATGGCAGACATCATATTTTGGAAGTAGTCGGCTTCCTGAGCTTGTAAGAAAACTGTGACCATTTCGACCTCATCCATCAGAGGGTTTACCCTAGATGCCTGCTCTCGCCATTTAACTGCGTACTCCCGGAAGCTTTCTGAGGATTTCTTTTTCAAGTTCGTTAACGAGTTCCTATCTGGAGCAATATCAATGTTGTACTGGAACTGCCTAACGAAGTCTCTACCAAGATCATCCCAGATGTGCCAGTGGGATATATCTTGGTCCATATACCACTCAGAAGCGATGCCAACCAGACTTTCTCCGAAATAGGCCATGAGCAGTTCTTCCTTTCCACCGGCCCCTCGCAATTGATTGCAATATTTCTTGAGATGAGCGATAGGATCACTGTGCCCGTCATACTTCTCAAATTTTGGGGTTTTGAATCCCAATGGTAGGTGCACAAGGGGAAACATACACAAGTCGGCATAGGATACACTTTTCTGTCCACTCAGGCCTTGTATGTTTTTGAGACTCTGTTCCATACTTCTCATCTTCCTCACAATCTCTTCTTGCTCAGGAGTTTTGGCGATCTTTTCTTCCCCCGCAGTGAATTCAAATTGGGGCGGCTGAGGGTAAGTATAAGCAGGAAACTGAGGAGGTTCTATTTGGAAAGTGGGTGTTTGGAAGGTGAAAGTTGAGGGGTCAAAACTGGGCCTAGGCAGTATAGGTTGTGCCGTGGCCGAGCATGGGGGAGCGGTGAAGATATTCGAAGTTGCACCGGACATTGACACCTAGGGGCGAACCTCAGAAGGTGTTCCCACAAAATGAGCTGAAATAGTTGGGTGTCCTAGTGGGGTATTTGGGTGACTGATCGGTATGGTAGAGGTACCGCTTGCTCTAGGAAAGAGTTCGGGGAATCCCAGGATGGCGCTTGGCGGTTCTCTTCCATTTGCCCAAGAGTCCCACTTCTCCATAACTCGAAGACGCAAGATTCTATTTTCTTCGGCGGCTGACGATTCTGAGGTCGGGGTGACCGAGATTGGGCTATCATCCGTGATGGGAATTGTTGGTAGAGTCATTTCTAAAGACATTTCGATGCTCCCCTTTGATCTAGTAAAGTATGGGTGCGAAGCCAGGTTACCACAAAAACCAACCACCGTTCTATAAAAACCTGGACTGGGTACAGCAGCAAACGGTTAGTTTGAAACAAATAACAGATAGGTAATCACATGTTGGGGTGTGATGCACCTATATAGTTAAATGTGTTTCTACATGTTATGCAATGGTTGCATGTTTCATCCCAGCTTTACTTACTACTTTTTTTTTCCCTTTCCCTTTCCAATTCCATTCTCTCTCTTTTCATCTCCCTTTTGCTTTTATCAACATTTTCTTCTTTTGGTTATTCTTTCTCTTCTCTTTTTTTTTGGGTTATGATCGAATCCTATGTAGATTGCCTACATATCATGACCCCGCATGAATCAAACCAAGCGTAGTTTTGGGGTGTTAAAATGTAAAACTAAATAACAAAATATTTTGGGATCTTCAATTTTTCTCGTAAAAGGGAAATACTCTGGATTACAACAATTCAAAACTAAAAAGAAAAAAAATAGACTCCAACAATAAATGACCATACAGACTCAAGAGCGGACTAACAGAATCAAAAATAAACTAACAGACTCCATCAGAAAAGAAAGATACAGACTCAAGTAAAAATCAAGAATACATTAATATTTCTGGTGCCCGCGAGACATCATTCGGTCTCGCCGCAGGCCTAAATACGAGATCCCCTTGCAGTCGCTCCAAATCACTCATAACTTGGCGGACAAAAGTCATTACTACAGCAAAAAAGGTGGTATGAGTCATGTATTCGCACGCTTGGCATTTCATGGTAATGTATTCAGCGATGGTTCTGATCCTTTCTCTAATTCTGCCTTTTTCCTGAAGCAACCGCCCTATCTGCTGATTCCAGGCTTCTAACACTTGAGAGTCATGAAGGTGTTGATCTTGCAACTGCTACATTCCTTCCTCCATTTGAGCCATCAAATCATAACAGTATTCTCTATCGGCTTTGAAATTTTTAGCCTGCTTGGTTGCCTTGTTCTCGAGAGTGGTTACCTTTCTTCTTAAGCTAGTGATAGTCCTTTCATAGTTCCTCTTCATTTGTTGCACAAACCGTGCCCGCTCTTCTGCCTTCTTTATCCATTGTGCCCGAATTTTTTCTAGACTAGCTTTAGACTTTTCCAGGTCTTCTTGACATTCGAGGGCTTTCTTTTTTAAGACCGTTTATAAGTCTTTCGTCAGCCCGGCTTCTTTCCGAGTTTCTGGCAGCTATTTTCATCTTTCGGATCTGAGCATTGAGGGCCTCATTTTCCTGAGTTAGTTTTTTCTTTTCTCTCTCGTCTGCAGCGGCTTGAACAGCATTTTCAAACTGAAGCTCCATGACTCGCCTTTCCAACTGGCTTATTTTGGCCATGTACTCGTTTTCTTTGGTCAACCAGTCCTACTGCACCTGGGCCCCATCGGTGAACTATTGGACATGGGGTCTCTTTGCGGGCCTTTCAGGAATCTGGAATCTTTTACCGAACTAGACAATATATTTAGGGTCCACTTCACTTCTGGCTAGATCTCGCACCATGGTCTTAGGTTCAAGAAATCTACATTCATTCCATACTTGGTGAATTTTCCCTTCTGGAAATATGGCTTTCGGGCCTAATTCTATGACATGTTTACTCAAATTTTCATCATTTGGGACGGTTTGAAACCTTCCTAATTGGCGCAAAACCCTGTGTGGAGCATAAGGTTGGATGCTCCAGATGCCCATCAGGAGGAGGTAACACACTTCAGCTGACATGTACACTGCTTCGGTGGCAGGAAGCCATCCGAATGCCCATTCAATTTTATTGTCAGTCAAGGATCTCAAATGTGCAAGCCAAGCTTCCGTATCTTCGGAGAATTCAATACCTGCCACTCGACTTTCAAACTCTTCAATGCAGCTCAAACCGGTCAAACCATAATTCATATACCCAACCCGGTGGCAGAGATGTTCTTGTACCCATAACTGTAGTAGCAGATTGCAGCCTTGGAAGAACTTTCCCCCTTCCCAATAGATAGTCAAGGCTCGGTAAATTTCAGATAAGATCAGAGGAACCACAGTGTTGTTGGTTTTCTTGATCGCCACATCGATCATTACCACAAGACCTATCTCTATATTACCATCTTTTCGCGGACAAACTACAACACCCAAGAAGGCTACCATAAAAGCTAAACCCCGCCTTGCTTCCCATTTGTATTTATTTCCGACATGGGTTAGACCAGTGTTCGGCTCTTCAAAACCTCGGGGGTTACCATATCGATGATACAAGAATTGGAGCATGCAATACCCTTCAGATAAGTTTTCGTCCTGAATATCCCGACTAATACTCAGCAAATCTAGAAATTTGTGGGGAGATATCGGTCTTGGTGACAATGGATATCGACTTCTAAGGTTTCCATTAAGGCCCGCATAACTTTCAACCTCCTCCAATGTAGGTGTGAGCTCAAAGTCAGAGAAACGGAACACATTGCGAGTCGGGTCCCGAAAAGGTATAAAAGCTTCAATTATGTCCAACCTTGGCTTGACGTTCAATAGTCCGACAAGGCCTCCCAGAACTCTTACCACTGTTTCTCTACTGCCTTTTCCTAGATCATTCCACCACATGTGGAGATTTAAGGGGATCTCATCAAGGACTGTGAAGGGTTCAATTTCGTTTGTGCGCATCCTGCACATTTATTAAGGTGATTTAATAACTTATTTTGACCCGAAAGAGTAACACCATTTTTCAAAGTTTTGCTTCAAAAATAAAACCCGATTTTGCAGATACGGCCTTCAGCACTTTGGGGAAGAAGACTTTAAGGTTGTGCCTGCTAACCGTTAAAAATGAACCAAGGTGGCTATTCTTGCAAAAACAGCCTTCCGGCGCCCCTTTGGGGCCATTCGACTTATTTTAAACAAGGATTGCATCATCCGACTTATTTGTGACAAAAATCAAAATTTTGTTGTTTTTGGGCTATTTTTGCAAAAAGGGAAGTTGGACCCGATGAGGGTTGCCTAAGTATCTCACATCCGGTGAGAATCAAACTGGCATAGTTCGGGGAGATTGGACGAAAATAAATCAACTAATTCTAAAGACAAAACTTTCTTTTTCTTTTTCTCTTTTTTTTCAAATTTTGGCAGAGTTTCAATATATTTTGGACACTGATTTCTCAAAACCAGTAATTATCTCTCTGAGCCCTCACATTGTGTTTCTTTTTCCCAACTTTTCTCCTATTATTCATAAGCCGGTCAACATGCAAATCCGAAGTAAATAAATGCACAAGTAGCAAGTAAGATGCATCAGGATGGTCTTTTCATTTCGGGTACACCTGTCCTAGATAGACCCAACCCCTGTGTTGAGTCTCCAATGTCAAATGCACGTGATGCAAACAAACGTTCCTACTAGGGATCCGGCATGAGGCTTTGTTATACTAGGTTTAAAATGTGGGTTTATTGTTCTAGACCTGGCTTACCCGAGCGGACAACTCGAGCCGAGGGGGGCAGCGTACCGGGAATACAGAAGCTTCACCGGCTTAGCAACTTATCCGAACCTCGTTCTAAAATGGGAAAAGACTCTAGATAGAAGAGAAGCCACATGAAGTGCACCCTTCTCCATGATTTAGAAGACTCAGAGAGAAGAAATGGTTTTGTAGCAGTTTATATACAGTTCACAAAATATCAAAGCGGTAAAAGCATTTAGCACGTTAGGCTCAAACATGTAGGAAAATCAGATAATAGATAAAGCCAATCATAACAGCTATTCTAAGCTCGAATTCTTGAACCTTAAACCAGAGATTCTGGGTTCGATCCCCAACGGAGTCGCCAGAGCTATCACACCTCCTTTTTACACCCCCGAAAGGGATATAAGAGAGTTTTTCCACTTTAAGTGACATTATTCGAAATGGAATCATTTATTTATTTTATTCAGAGTCGCCACTTGGGATAGTTTGTTTTCTGGTGTCCCAAGTCACCGGTTTATTTTAAAATCCCGAATCGAGGAAAATTCGACTTTCATTTTGAAGTCTGCGAACCAGAAATTTTAAGTAAGGAATTCCGTTAACCCGAGAGAAGGTGTTAGGCATTCCCGAGTTCTGTGGTTCTAGCACGGTCGCTTAAACTATTACAATTGGCCTATTATCTTATTTTAATACATGTTTCAGCCTATGGTACATTTTAACTTATTAAACCGCTTTTAAATATTTTTTAAAGAAGATTTATCGTCGTATAAAACATGTCTTCGGATCGCGCCACATGAAATGCACCCACAATCTGAAACACATCTTATTCAACGTTGTGAGATTTAGAATTGGGTCACATGAAATGCACACCCGAGTTTAAGGAAGGTAATATTATTAAAATACGCGCCTAAAGCAACTACGAGTTATTAATTTCGCGAGGGCCATGGAAATTGGCTAAATGGCACACCTCAAATTCTAAGGATCAACACAAGATTAATTAAATGAGGGTCATGCAATTGAGATTTTATTTAGCGTGACACACCTCAATTCCATTTTAAAAGTATTCAAACTAAAGCTCGGAGGGTCATAGACTATTTGTTATCTAGGATGGCACACCTCCAATCTACTTAATTAATGGGACAAATGGTAGAGGTCAATACTTCTAAAGTTACATGTCAAATCTAATTTTTTAAACTAATGAACCAAGCCCAAGCCAGCTTTGCGAAGAAGCAACTGCCTTTTAGAGTAAAGACCCAACTGCATTTTTTGTCTTACACGAGATTTCTGGCCCCAAATTGCGTAGAGATTAAGGAGGAGTTGAAGGGGTAACTTGAGTTCAAACCCCACGACAAGCATTTAAAGACCAGACGCAATTGGAAAGGATTGATATCGAGCTCAACCAGCTGCCCAAGGCAGATTGGCATTCGAATCTCCGAGTTTGGGCCTGGATGAGCCCAAGTTCCAAACAAGAACTGGTAAATCAAAAGCTCGAACCCATAACAAATAATAGAGAGCCCAAGCTCTCAGATCCAGAAAAACACACCATGCTAAAACAAATGGCAATCCTCATCAAACCATAATATTATGCTATAAGAAAACCTTCATGCCTTTTTCATTAATTAATTCCCCAAATCACTTAAGTTATAACAGGCTTACCTATTCCTTAAAGAAAATCAATGTATACATTTATCCCATTTCGAGCCACCAATTCGAATACACACCCTTCCCCTTCCCCCCATTTGAATATTAAAAGCTAATGCAACACCACATTTGAAGTGAGAGGTTCAGATTATGAGAATAATGACTAAGCTTAGCACTAACTTGAACCGAAGCAAACAAGACTGATGAAACGCACATATGTCATCATTTCAGCAAGGTTTGAATTGCATAAGGAAAGAGATGAAGTAGTCACAACCCCACAATTTCATCATACAAACTTTATATGGACTTAATTGCACATATACCCATTGATTGAACATTTTAAACTTCTACACCAATTCTGACTAGAATCAACCACTTGTTATTTGATACTGCTTCAGTAATATCCTGATTACCCCCTTAGCATTTCAAAACCCAACTCAAGCATGAGATTAATACCCAAAACAGTGATTATTCATATCGAATAAAGAGGAGACAAATCACTACATTTAAACCCATTCAAAATCATTACCGCAACAGTCCAACAGTTCAAAATCACTTACAACATGAAAATTTTAGCTAATCAACAGAAGCTAACTGATCTACATGGAATCAAATGAACACATAAAAAACTTATGAAAAGTCAGCACTGCCTTTATTTCATCCTCAAATTGAAAGCTACGTTATAAGAGAGTTGGGATTGGTACTTGAATAATGAAGGAATAAGAATCAGAGGTAAGGAACTAGCAGTAACAGTAGCAATAATCAGCTTCAGTACACCAATTTGGACCAGAATTTTGAGATGAAAAAGTAACAAGGAGCAAGCCCAATCGAATTATGACTAAAGCAAATTCAAACCAAGATTTCAAAACCCAATTCAAAACATCATGACCCCCAGATGAAACAGAAAATTACTTCAGAGAAAATCAAAACTTTCAGATTTTTTTGAGCCTGAATTTAATGGAACCGTGTTTTTATCCAAATTTTCAACTATTTAAGATTTTCAGGATTTTTTTTAGCTCTTCCCCTTTTCTTGAGCTGCAAGTAGCAATGCCTTTATAGGCAAGCTACTAGGGCATCCTTAAAGGTTTAGTTATTTCAATTTAGTCCTTTTCAAATTTTTCTTTTTTGCTACTTAGTACTTTATTTACTGACTTGTTGGTCAAGTTAGTCTGTTTTTGTAGCTTCTAGGTAGCTTCTTGGGTGGTTATAGCAAGATTCCTTTAAGTGACTTACCCAATTTACCCCTATTACCCATGTATTTTGCCTTGAAGCCCAGCCAGACTTGAACATGGGCTATGAATCCCCAAACAGGCTCAATGATTCAATGGGCTCAGACTCAAACCAAATAAAATTCTTTTAAAATGAGGTCTTAGACTGACCTCAGAGTCCAAATAACAAAGATGAAACCCAAACAAATTCAGAACACTTAAAAACCAAACAAATCGACTAATTAATGATCATAAACAGGCGACGAACTGATTAGGCTAACTAATTAATCTAAGTGACCAAATCAAAAGTTCTAACAGGACAGTTAATAAATCAGAAAATAAATCAAAAGAGAGGAAAGCAACAGAGGTGACACATAAGCGATTTTGAAAACAAAGATGAACGGGACTTACCAGCTAGACTTGAAATCAAGACTGAGGCACTGATACGACCCAACACAGTGGCAAACGTTTGTTCTTGGTGAAGAACAAATGAGTGTCACTATTTTGTGTCAAAGCCGACTTGAAACAATCGGAAAATTCCTAAAAAGACTTGCATGCATGATTCCGACCTTAGACTCTTAAGTCTCGACTCTTCGATTTGATATTCGAGCAGTTCTAGAGATGTTTGAAGAAATCTAAGTGAGGATTTGGGATGAGGGAGAGAGGACGGTCCTAGGGTGTTAATTTGGGGTCGAACAGAGGTGGCGCCGCCACCGGAGAGAACAAGGGCGGCGCTAGAGTTTCGATACTTGATCTGAAATTCGAGCAATTCTGGAAGGATTTGAGAGGAGTTGTTTGGGGATTTGGGATGTGGAGATGGAGGAGATTGTGGGGTGTTAATCTCAGGGGGGTTGGTGGTGGCGCTGCCACCTTCAGGCGGTGAGATTTCAGGGCGGCTACTAGGGTTCAGGTCTGGTCTCTAAGAGAGGAGTCTGAGGGAGATGAGAGATGGGGGTAGGGGTACGGGCGTTTGGACATATATATATTAAGAGGCACCCCAGTTCCGGACCATTGGATTAAGGAGATCCAACGGTCGTGATCAAAGGGTTATTAGAACGACGTCGTTTTGGTTACTGGGTGGTTTGGACAGGGTTGGGACACGGATCTGGGCCGGTTTTGAGTGAGTTTGGGAAAAAATACACTTGGGCCTGGGGAGATTGAATTAAAACAGCCCAAATATCAGATTTTGTTCTCCTTTCTAATTTCTTTTTATTTTCAAATCCTTTTCTTTTCAAATTAAAATAAAAGCCTAAATTAATCCCTAAACCAAATTAACCTACCAAATTAAATTAATTAACTCTAAATAATAATTACCACAACTAATTAAATACCAAATTAAAAGAAAACTACCTAAATTTGAAGCTAAAAATTAAAAATGCCAAAATGAGTTATTTTTTTGTGATTTTCCACTTTCGTAAAACAAACTAATTACTAATTAATCTAAAAATTGTAAAATTAAATCCTAAACGCAATGCGTGGTATTATTTGCTATTTTTATGATTTAAATAAAATTAATTATGCACACAAAATGTAAACAAACACGAAAATTGAGCAATTAATTCCTAAAACCCAAATAATAAAAAGAAAAATCCTAATGTTGGGGATTCTGTAGGAGTAATTCATGCGAGGAAAAAATCACGTGCTCACAAGCCTTGAAGGGATACATATTACTTTAGTGTGGCTCGCGCCTCTAGTAAAGAGAGAACGTTAAGTAACTTGAAGAGCCACTGGATGGAGCAAAGGGAAGCTAAAAGCAAAAGAATGTTTTGTTCGAGTTTTCAGAATAAAGTGGTAGGCATAAATGTTAGCGGGAAATAAGAAAGCGTTAATGAAGCATTATGAGTAAGATGTGGTACATGAATGACAACGGTAGATCAAAAGATGACAATATTACAAAATATATAGTCAAGTGAAGGAAGAGACGAGAGGTGACAGGCCTTAGGAAAACAAAAGAGTATAGGCCATACAGTCATGTCCTCATTTCGAGAAATAAGTTCGCAACTCTAGAGAGATTACCAAGAGGAAAAGTTAGACCCCAGAGTAATAGAAATCAGTATGGGCTGGTGAACAAGATAAACTAAACGTGAATTAGGGACTGAGTGATTTGATAAAAGTCGGTATCATGAGAATTTCATATTTCGTTCCGGCAATAGTAGAATGGACAACAGAAGAGGATTCAGGAGAAATTTAGAATATGGTCATTCAGGAAGACGTTTCTCTAAAGCAAGCAATGTGAGCAAAGTTAAGCTTAAGGGACTAAGTGTGCCAGTTACACTAAGTGCCACTCTCGCGAGTAAGAAATTTTGTTTTTCTTGGTACAGAAGGATTACCACAAGGCTAGTAAGGGTCGTCGATGATGTGAGAAGACACCAAGGCTGAAGAGGTAAAACATCTACAGGTAGATCATCTTAGTGCTACATCTTAGTACTCCCCTAAAGGGCGAATATGGAGTGATGTGGCATGAAGTTAGAATTAAGTGGTTCTAGTAATCATGAAATAGTAAATGAAGAATGCGGTAAACACGAAAAAGGAATGAGATCACACTCATTCAGCTCATATGTATATGCTACAATTCTAGAACATTATGCAAATACGACGTCAATGAGAGGAAGTAAGGATCCCTGCCCGAGATGTTATTGATAGATAAGGAGTCAGTGTTAGACGTAAGTTAAGACAAATGAATTAACCCAAGAAAGATTTTACGGAATATTGACATGAGAATGGGCCAACGAGTAATTAATAGTTGATTCAGGAAGAGACTAGTTATATCTAGTCAAGAACATACAGACAAGACAACAGGTTGTGCAAGATAAAGATAGTAAAACCCAATATAGTGAATTCAGCCCTGCAGTTATGACATTGTAATACTTGAGATATATTCATATAGGAGTTGGAGAAGTTAAAAAGGTATTGTATGAGTGTTACAGGAAAAAAAAAGTGCCACTAGGAAGACGATCAAAATATTAGTCCAGAAGCAACCCCACAAGCATAGGGGCGTGGAGATAAGTAACTAGGATAAGTATAGGCAAGGAAGGACATTAGAAGGTCCGTCGAGTGTACAATGTAATAAGCTCATACCTTTACAAAAGTCAGAGAGTCCTCCCTAAGTACTACAATGGAAGACAAGTTAAGGAAAATAAGGAAGAAGGCTGCAACCTGAACTCAGCGACCTAAAGAGGAAATGGTCATGTAACAATAGTTTCACAACAACATTATACGTCCTCTATAAGAAAGAGAACCTACTGTGGCTAGTGAGTGGGAAGTAAAATCAAAAGCAATATTCGAAGATCATATGAGTTGAATGAAAATTCTGGAATGCGTGAGAGCTAAGATAAGATAAATATGCACGCAACAAAGGGCAGAAAAACCAGGAAAGGTAATGGCTTGCATTTAAAGAAAACTAAGAAGGAATGAAACAATAATTTGATCAATGATCCAGAGTTTGGTTACGTTACGAATGCACTTAAGAGTTCGGAGTATTATCCACGCAGCATATATGTTGACAATCATACAGCCGTAGAAGATTTCGGTATAAGTTAAAAGAAAGAATTGAGCCAGGTCATACACAAAGGAATGAATTACTAGAAGATTGTATCATAGATATTCCATAGCGTCCATGGAGGGCTAAAGTAATGACTAATACCATAAACCGTATATCGGTAGATAACTTAAGCCTATATAAAGGCTGATAAGAAGAAGGAGGAAATTAAAGATATACATCAACGAAGTAAATTAGGAGTCTGCTTATTGGACCCAGAAAGTTACAAACATCACGATTAAGAACATTGTAGAATTACTCTTAATATCATAGGTACAAGGGAAATAGTACAGTTGCCTAGATGGCAAAAGGACTACTAAAGTATTCGCAAGAGCTATGGGATATGAGAACAATAAGCGCATCAGTCAACATTCGAGGACGAATGTTCCAAAGGGGGGGATGATGTTACACCCCATATTTTCATACATAAAAATACACCATAAATAAATTAATGAGAGACCAAAAGTGAGATGTCACGTCTCGTAGTACTACATTACGACGATGTTGCACCCTGTAGTGTTGTACGTTGATTTTGTCGTAAGGTAATTGACACCAGTCCAAGGAAAGGATTATTTGGAGATTATAAGGATTATGCTATTTCAAATAAGTAATAAATAAATTCATGAAGATGACAGAGGAAGCAAGTCAAAGAAAGTGAATTTTCATCCAAGTTTGGCATGTTGGGATAAAATACGGCTCGAGCTAAAATACTCAGTATTTATGGACTAGTGTCATACAAGGTACCACATGACCATGATAGTGAGGTGTATAAGGTGTGTTAAAAATGAATAGTATTTTTATTAATTTGAGATAATTCTTAATTATATGGATAATTGGTTAATTATTGGTTTAATGGGAAATTAACCATGTAATTAAATATTTGTGGATAATTAGTAGGTGGGGATAAAGTCCCCCACATGGAAGCCACATAAAGAGCCATTAAGTGACTCTTAGATCACTTGACAAGGTGGCAAGATGTAAAGAGATGAACATCTCATTACATTTTATTAAAAGAATCTTATCAAAACAAATAGTGAAATTATGAAAACTTAACCTCCGAAAATTTTGAACCCCTTTTCTCTTACCTTTGAATATTTATATTATCAATTCAGTAAGTCAATATACGCAAGACTTTTCTGAATTTTGAAGAATCTGAGATTAAACCCATTTTCCCTTTTTTTTCCTTGATTATGGAGCGTTATGAGATAGTAAAGGAGTTGGGTTCTTGTAATTTTGGGGTAGCCAAGCTTGTTAGTGACAAGAAAACCAAAGAGCTCTTTGCTGTCAAGTTTATTGAAATAGGCCAAAAGATAGATGAACATGTGCAATGAGAAATTATGAATCACAGATCATTGAAACATCCGAATATAGTCAGATTTAAAGAGGAGCAAAAGCTAAGTTCAATACACAAAAGCTGTCAACGAGAATCTGTTGGAATTGTAGCAACGTAAAATTTTGCGGTTCTAAAGGAGTATGGTACAATCTTCTCCAGGTATATTATACGGAGTTTTCCCTACTCTAGGTATGTTAGGCTAAGCTCTTCTTTTATGGCATAATATCGTAATTACACAAGTTTGATAATGAGGCATAAAGAAAAATTTATATCCCGGAATTTACGTATATTTTGCTAGTCTCGCAAATTACATATATTTTCATAGTTTTGTAAGTTACCATATTCTTTGTATCGGGACTACATATTCAGTTGAGTATTTCCTCATTCCGGTCAAAAGATCAGATAGTTCACATATATATACAGTATCACTTAATTCCTTAAGTAGAAACATCCATTTAACATTCCATAATTACTTGTCCACTAAATTTAAACAAAAAAAATAAACTTACAACCGTTCATTTGTCTTTACCATTCAATTTTCAACAATCTTTCATTTTTAACTGAGGTACAAGTTTAGGACATAGAATTCTAGAAGAAAAAATGCAGCTACTATTCAATCACACATCTCGTTTACTTTATTGGTTTTGGTACATAGTTCTCTACTTGGGATTGCTATATTTATTTGTGAAATCTTTAAAGATGTTATGGCATAATACTACTACAAAAACTCCGACGAAAGTTCCGCCGGGCAACCGGGGATTACCGTTCATCGGAGAAACCATCCATTTCATGGCTGCTATTAATAGCAACAAAGGTTTCTATGACTTTGTCAAAGTTCGACGACTCTAAAAGTATTTTTATTACCATCGAGCTATAATTAATGGACAGGCCTTTATTGGGCAATTTCTGATCATATGGTAATTTATATACCGAGTCTACTGTGTCCAAGCGCTTATGAGCGAGCCTAGTTGTCGAGATACAGAACCTAGTATGGCCGAGCACCTATGAGCGAGCCTATTACGGCAGAGCAGTTATATATATACCGAGCCTACTGTGGCCGAGTGCTTATGAGCGATCCTAGTTGGTCGAGATATAGAGCCTAGTATGGCCGAGCGCCTATGAGCGAGCCTACTATGGCAAAGCAGTTTTATATATACCAAGCCTTATAGGACCGGACAGCTATTTACTTACTATATTGAGAGAGTTGAGTCAGTATCAGCAGGTAAACATATCTTCAGATTATCTTTGATTTCCAGCTACTTGCAGTTATTATATTATTAGTTCAGTTTTAGCTTTCAGTATATTGCCTTACATACTCGGTACATTATTTCATACTGACGTCCTTTTTGCCTAGGGACGCTGTGTTTCATGCACGCAGGTCCAGACAGACAGGTCGAGAGCCCTCCAAGTAGGATATCAGCTCAGTGTAAGATATTGGTGTGCTACGTTTGCTTCAGAGTTCCTTGTTTGGTTATATGATTTAGAAGTGTATTGTTTGGTATGGCGGGACTCCGTCCCGACCTTTATGACATTTATGTACTCTTAGAGGCTTGTAGACATATGTCATGTATGTGAAAGATTGTACGACCTTGTCGGCCTATGTTTTGAATTTATAAATGATCATGTTGGCCTATTAGGCCCATATGTCACGTGTATATGATGACGTAATAAGAAATATATGTTACGTTGGTACTCGGTTGAGTAACGTATCGGGTGCCCATCATGGCCCATCGGTTTGGGTCGTGACAGACTTCCAGCCATTTTGTTTGATTATTACACTGTCTACAAGCTATTGTCTTATTTTCTAATATTTCACTTAGCATCTATTACCTAACAACTAGCATAAAAATAGACTCACATATTTTTAGAACCACAAAATCAAATCTAATTGTTATTACCATTTTCAAGATAAACAGTTTGCGCGCACCATGGGGCTAAAAATAATAGTGATTGTTTTCTTGCTGGTTTACTACATAACGCAAGTTATCTTTCATACTTTTTCTTGTCCAAGAATCTTTGATTTCAGGTCAAAATGCCTAACTCAGCGGACGCATATAAAAACAACGGTCTTGAGGATCATGGAGAGAATGGTGTAGCTGTTCCAGGTATTGGTGCACCACTGCTAAACCCTGAGGGCACGCCAGAGCCAATCCCGCGGATGTGGTCTCACACGATGCGCAACACGTCGATATAAGCTCCCACACTAACAGGAGAGTAAGCCAAGGAGACCAACAAGAAGCTCAGAAAACCCCATCTAGGGAAGAATGAGAGGTTAGCGTTCACGTTATTTTTGAAATGTTACAAGCACAATAGCTGGAAATTGCTCAGCTACAAAGCCACCAGAAAACTCCCAGCACGGTAGCACCGGAAACGGCTCCATAAGCCAAGCAGGCACCAGAAAGATCGAGCAACAACGGGTCGGCAACTGACCCCGCCATCATAAAGATGCTCAAGTATCTCACAAAGAGGATCAAGTCAGGCGAAAAGAAGATAGAAGTCAATGACAAGAAGATAGAGACCTACAATTCTAGGGTCGATCAAATTCCGGACACACCCCCGATCTTGAAGGGTGTAGATTCGAAGAAGTTCATAAAAAAATTGTTCTTGTAGGAAGCGGCCCCAAAATCCATTCCAAAGAAGTTTACAATGTCCGACTTTTCGAAGTACAACGGAACCTCGGACCCCAATGAGCAAGTCACGAGATCGAATCTACTAAAAAAGTTCAGAGAAACACTTTCGAAAGGGGCGATGATGTGGTATCACAACCTGGCCCCAAACTTGATAGATTCATTTGCCATGCTGGCATATTCCTTCATAAAGGCACACGCTGGTGCCATCAAGGTAGCTACAAGGAAATCTGACGTCTTCAAAATCAAGCAAAGGGAGAACGAGATGCTGCGAGAGTTCGTATCTCGCTTTCAAATGGAACGAATGGAACTACCACTAGTCTCCGACAACTGGGCAGTGCAGACTTCACTCAAGGTTGAACGAGCGAAGCTCGGTAGCTTCGAAGCAGATGAAGCAGAACATAGTCGAATATCCCGTCATGACTTGGCCGGATGTCCACAACCGATACCAATCAAAGATTAGGGTCGAAGACGACCAACTAGGAGTCCTCTCGGGCTCGGTATATCCTAGTAGGCTTCCGGCAAAGGAGCCAAAACCAAACAAAGAAAGATACCAACCATACACTAAAGATAGAAGAAATGCCCCAAGGCACAATATACTCTGTAATGATTGAAGGATGGATCGAGGCCAGAATCCTCAGGGACTCGATAGAAGAGCCGGATTTGATAGGCATACAGGGCCGACAGAGGCACCCCGCTTGTCGAAATACAATTTCAACATCGACACTTCAGACATAGTATTCGCTATCGGTAAAATCAGAGACGCTAGGTGGCCAAGGCCTGTACAATCAGATCCTTCGCAAAGGAACCATAACTTAGCATCTGAATTTCACGGCACACACGGTCGCAGCACCGAGGATTGTCGACAACTCCAGGAGGAAGTAGCCCGACTACTCAGCAGAGGTCACCTTTGAGAATTCCTTAGTGATCGAGCCAAAAATCAGTTCCGTAAAAGAGAGGCAACCAAGAAGAATGAAGCAGATGAGCCGCAACATGTTATCAACATGATCATTGGGGGAGTCAACATCCCACAAAAACCCACTATCAGAAGAACAAAAATATCCATCACCAAAGAAAAGCGAACTCAAGGTTACATACCCGAGGACGCTCTCACATTCAGCGATGAGGACATCGAGACCTTGTCTCAACCTCACAACAACGCATTGGTAATCTCTTTTCTTGTAAATACATTTCAAATTAAACGTGTACTTGTGGATCTAGGTCGTTCAGCCAATATTATCAGGTCGAGGGTGGTAGAGCAGCTCAAACTACTTGACCAAATCATGCCTGTCTCTCGAGTCCTCAACGGGTTCAACATGGTGAGCAAAACAACGAAAGGAGAAATCACCCTCCCGGTCAACGTGACCAACACTATCCAAAATGCCAAATTCCATGTCATCGAAGGAGACATGAGGTACAACGCCTTGCTCGAAAGGCCATGGATACATTGCATGAGAGTAGTACCATCAACCCTTCACCAAATGATGAAGTTTTCGATGAAGGACGGAATAAAAACTATGTACGGGGAACAACATGCAGCAAGGGAAATGTTCGCAGTAAACGATGTAGCACCGGCACCAATGCCTTTGATATCGAAGAAACCAGGGGATAAATAAACAGTAAAATAGCAATCACGAGATACATTCTAGGCTATACTCGAATAAAACAAGCAAAGTATCGTGTCGTTTCCTCAGAACAAACCACCGAAGCATATCGAGGCCCAAGGTGCCATCGGTACTAAGGTATAATCGTCTCCCTTTTTAGTTACATTTTACACTAACTTGTGTGCAGGTATTCAATCGAAACAGCTGAAGCGCTTTTCAACTTGAAGGCCTTAGATTCCAAAAGCATACATTGCACTCTTTTCCTTCGACCGGAGTTTTATCCCAAGAAGGGTTTTACCTACAAGTTTTTTAGCGAGGCAATATCCATGTGCTACCTAAGGAGGACTCAACAAGTATTCAAGGCTTCTCTTCAATCAACCTCAAATGCTGAGAGGCATCCCTCCGGTGGGTTACCTCCTCGGAGAAGCCAAGATGTGCTAAATGGGGTCTCGATAGGAAATGATATACCGGGCCAAATGGTTGAACGAATCGTGTCCATATAGAATAACCAAACCCTTGACAGCAAAAACGTGTATACTTGTGCCAAGTAGTCAAAGAATACTTTCCCCTCCATCAAAACAGTTCGCGTTTCAAAGAAGCTCGGTATTTTTTTACAAAAACGGCTCCAGAGCCAAAAATGTCTCGAACACTCGGGGACTGACGTCAAAACTCGAAGACCGTATGACCTTTGGATCAGAAGCCTCAAACTTGTAAGCCCTCAATGAGGCAACATTAAGGTTACAAAAATGGCTCCAGAAGCCAAAAGTGTCCCGAACACCCGGGGACAGGCGTCAGAAACTCAAGGCCACATGACATCCGGTTCGGAAAATTCAAACTCGTAAGCCCTCAATGAGGCAATACCAAGTTTACAAGGAATGGCTCTAAAGCCAAGAAAACTTTCGATGACTCGGGGACTGCCGCAAACTATCACCCCTATAGATCTGTCAAAAATTCGAGGTTATAAGGCCACATGCGGGGAACCTCAAGCGCATAAGACCTTCATAAGGCAACATCAAAACTGTAAGACCTCAAGAAAGACATGAACCATACTTGTACCAAGTAACCAAAACTGTAAGACCTCAAAGGTATGTAAAAATTATAACACCTTACAAAAAGGCATTACCCCGACCTTAAAGTTAAGGCTATATTTGAACTTGTAAGACCCTTAAAAAGGCATACCCTCGATATAGACGCCAAAATTATCTCACTCGGGGACTGAAAGGTTCCGGCCAAACACAATGACTATGGTCACAAGGTTGTACCAACCAAACTAACACGACTCGAGGACGCCCGATCGTCGCTATAAAATCACAGGCCTTCAATTACTTCGAAAGTACTTTGAAAAGAGCCGGTTAAATAGGCAACCCTCGACATAGGCAAAAGAGCTTCGACCATGTCAACTCCAAATAATAGGATTCAAAACACTCAGCCACCGACCAAAACCTCCCGAGGTGCTCGTTCATCGCCACATTATGATTCACAATCGAGGTTTTTATCGAACTGTCGAAGAGTCAGGCAAACACAATTTTAAAAAGAAAAGTCCTTGATGAGGGAAAAATAAAGCCTATATCAGAGGTCGTACCAACCCAATGCATAAGAGCCACTGTCACCAGCCCATATAAAGGGTTGTACCAACCTAATGCATAAGAGCCACTGCCACCAGCCCATATAAAGGGTCGCACCAACCTAACACGTAAGAGCCACTGCCGTCAACCCATATAAAGGGTCGCACCGACCTAACGCGTAAGAGCCTAAGGGCCAGCTTTAAATTCAAAAAACTTAAGGGTCAATGAGCTCGAGTCGAGACCCGATTCGGAGACTGAACCCGAAACAGTTAACTGAATATGCCTAAGAGAAAAAGCATAAGAGCTTAAATGTCGGCTTATACTAAAAGGTCGTACCGACCAAATGCATAAGAGCCTATGGGCCAGCCCAATGAGCCCCAGGGTCGTACTATAAACCTAAGGGTTCTTCTAAATTGAAGAGTAGTTCGTCTGGCTAATGGCTGACAAACATCAAAGCAAAGGGAAGTACATAAAAAATGAAACTGCAAGGCTTCTTTTTATATACGTATATGTAAAAAAATATACAAAGCTCCATGTTCTTTAAAAGCACTACATACAAAGTCAGAAAAGAAAGGCCTAATCTACGTCCCCCTCGGGGACTATGGCCCGTCGGCCTCTTTCTCACTATCTTCAGCATCGGACAGAAGGAACTTAGCGTCATATTTGTTTGCTTTTGCCTGCTTTATCTCTTTTAAGAGATCGAAGCCCCTGGCATGGATCTTCTCGAGGGTTTCCCTCCAAGATTTACGCCTAACATACTCTTTGCCCCTACTCTCCCGGTCGAGAGCCCCCCTCAGCTCAGCACGACCGTCGGCAGCGTCCTTTAAATAGACAGCCACTTTCTTATCAGCCTTAGTTCGGATCGCTTCGGCTTTAGCCCGGGCGTCCACAACTTCGACCTTAATCTTCAAAAGTTCATACTCGATCCTTATAATCATGTTCGTTCGGACCGAGATATTCTCATGAGCATTGCAAAGTTTTACTTTGAGGGCGGAAGCCTTGGCCAAAGCATCCTTCTTAGCCGCAACCTAGGTGTCCACCCGAGCCTTTATCTCATCACGATCACACTTGGATTGACCAACTTTGCTCCAAAGGCGTTCTAGGTCCTCCATCTTTTTTTGCAACTGAAGTAAACGAAACATTAGCCTCAGAAGATAGAAGAATAAACACGCACTCCCTTGAAACAAAAATTACCTGCTCCTCGAGGTAGCTTTCGTAGTTCAGACTTCGACTCGCCTCATACCGCAAGTGTGCCAATACGTCTTCCCTTTCATCGCAAAGAAGCTTGAGGGATTTCTTTCCATCCACGGCTTTTCGCAACCTGGTCTCACAACGAAGCAGCTCGGACTTGAGCTTGTTAAAAGCCTATGAAGGAGAAACTCGATAAGAGAGTAAAAATTGCAAAAACTATAAGACCAATACGATCGGCCAAAACTCACCACAGAGTAGAGGTGCTGAGCTTCCTCAAAAGTCGAGCGCACGTCTACTAGTCTGGCTCCATCAATCCCAGTAGAACCTCTCCCAGTTGGGATATGGTCGCTCGATATATACGGCCCCTAACTTCGAACATCCCTCAAAGTGCCTTCGACGGGAGAAGAAGTCGGGGGTAGAGAACCCTCGTTCCTCGAGGTACCTTCGACGAGAAAAGAAGACGGCAGCAGAGGAGGGACTGTTTTTCTAAAACCAGAGATCTCGAGCACTGCAGGCTCAACTGATACATCCTCTCCGAGCCTCCGGGCTGGACTTATCTTGCTATAATTACCATCGCCCTGCGAAGACCCTTTCTGCTTATTATTATTGTTCCTCGGCCCCAAAGTTGACAATCCTTCTCCCTCTCAGAGAGGCATGATCTCGCCTCAAAGAACTCCCCAATTCCTATGATGGCGGAGTTAGTACGCATAAAAAGAAAATTCCTTTCAAAAAAGGAGCAAATCACATAGCACGTATTGTGGTGTTTTGCCTCCTATCTACCCTTAGACAAGTCTCGCCACTTACATTCATCGTAAGTCGAGTGGGTCACCAACTTCCAAACCCAATCCGTCAGGTCGGGGACCTCGTATGGCATCCATGTAATTACTGTAGAAAGGGAAAGAAAGGCACATTTACGGAGCCCGCCTCCGCCATAAGCAAAACAATGAAGGCACAAGTGTACCACTTACATGTAAAATTCCATTCCTTAGGAAATGGAAGAAACTCCGCAAGGATAATATCAAGAGTCCGTACTCGGACGAATCGGCTCATCCATTCCCGACCCCATATTCTTCATCATCGACACGAAGAGCGTAGTGGATCGGCATTGTAGGGTTAGCAGGACTCGGTGGTGAAAAGGCCAGTACAGCCTGATGAGATGACTAAGGGTGAACTCAAGCCCTACTTCTTCCGCAAAGAACTTCATCATCAATACTATTCTCCAAAATGACAGATGAACCTGTGCCAAGGTAACCTGGTACTTTCGACAAAAGTCGAGCACAACCCTATCAAGGGGGCTCAGCGTAAAGGGGTATGTGTATACGTTCAAAAACCCCTCGACATGATCCATGATGCTCTCTTCTGGGGAAGGTACCTACAGTACTACCTTTTCCCCCATCCACAATCTTTCCTCACTGACTCAAGGTGCCCTTCTCCTATTAAAGAAATAAACTTCGAGGCATACTCCCAATGACCCCAAACATTATGAGGTTTTTCTGACGGAAAGTCCCCCCTCGAAACAAAATTTCCCGAGGTTGGCTCACCTGGCACCAGCGGCGTAACACTAACCAGGCAAGAACCAGAGGCGAAACTTCCTTCTCCTTGCCGAGCGGACCCTGGCGTAGCAGCTATAACTATGGTAAAACTAGGTAATTAGAGCGGGAATTTGAGCAAGGGCTTCAAAGTTAAATAGTGAAGGACCTAACGAAGGAAAGAAGAACTCTATGAAGGAGGACAACTACTCAGAATAGCAGAATCCTCGAAGGAGGGAAGACAACCCTATATATATAGAGAAAGTGGTGATTGTACGCCTACCTTAAAGGCCAATTAAAAATACTGACTAAGCCATTATTGCTTTGGGAAGATGTACCAGCGGGATTTCCTCGGTCGTTTCATAACCATGTCATGCAATTAATGTTGTCGTACGATGTTTTGGGGATCAAAGACCCCGCATCAATAAGCCTCGAGATGGTATCTGATCTCGAAGAACTCTGTCAAAAAGAAGATAGGCTCTAAGGAGCCATTGATATCTTTACAAGCCTCGAGATGGTACCCAATCTCGAGGACCTTTGTCAAAAAGAAGATAGGCTCTAAGGAGCCATTGATATCATTACAAGCCTCGAGATGGTACCCGATCTCGAGGACCTCTGTCAAAAAGAAGATAGGCTCTAAGGATCCATTGATATCATTACAAGCCTCGAGATGGTACCCGATCTCGAGGACCTCTGTCAAAAAAAAGATAGGCTCTAAAATGTCATTGATATCATTACAAGCCTCGAGATGGTACCCGATCTTGAGGACCTCTGTCAAAAAGAAGATAAGCTTTAAAAATCTACTCATACAGGCCTGACCTCGAGGTGGTACCCTACCTCGAGGATTTCTACTATTGTAAATATGGGTCATTTACCTGATCCTCTGTCCCTTAAGCTACCTGAGCCCGAGCCAATTTGCACTCGAAAACTACTAATAAAGCCTTAGGGCTATTTCTTGCCTTCAGATCAAGTTAAACGTCCTCTCGGTTACTTTAATCCAGGGGCTATCCGAGTCCATGTGTACCCTCATTCGGGATCTATCTATAACGCCTTAAGGCTATCTTCGCTTTAAGTTGAAAACAAGTTTTTAGGTCGCCCGAGCTTAAGCGAACTCTCACTTAGGGACTGCCTTCGAAAGCCTAAGGGATATCTTTATTCTCAGGCGTCCGAGCAAGTTCCCCCTCGAGGACTATCGATGGGATCTAAAAGGCTAAGTTTTGTTTTAAATATTTGAAGCCCTACTTTCACTCAACTCGAAGTCAGGGGTCCCGGCGGCCTAAGCTTGTATCAATTCAATCTGGGCTTAGTTTGAGGAACGACAAAGGGCTCCATGGGATATCGTATTGACCAATTAGGAACCGGGGAAATACCTACACCCGGGCCCGGTATTTAGACCGATTGGTAGAGTCATGCACTCGATTCTTCACAAACACAAATAAAAGGAAATCCGGCATAAATCAGGTACAAAATTGAAGAAACACTTTTTCATTAGTAAACAATGATTACAAAAGCCCACGAAAGGTCCTTACACATAATTATAAAAGCCCATGAAGGGTCTTTACACAGAAACAAAAAAGCCAAAAAAAATACATATAACAGCTACAAGCCTAATCTGCTCTCGGGGGTACATCCTCGGGGGTAGTATCTTCGAGAACCATTTCCCTGGGTGCCTCATCGTAGTCTTTCAAACGGTATCTTCAAGATTTAAGAAGAAGCAGAAAACAATGAAGAAGAAGAAGAAGAAGAAGAAGAAGAAGAAGAAGAAGAAGAAGAAGAAGAAGAAGAAGAAGAAGAAGAAGAAGAAGAAGAAGAAGATGAAGAAGAAGATGAAGAAGTGGTTGGGTGAAAAATCTGGCGAGTATGGGTCTCGCCAGCACTACTATTGTGAAGCCACTTCTTGAGACGTTGCACCAGTGCAGGATGCAATAGTTAGTAGATGGCACCACCTCACTCCACGGAAAGCAAAAGGAGTGAAGTGCTGCACCGGGTAGTTAAGAGAGATGAGTAGAAATTCATAGTCTGCATATCCTTTAATGCGAAGATAACTTGAGATTTATCTCTCATTATTTCGGGCCAACAACAACAACAATAACAACAAACTAGTGCAATCCCACTCAGTAGGGGAAAGCTCTAGGAAAGGGCCATGGCATAACTGATGAGAACACTGCCGTGGGACCTTATGGCCACGGGCTTCAAATATGGGAAATAACGTTGGATGAGGACGAAGAGAAGAAAGAAGTAAAAGGCTGTTGAAGAACATTTGAATGAAGTTTTGGTTCAAGAAAGCTTCCATTTATAAAAAGGGCGGCAATGTAACCGACGGCGCAATCAATGTCTTTGGAAAATGTACCGACAGGTGCAATCAATGCATTTTAGGAAACGGACCAACGACGATATTATCACTTTGGAGAAAATAAACCATCGGTATAGTGGATGGCTCTAGGAAGATGAACTGATGGGACGCTTCAGTTATCACAAAGGCTTATGTCATAAGCATGACATCATCGCGGGAAGCTCGAGGAGATAGATATCAAAGTCATTTCTTTTCGTTTCACTCTAAGAAACGCGGGGACTATATGTATACAGTAAAAATCAGTGGTCCGATTTTATGATCATCAAGGTGCCTCGTAAAGATCGCCCCCAAAAGGCTCGAAGCTCATCTCGGGGTTTTGACCCCGAAGGTTCTCAATGATCGACCTCGGGGAAGTGCAAACGAGCAGCTATGGTGGATCGATGTGAAGTTCCCAAGGCATGAGACTAGAGCTGACAAAGTCTATTAGGCTAGTTCTAACCCATATCATGGCATTAAATGGTTGTACCTGCCCCATATCTTTGTAATAAATGTATTTGTACTATGTTGGGATTCTCCCTCATATATAAAGGGGATCCTTGTCATTTTGTAAGACATAATATCATTACACACTACATCCAATACAAGAACATTCTCTACTCTCTAATTCAAACATATTCTCTGTTTGATCCTATTGCTTACATTTATTGTCTTGCTCATATTTGTTACATTTCATTAATTGTTCTTCATTTATTGCTCATTATTGGTCATAAAGAGACGCCATCAAATTTATTATAACTGTTAATCCTCTATCGACTGCCCTTAGTCGGGCATCCGACTCGAACTCGAGGCTCCGTATACGCAAGCTCGAGGCCCCGATTTCCAGCCATTCGGTTTGATTATTACACTGTCTACAAGCTATTGTCTTATTTTCTAATTTTTCACTTAGCATCTATTTCTTAACAAGTAGCATAAAAATATATCACATATTTTTAGAACCACAAAATCAAATCTAATTGTTATTACCATTTTCAAGGTAAACAATTAGTAGATCGAAAAACTTATTTAATTTGGTGGTGGGGTTTAATAGGGTGGGTGTAAATTCTGTTCATGTGGAGATAGTTGTGCACGTGGGGTTACTTGTTTTTGTCTTTCATAAATGTAGTGTAAATCATTATTTATTCTCTGAAGTTCCATCCTTTTATGTTTTTGTTCTTTTCTATTCCGGTCTCCCAAATAATTGTCTTTCTAGGGTTTTATTATTCTTGTATTTTTTAATTGCCGATGTGTAATTCTGATTTATTCACTCAATTTTCTATTTTGTTTTCCTTTTGCATGTGAACATTATCGCATCATGACTGACATAGTGGATGTGTATTTCAACTATGGGGGTGAATGGGTAATTTCTCCAGATTTATTGTATAATAAGAAACTGGTCCATATGTTGAATAGGTTTGGCCCGAATTTATTGTCTTATAAAGATTTATGTAAAGAGTTCACAAAAGAGTTAAGGTTTACTGAAGTGAAACAACTTTTAGTTGTTGGGCCGTCGAGTAGGTTCTATATAATTGATAGAGATGATGGTATCAGGGCATTACAGTGTCTTATATGTTTGGAGTTCAAAATCATAAAGTTGTTTGTTGTAGATGAGTTAGATTTGATTGTCCATACTCAAAGTATTCTGCATCATACTGAAATATTTCATGTAGATGTTGAAGTAGTATCTGAAAATGAACATGTTATTGGGAATTATAATTTTGATGTTGATATGCTCTATCTGATATTGAATATGATTCTGAAGGACTTGGGGTTATTAGCAAACAAAGGAGAAGGGTAGTGAGTGATAGGTTGGAAAACTTTAAGGAGTTGGATAAAGGTATGACATTTAAAGATATTGTGGAAGCTAGAAGTGTAGTGAACTATTATGCAATTTCTAATGGTTATGGCTTGAAGATTGAAAAAACAGATCCTAGTAGGGCTAGATATGTTTTTGATGTTGGATGCCCTTTTACATGTTCTATATCAAGGGATAAAAAGACTAATGAGTTTAATATCAAAAACTTGAAAGCAGAACATAATTGTAATCCTTGTTATAAAATCCAAGGGCTGATGCTAAGATATCAGCACAATACTTTAAGAATAAACTACAAAACAATCCCAAGTATACTATTAAGGATATGAGAGGGGAATTAGAGAATGATTTTAATTTTAATGTGACAAAATCTAAGCTTAAAAAGGCTAAGGTGATGGTCCTTGAGAAGTTAGATGGGAGTTTCAAGGATGAATGTAACAAGCTTGAAGCATATGGTCAAGAACAAAGACTGTCTAATCCTGGGAGTGATGTTGCAATCAACATATCAAAGGATGCTTTGGAAGAAGGAAAAAAGAGGTTCTTGAGATTGTACATATGTTTCCAAGATTTGAAGCTAGGCTTCAAAATTGGATTGAGACCACTTATTGGTTTGGATGGTACTTTCTTGAAGGGAAAATGAAAAGGCCAGCTATTGGTGGCCATGGGATAGGATTCTATGAATCCGTTCTATCCACTTGCTTGGGCAATGGTTAACAAGGAAACAAGAAGGACCTAGAGTTGGTTTGTTGAACTTTTGAAGAGGTCTTTGGACCTAAATAATGGGTTTGGAGTGACATTTATATCAGACATGTAAAAGGTACCAAATTTCACTTCTGAAAATTCAACTAATTTGTTGATCTTCTTCTGTTTTCACTTTTGATTTTTCTTCTATTTCACTTTTATTTTTTCTTCTGTTTTTTCTTCTTTTGTTTCTTTTGTTTTCAACAAATTTCACTTCTATTTAATTTACTAATTTGTTGATTTGCGCCATCACATGAATTATTAGATGATGTGAGCACTGTACTACCTTATGCTCATCACATGTATTGTACTAGACACATTGAAGACAACTGGTTAAAAAAATGGAGGAGTGGGGAAATGAGGAAGTTGATGTGGTGGTGTGCTTGGAGTACTTATGAAGAAGAGTTTAAAGATCAATTGTTGAAGCTTGGGGGGATGTCAAAGGATGTTGCAAGGGACTTGGTCAACTATCCACCAAAAGCATGGTGTAAAGCCTACTTTGATATACAGTATAAAAATCTAATGGTGGATAACAACTTTATTGAGTTCTTTAATGTATGGATCCTAGATGCTAGACATATGTCAATTATCAAGATGTTGCAGAACATAAGGATCAAGGTAATGGAAAGGCTTGCAGATTATGAAGGCAAAGCTATGAGCTGGAATGCCAATTTCAGTTCACCATATATGAAACTATACAATGACTATAAGGCAATATCACATGATTGCACTTTGAACTTTAATGGAGACAATGGCTTTGAAATCACTAAAGGTAAAGACAAACATACTGTGAATCTTGAGAAGAAGAGATGTACCTGTAAGTTGTGGAATTTATCTGGAATACCTTGTCCTCGTGATATTAAGGCATTGATGCATGAGAAGATTGAACAAGTGACACAAATACACTAGTAGTATAGTAAGGAGGCTTATTTGCTAAAATACAACTACAAAATTCAGCTTGTTAGAGGGGTACAATTCTGGAAAATTCTGCCTAGTTAGGCCATGGAGTCACTTGAAATTTTCAAGATGGTTGGAAGACCCAAAGTAAAGAGGAATAGGGTTGCTGATGAAGCTTTGAAGAGGAAAGGTGAGTGGAGTAGTTCAAGGAAGGGAATTATAATGACGTGCAGTAAGTGTGGTGATGAAAATCATAATGCAAGAGGATGTTACAAGGTAAAGATTTATATTTCTTGTTGTTTATGAAATACTTACAATTTTGGCAGATTATGTACTAGCTATTGTCTTTGATTGGCAGGGTAGTGGGGCTGGACTTTGTTCAAAAAAGAGGAAAGACTTGGACAATACCCCCACATTTACATCTTCAGAAGATGAAACACAAGAGCTTGGACAGAGTTCAATGTTTAGTGAAGCATTCTTTGAAACTGAAGTGGGAACACAATAGTCACAATAGTAAGTCTTTAACACTCAAGCTGGAACACAAGAGTACAATAGTTATGGACCTGATATTGGAGATGATGAAGACCCAACAATTAGGCTGATGGTTATATCTGAGACTGACACAAAACTAGCCATGAGGAAGGTACATATGAATCTAACTAGTACAAGAAGTATCCAATTTACTGGAGATGATACAGGTGCAGTAACACCAACGAACTTACCTTATTCACCAACAAAGGCTACTTGGAATGAAAAACCAGTAATTACTTTAAGCCAACTTCAAGTAGAAATTAGAAAAAAGAAGTACAAATTGAAGGAAAGGAAGGGCCAAGGAGAACCAGTAGATGATTGAAGCTACAGTTGTTGAAGCATAAGCTACTATTGAAAGCTACTTTTGGTTCAGTTTTTGTAACGATTCTAGATGTAGCTAGACTGTTGAAAACTACTCTTTTGTAATGTTCGATTATGCAGCTAGACTGTTGTAATGTTCAGTTAAGCTACAATGGGTTAGTATTATGTATTTTGAATACAACTGATACGAGACATCGGTTTGGTTTAGCTTCAATTTCTATGTGAACAGTTTGGTTTAGTTTTGTAATGTCCTAGGTGAACTGTTTGGTTTAGTTTAGTTTCTATGTCAATAGTTTGGTTTATTAGTGCAAGTTATTTCTCTGCTTTAAAGGTCAAAGGGGAATATGATCTGAACTAATTTGAGCTCTTTTGAAGGCTATTTTATCTTGTACAGTAGTAGTATATTTTCTGGGTTTGGAGATTTGGCAAAGATTGGTTGATTATTAGGGAACTGCACCTGCACGCATGAAGAAGCCCTTGTCAAATTTTTGCAGCTCATAAAGCAACTTAGTTCAATATCATAGTGACTCTCACGAACAACCAAGGAATTCAACTGTGATGATAACACAAGATCAGATCAAGTTCAAAACATAGACTATTACATGATTCGGAAAGACTGGAGACAAGTTCAAAATATAGACTATTACATGAAGTCAAAATTACATAGCACAAACATATACCTAACAAAAGACCAAACTATAGAATTCTAAGCAATGATCATTACACGGATCATTTTGTAGCCCATGCTGCCGAGAGGAATGAGTTTCCTAGCATGCGCTTAGGGCGAAGACATCAAGGTCTCTTTTAATTTCCCCATATTTTTTCCCATGAGCATGGTTTTGGGCTAGGTTATCAACCTCAAGAGGAGGATTCCTTTTTATTTTGAGAAATGGTTTCATTCGCGCTAAAGCACAGCATACTTTCAAGGCTGAAGGAAGATCTTTCGACCCCAGCAAGCCATACAGACTCAATCTTCCATAGCTACTTCCTCAAATAAGGTAATTTTCTCCTCAACTCCACAATCTTCAAGTTATCCTCAACAGCAGACGCTTCAAGTGTATCCAATCTTTCCCTCAACTTTATTATCATTTCAGCATCAATAACAGCAGAAGCTTCAAAATCATCTATCTTCTTCATCAACCTATTTCTTTCAATTTCAAAAGCTTCCAATTTTCTCCTTTGACTGCTAATGACAATTACAGCTCGCGGGAAAAATTCAACATCGTCCCATTCTCAATACCCACAGCCTTGTTTCTGCCAAATAATTACACAATAAAATCACAGATTATGTTCCAATAAAATATTACACCATAAAATTGTGAAATGCATTATGTAAATTATACTTACTTCAGGCAATGGACACTTGTAAAAACGTCTCCATAATTTATAGGAGTCGTCCCCATAAAATGATGGGCTACAAATCCACAACGACACTTCCTCTTTGAGTCAATTGAGTCGCTCGGCCCAGTAGACATTTTGAACTCTTTAACAAGAAAAAGTTACTGTGAAGATGAATCGTAATTGAACAATAGACCTAAACCCTATTAGGAATTTTAGAATGATAATGGAGAAATTGAATTTAATGATGGATAGAGGGTTGCTGATTTGGGGGAGACGACTGGAGCTAGGGTTTAAATCTGGGTTAGAAAATGAGTTTGTTTTATCGGGTTGGGTATTGGTAAATAAACCTAACCAGGGTTAAAACAAATGTAGGGCAGGGTAAAGACATACCAATAATAAACAGACACGTGAAAATATGGGGTCTAAAAATTAATTATAATTATTTAAAAAAGAAAAAGTTGAACCGTTTGGCAAATAATGGCATAGATAGGCCAAATGTATAACGGTAGTGGCATGGAAATAGCGACCTTTTAACGGATGACATCGATAGGTCATTTCTATAAGTTAAGTGGCATTTTCAGACCTTTTCCGATTTAAAAAGTACTATTGTTATCTTTTAACTAAACACATTACTGGTTTCTATATAGAGTTATTCTTGTCATTTAATTTGGTTGTTTTAAAACCATGTATTAGCAATTCTACATTCTTATTTCATATTTTATCATACATAAAATATTAAAATAGTATATAAATTCCCCCACAGCCTACGCGAGTACATTGGTTATGTGAAAGAAAAATTAGAACCAAACATTGTATAAATATAGCAAAATTTTATGTCCAAAAGAAAAATGAAATCAAACATTGTATTAACAATGTTAAATTTTATGTTGAGATCATTTCCTCCTAATTACGAGGACCACTTTATTATTTTGAAAAAGGTGGTAATCGATTAATTGCAACTAATATATTTAGCGTCTAAAAAATAACTTTATATATATAAATATCAGTTTTCTAACTTATTTTCTGCAAGTCATGCGCTTATAAAAAAGTGTGTAGACTTTCGTTGCCATATCATCCCTCAAAGGTGTATTAGCCCGTAACAAACAAGTCTAGAGGTAATGAATTCCTCCCAAAAGTATATGTATGTAATTTGAAATTAACAAGTTTAACGGTGTTTTCTATACCTTTTCCTCAAAACTGTTTTGGTTACGAGATGTTCTAAAGCCATATAAAGGAATACAGATTAGCCGATCCACCAATTACTTTTAGGGACTTTTTCGTATATATACACGATTTTAAACTTATTTTCACGGTTTTGTCTAAGTTTTCATATTTACAAGAAGTGACAAACGTTTTTTTTACAAAATATATACGAATCCGGTCAATAACTCTAATTTACAGAATCCGGTCAAAAACTACAATTTATATACAACTTATATACAATTATGTAAATTGTAGAAATTTTGTATACCATTTCTACACTCAGACATATAAAATATATACAATATATTTATGTCTTCTTTTTCGAGTTTCAATCTGAAATTTCAACCAAAATCACCTCGAATCTTCACCAAATTGTCTCAAAATTGAGATATAAACTCTAACGGATATTCCCAATCATTTGCAACAACACTCAATCCAAATAAAAAATAATTTCATAAAATTTGATTTTCGAATTCAAACTTCAAAGCATTTTAATGGTTGTCAATGGAGTTTTTAATGGATTAACATAGTTTTCAATTCAATCTACTCACTTCTAATTAATTCTATTTTGTTTATTGATTCAAAAAAGCTAAAAGAATTATAACTAAAATGGTTCTCTTCATCAAAGTTAATTTCTTTCTTACTTACTTCCTCGATTTTGTAAGATCTGAAGCAAGAACTTTTCTAGGTACTAATGTTCTCTCTTTTTTTCACTTAACATTAGTATCATTTCTTCAGTTAATCCACATGAAGATATTAATATAAGAATACTAATCGAAAGAGAGAGAAGAGGAAATTTCTTACTCAATTCCTTATACAAAGAGATATACATTAATACTAATTTATATATAATTGGTAAATTGTATATCAACTTGTAATTAAGTTAAAACTTACTCCCTCCGATTCACAATAAGTGACCAGTTTCCTTTTAGCACGCTCATTAAGAATATACTAAATCCTATACAAAAATACCTAGTATGACTAAACTACCTTTATTAAATATTGGTCACATAGTTATAGTGAGGAGTGAGAAAACTTTTTAGAGATATGCACATAAGAGTAAAGGAGTAAAAACAAATTGAATTTTTTCTTGATTACCTAACTGGACACTTATTTTGAACCAAAATGAAAAAGTAAACCGGTCACTTATTGTGAACTGGAGTGAGTAAACAGTAAGGGTAAATAAGTTTCTAATGTAGTATATATAGGTAAAAATCCCTTACTTTTACCAGCTTTAGTGTACGTGTGTTGCACGTGTTTTTAAGTCTATTAATAAAAAGTTTATAAAATTTAGAATAAGAATGAATTATGTGTTATAACAATTAATGTAATATTTATATAATTAAGAGTAAGGAAAAGGGGTATCATTACTTTTAGCTTGCGCCAGAAATTATTTACATTCGGTAGCCGGAAAAGTGTATAAAATTTGTATAATATTTGTATATAACATACATAGTGTCTCTCTCTCTCTCTCTCTATCTATCTCTATATATATATAATATTTTTTGGTTATTATTTTGAGAGCAGTTATACAGTGTCATTTTCATTAAGAAAAATTTCTCTATTTTTCTTTTTAATCAAGATACTGAAATTATACACAGTTAAGATATTAGTTCATTGAAAATTTAGAAAATTAATTGAAATATCCAATATATAAAATATTAATGGCAGTTATCATTATATCTAAGTGGAATATATATTTCTGTTGATATATTTACTTCTCATAATTCAAAAGGTTGTAATTGAGCCTACATACCCTGCAGGTCAAAAAATTGCATCCATTTGTGGTAATAGATATAGTGAGCTTGCGATTTTTAAAAGACAAGAGACTAAAGACATGATTGCAAAAGCAGCTGATTTAACCCCCGAGGAGAAAAAGCAAACGAAAAAGTAGGGTTGATTGAATAGGTCCATAAGGCAAAGCAAGGTCTGCTTCATTTCCAAATAAGTAACTTATACACTGACAACGTAAAAAAAAAAAATTATGCCACCAAATCACCTAAAAGATAAGTAACGATAACTATCCATTATAAATAATAAAAGCAATGACTAGTGAAATAAAGCAAACAACTACAGATTGTGATTATACCGATAACGTAAAAATTGCCTGCAATGTTATCAACTACAAGTTAGATCATTTTCATATTGCGTTGCGGAACACACTATAAGTTGGCGCGTTTTCACTGTTTGTACTCTTTTTTGTTCTCGTCTTTAACTGGAATTGGACCAGGAAAAATATGTATGCTTTATCTTGTAATGAATCGGAGTTGAAGCTATCCCACAACTTTGAATGTAACGAAAAATAAAGTGCTCAACTGTTTAAAAAGGAGGAAGTCGCCCTGGCTTTTCGGGGGAAAATATATTTTGGGTAGGTGCTAATATGTGTTAATAGTACTCTTGTTGATGGGTTATAAGTGCGTATTTTAGTCGCTTATTATACTTTAATTTACTGCATTTTAATTGAGTTTGAGCTTTAATCGCTAGTGTTTTGCATTAACTGTGTGTTTTATGCCTTGTAGAAGTGATTCTGAGCTATATAGATGTTATGGAATGAATTCAAGTGATTTGGAGCTTTGAAGTCTGAGTAAAAGCCCAAAGAATTAAGTTGGGATCGTGTGTGGGGTCAAATTTGATAGTTAAGAACGAACGAAGATTCGAGTAGGCATATTGCGCACTGTCTAGTAAAATGGACATAACTTTTTTCTCCGAACTCCATTTTGACTATATAATATATAGTTGGAAAGTAACTCAAAGGGCTATAACTTTCATGTTTTACATTTATCCAAATTCCAAATGAAACAGGGTGAAAAACGCGGTCGAAACCTCGACCGCGGACCTGGACGCGGACTGAGGCAGTGCACTGTGAAAATACCGCGCCCGGACCGCGACTACGAGTGTCCAGACCTGAAAAATTTTCCTTTTTCGCGTAGGAGAAGGTATAATTGTTTGGGCCCAACCCTACTTGGTATATATACATGGAAAAACGGTATTTTGAGGAGGTAGGACATATTTTTGACACAGATTCGACCTAAGGAGGCAGAGAAACAATAGGAGCAAGGCAGGTAATTCTTCTACGAGTTTTTTCTTCCTCTTCCTATTTTTCATTGTTGGTTATGACTTTTAGTATTGTAGTTTTACATACTATTATGAATAGCTAATTTGTTATCTAGGGTTTTGATGGAACTTTTTGTAGGATAAATTCTTGTTATGTTTTTATATAATTGAGACGTTGGATTTCTCTACTTGTTCAACTACGTGTTTATTGTTGTTGATTGAATGGTCATTGATTGACTGTGCCTATTTATTATGTGTTGCTTGAGAAAGGATACATATTTAGGGGGTTGTTGAACAACATCACTCCTAACGTATATGAGAAATCAATACAACGGGTTTAAAGGCAGGTTTAAAAATAACAAAGTCTTGATGTGGTCATAATGAGTGATTAGATAAAGCCAACTAGCATAGTTCGAGAGAATATGTCTAGTAAATTGTTGTAGTTACTCGAGAGAGAATTACGGTACTTAAAGTGCTCACGATCAATAGAGGATATATTGGCAAAATTGTAGGAAACATAGCTAGAAGGATTCCGACAATTAGGGAAATCATAACTCTAGACTTCCTTAATTTAGTCTCCAGCCCTTTGTCTCGTTAGTTTTACCGCTTTGTAGTACTTGCTAGTTAATTAGTTAGATATATAAATCTCAATCTTTATAATTTAGAAAATTGTTCAAACTTGTCTTCTTAGTGATATTAAACAGATATAGCTAAACCTTAGTTCTCTGTGAGATTCGACACCGGACTTTTAGACCGGATTATATTTGCAGAGACCGCTTATCCTTTTTAGGACTAGAGTTGGGCGTGATAAAATTTTGGTGACGTTACCGAAAAACTGACGGTATAGCTATAGGTGTACATATTGCTAGGTTACAAGTTTGAACTTTTATTTTTGTTTTGTTGTATTTGATTTTTTTTCTTTTTTATATTTTTGTTTTACTTGTTAATTTGAGAAACATGGCATCCTGGAATTATAGGAGTTTGGATATTGGTAATTCTACTTTTAATCCTCCTTGTGCATATTGTGAAGGAAACCACTCATGGCAAAATTATCAAAATATTTCCGAGAGCGAGTTATATGCACTAACTCAATCTTATATTTGGAATGTATGTGATATGTGTGGTGGTCAAGATGGTCACTTTTATGGTTGTGCTTATATTTCTTATCTTCGCCCAACCCTTTGCTTTGATGGTTCTTCTTTTTCTTGTAAAGTTAATAGGAATAAAGAACCCAGGGATGATGACCTGAAAGAGATCAAGGATATGCTAAGGTGCCTTGTGGAACAAAATAATGAGAAACAACTGCACATACAAAGTTAAGATGCTATTATTCGTAACCTGGAGGCACAAGTGAGTCAACTAGTTGAGGTAGTTAACGCTCAGCAAGCCAATATTATGGATAGTAGCCAAGAAGAGCATGAATTAGATGCCGAAATTGAGGTGCAAATGGAGGAGGTCAGAGTAGAAAACCAACTGGAATTTGAGATGGCGATGTTGAAGAAGTGAGACTAGATTCAGCCAAGGACATTGAGGATATAAATTTGTTGACTCTAGTATCATTGATGTTGAGGATGCTGAAAATCCTGAAGCTCATATGTGTGAGTGCATTGGTCCACACTCTAAGCATTTTTTCACATTGTGTTTGGATGATGATATGGAAATAGATTCGTCCGAACCAATTGAAGAGTCAAGGAATGAGAAACAAGGTACATATATTTTGGAATTCTTCTTGCCAGAAAATCAATATTACATATCTCATACAAAGGCCAAGGAGTGCTGAATATACATTATTTTCTTGGTCCAGTTAGATTCGTTCCACTGTCCCAAGAGCATAATCATAAGCTTGAATCAAAACTTGGGGTTCAATTCATAAGCTCGAGGTAGAGACAAAAAGTGATCGTATCGTGCCGCGACGTTAAATCAAGCGCTTGTTGGGAGGCCAACCCAACTTTCTTGCTTTTTTTATTTTATGTTTTTTAATTGTATTATTTTTGTAATGTCAATTTTTGATCTTCTAGGAACATGGAAAGCAAAGCTATTGGAAGGATGCAACAACAAACCAAATGGTTGGAACTAAGTGTGAGGTACCCGCACGAAGGACCATGCTTGGGAGAAGTCTAAGTACTCCATGAGCTGTTAGTGCTTCGGCCTTTGGCCTACCAGGGAGTCTCTTTTACCCTTTTATTAGTTATGGTGTGCATTGGGGATAATACATAATTTTAAGTGTGGGGTGAGGAGATTGTCTGGGTAACTTTCTATACTATTTTAGTTGTGTTAGTTTAATTGAATATGCTTTTTATTTTTTTAGAAAAACGAAAAAAAAGAGTGGACTTTTCCCGAAGATGGATCTAGTAGACAATTTTCTTGAGGGATTTAAGTCTAAAGAAAAAGACAAAAAGATTTTCTGTTGTTAGGTAGTGTAGTAATTACCCCAGCCATGGTTCTTTTTCAAAGGTTTTGTTTGAACCAGGTGTAATTTTTTTTATTTTTTTAGGAATAGGAGTCATTGTGTTGTGTTTTGAATTGAAACAATATCTCTTGACTTTGTTATTCTTTGAGAATAGTAAGTACTTTGGTTGTGAAGCTTAGGCTCAGTTTTTGACTCTTGTTTAAGTACATTAAATTGTATGATCTTAACTTTGCTTAACTGTTTTGACTAGAGTGCATTGATGAAACCAATCCTGAGTGAGTTATGTGTCATGTGTGTGTGAGGTTTGGGTGTTATTCTGTGCATTGTATTTGATGCCTAGAACTTACCCCGTGTGTTTGCAAAGCGAAATAGTAGTTTTGTTCAGTCTTAGAAGTGATATAGGCATTTTTTTGTTGAGCCAGATATGTATATTTTACCCGCCTAATTGTTATGTATCGTAGTTAACTCTTTTGAGCATGTAATCATATTTCTTTGGCAACCACGTTATAAGCTTTACCCATTTGTTTGTATTAACCATCTATTTGAACCATTGTATACTTTCATGAGCACTTGAATTGTTTATGAATTGTGTAAAAGTTAAAGTATGGGGTGGCTGGTTTGGCTTTTGAGTGGAATTAATAAAATAAGGAGAAAGGTGCATTGTTTTGAACAAGTAAGAGCCACTTGAATTGAAAAAAAAATATAGTTGTATTGCTATGAAAAAAAAGTATTCCTTGATAAGTGGTTACTCTTGATGTAATTGTGCTTAAAGAAGTATGGGGTAATATACATTGATGTGAAGGTGGAGTTTGGTTTGACATAAGTATGGGGTTTGAATGTTAAAGTATATGTATTAAAGTGCTTAGGGAGGTGTAGTCACTCTTATATCTAAATATAGCCTACCTTGCCGCAACCTACATTACAACCAAATAAAGTCCTACTTGATCCTAGACTAAATAAGCTCGATTAGTAGAGTAGTACACTATGGGCAAGCCTATGGTGCATCTTTTGTGGCATATGAATGTTAATTCTAAGAGTGAGTGAATTCTTTCTATCTTGAGTTCCTAAGTGTTCTTAAATTTTATTGTGTGGAACTACTCTCTTTTGTTGTGTGAGGGCACTTGATTCATGAAGGAAAGGTAATGTCAGTGACATCTATGTTAGAGTAAGTGGGTGAGTTGTGAATAATGTGTGGTACTTGTGAGTCAAATCTTGAGGTGAAGATATTACAAACTTTTGTGCTTAGTCTATTTTAAATATACTTGGTGTGATGAGTTGGAAAATTGTTTAAAAAAAGGTCATGTCTATATAAAGTGTATTTTAACTACTCGAGGACGAGTAATGGTTTAAGCGTGGGATGTTGATGATAGGCTATAATTGCGTATTTTAGTCGCTTATTACACTCTAATTTACTGCACTTTAATTGAGTTTGAGTTTTAATCGTTAGTGTTTTGCACTAATTGTGTGTTTTATGCCTTGTAGGAGTGACTCCGAGCTATACAGATGTTATGGAATGAATTCAAGTAATTTGGAGCTTTGAAGTCTGAGTAAAAGCCCAAGAAATTAAGCTGGAATCGTGTTCGGGGATCAAACTTGATAGTTAAGAACGAACGAAGATTCGAGTAGGCATATTGCGCTCTGTCTAGTAAATAGACATAACTTTTTTATCCAAACTCCATTTGGGCTATATAATATATAGTTGGAAAGCCAACTCAAAGGGCTACAACTTTCATGTTTTATGTTTTACCAAATTCCAAACGAAACAGGATTAAAAACGCGGTCGAAACCGCGACCGCGGACCTGAACACGGACTGAGGCAGTGCACTGTGAAAATACCGCGACCGTGAGCGTCCAGACCTAAAAAATTGTCATTTTTCGCATAGGAGAAGGTATAATTGTTTGGGACCAACCCTACTTGGTATATATACATGGAAAAATGGTATTTTGAGTAGGTAGGACATATTTTGACACAGATTCGACCTAAGGAGGCAGAGACATAATAGGAGCAAGGCGAAGAATTCTTCTACGAGTTTTTCTTTCTTCTTCCTATTTTTCATTGTTGGTTATGACTTTTAGTATTGTAGTTTTACATACTATTATGAATAGCTAATTTGTTATCTAGGGTTTTGATGGATCCTTTTGTAGGATAAATTCTTGTTATGTTTTTATATCATTGAGACGTTAGATTTCTCAACTTGTTCAACTACGTGTTTATTGTTGTTGATTGTATGGCCATCGATTGACTGTGCCTATTTATTATGTGTTGCTTGAGAAAGGATACATATTTAGGTGGTTGTTGAACAACGTCACTCCTAACGTATGTGAGAAATCAATACAGCGGGTTTAAAGGCAGGTTTAGAAATAACAAAGCCTTGACGTGGTCATAATGAGCGATTAGATAAAGCCAACTAGCGTAGTTCGAGAGAATATGTCTAGTAAATTGTTGTAGTTGCTCGAGAGAGAATTACGACACCTAAAGTGCTCACGATCAGTAGAGAATACATTGACAAAATTGTAGGAAACAAAGCTAGAAGGATTCCGACAATTGGGGAAATCATAACTCTAGACTTCCTTAATTTAGTCTCCAACCCTTTGTCTCGTTAGTTGATAATTTTACCGTTTTGTAGTATTTGCTAGTTAATTAGGTAGAAATATAAATCTCAATCTTTATAATTTAGAAAATTATTCAAACTTGTCTTCTTAGTCTTCTTAGTCTTCTTAGTGATATTAAACAGATATAGCTAAGCCTTAGTTCGCTGTGGGATTCGACTACGGACTTTTAGACCGGATTATATTTGCAGTGACCGCTTATCCTTTTTAGGACTAGAGTTGGGCGTGATCAACTCCCTCCGGTCCACAATAAGTGACCAATTTGCTTTGGACACACTCATTAAGGAAATACTAATTCTAGACGAAAATAGTTAGTGTGACTAAACTACCCTTCATTAAATGTTGCACCATATTTGTAGTAGCACTTACTTCTCTTCTTAAATGTGAGGAGTAAATGACTTTCTAGGGATACGTACATAAGGGCAATTTTGGAAAAACAAATTGATTTTTTTCTAATTATATAAATGGACACTTATTTTAGGCCAAAATAAAATAATAAATTGGTCACTTATTATGGACCGAAAGAAATATAATATTATCGTGACGACTACAGTTAATATTCCAAACAGAAGTTTACGAACAACGAATTTGGAAGTGATACAAGTGATTGGCATAAATACAGCCCAAAAGGTATGTTCTGCAGGTGAACTTCGTAAACATAGTACGCTGCAAGTAGAAGACTACCCTTTTTCTTTTAACATTTTATTCGGAGGCGGATTTAGAGTTGTAAAACCGGGTTCAACTGAACCCAATATTTTCAACACAGAGCATAAATTTATGTATAAAAATTTACTAAAACTGTAATAAATAGTAGGTTTGAATATATAATTTAAAAATACAATAGGTTCATGGCAGAAAACCTTGATGGTTGAACCCATAAAGCATAAATCTTGCAGCCGTCTCTGATTTTATTCGAGTAAGTTGATCCCTAACGAGAATTTGTGATCCCTTGCTTTTTGCTAACACAGGCATACTTACCTCACACTTATCATCATGAAAGAAATGCTACAAATTTCACGTGTATGGCATCATCAATTGGTGAATATTGAAAATGAGGAGCAAATATGGTAGTAGTAAGGCTGTTAGAATCTTGCGAGCACTTATTATTTGGGCGACAAACTATTATGATTCCAGCACCCGATTCCTAGTTTTTCCACTTTTACCTGGTAAATACAGCAAGTAGCATCAACCGGAAAACATATTGGCGAAAGCAAGAATTTCTCTACATCTTTTTGATGTCAATGCACATTGACATAAGATGATCGAGTTTGTTGTCAAGTGCAAAACAGACAACCTAAACAGCATTGCAGCCTCATTAAAATTGATAGCCAACTTTATTGAAATTTCCAAATGGTACATCATTTAGTGCTAGAACCATAAACACGGTCAAGAAAAGAAAGCAACATCTGAGTCTGACTAATTTAATAACACTCTTCCAACATACACTCAGAGAACACAACATTATTCACTTCACGAAAGTCTCATTGTAAAATCAATTTTGTTTCAAGATGCATATTGGAAAATGACGAAAGCACATAACATTGCAGAACATCATCAGGTGCATTATTGGCAGCAGCAGCATTTTGCCATGACTAGAGACCCTGGTAGAAAGGGAATTCCAGTAGTTAAGAATCATACACAATATTCTCCCTGAAGCTGAGAAAAGGAATTTCTAAGCTTATGAAGCAGCAAGCAGATAATCTGACCAAATAAAACAGAAAAATCTTAGAACTAAACAAAAGGTATTTTTCCACCTAACTGGGGATTGAGGCACAGTGCACTGTGCACATTACACTGTCCTCTCATAACAAGTTACATTTGAGCGGTCATTGACTAATAACTTTTGAGTGTATCAACTTTACTATTCTCTAATTAGTTCAGATAAAGCTATTTCCTACTTGGAAAGCACCTCTTAGCAGACATAAGATATGAATTTCTAGACACAATTTTCGAACTTTAGGACACGATATCTTGAGTTTGAACATTGAGGTTTAAACTTCAGGACCCCGTGTCCTGAAATTTGGGTGAATTGGTTAATCTTTAAATACATTATAAACTGCAGATATTTTTTAAACATGCTCGAAAGTGGCAACCTGGTGTCATTTCCACCACGAAATATGGTGGACCATTAAGGGGTATAGACTTGCAAGCCGTGAACCCACGGCCACACACACACCTTGTTGTATATTGTAAGTTTGTAACCGAGCTGGTATAAAGTGGCTTGGACAGTTGAACATGCAACCTGCAACACAACTTTTGGCCTTTCAGCCCTTTCTGTAGACTGGCTTGCAACAACACACTATTTGGTCTTTCAGCGCTTTGTTTAGACTGGCTTGAGAATAAATTTAGCGTTAGTTAAGTTCTCATCCCAACAACAAATAGAAGTCACAAAACCCATCCAAGGCCACCATCCTAAATCAACTGGAAGCCTGCAATCTTCCCAATAAGTTTCAGAAGCAGACCAGCAGCGCATTGTTTAACAGCATAGTTGCACCAATTTCCCATTTTAACCTTAAAAGCATTTGATCTGTTTTGCACTTATTCATTACCTTGTTCTACTGTCAAGTCAAAAGTTTGTCTCAGTTCAACAAACATGCACGAAGAGGGTAATAACAATGTAGAAAGGGATTAGAGAAGGCACAACCTCCCTATGTTTTCTCTAGAAAGTTGAGAAATTCAAGTAGTAGGTCTAAATTTTCATATATTCATTTTGCACCAACAAGCTGATACATTTGAGCAGTCCTACTTCAGGGAGTTCACTAATACACTTCTGTTGTAAGAGCATCTAAAGGTATTTTCCTTCCTAACTCAATAAAGTGTTCTGGAATTGTGTACCACATCCTTCTTATATTACCTGTACCTGTCAGTTATCCCTCCTGACCAGCACTAACAGCCTCCCTTCAGTGAAGGGGGTAACACCCCCTTGGTGTAAAAATGCAAAGAAATATATCGCATAGCTATGTCTTAATGTAGGCCCATCCTTTCTTCTCTCTTTTCTCTCTCTTCGATAACGGTAACATCTTCATCCTCTCCGGCAAATCCACCGGCAAACCACAGCGCCGCCGGCACTCGTCCAGGTAAGTACTCGTCTCCTTTCTCTCTCCCCGCGTCCCTCTCTTTCTCTCTCCTTTCTTTCTCCTTTCTCTCTCCCCGCGTCCCTCTCTTTCTTCCTCTTTCTTTTAACCGTAGCAGCAGCTAGGCCGGCGACCGGCGACCCACCGTCGCCGTCTCATCTTCCTTCTGCTTTTCCGACTCAACCAGACCACCCTCCTCTAGGTTTCCCTTTCATCAAACCTTTCCTCGCCGTACCATTGTTTCTCGGACCGGCACTGTTTTCCGGCGACCGTTCCGGTGACAGTCCCCTCCTTTTCTTGGTCCCGTGGTGTGTTGTGTGTGTTTCAGGTAGCACTTTTGGTGGCTGTTTGGTGACGGGTGGGAGGTGCACGGGCAAAGCAGAGCAGGCCATTTGGCAGTCACAACGGGTTGGACGTCGGGTTCCAAAGCACCCGGGTTATATTCGCGGGAATTGTTGCGTCTGCCCAGGCAAGCGTGAGGCATACGGGCGAGTAGAACGGAGCATCACCGGGCGCATCAAGTCATATTTCCAAGTTCTTTCCATCGAGAGTTGGTACCTCCCGTTTTCTTGTCTCTTTCTCTATGTTAGTTAATTTGTGGTTATTTAGTTAGCATCACTTTAAGCATATTATTAGAATACTTGTAGTTGCAACCGGTTATTTTCTAGTTTGGGTCTGTGTTAGTGTTTTTCGGAGTTTGTCGTAAGTATAGTGGTTGTGGTGTGGGATGGTAGAGTAAGGTCATGTCCTCGAGGGGTACCGGGGGTGAGTAGGGGGTGGGGAGGGGGTCAGGGGTTGGGACGAGAGGAAAGGAGGGTAAGGGGAAAGAGGAGCTTGTAGATTGAGGATCGGGTCGTGGAACATAGGCACGCTGACGGGTAAGTCTATTGAGTTGGCAAAGATTCTCCGGAAGAGAAAGGTTAATATAGCTTGTGTCCAGGAGATTAGGTGGGCAGGGACGAAGGCGAGGAATGCGGATGGGTATAAGTTGTGGTACTCTGGAGTCGTGAGGGGTAAGAATGGAGTGGGTATCTTGGTGGATAGGGATCTTAGAGAGTCTGTGGTTGAGGTTAGGTGAGTGAATGATAGGCTGATGTTTATTAAGTTGGTGATCGGTGAGTGCACCCTCAATGTCGTTAGCGCTTGCGCGCCGCAAGCGGGCTTGGATGAGGAGGTTAAGAGGCGCTTTTGGGAGGGCTTGGACAAGATTGTGCGTAGTATTCCACCTACTGAAAGGTTATTTATTGGAGGGGATTTTAATGGCCATATTAGGGCGGCTGCTGGTAGTTATGGCGAGGTGCATGGTGGCTTTGGCTTTGGGGATAGGAACGGAGGAAGTACATCGCTGTTAGACTTCGCTAAGGCTTTCGAGCTGGTGATTGCGAACTCGACTTTTCCGAAGAGGGGGGGAACATCTGGTCACTTTCCGGAGTTCGGCGGTGAAGACTCAAATCGATTACCTTCTCCTCAGAAGGTGTGATAGAAGGTTGTGCAAGGATTGCAAGGTTATCCCGGGAGAGACCCTCGCGACTCAGCATAGGCTCTTAGTGATGGACATCGGCATTATGATGAAGAGGAAGAAGAGGTATGCTCGTGGCCGACCGAGGATTAGATGGGGAGCTTTAACCAAGGATAAAGCCCGGGAGTTGGAGGGGAGGTTATCCGCTATGGGAGCTTGGAGGAGTAGTGGAGACGCGAGCACTATGTGGTCGACGACGGCGAACTATGTGAGGGAGGCGGCGAGAGAGGTGCTAGGTGTATCGAAGGGTTTTTTTGGCAGGCACCAAGGAGACTGGTGGTGGAATGACACAGTCCAAGGTAAAGTGGAGGCGAAGAAGGTAGCATACGCGAAGTTAGCAGGGAGCACAAGCGAGGAGGAGAGGAGTGCGAATAGAGAGAGGTACAAAGTGGCTAGGAAGAAGGCAAAGTTGGCGGTCACGGAGGCTTAGAATGCAGCGTTTAGCCGTCTATACGAGGAATTAGGGGAGAAAGGCGAGGAAAGGAAGTTGTTTCGGCTGGCTAAAGCGAGAAAGAGGAAGGCCCGGGATCTGGACCAAGTAAGGTTCATCAAAGACAAGGATGGTAAAGTATTGATGGGAGAGTCCCAGATTAAGCAGAGATGGCAGACGTACTTTTACGGTCTTCTGAATGAGGAGGGGGACCGGGATATATAGCACTAGGGGACTTGGGGCATTCGAAGAGTCCCCGAGATTTTAGGTATTGCAGGCGCATTAAGGTGGAGGAGGTCGTGGGGGCGTTGCGTAAGATGAGTAGGGGTAGAGCGACCGGGCCAGATGAAATTTCAGTTGAGTTTTGGAAGTGTGTGGGTAGAGCAGGATTGGAATGGCTGACTGGGTTGTTCAATGTAATTTTTAGGATGAAGAGGATGCCGGAGGAATGGAGGTCAAGTATAGTGGTACCGTTGTACAAGAACAAAGGTGATATCCAGTGTTGTAACAATTATAGGGGTATCAAGTTACTTAGCCATACCATGAAAGTCTGGGAGAGGGTGGTGGAGGTGAGGGTGAGGAAGACGGCGTTTATATCCGACAATCACTTTGGGTTCATGCCGGGCCGCTCCACTACGGAAGCTATCCACCTTATTAGGAGGTTGGTGGAACAGTACAGGGATAAGAACAAGGATTTGCACATGGTGTTTATTGACTTGGAGAAAACGTATGATAAGGTTCCTAGGGAGGTGCTCTGGAGATGTCTTGAGGCGAAGGGCATGCCGATAACCTACATACGAGCGATCAAGGACATGTATGATGGAGCTAAGACTAAGGTTAGGACGGTGGGAGGCGACTTGGAGCATTTCCCGGTTGTTATGGGATTACACCAAGGCTCAGCGCTTAGCCCGTTCTTATTTGCCTTGGTGATGGATGCTTTGACACACCATATTCAGGGGAGGTACCATGGTGTATGTTATTTGCTGGCAACATAGTTCTAATTGACGAGACGAGGGCCGGTGTTAATGAGAGATTGGAGGTTTGGAGACAGACTCTCGAGTCTAAGGGTTTCAAATTGAGCAGGTCTAAGACAAGTACCTGGAATGCAAGTTTAGCGCTGAGTCGAAGAATGTAGGCGGGGACGTGAGGCTTGGGCCACAGGTCATCCCCAAGAGAGATAGCTTCAAGTACCTTGGATCGATGATTCAGGGGGACGGAGAGATCGACGAGGACGTCACTCACCGCATAGGGGCAGGCTGGATGAAATGGAGGCTTGCATCTGGAGTCTTGTGTGACAAGAAAGTGCCACCGATACTCAAAGGTAAGTATTATAGAGCTGTAGTTAGACCGGCCATGTTGTATGGGGCAGAGTGTTGGCCGGTTAAGAACTCCCATATCCAGAGGATAAAAGTAGCAGAGATGCGGATGCTGAGGTGGATGTGCGGGCACACTAGGATAGACAAGATTAGGAATGAAGATATTCGGAAGAAGGTGGGCGTCGCCCCTGTGGATGACAAGATGCGGGAAGCGAGGCTTAGATGGTTCGGGCACGTGCAGAGGAGAAGCCTCGATGCACCGGTGAGGAGGTGTGAGCGGTTGGCCGTGGTGGGTACGAGAAGAGGTAGAGGGAGACCTAAGAAGTATTGGGGAGAGGTGATCAGGCAGGACATGGCACGACTGCACAGTTCCGAGGACATGACCCTTGATAGGAAGGCCTGAAGGTCAAGCATTAGGGTTGTAGGATAGGGGTAGTAAAGCTTTCCTTACTTCATTCCAGGGGTGAGGCGAGGTTGGATTAGGGTTGGTCTTAGATGGTTTGCAGTTTATGTTGGACCCACACTATTTTTGTTGTTTGTCTTAGCCCCGGGCCTTAGATTATGGTTATTGTTATTGCATGTCATTCATCTTTCGGTTTTTATGTGTATGTTACTATTACGGTTTCTATTGGAGTTACTAATGAATTCTCTCCTCTTGTTTTTTTTTTTACTTTATTTTCGTCTTTCTGAGCCGAGGGTCTATCGGAAACAGCCTCTCGGCCTTTATCGGGGCAAGGGTAAGGTCTGCGTACACATTACCCTCCCCAGACCCCACTATGTGGGATTTTACTGGGTAGTTGTTCATGTCTTAATGTAACAGTATGAATTAAGTGACCGAGCAAAGTTCCCTGGATCCACGTGTTCCTAGCTAGACCTAAATCACCCCAGGAAGCCTCCTCGAATTCATGACTATAATTAGGGCTGTCCATTATTACATTTCTATACCCTAAAGGAATGCCCACTAGAGAGGATCACAATTTATTTGCATACTCGAACAAGTAGAATTTTTTTGGTGTGCAACTTCTGCAATTGTAGCATCCATAGGCTTCCTCGTAGTCTAGGCATAAAAACAACACAGAAAAATCAATAGTTCTAATCACACACTATTACAATCCATTTTCTCATAATTACCTCCATTCCCACCGTTTAGCTGGCATGAGTTTAGTTGGGTTGTGCATTCCATCTTTCCTAGCACACATACAGCATCTGTTGCAAAACATAAAATTTAACGAATAGATAGAAAAGCATGTTCTTTTTCTAAATTACAGCATGCATAATGTAATGCGTTCCAACTGAAGCAAGCTGCCTTAAGAGGTGCATTGTTTCTCCAAATTATCTTCAGGTCCAGTCATTGCTAGAACTTGCATTTGTGCGTAATGTGTATAGATCCGACAGGAAGAGACAAGCCCTTTTTTCACCAAATCTCAAGGACTCGGTTAAGATAGCAGATCTTTAACCACCTTTAGCTCCTTAGTGGAGAGACCAAACTGTCAATATTCAAATTTTGACAGTTTCTTCTAAATATTAGCTCCCATACACATACATTTTGCATTGTGATATAGTGACAACAGCCCTTTTTCTCTTTTTGGCATGAATGATATAGCGACATCAGTCCATAATTAAAAAGAATGATATTAAAACATCAGTCGTAATGGCAAGTTAAATAAATAAAGGAACTCCTCTTTAAGGGGAATATGACCAACCAAAATCACAACATAATTTTAATATCCTGCCATTTCCCACTTTAAAGCATATCCTGGCAGAGAATTCATACATAATTTCCTGAAGACATACGACTTTGACATGAATCAAAGTCTTCTAAAACTCCGTTTGATCTATAGGATATATCTTCGCAACCATATATAAACCAGGCTTCTGCAACGTATTTCAAGTCTCTTACCCAGGAACTCCTCCTTTCTATCCTTTGATAACCTCCTCCCACTTCACCAAATGAAAGTTCTTCTCCCTTACCTTCACATAGAAAGTACATCCTAATTTCATCCAGCTTATTCTCAACTGCAGCTGGTATTTAAAAAAGAAACATTAGAAAGGTAGGTATGCTATCAAGTATAATGTTACTAAAGGCTAGTGTGCCTCCCATATACAAATATTGTCTTTTTTTATAGAGAAAATTCTTTCCTCAAACTTCTCTATTACACCATTCCAAGAGGAGATGCATTTATCATTTATGTCTAACCCCCAGAAGCAAGCCTACAGATGCAGTAGAAGATTCACCAATTCTACGACCAAGAATCCTTGCTGATGATTGTACGTTCTGAACTTCAATGACCAGCTATAAGAAAATTTTGATAAATTAATATGCAACACAAACACAGCCTCGGAAAACAACTTAATGAGTATGAGAATCATCAGTCAAGCGATGTGCTGTCAGCAATAAAAGAATGATTGAAAAGCTGTCTTGATCACTATCTATGCCCAAACTCTTAAACCATTGGCTTATCTCCTCCCAAAAGTAAATTCAGCATCTTGCTGAGGTCCTCGATCACCAAAATATATAGGAAGTGTGACAAAAGTTCCCCTAGCCTCCATTCCCTTAAGCGACGGAAGAATATAATTGGGTCAATTATTAAAAATTGAGAATTTAAATGTGGTAATGCCAAAACTTATGTCTTCCAGAAGAAAATACTTACTTGGATAAAAGCTTTTTCAAAATCCAGTTTAAGGAGGAGCCAACTTTGCCATGTTCCATCCTTTCCAAGCATTTGTTGACAACTGAAACAGCATCACTGATTTGGCTCCCTTTAACAAAAAGCCATCCAGGTGTCAAACACCAATTTGCTAATAACACTCTTCGGTCCGTAATTAGCGCTTTCGAATGATTTTATATATGCTTCTCTCAACTTATCGAAAACTATATACTGCTCTCAGGGTTAGTAGGTCTGAAGTCTCTTGATTGTTCTATACCACTTTTTTTGGTGTCAAAGCAATAAAGCAAGTTGAAACTCCTTTAAAGGTCTCAAACAGAGCACAAATGAAATTGACTGAGCGCATAAAGCGCATCCTGTAATCATTTGTCAACATTCTTGAAAGATGGCTATGATGACACCATGAAGTCACCTTAATTAACTCCTTCACCAGTGTTTTGGATAGCGTGCGGCGACAAATAGCAATGAGGGCCCGCTTCACTGAGGCGCGCAGCGAAGCACTCGCCTTTTTGATGTGAAGCGACAATTTATACAAAAACATAAAATATTATATACATATAACTAAAAATTCAATAACAATAATATATTAATAAATTTATCATTCAAAAATTAAAGACTCAATAGATAGTCATAGACTCATAGTAGACTATAAGTCAATAGTTGAAAAAAAGGCAAACAAAACAGGGCCTGGAAAAAACAGAGTGTTTGTTAAGAGAAGCAGCAGCCTCTGTTATTTTGCCATAACAGGGCCTCGAAACAGCCTCTGTTATTTTGCCAAAACAGAGCCAAAAAAAATTAAGAGAAGAAGAAAGAGGAAGGAAGGAGCCTCTGTATTTTGCTCGAAAAATAGAGCACAAAAACAGACCTCTGTTTCTGTTCTTTTCGACAAAAAACAGAGGACAAAAAATAGAAAGAAGAAGAGAAGAAGAAGGAGAAAGAAGAAAGAAGAAAGAAGAAGAAGAATAAGAAAGAAAGGATACTCAGAGAAGCATACCTGGTCTTTCAATGGCAGAAACTTGATGAAGAAGAAGATGGCACTTGGCAGAAACCTCAAGCTTTCAGATGAAGAAGACGATGGCACAGTAAATGCAAGCCCTAATCGGCTAATCGCGAGTTCAGATGAAGCTCTGTTGTTTTGTTCGAAGTTGAAGAAGCTCTGTTGTCAAGCCCTAATCGCAACCCTTTTTGTTTAATCTTTGCCCTTTTTCTTTTTTTTTTTAAAAAGCAACGCAAAACTCGCTTCTCGCGACACTGTCGCCTCTCGCCACACAGGCAAAGGCGAGCGCTATTTTGAAACGCAACGCAACAGAGGGTCTGTAGCGACACTGCCTCGCATCGCATCGCCTCACGCTATTAGCGCTAGGCGAGCGCTATTTATAACACTGTCCTTCACAGCCCTTAACAATTTTAGCTACCTCCTCCCCACTATTTGCAGCATATACCTTTCTTCCTCAATAAGGATATGCAGATTCTCATACTTAAAAGAGGGCCTCAGAGTCTCCAGTACAGGTTTTGGAACAAATCAATATGACCTTTTTCAATTTCTTCTAGATCCTTCCTTACTTCTGTTTTAGCTAGTCGATGTTACTGCATTTCTGTTAGCATTTGTCATCTTTTGAAAAATTGTGTTGTCGCCACCTATTTTGCTACATAGGAAAATAAAGTTCCACATGAAATTGCTTCTGCTCTAGTAACTTTCTAGAAATTCTTTGAGCAATTATTTTTTCTGTGGAAGCCCTTCATCTGCTAGGACTCTTTAAGATCTGGTTGAAACTTTTATTTTTCTACATACTGTTAAGCTTGCTCCACGCTGCAAAAAATATTCAAATTCAATTCTCTTAATCTCTTCTTCTGGAGTTTTTACCTTTTGAGCCATATGAGACTTGGTTTTCCTTTCACTTCAAAAACATGGCTCCTGCTTCTTACCATGTTTGTGAAGACATCTACTTCAACTACATGTTTCCAAAGTTAAAGTAACTGGCCTTAATTTCCCTCTTTCCGCACTGCAGAAATTTTAAACAAGACGGTTTTCTCTGGTTTTGAATCAAATTTTTTTTATGCATGATGGATTGCTTGATAATTCTAAAAGCATCGTCTCATAACCATTCAGTAGAGAACAGGAATCCATCAATTCTATATGCTACCAACCCTTAACTCATTTTATTGGAGTTTTTCGTCATATAAGATAGATCTTAAATGACCTTTCTTGTATTGTTTGCAAACTTGGAAATTCTAGCGTTATTCTTCTTTCCTTTGAAAATTTGGTCAACTAAAAACTTCCCTTGTGAACCATGGGAATTCCCAAAGTTCTCTCACTGCTAGAATTTCAGACACAATCTTATCATACCTCAGACTTGGAGCATACAGCCAGTGAAAACCCAGCAGAGATTTGTGATAGGTCTAGAACTGGTAATGAATAATCACCAGTTACGGAGTCTTTGCCAACCCGCCACCTACAGTTAATCAAAATAGTAATGTGAAAGAGTGAAACCCATGAAGCACGATATATCTAGGGTGCGATTTAAGCTTGCACTATTCATCCCAATGGTAGAGTTTGACTGCAAAACTACCTTAGGATAACAAGAAAAATTCCAAGTTGTCCCAACCTCACTAGCCAAATCATACGACCTGCACACCATTAATACCTACATTTGGTTTGATGAGCCAGATATCTTAGGTAGGCTGGAGGGTCGGAGTGGGGACCTAGTCGTGGATTTCAACATGAAAGGATGATGAAATAAAGATAACCCCTGAAAGCAATGTAATATATCGAAGATTCGGGGTAACTTTTGCTATCTCTATTGGTCAACAAACTTCCATTTTTCACTGCTAAATCAAAACAGATTCCTTAAATTGGCGAAATCTCACTTCATCCTTCAGTGAAGGATGTAACTAGAACCTAGGTATTTTGACCTATCAGAATACCAACCAATATCAGGTATCTGTCTCCACTCCTTAATATTATTAATAGTCGCTCTAACAAGAAGTTCTAACTTCACGAAATATATATATGGACTAAACATCAATGCATAGTCATCCTATTGCACGTTTGGAACGGCAACAATCTTTTTTTCCCAAGAATTTTCAGCAAAAGTTATTTTCCTTTACAACTATCCCAATTCTTATTTCATATTACTTGCTTCAATCACTGCCTATGCATCGCTATCCATCTTTAATATTAGAAATGTCACCAAAACATTATTCTTATGCTTTATTCTACAGTTTGTAGGATTACCAATATAAATAGATGAGGATCCAGGATTTGAAGTTTTGAAGTTTATGTGTGCATGCAACCACATCAAGTTAATTTACAATAGTAACTGGATTCAGAATCAAATATTTATGAATATATAGTGGATTCTTAATACATATACAGGGCCTGGCAGAAGCTACTGTATTCATGTGAACCCACAAATTACAAGCTCGATCCAGCCAAACACTGATTTTTTCCAGCAAAGTTACTTTCACGAAAAATATTTTACCTAACAGGAAAAACAGATAGAAGCCTCAAAACTGATAAATCAAATATGGACTTTTTTAGCTAAACAAAATTGAGACTGAAAAAGAAAAGAAAAAAAGGATACCTTATACCTTCATTTCTGGTAACCACCACCAATAGCATTATAATCTTCCTCAACCTTAGCAGTCAAATACGGCTTCGGGAAATCATTAACATCAAAGGTCTTCTCCTTCATCATCTTCTCCACGTCAGCTTTTTTTAGAACAGTGCGCTTTATAGGAGGACGATTACGCCGCTGATCACGAGAAAAGTACTTGATATCATAAACGGTTTCGGGATTTGACGTAGGGACGATTGCCTTAGCTTGTGCGGTGGCAGGGGAGAAAATTCTGTACTCCGTAGCTAATGGTACGGCGGATTTATATTCCGGACTTGATTGTGGTCCTGTGATCTCCCATGGTTTCTTTAGGTAGCGTTTTAGTGTTTGGATCAATGATTTGCTCGCGGAGGCCATTATTAGAAGTTTTGTGGTGCGTTTGGAACTGTGAAAATCGCTTGGATAATCGCAGAAATTGTTCGAATACAACGCTGGAAGTTGCGATTGTGTTGGTTTAGAATAGGTGTGCAATTCTAGAAATGGAAGTTCTTCTAGAATGCTCTTCGCTTTTTTTTCCTTCTTTTTTTCTTCTTTTTTCTTTTTTTTGGTCAATTCTTTTTTTCTTCTTAACTAGTGCGCGATGCACAAATAATTTAAAGTAATATTAATATTATAAAATTATGATCTAATATATTTTGATACACTTATCAAAGGATACAAAGCATGATAGTAATCAAATTCCTTTTTTATTCTTTATTCAACTAGTAAGTACTTAGTACTATACATTTATTAATGTGATTTTTTATTAATTTGTCAATTGGTTTAATATTTTGATATTACTTCTCTTCTATTAGAACATATGTATATATTTTTTATTCTAAAAATATATATTTTTATACTTATGTTATACTATTTATAATTCTTCAATTGTCTAAATTTATTAATAAATTTTTTGAGTATTATTTATTTATATTTTATTTAGTAATTAATTCAAAATATAAATATTATAAAATTATGTTTATCCACCTCTTTTCGTACATTTATTTCTACTATAATATTTGATTAGTTATCTCATTTTATATTTACTGAAAATTTAAATAATATCATTTTTTAACTAAATTATAATTTTGAATTCATCAAAAGTATAAAAAGATAAGCCTTTTATTATTATTATAAAAAACTGATAGTTTATATGAGTCCATCAAACCATAGAGTACCAGGTCCTCTATGAGTTTCCACTGGGAATACTAATAAAACAGTAAGTAAATAAGACAGGGAGTTTTACGTGGAAAAATCTCTGCTCAAGGGATAAAAACCTACGACCTACACTGGTAGGATTTCAACTTCACTATGAGCAACTTTTAGATTACAACCTATGCAATCTAGGAATCAAACTCTTAATTCCTCACTAACTCGTAATACACCTATTACAAGCCATTTTGCAATACACCTAGTACAAAGACTTCAACTCATGACTAGTTACGACACAAACACAAAAGGTTTATGGTTTTACAAAGGAGTTCCTAAGTAACGCTTCTAGCTAAGCAATTTAGGAATTATAATAAGAACAATTACAAAGTTACAACTCAACTAAGGACAACAAAATACTGGATTTAGGAACTGGTCCGTAGTAGCGTTTAACTTTGTTCTTCAGGCTCTTCAGAATTAAGTTCACTGTCGCAGAAGGCTTGAATGCTTGAAGTGAATAAGTGTTCAAATGATGTGTTTGTTATAATGCTCTTGTTAATACACCTTTGATGACATCACTTGAATGATATAAGCACTTGGTTGGTCAAAGGACAAGTGACTGCAAAACTGCTACACTGTGTGCACTATTTTTGTGGCAGTCACTTTTCAGCTGTGCACAGTTGACTTGCGTACTGCTGTCAGGGAAACACAAGGGATCAGGTCTTTGTCTTATTTCTCTATTTTCTACACTTGCAGCAGTTCAACATTAGCTGGAGTCCTGGCTGGAATCCGTTCATTAGCAATGTGTACCAAGTATGTCAGGTTCCCTATCTAGTTCTTGACAATAAGTTTGTTAGATCATCAAAATATAAGGCAAAGACATTGAAAACTCATCAAGTTCCCCTATTTTGATGATGACAAACTTAGACATTGATAACATGTATTTAGAGCAAAAATAACCAAATGAAATAACAGGAACTTCACAAGTTCCCCCTGACTTTATGTGTCCCCCTTAATCAGATCCATGCTTCAATTATACTTCCCCATTTTGGCATCATTAAAAATACACAAGCAGACAAACAACATAAAGAAGTTTAACCTAGCTAACTTATGCCACATATGTGCACGCAACATGATAGAGAAGAGAAATAGAGAATACAAGCATTGAGATAACAAAAGAGGATAGTTTATATATATAAAACATATGCCTTTGCTTAAAAAGCAAAGGCATAATTGGACTGTTGAAAATAGGAGCAGTACTGATACATCCCAAGCACATCAAAACAAAAGAAACAAAAACATTTGCCAAGTCATAAAAACAAAAATAGACAATCCAAAAACTGGTCACTGAAAGGGTTGCTTAGGTGCACTAGGAGCAGAGGGCTTGGAAGCTCCAGCAAGAGTTTGGAGAAATAGGTCTATTCAGGCATTGACCGACTTTTGCTCATTGAGGAGTTCTGCTTTCAAGTTCTCCACTTATGCCCTGAGATTAGCATTTTCTTTTGTCAAACGGACAAATTCCTCATTTGACTTCGGGGCCCCTTGGGCCTACTGAATTTCCAGGATAGCATTCCTAGCCTTCAACCTTCAAATCTCCTCAGTTGTGCTATTTTGAGCATTAATGAGCTGTGAGATTGTTGATGTAATGCCTAACCCCTCATTCTTCTCGATGCACTCACATTCTTCCAAAGTTGTTTGAGAGAAGGTCTGTTTTTTGGTTCCTACCTTACCTTGCTCCAGTGGCACCTTGAAAAACTTAAACACTTGCGTAAGCAGAAACCCATATGGAACACCATGATTGCCATCCTTGAAGGTTGCTACTTTCTGCATATGTTCGATCATGATAGCAGGCAAGTTCATAGGGTTAAATCCATCCAGTTGCTCCATTAGAAACAAGTTAGATTTGGAAGTCATGGACCTCCTCTCAGCTCGGGGTAACAGAACTTTGTTCACCAACTCGAAGAGCAACTGATAAATAGGGAGTAATGCCTTCTTGTGAACTTGGTCCCCCTTTTGGTTCGCATTATCCTTTACTACAGCATTCCGGAAGTTAGACCCACATGCATCTTTCATACTAGACACACCAACCGTAGGGAATTTAAGAATATCTCCAAGCATACTCACATCAAACACAATGTCCACCTCATTCACCAAGGCACAAATATGATCAATATCAACAGGAAATAGGCTTGTATAAATGCTTTGAACCTCATCATCATACACGTTGGGTGCATCTATTTGGAACAGATGCCCCCACCATTGAAACTCAACCATTGCAAGGACTTGTATCATACCAGCCATATCAGAAATTGATGGGTCAAAAGTGCGACCCAACAGAACTTTTTGGTGCCTTAATCGTTCTGAAGCAGAACTGCTTTCACTTCTCAACCTTTGCGCAGAAACAGGTTCCTTAACAAGTTCTAGCCTTCTCTTGCCAAACTTCACACCACTTGATTTTGCTTTTCCCTTAAACTTGACCAACACATCCTCATCAGAATTTGAGGGTTCACTCACAACATCTTTCACTTTAGAACTGGGGGTTGTAACATTCTCCACTGAAGCAGATTGCTTCTTCTTCTGGGACCTTCTCACTAAGGAACTAGGTTCCTCAGTTGTTTCCTCCTCAACTTCCACCACAAGGACATCCTTACCACACACTATTTCATTGTGTTTCACCAGTTTTCTCTTTTTCTTCTTACTGCTCTTTCTGCTCTTTTGAAGGGCAGAGTCATAAGCTACCTTTGCTTGCAACCTAATAGTAGGTCGCTTAGTAGAAGACTCAGGAGTGGACACTACCCTTCGCTTGACTATGAATGCATCAAAAGGAATGTTGTCTTGATCCTCCTCATCACTAGACCTCATCTCAGGGACTAGAATGTCCAAGGGCTCAATAGCAAATGGAGGAGGAGATGCAGGAGCAGAACTAGCCTGGGAGTGAGAACCCTGACCTGTTTCCTCCGGAGAGGGGTCAGGTTCCTCACGAGAGGGCCAATAGTTTCTGCTAGTACAGAGCCTTCAACAACTACCATGGATACTTCTCCCACCAATCCCTGTGTCTCGTTCTTTTGAGACATAGGTGCACCAGAAATTATATTATGTAAGACTCTATCAGCAGATACCACAAAGATGGTCGCTAAATTTTCATCCTCAATAGGCTCCATGGCCACCACAGAATCTGAAGCAACAATGGCAGAAACCTTTGTGACTTTAGGACTTTTACCCTTTTCTTCCCTTTTCCCTTGATCAATAGGAATCTTAGAAAATAAAGAAGGAGGATCAACGACTTTAGGGGTTTCTGAGATAGTCCCCTTAGAACAGGAGGGTGACGAAAAATCTCAGTTAGGGGTGATTTCAGTGATGAGGATAGGGATAGTTATAGAAGACTCATCGGGGACGGAGGACTCAATGGGTTTTTCAGTGTTAGTGACGATTGAGGTAGGAATTTCAAAGTTTGAGTCAGCCATTGAAGAGATAGAGAGAAAATTCTTTAGAGAAGTTCTAATGGAGGACTATGGTCTATGAAGAAAGGAGAGGGTTTTTAATGAGAGAGGATAATTATGAAGAGAGAGATAGGAACCAGTTCTGAAACGGCGATTGTGCTTGGAGAGTTGCAACGTTTCAGAGGGAGATGGAACGATTTGAAATGAAAAGACATGACAGCAGAGTCTGAAAGGTGGATGACATGGCAGTTGACATTTGTACCTTTTCAAGACATGTATTAAAAAATACACAGAACTACTAACCTTTGGTACAAGAACCAGGTTCTTGACCTGTCATTGAAAATTTCAATCCTCTTTTATCACCTATGCAATGCATCTACAGCTTCTATAATCATCATGTGTGTTTACCTGCAACGATATTGAAGTGAGTTAGACTTGGTCAGAAAACACTTTAACTAATTTTACCTAAAGGTGATTTTCATAGCCAACTAATACAGAATCAGGTTCTCAACTAGGCTTCAATAACCCCAGTTTCACCATGTTTCTTTCAAAATGTTCCCTACTCAATGCTTTGGTGAAGATATCTGTAATTTGGTCCTTTGTACTGTAGAACTTCATACAGATCAGCCCTTTCTCCATATTGTCCCTCAGAAAATGATGTCTCACATCAATGTGCTTGGTTCTTTTATGTTAAACTGGATTCTTGGCCATGTTGAGTGCACTGGTGTTATCACATAGAAGAGGCACACAATCAGTAAATACCCCAAAGTCCTCTAGTTGCTGCTTAATCCATAGGATCTGAGCACAACAAGAGGCTGCAGATACATATTTTGTTTTAGCTATTGAAAGAGCCACTGATTTCTACTTCCTTGTGCCCCAAGAGATGAGACATGATCCTAGAAAGTGAGCCATTCCAAAAGTACTTTTTCTGTCCACGAGATAACCTGCATAGTCAGTATCAGCATACATAATGAGATTGAAACTATCACCTGAGGGGTAATACAGAACTAGGTCATGTGTTCCTTTAAGATATCTCAAAATTCTTTTCGCAGTCTTCAGATGAGATTCCTTGGGATTTGATTGAAACCTTGCACATAGCCCCCACACTGAAGATAAAATCGGGTCTGCTGGCAGTGAGATAGAGAAGAGACCCAATAATGCCTCTATACATTGTTTGATTCACAGGAGATCCAGTTTCATCCATGTCCAGTCGAGTAGTCGTAGCAATGGGAGTGTATATTACTTTTGATGCTTCCATATCAAACATCTTCAAAAGCTCCTTGATGTATTTCTGCTGACAAATGAATGTACCCTTCATGGACTGCTTCACTTGAAGACCTAAGAAGAAATTCAGCTCCCCCATCATGCTCATTTCAAACTCACTTCCCATGAGTTTTTTCAAATTCTTCACACAGAGAATCAGTTGTTGCCCCAAAAATGATATCATCAAGATAGACCTGAACAATGAGCAGGTTCATTCCTCGTTTCTTCAGGAACAAGGTGTTGTCAATTTTCCTTCTTGTAAAACCATTTTCTAAGTGGAACTTTGACAACCTTTCATACCAAGCTCGAAGAGCCTGCTTTAGCCCATACAATGCTTTGTCCAGTTTGAACACATATTCAGGGTGTTCATGACATTCAAACCCTAGAGATTGCTTTACATAGACTTCTTCCTTAAGAAGTCCATGCACTTTTGACATTCATTTGGAACAGAATGAATTCCATATGAGATGCAAATGCGATTAGGATTCTAATAGCTTCCATTCAAGAAATCGAAGCAAACGTCTCATCATAATCAATCCCTTCCTTCTTATTGTAACCTTTAACTACTAGCTTGGCCTCGTTCCTTGTAGTGTTTCCATGTTCATCAACATTATTCCTGAATACCCACCTGGTTCCTATAACAGTTCGATCTGAGGGTCTAGGTACCAGGTATCATACATTGTTCCTTTCAAACTGATGCAGCTCATCTTGCATGGTTGTAATCCAGCCTGCATCTTTTAAGGCTTCTTTGATATTTTTGGGTTCTCTTTGGGAAAGAAAGGCTGAGAAAGCAAGTGAATTTCTGGCTTTTGATCTGGTTTGCACTCCAGAATCTAGAGGGGTAATTATGTTGTCAAGAGGATGGGAGCTTTTGTGTTTCCGGTTGGGAATTTGAGGTTCATTTAGAGAGGAGATGGGTATATCTGACTGGTTCTCTTGTGTTCTTCTCTCGGGTACTTGTAGAGTACCCTACACTGCATCAACCACTCTTTCTTCAGCTTTAGTGGTTGTAGTTGAGGTACATGGTTCCCTTGAGGAAGAGGCAGCATTATCTCCACTTGACTCATCATATCTGCCGTCCCATTTGTCATGTCAATGACTTCACCAGGAAGTAAGGGATCTCCGTATTGATCATCCTTGGCACTTTTCTCACAAGAGGGATAGGACTCATAGAAGATAGCACGAACACTTTCCTAAACACATTAAGTCTATTTGTTGTATATTTTGTAAGCTTTTCTTTGAGAAGAATACCCCATAAAGATTCCTTCATCACTCGTAGCATCAAATTTACCAAGTTGATCCTTTCCATTGTTGAGAACATAGCATTTGCACCCAAATATTTTTAGGTGAGTCAGCTTGGTTTTTTTTCCATTCAGTAACTCATAGGGGGTTTTGTTCAGGAGAGATCTGATCATGCACTTGTTCACCAAGTAGCAAGCAGTGTTGACAGCTTCAGCCCAGAAGTTCTTTGCAATCCCACTGTCGATCAGCATTGTTCTTGCCATTTCTTCAAGAGTTCTATTCTTCCTTTCCACAACTCCATTTTGCTGGGGAATTCTTGGAGCTTGGAAGTTGTGAGTAAAGTCATTTTCATTGCAGGACTCATCAAATTTGACATTGTCAAATTCTGTTCCATGATCTGATCTAATACATGCGACTCTAGACTCCATCTTCACATGGATTTCTTCACAAAAGCCACAAATACCTCAAAGGTTTCATCTTTTGTTCTAAGAAACAGAGTCAATGTGAATCTGGAGTAGTCATCCACCATCATAAAAATGTATCTTTTTCCTCACCTGCTTTGCACTCTCATAGGGCCACATAAATCCATATGCAGAAAATCGAGTGGCTTTGAGGTAATGACATCCTTTTTAGACTTAAAAGAGGACTTCACATGCTTTCCTCTAGCACAGGCATCACACACTTTCTGTACTTTGAACTTTGACATGAGCAGACCACGGACCAGGTCCTTATGAATTAGTTTATTCAGAAGAGAGAAGCTTGTGTGCCCTAATCTTCTGTGCCAGAGTTCAGCATCATCATCAACAACTTTCAGACAACTCAGATCACCACTTTGTATAGACTCGAAATCAGCAACATAGATGTTCTTGTATCTCTTGGCCACAAGTACCACTTCACCAGTTACCAGATTAGTAACTGTACATATCTTGGACAAGAATTCCACCTTATTTCCTTTATCACAGATCTGAGTGACACTCAAGAGACTGTACTTAAGACCATTGACATAGTATACATTCTTAATAGAGTGAGGCTTTTCCAGCTCCAAGAATGTACCTCTTCTTCCCATTACCAAAGGATACACTCCCTCCTTGCAGGGCTTTTAGTGAAAGGAGGTCCATGATGTTCCTAGTCATATGCTTTGAACATCCACTATCCATAAACCATTGCTGACTGCTTCCTCTATTAAGAGTTAGTTTTAGGAACCCAAACAAGTTTGGGTCCCTTGTAGTAGGCAAGAGGATGAATAAGAGATCTCTTAGTCCATGCAGGTAATATGCGTTTTTTGTGGGTGGCACCTGGTCCCTTTTTAGTAGTTACATTTTCAGCAAATACTTTATTTTTCTGAATAGACTGGACCCTGGCTTTGCAATTTTCCTTGAAATGCCCATTGTTCCCACAGTGGATACACATCCAGTTATCCGGTACAGTAACATACTTGTTATGGGGGTTGTAAGGGGTTTTCTCCCTTTGGAACCCTATTCCCTGCATGTTTCCACCATTATTAACATACATGGCAGTGATAGCTTCTGAGGACCAGGTCCACTTTAGGGACTTTTCAAGATTATTTTTTACTCTTTCCAGTTCAGTTTGGAGATGTTTGTTTTTCTCAGTTTTAATACACATGCTAGTTCTCACAGCCTTCACCTCGTTTTCAAGCCTAATGTGTGCCTCACTAGCTACCTCTTTTCCTTTTCCAGAATTTCCAGGTTTAGACTCAGTCCCTAGTCCCTCTATTATTTCCCTCAGGCCTGCAATCACTACCAAGAGATCATCTCTTTCTTCCTCAATCTCAGTCACTCTCTTCACTAAGGCCTCTTTTTCTTTACTGAAGTTCTCAATAGTTTCCTTATGGTCAACAACTACCACCACTAAGTCATCTCTTTCATGTTCTATGTTAGCAATTTTTCGGTTAAAACAAATTTTTCTTTCTCCAACTCACAAATGGTTTCCTTCAAATCAACTATGCACACCACCAGATCATCTCTATTTTATTCAGCTTCTCCTAGCTCTAAGGTCAAAGCATCCTTATCCTCCACAAGACTATGACAGGCATCAATCAGTACACTAGCTAAAGACACGAGTTTCTTAGGAGAGTAGAATTTCAGGTTTCTCTGAACATCCTTGAAATTTACCTTATTGTTGTCATCGTCTTCATCATCATCTGATTGGGTCATCAAAGCAAATATTGAATCATATTCATTTTCCTCACTTTCAACTGCCATCATGGAGCAATCACCTGCATCAGTTTCATCTTCAAACTCACTAGAGGAGTCTCCCCATGCTGCAAGAGCTTGTTTCACCACATTGTCAGTAGATCTCTTCCGTTTGAAGTGCTTGTCATGAACCAGGTTCCTTTTGGCTGCTTTCTCAGGGTTGTACTTGGAATGTTCTTGCTTCAGGAGAGGACAATCTTTGATGAAGTGACGTGGCTTTCCACATTTGTGGTAGAGATCATAGTTCTTTAGTTTGCTGGAGTTGCCCCTTTTCAGTATTTCTCCATTTCTTCTGACCATCTTATGAAACCTTTTGGTTAAGTAAGACATGTCACTGTCCTCCTCACTCGAGTCATTGCTTTCAACTTTGAGTACCATGTTCTTTTCTTTCTTTGGTTCTCTTCTTTCACTGTCTATCTTCCTTTTCATCTCGTAGGTCTTCAGATTTCCAACCAACTTGTCTATGGTCAGCTCCCGCAGGTCCTTTGCTTCAGTAATAGCATTCACCTTGCTTTTCCAAAATTTAGGCAGGATACTGAGAATTTTCCTCACTAGCTTGTTCCTAGGAATGATCACCAAGTGAGTGTAACTCATTTATGATAGAGGTGAATCTTATGTGCATATCTTGAATAGATTCATCGTCCTTCATCCTAAAGAGTTCATACTCGGTGGTGAGCATATCAATCTTAGATTACTTTACTTGAGTGGTTCCTCATGTGCTGTTTGTAGAGCTTCCCATATCTCCTTGGCGGTTTCACAAGCAGAGATTCTATTGTATCCATTATGTCCTATTCCACACACCAAAATTTTCTTGGCACGAATCCACAATTTTTCTGTCTGCGTCAGTGTATTCTTTTCTGGTTTTTAGCATTGTCAATGGAAGGTCTCCAACTACCTTTGTTGGGATGTAAGGACCATCACATATGACATCCCACAACTCAGAATCTTCAGCCATAATAAAATCATGCATTCTTGTCTTCCATCACCCATAATATTGCCCATTGAACCTGGGTGGTATGTACGTAGATTGACCTTCTTCAAAATTTGGTGGACTAGCCATAAGGATCCTTCCTAGGTGTTAGCCTGATAGGAGGAACCTGCTCTAATACCAATTGATAGTTTATATGAGTCCACCAAACTATAGAGTACCAGGTCCTCTATGAGTTTCCACTGGGAATACTAATAAAACAGTAAGTAAATAAGACAGGGAGTTTTACATGGAAAAATCCCTTCTCAAGGGGATAAAAAACCATGACCTACACTGGTAGGATTTCGACTTCACTATGAGAAAATTTTAGATTAAAACCTATACAATCTAGGAATTAAACTATTAATCCCTCACTAACTCGTAAACCTATTACAAGCCATTTTGCAATACACCTATTACAAAGACTTCAACTCATGACTAACTCTAGTCACAACACAAACACAAAGGATTTATGGTTTTACAAAGGGGTTCCTAAGTAACACTTCTAGCTAAGAAATTTAGGAATTACAATAAGAACAATTACAAAGTTACAACTCAACTAAGGACAACAAAATACTGGATTTAGGAATTGGTCCGTAGTAGCGTTTAAATTTGTTCTTCAGGTTCTTGAGAATTAAGTTCACTGTTGCAGAAGGCTTGAATGCTTGAAGTGAATTCTCAAGTGTTCAAATGATATTTTGTTATAATGCTCTTGTTAATACACATTTGATGACATCACTTGAATGATGTAAGCACTTGGTTGGTCAAAGGACAAGTGACTACAAAACTGTTGCATTGTGTGCAATGTTTCTATGGCAGTCATTTTCCAACTGTGCACAGTTGACTTTCGTACTGCTGTCAGGAAAACTCAAGGGATTAGGTCCTTGTCTTGTTTCTCTATTTTCTACACTTGTAGCATTTCACATTAACTGGAGTCCTGGTTGGAATCTGTTCATTAGAAATGTGTACCAAGTGTGTTAAGTTCCCTATCTGGTTCTTGATAGTAAGTTTATTAGATCATCAAAACATAAGGCAAAGACATTTAAAACCCATCAAAAGTGTACTAATATTTTTAATAATTAATAAAATGTGTTTTATATATAATATATTATCTTATGTATAATATCCTAATAGTTTCTTTATATTTTTATATTTTTCATTAGGAAATTATGAGTTCTACTTATTAACTAAATTTTCCAGAAATTTAATTAGTATATGTATTTTTTACGGTATCATTTGATTTTTTTATTAGTATTCTTCATTTATGACTATTTGTTTATTATGATTTTAGTTATGTGTATATGTACGACTTTTCTCATAATAATATATATATATATATATATATATATATGATCTTGAATATCACCTGTTGATCTTTTTTTTCTTCTTCTCGTCCATTAGCCACAATAGGTGCCACTTTATTATGAAGTGCATATGATGTTGTTGTTGTCACGACCCAAATCGATGGGCCGCGACGGGCACCCTGTACCTTACTCAACTGAGTACCAACATAACGTATCTTTCATATCATTCTATCATAGGTAAAAGAACTGGAGTAAAGCATGAGGAAATGCAAATATATACATATGAAGTACGGGCCTATAAGGCCGGCATAATTCTGTATATACTCGAAACATAGGCCGACAAGGCCATACAAGTATCTGTATACATGACATCTGTCTACAAACTTCTAAGAATACATAATATCATAAAAGTCGGGACAAGGTCCCGCCATACCAATCAATACATGTACTAATCATACTGACCAAAGAAACAACTCTGAAGCAAATGGAGCACACCAACACCTTCTACTTAGCTGACAGCCTACTTGAAGGACTCTTGACCTGTCTATCAGGACCAACGGGCATGAAACGCAGCATCCCCAGGCAAAAGGGACGTCAGTACAAATAATGTACCGAGTATGTAAGGAATGAAAATCAGTAACTAGTAGACATGAGAGAAACATAGAGTAAAAGACTCAACATGTATATCTGAATAACTTTGTGAATCATTTAATATTATAATGTCGTGCATATATGTATAAATGTCATACCATGCATGGGTATATGCATTCATAACATTATCAAGCCTCTGAGGGCATCCCATCATATCATCTTGGCCACTATGGGCAAATCATCAACGTATACCAGCTGATCAGGTGGTGGTGCGTATATAACGCCGTAACCTTTTCCATATCCCATATACATATATATATAAGCGTATATAACACCATCTGGTCATATATATATATATATATATATATATATATATATATATATATATATATACAACTCCATCTGGTCATGGGTCAATGTACATGAATAAGTACGTCAATAAAATCTCTTGGAATGTTATAAGACCATTATGCCTTTGAGTAATATCATGAAGTAAAATTTTTTCAACTTACGTATTTTTCTGAGACCCATGAACAGATGATAGAATAATATGACATATAAGGAATCAAGAACATAAGCATCTCTAGTATTTCTATGAATAGAGCCATTTATGGAAATTGTGCATTTGCTCTTTTCGTTTGTATCGTATAGATCATGCCAAAAGAAAGAAGGGAAAGCCTTAACATACCTGAGCTGATTCTCTTGAAAATCCCTCTAACACACGTCACTTACGACAATACATAATGGTGGATCGAAGTAGGGAAAAATCTATATGATATTTTGAGAAAGATTGCACCTCTTTGTCGTGACCACTAGTAAGATAACAATCACCTTATTAATTGTTGCATGTATGAGATGTACGCTTGAACCTTATAAAATAATGAAAGATACTCATAAATGATCATGTCATATCTAACTTCGTACTTTATTCTCACTGTTTCCATCGCATGAAAGCAGTCATACTCACGACATGAATATATTTTATTATGTGGATTGACTTTTGTTTCCTTGTCTTGTCCCAGGACACTAAACTCATTAAGTTGTCCGTTTAAGTCATAGACCAGCAAGGAATTTCCTTTCTCCACATTTTTTTTCACGGCAACCCCCTCCATAAGCTTTTTTTTCTTTGAATTGTGTCTAATAATCTCTTATCTTGGAGATTTGTGGGCCCCCCACTTTGTGGATGTGTTGGCCAACTATTATTCTAAATGTGCCACTTATATGTGGACTTTAAAAGTCACATTTTTGTGACTTTGCTGGCTTTGACGTGAAGCCACGTTGGTGGATGCAATTCTTATCCAATATATCCTCAATTAATTAGGTAATGTCCTGTTACCCGGTAATTAACCAACTACCCGCATAATTAAGAATTATCTTAGCTTACTTAAAATACTACTCGCTTTTAACAGACCTTGTACACCTTACTGTCATGGTCATGTAGTACCTTGTATGGCACTAGTTCATAAATATGGGGTATTAACGATCGGCCTGTATTTTATCCCAATATGCCAAACTTGGACAAAAAATTCATCTTCTTTGACTTGCTTCCCCTCTCACCTTCACGAATTTGTTAATCATTTGTTTAAAATAGCATAATCCTTATAATCTCTAAATAATCTTTTTCTTTGGACTAATTTCAATTACCTTACGATAATTTCAACGTACAATACTACAGGGTGCAACATCGTCGTAATTTAATACTACAGGACGTAATATCGACGTAATATTGCGGGACGTAACATCATTCCCCCCTTTGGAACATTCGTCCTCGAATGTTGACTGATGCTCTTATATTCTCATAACCCATAGCTCTTGCAAATTCCTTAATACTCTTCTTGCCATTTTGGAAACTGTGCTTTGAATAAATCCAAAAGCTAAGGCATTCCCCCCTTTAGGCCTCTTTCTCACACCACGACTTGTGGTTGGAATCTGTTCATATCTTCCGTCATGCAGCATGTGCGACGTTTTCCTTGTATGTGCACCTATGTGACTCTTCTCTTTAACTTTTAGCCAATGTCTAGGCTTTACTTTTGGGAACATACACAGAACTTGACAAGATTTCCCTCTAGCATATATAGGTGTACTGAAGTTATTTGCTCGGTACTTTGTTGAATTTACGAATATTGCTTTTTCTTTACCGTTCATCTTAAGAATGTTTGCATAATATTATCTCATACTCTATAACTTTTATCCATCTATTGTTGATTCACCTCAATATTGATCTGCAATCCACTGCAGATAACTTGAAACCTCTTACGTAATACATTGTCACTAAGGCTTATGTCTCGTCGGGGGATATCTGAAGTGATTAGACTGATCCACCTGGGGGCGATACTATACTTCCATAACCATATTTCATAGTATCCAACTGTGATTCATCCTTTGGGGGTATTTAGTCCCTTACAATTCATGAAATCCTCTTCCCCCCTTTTCTCTCCCGCTTTTTTCAAATCATTACTCAAGGGAAGGCCTAAACGTCATCCTTTATTTATCACAATTACACTCTCATTCTGCTAGGTTCTCAACCACGATTTCTATAATTTTCTGGTCCAATAATCACTCTTCTGATATACTTAGTTGATGTAACTTTTTAGTTTCCTTTCCCTCTGATCAACCTTTATGTAGGCTTAAGCTATCTTCTAGTTTGCGGCTCATGGCATTAGTTATTGCCTTAGCCTTTTATGGACGTTATGGAATATCCATGATATAATATTCTAATGATTCAATCCTTTGTCTATGACCTAGACTTAATTCCTTCTTTTAACTTATACCAGAGTCTTCTATGGCTGTATGATTGTCAACATATGTGCTGCATGGATAATATTTCGGAATCTTAAGTGTGTTCATAACGTACTCTGGCTCATTAATCGAATAATTCTTTTCTTTCCTTCTCATATCTTTTTTTAAATGCAAGCCATTACTTTTTCAGGTCTTTCTGCCCCCCTTGTTGCGTGCATACTTAGCTTATCTTGGTTCCCACGCACGTTGGAATTCCATACCACTCATATGATCTTGAATATTACTTCTGATTTTTACTTTCCATTTATTAGCCACGGTAGGTGCCACTTTCTTAGGGAGTATATACAATGTTGTTGTGAGACTATTGTTATAAGTCCATTTGCTCCTTAGGTTACCGATCTTAGATCGAAGCCTTCTTCTTTACTTCCTCAACTAGTCTTTCATTGTAGTATTTAGGGAGGACCCTCTGACTCTTGTAAAGTGATGAGCTTATTACATCGTATACTCAACAAAATTTTTGATGTCCTTTCTCTCCTATACTTATCTATGGTTACTTACATCCACGCCCTTGTCCTTGTAGGGTTGTTTCTTCTTGATATTTTGTCCATCTTCCCATTGGCACTCTCTTTTATTTCCGCAACACTCATATGGTACCTTTAATTACCCCGATTCCTATCTGAATATTTCTCAAGTATTACAATGTCATAATTACGGGGTTGAATTCACTATACTGGGTTTTACTATTTTTATCTTGCACGACCTACTGATTTGTCGGTATCCTTCTGGCTAGCCATAACTAGGCTCTTCCTGAAACAACTACTAACTACTCATTGTCTCACTCTCATATCAATACTCCGCATAATGTTTCTTGGGTTATTTCCTTTGTCTTAACTTACATCTTGCGCTGGCTCTTTATTTATCAATAACATCTCGGTAGGAACCCTTACTTTCTTTCTTTGGCATCGTGTCTGCATAATGTTCTGAAATCGTAGTATATGTGTAGGATTTGAATAAGTGCAATCCCATCCCCTTCTCATTTTTTTTCGCAGTCTTCCTTTACCATTACATAATTACTAGAACTACTTAATTCTGACTTAATGACACATCTCTCCATATTCCCCCCTTTAGGGGAGCACTAAGATTTAGTGCTATGATAATCTATATATAGATGTTTTACTTCTTCATCTTTGGCGTCTTTTCACATCGTCGATGACCCTTACTCGCCTCACGATAATTCTTTTGTACCAAAGATAAAAAAATTCCTTACTCGCGAGGGTGATACTTAGTTTAACTGCTTAAGCTTAAATTTGCTTACATGGCTTGCTTTAGGGAAGCGTCTTCCTGAATGACCATCCTCTGAATTTCTCATGAATTTTCTTCTATTATCGCCGGAACAAAATCTGAAATTCACATGATGTCGACCATTATCAAATCATTCAGTCCCTAATTCATGTTTAGTTTATCTTGTTCCCCAGCCCATACTGATTTCTATTACTTTAGGTTTAACTCTCCCTTCTGATAGTCGCGTTGGAGTCACGAACTTATTTTTCGAAATGAGGATATGACTTTATGGCCTATACTCTTTTGTTTTCTTGAGGCCTATCACCTCTCATCTCTTCTTTCACCTGATTATGGACCCGGTAATACCGTCATCTTTTTTATCTACCGTTGTCATCCATGCATCGCATCTTACTCATAATTCTTCCTTATCTCTCTTCTCATCACTCTGCTAATAATTCTGACTATTCCTTTCTTTTGAAAACTTCAGCAAAGCATTCTTTTGCTTTTTGCTTCCCTTGTTTCATTCATCAGCTCTTCGGGTTGCTCAACGTCCTTGCTCTACTAGGGGAAAGAGTGACACTAAGGTAATATTTATCCCTTCCGGACTTTCAGTGCCTATCTTCTGAATTTTTTTGATCATGCTAGTATTCACATCTAATTTTAATATTCTAGAGTGCACCATCTGGGTGTCTCACAAGAAGATATATTAGCACATTTGTAATACCCTTCGAAAATGTCAACTAACACAAACAATCCATTCACCATTTTGGGCTACTCTAACCTTAGTCGGATCGTGATGTTCCGTCCTTTTATTAAACTACACCTGTTATCCCCCATAGGGCATAACTGAGATGGGTACAGCCAATTGTAGATACCTCTATTACTGTTGAATATAACTCAAAAAGCTTATATTCCTCTGCCTGAATTATAAACACTGTTAACCTTCATCAACTGGGCGCCTCGTACTCTTCTTCGTCTTACTTCTTTTGCTTGTTGAAACTTGTATTTATCTTCTGAATCTCTCATTGTATTTCACTATTAAGGTGGATAGGTATTCTTGCCTCAAGACTCCTTATCAAGAGGCTTACGCCTTTCAGTACGCACATGATTTGCTGAAGACCTCACATTTACTTATCATAAATATAATGCAAAGTCGAGTTCCTCTGACTCAACTCTTCCATAGCCATGTCTTTTACCAACCGTCTTTCTGGATGTAGGTATCGTCCTATTACGAATAAAATAGAAGTTAAGAATTTGAATTCTTACAACTGAGCTCTACCACACGATCTAAAGTAAGAAGAAAGAGTGACAGTCCTAAATGCCCTGTAGTCTCCTGCTTATAAGTGTGGTGCATAACACACCCATAAACAAGACTCTACTAGACACGGTTTGTAGACTTCCTAGGACAGAACTGCTCTGATACCACTTTTGTCACGACCCAAACTGATGGGCCGCGACGGGCACCCAGTACCTTAATCAATCGAGTACCAACATAACATATCTTTCATATCATTCTATCATAGGTAAAAGAACTCGAGTAAAGCATGAGGAAATGGAAATATATACATATGAAGTATGGGCCTATAAGGCTGGCATAATTCTGTATATACTCGAAACATAGGCTGACAAGGCCATACAAGTATCTGTATACATGGCATCTGTCTACAAGCTTCTAAGAATACGTAATATCATAAAGATCAGGATAGGGTCCCGCCATACCAATCAATACATGTACTAATCATACTGACCAAAGAAGCAACTCCGAAGCAAATGGAGCGCACCAACACCTTTCGCTTAGCTGACAGCCTACTTGGAGGGCTCTTGACCTGTCTATCAGGACCAACGGGCATGAAACGCAGCATCCCCAGGCAAAAGGGACGTCAGTACAAATAATGTACCGAGTATGTAAGGAATGAAAATCAGTAACTAGTAGACATGAGGGAAACATGGAGTAAAAGACTCAACATGTATATCTGAATAACTTTGTGAATTATTAATATTTACAATGTCATGCATATGCGTATAAATGTGATATCATGCATAGGTATATGCGTTCATAACATCATCAAGCCTCTGAGGGCATCCCATCATATCATCTTGGCCACTATGGGCAAATCATCAACGTATACCAGCTGATCAGGTGGTGGTGCGTATATAACGCCGTAACCTTTTCCATATCCCATATATATAATGCCATAACCCTTTCCCATATCCCATATACATATATACGCGTATATAACGCCATCTGGTCATGAGTCAATGTACATGAATAAGTACGTCAATAAAATCTCTTGGAATGTCATAAGACCATTATGCCTTTGAGTAATATCATGAAGTAAATTTTTTTCAACTTACGTATTTTTCTGAGACCCATGAACAGATGGTAGAATAATATGACACATGAGGAATCAAGAATATAAGCATCTCTAGTATCAATAGAGTCATTTATGGAAATTATGCATTTGCTCTTTTCATTTGTATCGTATGGATCATGCCAAAAGAATGAAGGGATAGCCTTAACATACCTGAGCCGATTCTCTTGAAAATCCCTCTAACACAACTTACGATAACACATAACAGCGGATCGAAGTAGGGAAAAATCTATATGATATTCTTGAGAAAGATTGCACCTCTTTGTCATGACCACTAGTAAGATAACAATCACCTTATTAATTGTTGCATGCATGAGATGTACGTTTGAACCTTATAAAATAATGAAAGATAGTCATAAATGATCATGCCATATCTAACTTCGTACTTTATTCTCGCTGTTTCCATCGTATGAAAGCAGTCATACTCTCGACATGAATATATTTTATCATGTGGATTGACTTTTGCATCCTTGTCTCGTCCCAAGACACTAAACTCATTAATTTATCCGTTCAAGTCATGGACCAACAAGGAATTTCCTCTCTCCATATTTTTTTTCACGGCAGCCCCCTCCATAAGCTTTTTTTTCTTTGAATTATGTCTAATAATCTCTTTATCTTGGAGATTTGGGGGCCCCCGCTTTGTGGATGAGTTGGCCAACTATTATTCTAAATGTGTCACCTATATGTAGACTTTAAAAGTCACATTTTTGTGACTTTGCTGACTTTGATGTGTAGCCACGTTGGTGGATGAAATTCTTATCCAATATATTCTCAATTAATTAGGTAATATCTCGTTATCCGATAATTAACCAATTACCCGCATAATGAAGAATTATCTCAACTTACTTAAAATACTACTCGCTTTTAATATACCTTGTACACCTTACTATCATGGTCATGTAGTACCTTGTATGGCACTAGTCCATAAATATGGGGTATTAACGCTCGGCCCGTATTTTATCACAATATGTCAAACTTAGACGAAAAATTCATCTTCTTTGACTTGCTTCCCCTCTCACTTTCACGAATTTATTCATCATTTGTTTAAAATAGCATAATCCTTATAATCTTCAAATAATCGTTTTCTTTGGACTAATGTCAATTACCTTACGATAATTTCAACGTACAATACTACAGGGTGCAATATCATCGTAATTTAATATTACGGGACGTAATATCGACGTAATATTACGGAGCATAACAATATATTTGTTTCTTGGCTATCTAATTGTATTATCCATTAATTAATATTGCTAAATTGACATATGAATTATTAATAAATTACCAATTTAGTATAATAACTACTCCCATATATGTATACACACATACACTACTACTACTATATTAGGAAGAAATTACTCTCTAATTTGAATTGGTAGTTTTTTATTTTTTGTTATTTTTGTAATTTTATTGTAAAAATAATTTTAAAACTCCAATTTGAATGAGTAGAATATTTTTTTTGTATTTTCGTTTTTTATTGATAAGATATCTATATTTATTAATTCAAGTAGTGTAACAAATTAATTCTTAATTTAAAATTCAAAAAAAAAATAGTTTATTTTGTCTTAACAGTGCCACTTGGCTTTTTGTGATTAAGACTCTTGTCTTAATGTAGTTCTTTATTTTATATAGATAGATTCCTTATTTTTTGAATGAATGTTTTAATTTGGCGGTACCGGGTATTCAGGATTGGTTCAATTCGATTTTATCAAATAAGAGATTAATTAACATAAATTGTGTTTACCGAACCTCTTAAATTAAAAATAAAAAAAGTATAATATATGTATAATCATATATAATACTCCTATGTGTATGATTGTCTATAATAAGGGTATAATTTATGTATACCTATACAAAAAAGGAAACAATAAATCGGACTTGCTATTTGTGTAACTCAAAAACAAAACCAAACCAATAAACCCAATCAAATCAGCTAAAAAAATAAAAACAAGAAAATCGAACCAAAATGACATACAAACATATTTATTTTATAGATAATTTTGAATTATATTTTTCTATTAAAAATTAATCTAGACACATTCGTGACACTAGCAAAATATAATATTGTATCTAATATAGTAATTAATATGAATGATATACTTTTGTTTATTTAAATACTTTTTTTGGTGCAAAAGATAACTATTTATATTATATTAAAGTGGAGTAGTATAAAGAGCAGGTGAGAGCATAAGCATTGTTCTAATGGGCGACTTCGTGATGGGTCGTGACAAAAAGGGGATCTAGGGTAAAAGCTACTACTATTGGTTCCCGTATCTTCGAAAATACAAAAAGGCCATCCAAGAGGATTTTGCAAACAGATTGATGTGGAAGATCTAATGGTGCCATTATTTTAACAAAAAGTTTTCTTGAGCGGTCGTCCTCCAAAGTTGTGCGAACAAAAGATGGTGGTTGTGCAAAAATAGTGATGCCTGCAGAACTATCCATAGCAACCAGACTTTGCTAGTAAGTCAGCTGCTTGATTTTGCTCCTTATAAGTGTAAAGTATTGTGGGATCATCCAGTTGCGCGAGCAGGAACCTGCAATCATGTATAAGATTAGCATATAAAGGATGCGATGTCTGTAAGATAGTAATGACTGCCTGAGCATCTAAGTTCACTTCAAGTGGTTTGTATCCATGAGTAAAATCCAACTGCAAACCATGATATAATACAAGTAATTCAGTTTCAACGATCCCATGACAGATATGGTGTCCTGCAAAGCCCGTAAGCCAGGTACCTGATTATACCGCCAATCTCGCATTGTCCTACATTCAACCTAGTTGAACCATCGGTCTTTAGTTTAAATGTTGCAATGCTAAGGAAGGTGCCATTTGATATATAGAGGTATACGACCTTGTGGGGACGGTGGTAGAACAGTAATGTAATAATACTCTGTCGTCGTGGAATAAAGAGAGTGATGTTGTATGTGAGCAAAAGACTTTTACATTTCTAGCTAGCCAAATATGCCAGAAACAAAAAGGTATGAGGATGAAATTTGGAATATTAACGGAGTTGGGAACACCATTATGTAAGATAATTTATTTTAGCCAATGAATTGGGGGATCCGCAAGACTATCCAGATTAGCGATTTCCGGGAGCATGTTAATGTCATACCAGAGTCGTGCAGCTATTAGGCATTCCAGTAGGAGATGGGTAATAGTTTCGGGACCACTCAGGCACTAGGCACAAGTATCATTTATAAGTATGCCTATATGGTGATAGCATGTTGCAGTGGGTAGTCAATAGTGACCACATAGCCAGAGGAAATATTTTATTTTTGGAGGTATTTAAAATTTTCAAATCCACGTGAAAGACTGTCTAGGGTTTGTAGGGAGTAAATGGTGGTATAGTGATTTAGTTGTGAATGTCTCATTTTTCGTGAGGGCCCAAGCAAAGGAGTCGGGAAAAGGTGTGTAGGAAGGGATATGGACATTTAGTATACTCTGTAGGATTGATGTTAGTAGTTCAAAATAGATGGATGTGAATCCCAATGGCCATGGGAAAGATAGGTAGAGACAGTATTGGTATAGGCATGGCGTGGTAATGGCCCAACTAAAGAGATACAAAGTGTTGTATGAAGTGGAGCCAGTAGTTTGTCCAAAAGTTAATAAGAGAGCCATTACTAAAAATCCATTGCATGCTTTGTCGGCATAATTACAATAAGATAACAAGGTTAGTCCAAATGAAAGAGCCACCGGTTGTTCGATCCTCTCGGTGGTAGAAATATTTATGCAGTAGAGTGGCAGCCCATAATGAAGAGGGTTGTTTGAGTAGTTTTGAAGCTTGACTTGCTAGTAAGGTCTGGTTCTTTAGGTGAAGTTGTTGGATACCTGGTCACCATGCTACTTCGGGGTGGTAACTTTGCTCCATTTTAGAAGATGCACTTTTTTCGGAGTGGCCCCCTAGAGAAAATTGTGCTAGCGTTATGGGGGGTGGACTATATATTGAGGAAGTTTAATATATTGCATTACATGATTTGGTAAATTGTGGAGTTAATAAGAGTGGTGCGTCCTGCCATGCTAAGGAAATTTGATTTCCAACCAGCGAGCTTAGTTTTGAAATTATCAAGAAGGAATTGAAAATCGCGTTTCGAAGATCAGGAGGTGAAGATGGAAAACCTGAGGTATTTCTCAAAGGATGTTCCTTATTGTATGGGGAGAGAAGTGAGAATAAAGTTTCTATCTTGCGGGATGCAATTTTTAGAGGAAAAATTTTGATTTTGAAAATTTATCTTTTGGCCAAAAATTTGGTTGAATTCATTAAGAATATCAATGATAGTATGGCAACTGGTAGATGAAGTTATGGATGTAAAGCTGATATCATCTGCGAAGAACAAGTGAGAGATTGGTAGTCCACGACGAGATAAGCTGATAGGTTGCCATAGTTGATAGTCTACGCTATATCAATATTTCTAGTTAGTAGTTCCATACATAATATAAATAAGTAGGGGGTATAGGTGTCGCGCCTCCTCTTTTCCTCGCGGAGTTCGGATTTCGACATTCATGGGGGAACAACTCGTTTCCTTTTGGAAATTGGGTATTTGAAGAGTTGCCACCTAACGGATTATGGTGCGTTAGGGCACCTAGAGTAATTAACTCATGTAACTAGTTTGCATTACCAGAGATTAGGGTAAGGGATCGAAATAACCTTGAGGGGAAGGTGTTAGGCACCCCTCGCGATCTACAACGGTGGATCCCGGCCGAACATAAACTATGTGAATTAGTTATTTTAACACGTATTTGCAAATAAAGGTAGTTTTCACAGTCTAAGCACATATATGATTCAAGAAAAATTAGATAATGAAAGTAAAAGAGGTTTGGACAGCTTACACATGTATATGTAAAGGAAAAGGGAAGTCTAGATAATTTAAACACATGGAATTGAGAAAGGGAAGTCCTAAGTTGATTAGCCTGCAGGATCAATCTGTGCAATGCCCGGTAATCCTCCTCAACTAGAGGGGCTACACGTGACATTAGCGCATAGGTCATCATATCCTTTTACTACCCATTACCCCACCCCTTAATGGTTATATAAGCGAGTTCGATTAACGACTTCTAAGCATGTTATTACCCGTCCCTTCCTTGTGGTCCCGGAGGAGCTTAGGACCTCTAAATCTAGGCAGTTCTAGACAAACCTAAGGTATTTAAAAGGCAAAAATCTAAGCAACAAACAAATAACATGTAGGACAAACAAATAGGAAAAAACAGTTAAAAGGCTCAGGTTTACCTCCGCACGTATATAGGCAATTAAACAGCACGTCTAAAACACAGATTTTGAAGAAGTTCAAAAATTCTAAGAACATGATATCTAGATGAATATTATAGATACAGGATATGCAGTGTTTTATTTTAGGGCAGAATCCTAACCAGTTTGCCTACTGGTTTTCAAAATCTGTTGGACTTAAGAAATTTATAAACAATCAGAACATAGTTTCAGTTTTTCAAGGACGTTAATTACCTAAGGCTTGCCTAGGCGTGAGATCATATGCAATCACAATTATAGGAGATGATTAACAGTTTGAGATTATTCATCCTATAGGCATGCTGGATCTAGGTGATACAGATTATAACAGGCGACTTATCAATTATTTAGATACATGATGTCTATGTGAGAAGTTGCTTTTATACCTTCTCTGGGACAATGACTTATTTTAATCGAAATAAGCAGGGTCAAACAAATGCAACAAGGTTCCTAAAAACATGATATCTAATGCATACAGGGATGGCCGTTTATTAAAACGAGATTATTAACCTAGTAGCAGGATTTCTAAGTGGAATTATTTATGCGAATTGAACCGTGGAATAGTGATGTAAAGCATGCTGAAGTAATAAGCTTGAAGCCCTAAAATAGGATATCTAATGCAGGTTTGATATGGTTTGAATGTAAATGATCATATCAATCCTAAGACATGGCTTCTAATGCAGATTCACAGAATATAAGACCTATAGCATGTTTTCTACCCAGGATTACCAACAATATCATATAACTACCCTCCCTTTTACAAGACACCCCAATATCTGTTTATAATTAATTATTACAGACCAATGATCGAATAAATTACATAAATAAAATAGAAATTAAACTATAGGGAGCCTGAAGTAGGCCCGAAGCAAATCCTGGTAATGCCAAGCCTTCAATTGTCTCAAATGCCAAGGATTTCATAGCCAATTTCATGTCCAAGTGTGTCAGAGCTCCCTAAGGACCTCAAGTATCCCAGGCAGTACTCATACACAGACTTTTCACAATAAGGATTGAGTAGGTGTAGTGTGGAATAGCCAGCCCTGATATGCTAGAGTTCAGAGAGATCTCAATGATCTCTAAGCAGTACACATACAACAGGGGCAGAACTTAACAACCTATGAGTAAGTGAGAGCGCTTGACATAGCTTGAAAGACTTACTGAAAACAGTTTAGGAGTGAAAAAGATTTTTCTAGAATAGACCAGTTTTGAGAAAAATACTACTAATGAAAGCCAGTTAAAAGAATACTAAAAGCATTTTGAAAATAGTTTAAAGAGAGCAAATTAAGCAGACAACCATTCAGTTATGGAAGGTTCATATTTCCAAGTACTACAGCAGGCAGGCTTGCACACAGAGGGAAGGGATTGGGGAACATATAGGAGTCTCATTGAAGGTGCATGAATAGGGTGTAGGGAAGCATGTAGACAACAATGTGCATAGAATACTTAGGAGCTTCATAGCTCTAACAGATTATCCAGAATAGTAGGCAATTAAGACATGGAGAGAAGATGTAGAAAACTGAATTAGACACACAAGTAGGATGATTACCTAGTTGGGGGATTAAACATGAATTGCAAATAGGCAAGCATCACATAATAGGTGGAGTATCGACATGATAATTACTAATTTGAACTGGCAGAATTTAGGCATGCTAGATAAAGCAGTAGATAGGCTAATACAGTTAGACATGCTAATCACATATAGGACAGTGTTCAACAAGACAATGATCAGAAACAAGAATGGGACTTATAATTGGTGAACTTAAGGCAGTAATGAAACACATAGGGTTTGGATTTTTAAAAAAATAATCACGGACATACCAGTTAGGAAGGAAAATACAGAATGCAAAGCAAATGTTGAGCAATATCTAGCCTTGGCTTGCAGCCAGCTAGACTAATGAACACCACAAGTAGTAGGAAAGAACAGATATCTTTTAGAGTGTAAGAGTATTTTTGTGAACTAATGTTCGTGTCCAGAAGTGAGAATAGAGGAGAGTATATATAGTAATCAAGAGTTAAATAGAATAAGGTAAAGAATCAATTATGTAAAATTAGGGAAATTTACAGAATCAATCATACGTAAAATCAGTAAAATCTCCCCTAATCAGCAGGTAATAAATCAACGGTAAAGAGCAGGACAAATATTTAAGGAAAGAAATAAAGTAAGACTTAGGTACGGAGTAGGCAATTAGGGGTGAATAAACAGGAGTTTAATTAAGGAAACAATTAGTAAGAATCAGCAAGTATCACAGTTAATTCAAATAAGGCAAGAAACTAAATAAGGTTGCAAATAAAGGAATAATCAAGGCTCAGCATATAAGTTTTAACGAAACAAATTAGTAAATCAAGAATTCAAAACAACACTAATTTAAGGAGAAAAATATGGGTTTTCCATGAAAAAATAAATATAATGAATATAAACACATAGAATCAGTCGAGAAATTGAACCAGGGACCTTAATAGAGGCACATTAGGGTAAAATCACAAGACATTCAAATTAAATCAAAGCACAGAACGAAATTATGTAACAAGTAACATGGACAAGCTCAGAATACAAACAAAAATGTCAAACAATTTGGGGTTTTAGCACAAAATAGTTAGGGTTGAAGAAAACTCTACGAAATCAGTCAAAAACACATAAAATAGAAGATTAAATACTTAAAGTCAGCAAAACGTTTTGGAGAAAGAGATTTTCAGGAAACCCTAGTTTAGGAAAATAGAAAGACACTCGAAAATCGAAAGATTTTTGTAAAACACATGTAAAATAAGTTCAATCCCTCTCAGATCTTTGTACAGATCTGAGAAGTTCAAAGGACGAAATTAGGGTTTTGAGAAACAATATAGAGATGAAGACGTAGGCTTAGAAATCCATAGGTTTAGGGCGGAATAGGAAGATCTTACCCAAAATCGAACCGGAATGGCCTCAAATAGGCAAGAAAGGGCCAAAGGTGTAAGCGGACTGACCCTGGTCCCTCAAGGACCTTAGAGACGGCGGTACCGGCATATGAGAGGCCATTAAAGGCCTGGGCGTGGTAAGAAACCACCGTGAATGGTAGTAGATGAGTGACGACGGGGGAAATTAGGGTTAGATTTAGAGAGCATTTGAGAGACGGAGAGGAGAGTGACAGCGGGGAAGGGTGGAAATGAATTAGGTTAGAAGGGGGTCGTTTGGGTTTAATTATGGTAGGAAGGTTCTGGGCCGTTGATCAAAAATGATCAACGGCTAAGATTCAACAAGAATTCGGTCGGGTAGGTAAGGGGTTTGGGCCTAGGGTCTTTTGGGCTGATTTATAAGGGTTTTTGGGCTAGTAGATTTTAGGTTAAAATTGAAATAAAAGAGGCTATTTGTTAAATACCCCAAACAATTGATTAAAAATAATTTGTAAAATAGCTACTAATTATAAAAATGAATTTCATGCATAGAAATATTTTAAAAATAGTTATTTAGTATTTAAAAATACAAAGGACTAATTTCTGGTAAAATAATACAGAAATGTACCCGCATGGGCTATAATTACAAAGTTATTGTAATTATAGCCAAAAGGTGCCAATTTGGATATTTATGAAATAATTTGGACTTGATAGGACCATAAATAGTAATATTAAATCAATAAATATTTTAAAATCATTCGTAATGCAATTTTGTATTTATTTATATGAATAAAATATTGAGATAAATTAATTTAAAAAAATAAAAATTACGGAAAAATACCAACTGATACTAGTGAGTAGTTTTAAAGGGATATATATGCATTTCAAAAATAGTATAGGGAGAAATTGGGTATCAACAGCTGCCTCTCTTTACCCGGGAAGGATGAAAGAGTTTTCGGGTAAAGAAATGATGGCTAATTTTGACCGAATGGGATGTTTTGAAAGATAGAGGCCGGTTTCTGGTCTTTGAGCTACCTATATATCCTTGGTTTTACAGGAATCAGGCCATGTGTAGTTCCATATCCATCGACGGAATATACCGATAAAGTCATTACAAGAACGGACACGAGATTTCAGGATGGATGAAAGAGTGGTTATGGTGAACGGTCAAGTTTGAGATAGTTGAAGGAACTGGAGCGAGGTCGCTCCTATTAGGATAGAGGTTGCTTACTGGTCACCTGCAGATAAAGAGACTACAAACATGTATTTGTGCGAAAATTTAAACATGATGCAGATTCCCTTTGGACCATGAAAAGTTGTCTTTGGACGGTTGAGGATGATGTCGTTAGACCATGACATCCTGGGCCATGAATTGTTCAGTGAGGGATTCGTAGGCCATGAAATGGTGTTCTCGGGCCATGATGATGGTGCCTCCGAACCATGACGCCTTTGAATAATAATATGTAAATTTGAGAGATCCTCAGGCCATGGCATGGTGTATTCCGGCTATGAGGATGATGCATTTAGGCTATGACGCCTTCAAACAGATTGGCGATATTTCAGCCCATGAGATGCAATAATATGATGTTAAGTGAACAAGACAAGGCTTAGTCTTGTGAGGTTGAGGGAAGAGCTTAGCCCGAAAGAGGAGCAAATAGATAGTACCGGAATAGAGCAACATTTATGCAAAGAGGGACAATGCTTAGTCCCATGAAAATAGAAGGCAATGCTTAGCCTTATGCAAATATGGAGGCAGAGCTTAGCCTCATGCAGGATTCAGGACAGGGCTTAGTCCAATGCAAATGGAAGGCAATGCTTATCCTTATGCAAATATGGAGGCAGAGCTTAGCCTCATGCAAGATGCGGGACATGGCTTAGTCCCATGCAAATAGAAGGCAGTGCTTGGCCTTATGCAAATATGGAGGTAGGGCTTAGCCTCATGCAAGATGGAGACAGAGTTTAGTCTCATGCAGGATGCGGGACAGGGCTTAGTCCCATGCAAATGCAAGGCAGTGCTTAGCCTTATGCAAATATGGAGGCAGGGCTTAGCCTCATGCAAGATGCGGGACAAGGCTTAGTCCCATGCAACAAGAAGGCAGTGCTTAGCCTTATGAAAATATGGATACAGGGCTTAGCCTCATGCAATATGGAGACAGAGTTTAGTCTCATGCAATATGCGGGACATGGCTTAGTCCCATGCAAATGTGAGGCAGTGCTTAGCCTTATGCAAATATGGAGGCAGGGCTTAGCCTCATGCATGATGCAGGACATGGCTTAGTCCCATGTAGATGGAAGGAAGTGCTTATCCTTATACAAATATGGAGGTAGGTCTTAGCCTCATGTAAGATGCGGGATAGGGCTTAGTCCCATGTAGATGGAAGGCAGTGCTTAGCCTTATGCAAATATGGAGGCAAGGTTTAGCCTCATCCAAGATGCAGGACAGGGCTTAGTCCCATGCAAATGGAATAGCAAATAGGGGTAAAATATTTCTTAGCTAGGGATACGTTCAGTGTCTGGTGGCCCGTTCAATAGTGATTTTGCTTTGTGTATATATGTTTGCGAATGTTATCGCTACGTCAGATGTGCCTGCGCTCAAAGAAAATTGTAAGTTTTGTAAGGGGAGGTTGGTTCATGCCTTTGTCCACTGGCCTTGCTTTTCTCCGTTCTAGAGGCCTTGTTTGAGTTTCCCTAAGTAACACCTGACTGTTACGGAAATAGAGTTTTCGAAAATATGCAATTATTGATAAAAATAGAGTTATTTTAGAAACATATTGAATCATCAAGTAATTTTAGATGAACTAGTGACTGTAATACATTTCAAAGACATTGCAGATTTCTCGTATTGGAATTTTGAGGGTCCTCCTCAAACTTATGCCCTAGTTTAGTGTATGATCCTTCGGCCGTTTGCGAGTAACGAAACTTGTCGATCCTTATTCGGAATTTTGAGAATCCTTCTCAAAATTCTGCCCCAGTTTCTTAACCAATTTCTGATTTTCTGGCATGCATTGGCGTTGGCTGGACTTGCTCCGGAATTTTGAGAGTCCTCCTCAAAATTCTTCCCTAGTTTTTGATCTTGGAGGGAAATAGAAATTTTATTATGATATGACCGAACCCACAGGGCTGCCTACGTATCCCCACTTAAACGGGAATCAGGTCAAGCGTAGTTCAATTACATCATATGAATGTGAAATATCTAAGTATAATATCTTTTGACTGCGTCTGAATTGATTTGTTTTGGCCAAATTTCTTCATCCATTTCTGCAAGTATGAGTGCTCCTCCTGTTAGCACCCTGTGAACCATATAAGGACCTTGCTAGTTGGGAGAGAATTTCCCTTTGTCTTAATCTTAATGTAGGAAGATCTTCTTTAGTACCAGCTGTCCTGGTGCAAATTGCCTTGGTTTGACTCTTTTCTTGAAAGATCTAGACATTCTGTTCTGATAAAGCTGACCGTGACATACTGCGTTCATTCTCTTTCAATCTATAAGGGGCCAATTGTTTATAGCAGCTCCTTATCCATTCTGCATCGTTGAGTTCGGCTTCCTGTATGATCCTTAAAGAAGGAACATCTACCTCGGCTGGGATGACAACTTCGGTACCATAAACCAGCATGTAGGGAGTTGCCTCGGTTGACGTACGAACTGTAGTGCGGTATCCCAACAAAGTAAAGGGTAGCTTCTCGTGCCATTGCTTGTGGTTTTCGACCATCTTCCTTAGTATCTTCTTGATGTTTTTGTTGGCAACTTTTACGGCTTCGTTCATCTGAGGTCTGTATGATATGGAGTTCTTGTGCTTGATTTTGAAAGTTTCACACATTACTTTCATCATATCACTGTTGAGATTGGCGGCATTATCAGTGATAATTGATTCTGGAACTCCAAACCGGCAAACAATCTTGTAGCAAACAAAATCTGCCACGACTTTCTTAGTTACTACCTTGTAAGTCTTGGCCTCTACCCATTTTGATAAGTAGTCAATGGCCACTAGAATAAACCTGTGCCCGTTTGAACTGGTGGGCTCGATCGAACCAATAACATCCATTCCCCAGGCGGCAAATGGCCAAGGTGAACTTGGGGCATTGAGCTCATTTGGCAACACTTTTATCATATCGGCATGTACTTGACATTGGTAGCATTTGCAGACAAACTGGATGCAATCTGTCTCCATAGTCATCCAAAAGTAACCGGCCCTAAGTATCTTCTTAGCCAGGACAAAACCATTTAAATGCAGGCCACAGGTCCCAGCATGTATCTCCTCAAGTAACTAAGAAGCCTCTTTTACGTTGACACATATTAGCAATCCCAAATCACGAGTTCTTCTATACATGTTTCCTCTGTTGTGGAAGAAGTGATTGGACAATCTCCGAAGTGTGTGTTTCTGAGTGTGGTTTGCATGCTCTGGATATTCTCTTTTTTCCAAATACTCTTTGATGTCATGGAACCAAGGTTTTCCATCTATTTCTTCTTCAACGTGGGCACAATACGCCAGTTGATTATGAATTCTCACTAGGATGGGATCAATGAAATTCTTGTCCAGATGTTGTATCATAGATGATAAGATGGCCAATGCATCAACAAACTCATTCTGAATTCTGGGCACATGCCGAAACTCTATCTTCGTGAACCTCTTTCTCAATTCCTGTACATGGTACAGATATGGAAATATCTTGGAATTCTTGGTGGCCCACTCTCCTTGTACATGGTGCATAAGCAAATCAGAATCACCTATTACCAACAGCTCCTGAATATTTATGTCGATTTCCATGTTGATCCCTAGTATGCAGGCTTCATACTCTGCCACATTTGTTAGTGCAGGGAAATTTGAGTTTAGCAAATACCGGATAATGTTGACCTGTTTCTGACACCAAAATCGCAATACCTATTCCTTTGAAATTTGCAGCTCCATCAAAGAACATCCTCCAGCCATCGTATACTTCAGTAATGTCTTCTCCTATGAACGATACTTCTTCATCAGGAAAATACGTTTTTAAGGGTTCGTATTCTCCTCCCACGAGATTTTCAGCAAGGTGGTCTGCCAATATTTGTCCTTTGACCGCCTTTGAATTACATAGACGATATCAAACTTACTTAACAGTATCTGCCACTTGGCTAACTTCCCAGTCGGCATGGGTTTCTGAAATATGTACTTCAAAGGGTCCATCCTAGATATGAGGTATGTGGTATAGGCACAGAAGTAATGCCTCAATTTCTGGGTCATCCAGGTTAAAGCGCCACAGGTGCGTTCCAGCAGAGAGTATCGTGCTTCATAAGGTGTGAATTTCTTACTTATGTAGTATATGGCTTGCTCCTTTCTCCCTGTCTCGTCATGTTGTCCTAGAACACATCTAAATACTCCATCCAACACAGATAGATAGAGTAGCAAAGGTCATCCTGGCTCTGGCGGGACCAAGACTGGTGGTGTAGACAGGTACTCCTTGATTTTGTCGAAAGCTTTCTGACAATCCTTGGTCCAGCTTGTTTCGGCATCTTTCCTCAGCATCTTGAAGATGGGTTCACATATGACTATAGACTATGCTATGAAGCGACTGATATAGTTGAGACGTCCTAGAAAGCTCATCACATCCTTTTTGCTCCTAGGCAGCGGTAACTCCTGAATAGTCTTAACTTTAGACGGGTCCAGCTCGATCCCTCGACGACTGACAATGAATCCCAGTAGTTTTCCTACGGGAACCTCGAATGCACACTTTGCGGGGTTCAGTTTCAAGTTGTACCTTCTTAACCTATTAAAGAACTTTCTCAAGTCCACTATGTGATCCGCGGTCCTCTTGGATTTGATAATGACGTCGTCCATATACACCTCTATTTCTTTGTATATCATATCGTGGAAGATGGTTGTCATGGCCCTCGTGTAAGTAGCCCCAGCATTCTTTAGACCGAATGACATCATTTTGTAACAGTATACTCCCTATGGTGTAATAAAAGTTGTTTTCTCTACGTCTTCTTCATCCATTCAGATCTGGTGATAACCCACGAAGCAATCTACAAAGGATTAGAGTTCATGCTTGGAGCAATTGTCGATCAAGATATGTATATTTGGCAGTGGAAAGTCGTCCTTGGGACTTTCCCTGTTTAAGTCTCGATAGTCAACACATACTCTGACTTTCCCATCTTTCTTCAGAACTGGCACAATGTTGGCTAACCAGGTTGGGTACTCAACCACCCTGAGGACTTTGGCTTTTATCTGCTTAGTAACTTCCTCCTTGATTTTCAGGCTCATATCTGGTTTGAATTTTCTGAGTTTCTGCTTCACTGGCGAACACATGGGATTGGTAGGCAACTTGTGAGCTACTATGGATGTGCTCAAACCGGTCATGTCATCATTTGACCATGCAAAAATGTCCTCATACTTCTTTAAGAAACAAATGTACTCTTTTTTCTCTGTCGGAGATAAGTGAATGTTGATGCGAGTCTCCTTGACGGTCTCGGCGTCCCCCAAATTTACTGCTTCGGCTTCGTCCAGGTTGGACTTAGGCTTATTATCAAAGTTTTTAACCTCCCAAACAACTTCCTCAGGTATCTCATCTTCTTCGTCCTAATCACTATCCTCATATTGCATTGCCTCATTACATGTCACAGTCATCGGTTCATCAGGAAAAGTAATAATAACGATGTAGAAAGAAAAAAGTGTGGAAGATAATAATGAATAAATAAGAGCAATGCATTTGATTAAAACTAAAACATCCAAACAAGTACGGCTCGATGAATTGAGCATTTATTATGAAACAAGTAAGTCTTTAAAACAAAATTACTGAAAATCTTAGATGCCTAGAATGGCTATAGAAACAAAATCTGCCAAGCTACCCAGGGACTCGGTGGGCCCGGGATGGTGTGGCGGTCCAGTTCTTGAGAACAGCTCCCTTCTCCACAGTCTGAATAGTGAGGCCTTATTCCTCCTCCTCCTCAATTATTGCACTGCAATTCATGTCTTCGTCCTCCAAGAACAAATTCCTCAGCCCAGCCAATGCTTCTTCTTTTGCAGTTCCCCATATTGTGTCAGCTTGGTGAAAAGTTTGACCCAGATAAGGTACTGGTTGCTCAAGAGGGTAATAAGGTCCACGCCATGGAGGCGACCAATCATCATACTCCTGCCATGTATACTGGTATCTGAGCCCGAAAGTAGTACCATGACGTTTTAGCTATATCGGTTTAGTAATACCCTGGAGATTCTTCCCAAGCCCTTTGCTGGGTTCATACCTAGATCATGCCAGTATGATTTCTATTTTGCTACTCCACCATTTGTCTTTTTCAACAGCATTGACATGTTCGATGTGACAATAGGTTTCCCCTCCTAGCCTTCTTATGTTCTAGACAAACAGGATGGTTTGATTGGTGTAAATGGGGTTACTCCCGTATTCGTGAATAATCACGTCCTGATGGTTCCATTCGAATTTCACGGCTTGATGTAGTGTGGAAGCCACAGCCCCAGTGGCATGTATCCATGGTCGGCCAAATAGAAGATTGTATGAGGATGATATGTTGAGCACCTAAAATTCAACGTCGAACCAAGTTGGCCCCATCTGCAGGCAATGATTAATCTCCCTGATCATGGCCCTTTGAGACCTATCGAAGGTTTTCACGTTCATGCTCCTTGCCCGTATTTCATGAAAATCTTTGCCCAATCTTTTCAGAGTATCAAACGGACAAATGTTGAGGCTTGAACCCCTATCAATCAAGACCCTGGCGATGAATTTGTCTCAAACCAAGTTGGCCCCATCTGCAGGCAATGATTAATCTCCCCGATTGTGGCCCTTTGAGACTCATCGAAGGCTTTCACGTTCATGCTCCTTGCCTGTATTTCATGAAAACCTTTGCCCAATCTTTTCGGAGTATCAAACGGACAAATGTTGAGGCTTGAACCCCCATCAATCAAGACCCTGGTGATGAATTTGTCTTCAAATTGCACCATGATATGCAATGCTCGGTTGTGATCCAACCCTTTAGGCGGTAGCTCATCCTCGTGGAAGATTATTTTATTACTTTCCAGCACCTGCCCTACCATGTTGGCCATCTCTCAGCAGGTGATATTGTTGGGTATATAAGTTTCACTCAAAAATAAACCTTCATCAAAGCATTCTTGTACGCCTCTAAATTTTGCAACAGTGAAAGGATGGATATCTGAGCTGGGGTTTTGTTCAAATGATCAATGACGGAATATTCCCTTGCTTGTACTTTTCTCCAAAGGTCATCTGGCCCTATTTCAATGACATGTTGTTTGGTAGTGGTATCCTTACTTGGTCCTCCCAAGTGTTCAGGTGTATAGATTCTTCCAATCCTAGTCATTCCTTGTGCAACATCGGATTCCTCCATCTTTGCCTTTCCTTTTCGCCTAGCTTCGGCAACGTAATCCCAGGGTATTGCTTTTGAGTTGAAAGGAGGTGTGGTTGATACTGTCACTATGAAAGGTGTGGCCATTTCTACTTCAAATGGAATAGGGGTGGCCGCAGGTGGAGCTATCTCTACCTCAAATGGAACTGATGAAGCTACCCCAACCTCGATTGGTGATTGAGTCTATACTATAATAGGAGTAAGTGTGACTGTGAGTTTGAAGTCATCTCCTTCTCGAATAAGCCGAGTAACCCCTCAGGATCCTATTCTTCGTCCATATCTATCACATGTATCCCACCACCCCTATGATCCGGGAGGGGGTTGTTGCGGATATTGGGTGCAGCTTCTTTCGCCTGTATGACCTGTTATCAATCAGTGTCTGGATTTTATCTTTCAATGTTCGACACTCATCAATGGTGTGCCCCTTCATACCAGAATAGTATGCACAGGTTTTATTTGGGTTGACCCATTCGGACGGGTTTTCTACTGCCACAGCGGGAATGAGAGTGACGTAACCAACGGCTTTCAACCTTTCATATAGCTGGTCGTTGGGTTCAGCAATAGCGGTGTATTGTCTGGGTAGTTTGTGGTCAAAATTGGGTCGTGGCCTTGGATAATTTTGGCGAGTTAGAGGTGATTGGAAATTAGATGGTTGGGAATTATAGGTATGATAGACGGTGGCCGGTTGGGAATATCTGGGAGATGAGGGTTGATATGTAGGTGGTGGTGCTTGGTATGTGGGTGAGGGTGTTTGATATGTGGGTGGAGGTGTTTGATATGTGAGTGGAGACTTCGGGCCCTGAGCCACCATTACTGCCCCAACATTTTTCTTCTTTGATATGCCGCCTGATTGTAATGCCTTGTTTGTGGCCTGTAATGCCTCAAAGTTTGTTACCATCCCGCTTTTGATACCTTCTTCAATCCTTTTCCCAAGTTTGATGATATCAGATAATTTATGGTTTTCAATAACTATCAATCTTTCATAGTATTGCGGATCTTGTGCTCTGACGAAAAATTCGTTCATTTGTTCCTCGTCCAAATATGGCCTGACTTTGGCTGCTTCCGACCTCCAACGAGTAGCATACTCGCGAAAAGTCTCGGTGGGCTTCTTCTTGAGGTTCTGAATGTAGAAAATATCTGGTGCATTTTCTGTGTTGAACCTAAATCGGTCCATGAAATCAGATGCCATACTCACCTAGTTGGACCATTTCTTAGGATCCTGGCTGATGTACCATGATAAAGTATCTCCCGTAAGACTCCTCATGAAAAGCTTCATCCGGATCTTTTCATCCTTTCCAACCCCGACAAGTTTGTCACAATATGTCCTTAGATGAACCCTGGGATCACCTGTACCGTCAAATATCTCGAACTTGGGAGGTGTGTACCCCTATGGCAGTTCTACATCTGGTTGTATGCATAGGTTTTCGTAGTTCAAACCTTCTATCCCTTTGCCTCCTTCGACACCCTGAACTCGACTTGTCAACTTTTTGAGTTCCTCAACCATGTTTTTGATGAGCAGGTCCTTCTCAGTGAATTCTGGTGTATAGGAAGTTGGTTGGATAGAGTGAGGTACGTTTTCCACGTATATAGGGTTGTTTTGGTGAGTTCTAGGAGCCTGGATGTAGTGGTGGTCATTGGTTGAGTTTTGAGGATCAGGAATGGGTTGTGGTGTATTATGGAGAGTGTGATAAGTGGCAGTTGGTGGGTACTGGATTGGTTGATGGTGGTGTTGTGGCGGAGTTGGTATTGGTAAGGTATTGAGATTTTGAGGTGGGGCTGCATATTGATGCGGTGCAGGAGGGTTTTGGGGATGTTGGTTCAGTGTATTTTGGGGAGTTGATGGGTTCTTGGTGTTTTGTTGGTTGACATCGGGGACATTCAGGGTAAGGGATAGGTTTCCCAAGTTGCGAACCTGCTCAAGCTCTCCCTGCAATTCCAGTATCTTTTGTTCCAACCTCAAAACTAAATTATTCAGTGCCGGAGTACTCCGACCGTCTCAAATTTCTGCATTTTCCACATTCTCCTTTCGAATACCACTTAAGTCGTCCATTTTAGCTTTCACTTTGCTCTTTGTATTACTTGGAGGAGGAGGAGGTGGAGGGCCTCTAGATCTAGTGTGATACGTTGATGATGCCAGTATGTGCGAACCAACCTTAGGGGATGGAAATAAAGAATAAAGAAAAACAAAATGAAAAACAAGTCAGTAAGGGTTCTGAAATGTTTTGCAGTATTTAAACACATATTGTGGGAATGTAAATTCGCATCCTAATTTGGGGACCTCATTGTGCCCGAGGTAGGCCTAGCAAAAAATAAATTTGGAGAAATTTAGTGCCAATAATTGCCTCCTTTCATTAATGTAAAAATAAACGACACTAAATAAGATAATGTTGCTAGTGGAACTTGGCCTTATTACATTTAAAGGGAAGAAAGTAAATCTAATCTATTTGGTCCCAGAAGGACCCTCTCCAGATCGAATGTTGTTGTCGATCAACTCTCCCAACTCGTGCAGGTTCACTAGTAGGAATGCCCTTGCCAGATGCCCTCCTTCATTTCCTTCAACATTCTGGCAGTCGGTGACCCTCTTCCTTATCTTCCCTTCCAATTCCATTAAACTATATTCCTGATATTCCAGTCTCTCGTTGGATTTAACAGCTCTTTCTTTCCATTTATTAATCATTTCCATGTCGGCCTTATGTTGTGCCATATGCTCAGCTTCAGACTCTTGAACTCTTTTCCACAGCTTGTTGTACTTCACATCTGCTTCGGCAAACCCATCTATGACCCTATTTCCTGGACCAACCCTTGGCTCAAAGACTCCTGATAGATTATCATCCAACCATGAGGGGTAAAAGTATGAATGGCCCGTATGATATCGGTCTGGCTCGATGGTATCCTTCTTCATAATAATCTTCAAAGTCCACATATGTTGTGCCTCATTCTTATATGGGATGGCGCCACCCTAGAAATTGGCTCTGAAGTGACTCATTTTAGCGACTCGTGGTATGACCTACCTCCTACATGCATGTCTCATAACTCTAAGGTGAGCATAAGGGTATATCCTTCTCAACCCGATCAACACCAAATGTGGGACATCTCTGGATCTTATGATGAACTCATCGGTGGGGAACCACTCGAACATCCAGTGAACCTGGTCCTCAGTCAACTTGTTGAAAACTACACTCATCCTACAGCGTTCTTAGGTTGATCGAACATGTCTGGAATGTAAGTCATCCTTTTAGGATGATAGAAGGCTATGTGGTCATTCTACGGCCTTCGTGGAAACTCTTGGCGGTATTGGCCCCTTTGGAGATATTCTAACAGCCAAACTTGTAATGGCAAATTGCAACCCTCAAAGAATCTGGACCCCTTCTGACAGCGTTCCAAGGCCCGGTATATATCCGCAATGATCATAGGTACAATAGTATATGTCTGCCCCTCGATCCCGTCCATCAGAATTTTGGCCACCATGGCCAGCCTAGTATGGATTCTATCCCCTTGGATTAGGAATACCAGCATGCCCAAGAAGCACACAATGAACACGAAGACCCTATGATGAACCCAGCCCAAGGAGCTGATTGAGAACTCATCATCAAAAATATGGTAAAGGCTACTATGACTGTATCTTTCATAAAAGAAATCAAAAGGTATGTAGGAGTTTTTCAGGCACTCCAAATCATCATTTTTCTTCAGTCACATCATCTTAAGGAACCCTCTGGTGGTGCGATTTTTAGGTGCCAACAGACCAGGGCTATCCCATGGTAACCCCGCAAATCCTCCTATTTTTCCTAGGAGGGGAGTCATTTCTATATCCCCGAAGTGGAACACATCCCTTTCCTTATCCCAAAATAGAGTGGCGGCCTCGATCAACATTTTGTTTGGTTGAAGATCCAATAGTGATGAGAAATTCCCTAAGACTCTTTTCACATGATTTTGGTCACTTGAGGGAAGGTCCCTCCATCAATCTATCAAAAGTGGAGGTATTCTACCAACCATACCGAACCTGAGAACTTCGTGCCTCATTTTCTGCAAAACAAGAGATAGTTAGGCCCTTTCCCCCTCCAGATTCATCTATTTATACAGTAATGATTAGTATATTGGCACTTATTTCTCCAAATTAATGCACACAATCGTGGTTACGTCCGTTGGGATTGTAGAAAACCCGATGGACTTTTGGACGGGGCTTGTCTTAAAGGGTTATTATGCGGATAACATATTAACCCGGCTAGGTTTGACCATGATGCATGTATAATTAATCAAAGTAAGGCTGCTATAGAGGTCTAGACTGGGACCCTCAAGTGGACAACTTGAGAGGGAAAGGAACGAAACCATCGAACGCACCGTTGATCGACTAGTTTTACCGCAAATACGTCTTTCTGAATTTAAAGGGTGATATATAGGAAGAGCGCAAATACTCATCTAGCGTTGCTATAGGATTGATTATACACGAGTGGAATATGATGTTGAGCATAATTTATGCAACAATAAATAGCATGTTGTCAAGTATTTGCACGTAAAAATGATAAATGCAGATTTAAATAATTGAAAGACAGTTACAGAAAAAGAAAACAAAGAGACAAGTCAGTTTCAAGAAAATAAAGAAATCATAAATGCTTGAAAATAGGTAGTTAAATTCAAATAAGGGAAAATGGTACATGGAATAGAGCATGTTTGGACTAATTCACAAAAATAAGTTCGTTATAGTATTGTCACGACCCAAAATCTCACCTGTCGTGATGGCACCTATCATGGAACTAGGCAAGCCTCAACTCGACATCTCAACACAGTAGAACTTTTAAATAAATGCGGAAGCAGTTAATATTAAAGAAATACTTTTTAAAAAAAATAGAATATAACTCCAAAATTACTATACAATTTATCCCCAAAATCCGGTGTCACTGAGTGCATGAGCATCTAAATGATAACAACATTCGACTGATAAAACATTGTCTGAAAATATAGAACAGTAGAATATGAAAGGAAAGGAGAGTCAAGGTCAGCGAACGCCATGCAGCTACCTTAATAGTCTCCTAAGTCTGACTCCTCAATCAGCAACCGCCATGACCAGAAGTGTCTGGATCTTTACACGAGGTACAGGGGTAACGTGAGTACACCAACTCAGTAAGTAACAGAAATAAATAAGGAACTGAGAAGTAGTGACAAGCTATGCAAATACAGTTATCTCAATAACTTTCAAATAAAAGTAGTCATACTTTCAATTTAACAGTTTAAGTCACATCAGTATGTACTCAATAAACCAGATATCAAATTTGACTGAGAAGTAAGTAATATCTTTCAATAATTTTCAAAACAGTGATATGACATCTGCGATGCAACAATAATGAAGTAAATGTATTTTCTCATAATAACAGTCACTTTGTCCTCCCATTCACTCCAACCTCACAATCACTCATTCCTCACATTCACTCATTCATCCCAGTCGCTCAGTACTCGGCACTCGCACTCAGCACTCGCATTCAGTAGGTACCTGCGCTCACTGGGGGTGTGTACAGACTCTGGAGGGGCTCCTTCAGCCCAAGCACTATAAACTGCAAGGACAACTCATGTGTTGCACGGACAACTCACGTGCTATAATAATATAGTATCTGGATCCGTACGGACAACTCACATTATATAATATAATATCTGGATTTGCATGGACAACTCACGTGCTATAATATCAATAACCTCACAACTAGTCCCTCGGCCTCACTTAGTCATCAATCTCTCCAGTCTCTCGGGCTCTCAAAAATCATATAAACAGCCCAAACAGAGGTAATATCATGTATCGACAATGAACATCAAGAGACAGAGGCATAATAAGCAAGAAAAGCTATGACTGAGTACAAAATAGTAATTAGCAGCTAATTCAACAAGTACATGACCTCGCATGTCTCAACAGTGATCACATAAGGCCTAAACATAATTTCTAACATGAAGTACAGTCAATTTCTATGAAACATAGGGAACATGTATTAAATAGTAGGCCAATTAATTCCATAGTCTCGCGGGACGGACCAAGTCACAATCCCTACGGTGCACGCCACACGCCCGTCACCTAGCATATGTGTCACCTCCAAAATAGTCATACGACACAATGTTCGGGGTTTCATACCCTCAGGACAGAATTTATAACTGTTACTTATCTCAGTCCGAGAAAAACTCCTACTCTGAAATACCTTTGCCTCTCAAATCGACCTTCGAATGCTTCAAATCTAGCCACAATAATTCAATTCAGTCAATAAAAAATATAGGAATTAATTCCACATGGAATTCTACATTTTCCATTAAAAATCCAAAATTGCACAAAAAATTCGCCCGTGGGGCCCATGTCTCGGAACCTGACAAAAATCACGAAATATAAAACCCCATCCAACCACGATTCCAACCATACAAATTTTACCAAAATCCGACAACAATTCGGCCTCCAAATCATCAAATCTTATTTTCAAAACCCTAGGCCCAAATTCCCGATTTACACCTAAAAAATACGTAATCTAGCTGGGATATTCAATGATAATTCAATAATATTGACTAATAATGATCACAAGGGACTTACCTCAAGAATTTCCGTGATTTCTCGCTCAAAATTGCCAAAATCCGAGCTTTGAAGTCAAAATAATTACCCAAAACCCGGATTGCTGGAATTAAATCAGTCTAGAAAATTTCGGGTATTGTTCACGCGTCTACTGTTCACGGGGACTGTTCATGGGTACTGTACACAACTACTGTACACGGATAATGTTCATGCAGGTGCGGTCACTGTACACACGTGCGAAAAATGCAGAAACTGCCCAGAAAATTTAGCAGATAAATACAAGTCTGAATTGATCCGTTAACCTTCCGAAATCCACCCGAGGCCCTCGGGACCTCAACAAAATACACCAACAAGTCCTAAATCATCATACGAACTTAGTCGAAACTTCAAATCACATCATAAAATGCTAAAACCATGCATCACACCCCAATTCAAGCCTAATGAATCTAAGAACGTCCAACTTCTATATTCGATGCAAAAACCTACCAAATCAAGTCCGAATGACTTCAAATTTTGCATACAAGTCATAAATGACATAACGAAGCTATGAAATTTTCAGAACTGGATTCTAACCCCGATATAAAAAAGTCAACCATCGGTCAAACTTTCCAAAAAATTTCTATTTTCCAACTTTCGACAAAATGCACTGAATTATCCTACATACTTCCAAATCCAAATCCGAACATGTGCCTAAGTGCAAAATCAAGATATGAAACTGTTGGAATCATCAAAATTCCATTCCGGGGTCTTTTTCTCAAAAGTCAAATCTCCGGTCAAACTTAAGAAATCTTTAGCCTTAGATTTCTAGATTCCGTTAACTGGCGATAATTTGATCTAGGGACCTCCGAATTTGATTTCGGGCATATGACCAAGTCCCAAATCATGATACGGAACTACCGGAAAGGTCAAAACTTTTATCCGGATTCGTTTGCTCAAAATGTTGACCGAAGTCAACTCAGTTGAATTTTAAAGCTCTAGTTCACAATTTAATCCATTTTTTTTACATAAAAACCTTCCGAAAAATTATATGGACTGTGCACGCAAGTCAAGGAATTATTGATAGCGCTTTTTAGGGTCTTAAAACATCGAGATAATTATTTAATTTAAAGATGACATTTTGGGTCATCACAGGTAAGAGCCTAAAATGTCCCCAGCAGAGTCGCCATGTTGTTGCGCCCCCCTTTTTTCCTCGCGAAGTTCGGGTTTCGATATTCATGGGGAATGACTCGTTTCCTTTTGGGAATTGGGTATTTGAAGAGTCGCCACCTAACGAATTATGGTGCGTTAGGGCACCTAGAGTAATTAACTCATGTAACTCGTTTGCATTACCAGAGATTAGGGTAAGGGCTCAAAATATCCTTGAGGAGAAGATGTTAGGCACCCCTCACGGTTCAAAATGGTGAGTCCCAGCCAGACACAAACTATGTGAATTAGTCATTTTAACACATATTTGCAAATAAAGGTAGTTTTCACAGTCTAAGCACATATATGATTCAAGAAAATTCAAATAATGAAAGTAAAAGAGGTTTGGACAGCTTACACATGTATATGTAAAGGAAAAGGGAAGTTTAGATAATTATAACACATATAGGAATTGGGAAAGGAAAGTCATAAGTTGATTAGCCTACAGGATCAATCTGTGCAATGCACAGTAATCCTCCTCAACTAGAGGGGTTACATGTGACATTAGTGCGCAGGTCATCATATCCTTTTACTACCCATTACCCCACCCCTTAATGGTTATAAAAGCGAGTTCGATTAACAACTTTTAAGCGTGATATTACCCGTCCCTTCCTTGTGGTCCCGGAAGAGCTTAGGACCTCTAAATCTGGGCAGTTCTAGACAAACCTAAGGTATTTAAAAGGCAAAAATCTAAGCGACAAACAAATAACATGTAGGACAAACAAATAGGGAAAAGCAGTTAAAATGCTCAGGTTTACTCCGAACGTATATAGGCAAATAAACAGCACGTCTAAAACACAGATTTTGAAGAAGTTCAGAAATCCTAAGAACATGATATCTAGATGAATGTTACATATGCAGAATATGCAGTGTTTTATTTTAAGGAAAGAGGGCAGAATCCTAACTAGTTTGCCTACTGGTTTTCAAAATCTGTTGGACTTAAGCAGTTTATAAACAATCAGAACATAATTTTAGTTTTTCAAGGACGTTAATTACCTAAGGCTTGCCTAGGCGTGAGATCATATGCAATCACAATTATATGAGATGATTAATAGTTTGAGATTATTCATCCTATAGGCATGCTGGATCTAGGTGATACAGATTATAACAGGCGACTTATCAATTGTTTAGAGACATGATGTCTATGTGAAAAGTTGCTTTTATACCTTCTTCTAAACATTGACTTATTTTAATCGAAATAAGCAGGGTCAAACAAATGCAACAAGGTTCCTAAAAACATGATATCTAATGCATACAGGGATGATAATTTATTAAGGCGAGATTATTAACCTAGTAGTAGGATTTCTAAGTGGAATTATTTATGCGAAATTGAATCATGGAATAGCAATGTAAAACGTGCTGAACTAATAAGCTTGAAGCCCTAAAATAGGATATCTAATGCAGGTTTGACATGGTTTGAATGTAAATGAGCATATCAATCCTAAGACATAGCTTCTAATGCAGATTCACTGAATATAAGACCTATAGCATATTTTCTACCCAGGATTACCAACAATATCATATAACTACCCTTCCTTTTACTAGCCACCCCAAATGTATGTTTACAATTAATTATTATAGACCAATAATTGAATAAATTAGATAAATAAAATAGTAATTAAACTATAGGGAGCATGAAGTAGGCCTGAAGAAAATCCTGGTAATGCCAGGCCTTCAGTAGTCTCAAAGGCCAAGGATTTCATAGCCAATTTCATGTCCAAGTGTGTCAGAGCTCCCTAAAGACCTCATGGATCCCGAGCAGTGCTCACACCCAGACTTTTCACAATAAGGATTGAGTAGGTGTAGTGTGGAATAGCCAGCCCTGATGTGCCAGAGTTCAGAGAGATCTCAAGGATCTCTAAGCAGTACACATACCAGAGGGGCAGAACTTAACAACCTAGGAGTAAGTGAGAGTGCTTGACATAGCTTGAAAGACTTAGTGAAAACAGTTTAAGAGTGAAAAAGATTTTTCTAGAATAGACCAGTTTTGAGAAAAATACTAGTAATGAAAGCCAGTTAAAAGAATACTGAAAGTATTTTGAAAACAGATCAAAGAGAGCAAATTAAGCAGACAGCCATTCAGTTATGGAAGGTTCAAATTTCCAAGTACTACAGCAGGTAGGCTTGCACACAGAGGTAAGGGATTGGGGAACATATAGGAGTCTCATTGAAGGTGCATGAATAGGGTGTAGGGAAGCATGTAGACAACAATGTGCATAGAACACTTAGGAGCTTCATAGCTCTAACAGATTATCCAGAATAGTAGGCAATTAAGACATGGAGAGAAGATGTAGAAGACTGAATTAGACTCATAAGTAGGATGATTACCTAGTTGAGGGATTAAACATGAATTGCAAACATGCAAGCATCACATAACAGGTGAAGTATCGACATGATAATTACACATCTGAACTGGCAGAATTTAGGCATGCTAGATAAAGCAGTAGATAAGCTAATACAGTTAGACATGCTAATCACATATAGGACAGTGTTCAGCAAGACAATGATCAGAAACAAGAATGGGACTTATAATTGGTGAACTTAAGGCAGTAATGAAACACATAGGATTTGGATTTTACAAAAAATAATCAGGGACATACCAGTTAGGAAGAAAACACAGAATGCAAAGCAAATGTTGAGCAATATCTAGCCTTGGCTTGCAGCCAGCTAGACTAATGAACACTACAAGTAGTAGGGAAGAACAGATAACTTTTAGAGTGTAAGAGTATTTTTGTGAACTAATGTTCGTGTCGAGAAGTGAGAATAGAGGAGAGTAAATATAGTAATCAAGAGTTAAATAGAATAAGGTAAAGAATCAATTATATAGAAATTAGAAAAATTTATAGAGTCAGTCACACGTAAAATCAGTAAAATCTCCCCTAATCAGGGGGTAATCAATCAACGGTAAAGAGTAGGACAAATATTTAAGGAAAGAAATCAAGTAAGACTTAGGTACGGAGTAGGAAATTAGGGGTGAATAAACAGGAGTTCAATTAAGGAAATAATTAGTAAGAATCAGCAAGTATCACAGTTAATTCAAATAAGGCAAGAAACTAAATAAGGTTGCAAATAAAGGAATAATCAAGGCTCAGCATATAAGTTTTAACAAAACAAATTAGTAAATCAAGAATTCAAACAACACTAATTTAAGGAGAAAAATATAGGTTTTCCATGAATAAATAAAAAGAATGAATATAGACACATAGAATCAGTCGAGAAATCGAATCAGGGACCTTAATAGAGGCACATTAGGGTAAAATCACAAGACATTCAAATTAAATCAAAGCACAAAACGAAATCATGTAACAAGTAACACGGACAAGCTCAAAATCCAAACAAAAATGTCAAAAAATTGGGGGTTTAGCATAACTAGTTAGGGTTGAAGCAAACTCTACGAAATTAGTCAAAAACACATAAAAATAGAAGATTAAATCAGCAAAACGTTTTTAAGAAAGAGATTTTCAGAAAACCCTAGTTTAGAAAAATGGAAAGCCACTCGAAAATCGGAAGAATTTTTGTAAAACTCATGTAAAACAAGTTCAATCCCTCTCAGATCTTGTACAGATCTGAGAAGTTCAAAGGACAAAATTAGGGTTTCGAGAAAACAACATAGAGATGAAGACGTAGGCTTAAAAATCCACAGGTTTAGGGCGAAATAGGAAGATCTAACTTGATATCAAACTGGAATGGCCTGAAACAGGCAAGAAAGGGCCAAAGGTATAAGCGGACTGACCCTGGTCCCTTGAGGACCTTAGAGACGGCGGTTGTCACACCTCCTTTTTCCGCGCCCGGGAGGCGCAGGGGGAGTTTTTCCAATTAAAGGACAATCAAAACGGGATTTGTTTATTTATTTCAGAGTTGCCACTTGGGAGATTTAGGGTGTCCCAAGTCACCAATTTTAATCCCGAATCGAGGAAAAAATAATGACTCTATATTACAGTCTGCGTACCAGAAATCCGGATAAGGAATTCTGTTAACCCGGGAGAAGGTGTTAGGCATTCCCGAGTTCCGTGGTTCTAGCACGGTCGCTTAACTGTTATATTCGGCTTATTTATCTGATTTTTAATACAATTATGAACCATGTGCAAATTTTATCTTTTAACCACTTTATTAATTATTATTATTAGGAATGTGAACGTCGCTTAAAACATGTCTTTGGACTGCGTCACATGAAATGCACCCACAATCCGGAACATATCTTATTTGACATTTTGGGATTTGGATTTGGGTCGCATGAAATGCACACCCCAAGTTTTAAGAAAGTAAATTATTAAACACGCGCCTAAAAAGACTATCGCGTTATTATTTTTGGGAAGGCCACGAAATTCACTAAGCGGCCCTCCTGAATTCTAAGTAATTTAAAACAAGTATTTACTGAGGGCCCCGCAATTTGTATTTTTATTCGGCGAGGCTCATCTCATTCTTATTTTAAAAGGATATCCTATAGCAACTACGTTTCTTGTCGTGTTTGTCTCTATCAATCGAAAGCAGTAGATAGTCCTAATTAATTAATGCTTGCAAGTTATTTTATAACAGAATTCGGAAATGCTAAAATCAGGAACAAGGCTGTGTGCACAGTCAGTCGAATAAATAATCATGGGCCCAAATTCGACCCATGCGTGATGGGCCAAACCTGGGCCACTGCTTGCTCGAAGCAGGCCGGCTAGGCCTGTTTTGGCCTGAACTCGACCTTTATGGGGTTGAGATTGCAAGTTTGGTGTTCTTTGTCTTAACAGGTGGTTTACTAGTTATACGAGACCATCAATCCGAAAAGGAAGAACTTAATCCAGGATGTACAGTGTTCATACTTGGTATACATTACAACATATACTGCAAAGTAAACTAAAATCTGAGATGCAACCTATCTCATTGAACATATTATCACCTATCAGCATACATATGTAAGCTACCATTTAGCTAACTTATATTGATATACACTAGGCATACAGGCTGCTTCGATTGTCAACACAAGAATGAAAATTATCATACAATACATGATATCTAATATAACAGTATATATATGAAAATCAACTTCAAGTCTTTTTCCTTTTTTTTTTGCATTCATGCTCAATGTTCCAATTACATTTGATAGTGCCTTGGTTGTGTACCTGATGTAGAGGAACAGAAGAAGAAGGAAAAGGATCAGCTGAGTAGCACACAGCAAACAACAGCAATCAGCAGATTCACAGCAACAACACAGCAACAAACAACCAGCCAATAATGATGAAGCTCAGCAAAGAGTCGAACAACAAATGGACAATCCCAGTGGTGTCCACAGTCCACAGACAAACAACAATACTTCCCAGAACCAAAGAGAAACCAGCAAATAGTCGAATACCAAACCAGTGATCCCAGAAAAACAGAGTGGGAAAAAACAGAGATAGCAGAGTGTTCAATGCAGCAAACACTAACAGTTCAACAACCAACACACAGCTCAGTCAATGCAGACGACAGAACTTGGCCAAGGCAGCTTGACCAATATGAGTTCTTATTCAACTTTCAGATGGTGTTTAGTTACAATCTATTTGGAAACTAACTTATGTTTTCAGCTTTCTTTGAACTCAGTAAACCTTTCTTTAGACTAAAAGTTTCAGCTTTAAGACTAAAAATTCCAGCCTTTTTTCTCTTTTCTGAAGACTAAAAAGTCCAGCCCTTTTTAAGTTCTCAAATGGCCTATTTATAGGCCAAATGAACCAGTGCAGCTGAGCTGCCTCCCCTGCCAATTGGCAGAATACCCATACCCTTTAAGCCAATGCCTAAGCATCTTTGGTGCCAGCCCCTTTGTTTCCCACGCCTGGTCTTTTGTTTAATCAAGAGTTATGGGCATCATTTTATTATTCATTTCAAGCCCCATACTCTTATTTCTTGCTCCCCATTGGTATTAGTTTAATCCTAAATCAGTACCCTACTTGTCAGCTCATTTAAACTAATCTTTCTGCCCTTTTTAACACCCCAGAATACCCCTGCTTAACCTTAATTATTACTGCCCTGCCTATTGCAGCCTCAGGGCATTTTTGAACTGGCGAAAGTTCAGATTTAAGACTGCCTGGACTGAACCTTTTCAGTCATTTTTACAATGCAAACCAACCATTTTAAACAATGCTGGGGCATTCAGTTAGTGGCAACGTTCAATTAGTCATGCGACCTTATTAGCTCGTTCGATTCATTAGTTATAGAAACTAATCAACGACATTTATCGAGTCGACTATACTAATTATAGCAGGTAATAATCAGTCGCTCATATAAACAATACGTTCGGGGACCTAAAGGGCATCAGACAATTTTGTGTTCAATTACTGGGAACCTATATAAGTTTATTCATGCGACGACTATACTAATCGGACATGCTTATCATAGGATACATTTAAATCATACACAGAACACAATCGACCAAATAAAAGGTCTTTACAGAGAAGAAAGAAATTAAGAAACTATCAGGAAATAACAAGCAATTACCACAAAGCATGCTAATGACTTAATCAGAACCAAACAAAGAGAAAAGGAAACTTACCGAAAAAGTTTGAAATCAAAACGGACCCAAATCTGACTCGACTTCGAACTCTTGAGGCCGAACAAACTTTAATCAGGGTGTTCTCACATGAGAACACCTTGATTAAGGTCTATTAGACCTCAAACCCTTGTCAAGACCGGCCGGATTCCAAGGCTATTAGTGTTCTAGGTTTTGGATCCCCGGATCTGATTTTTAGGGAGTTGTGGGTAGATTCGGACCAAACCAAGCTTGGTTTGGTCACGAGGAAGGTCAGGGGAGTGGCTGATACAAAGATGGTGAGGTTTGGTGTAGGTCCGGGTTCGACTCAAATCTTCAAATGAAGATTCGAGACGAACGAAAGTGATTCGAGGCAAATGGATAGTAGATCCATGTTCAGGAGAGTGAGGGGGTCTTAGGGTGTTTAGGAGGTGGTCACCGGCGTTCGTGCCGCCGGCTTTAATGGCGAAGGAGACTAGGGCGGCTGCTAGGGTTCGGGGGGTTTCAGGTTTGAGTTTGGGGACGATGAAGGGTGGGGTTGGTATAGGGGGTGCGGGGTAAGGGCTGAGTTTATATATGGGGAGGTTGATCGGATCTGAGCCGTTAGATCATATGATCTCAACGGCTTGGATCTGAGGGTGGGAAATGAGACGGGGTCGTTTGGTAGTTAAACGGGGTCGTTTGGTTTAAGTGAGGGGTTGGGTCGGATTGGTTATTGGGTCGGGTTTGAACACGGGTTGCTGAAAATGATCCTGGACCGTTGGATTGGATTGATTGGAACGGCTGAGATGGATTGGCCTGAAACGGTGTCATTTCAGGAGGTGTCTGGGCAACCGGATTTGGACTGGGCCTGAGTGCTGGTTGGGCCAGTTATTTTGTTTAATTTTTGGCCCAAACCGATTTCCTTCACTTTTGTTTTTCTAATTTCATTTTTTTTCTTTTAAAACAAAAAATAAAAATAAAAATAATAAATAACGAAATTAAAACTAAACAACAATGCAACATTTTAACACAATTACCACAAAAATTATTTAAGTAAGTTAAAAACCTAGAACAAACGATGCACACATATATATCTATTTTTTGAATTTTCTTTTACTGACCGAATTATGGTTTAATCATCCTGACATACATATTTTGTTTGTTAATGATTAAATGCAAAAATGGACAGATCCACAAATGACTAACAACACATGTCACGAAAACTCAAACATTTGTACAGCGAAACCATTTGTTACTATTTTTATTTTCTTTTGGAGCGATTGCTCGTAAAGCAAAAATCACGTGCTTACAGCTGCCCCTCTTTGCACGAAGACACGAAGGGTTTTCGCGCAAAGATAAGCGAGCGATTTTTGCCCGTCCGAATACTCCGTGTGAAGCATTTTTTGAAAAAGATTTGACCGAACCTTTGCTTCAGAGGTTTCCTACATATCCTGGGCTGAAACAGGAATCAGGTCAATGTAGTTCGGGAAATTTTGGTAGCTGGGACTACCGTGTGACTGTATTGCTTGCTGCTGTTGTGCGCTGTCGCATGCTGCTGTAGGATGCTACTGCTCAACCGATCTCCCTGTTACCTTGCTCTAAAAGGAAAAACAAGAAGTTAAGCTAGAGTATGAGATCTCATCCATCTCCAACTTGTTCTTGTTGTCTTGCTTTCTTGTCGGCTAACGCTTTCTTCTGACGCCTTTATTTTGTGAACTTGGAGATGATGCTGACCCTTCACCTTTTCTGAATGTCAGTTCTCATCACTTTGCTTGATTTGCTGGGAACATGGCTTTCCTCCTTAAATCTTTCAATGGTTTCTTCAGCGGTATGACTTTTCATCAGAATCGTCATGTTGGGCATGCCATAGCGTTCTCAAACTGCTTCTTCTGAGACGTGTTCCTTCTTCCTTTTGAATGTGCGCTTGCTTTTGCAGCCTTCTGCTTCTTAGTGCTGGGGATTTTATTGTTTCCTGCTTGGGGATCTCTGTTGTACCCTTTCGTCTTCAGGTGGGGTGACTGATTCCAAAATCTAGAACTAAAATTATTCCCGCATTATACTGGTGGGCGACCTAGAACTTAAATGTACTCCCGCATTATACTGGTGGGCGACCTAGAACTTAAATGTATTCCCGCATTATACTGGTGGGCGACCTAGAACTTAAAAGTATTCCCGCATTATACTGGTGGGCGACCTAGAACTTAAATGTATTCCTGCATTATACTGGTGGGCGACCTAGAACTTAAATGTATTCCCGCATTATACTTGTGGGCGACCTAGAACTTAAATGTATTCCCGCATTATACTGGTGGGCGACCTAGAACTTAAAAGTATTCCCGCATTATACTGGTGGGCGACCTAGAACTTAAATGTATTCCCGCATTATACTGGTGGGCGACATAGAACTTAAATGTATTCCCGCATTATACTGGTGGGCGACCTAGAACTTAAATGTATTCCCGCATTATACTGGTGGGCGACCTAGAACTTAAATGTATTCCCGCATTACACTGGTGGGCGATCTAGAACTTAAAATGTACTCCCGCATTACACTGGTGGGCGACCTAGAACTTAAAATGTATTCCCGCATTATACTGGTGGGCGACCTAGAACTTAAAATGTATTCCCGCATTATACTGGTGGGCGACCTAGAACTTAAAATGTATTCCCGCATTATACTGGTGGGCGACCTAGAACTTAAAATGTATTCCCGCATTATACTGGTGGGCGACCTAGAACTTAAAATGTATTCCCGCATTATACTGGTGGGCGACCTAGAACTTAAAATGTATTCCCGCATTATACTGGTGGGCGACCTAGAACTTAAAATGTATTCCCGCATTATACTGGTGGGCGACCTAGAACTTAAAATGTATTCCCGCATTATACTGGTGGGCGACCTAGAACTTAAATGTATTCCCGCATTATACTGGTGGGCGACCTAGAACTTAAAATGTATTCCCGCATTATACTGGTGGGCGACCTAGAACTTAAAATGTATTCCCGCATTATACTGGTGGGCGACCTAGAACTTAAAATGTATTCCCGCATTATACTGGTGGGTGACCTAGAACTTAAAATGTATTCCCGCATTATACTGGTGGGCGACCTAGAACTTAAATGTATTCCCGCATTATACTGGTGGGCGACCTAGAACTTAAATGTATTCCCGCATTATACTGGTGGGCGACCTAGAACTTAAAATGTATTCCCGCATTATACTGGTGGGCGACCTAGAACTTAAAATGTATTCCCGCATTATACTGGTGGGCGACCTAGAACTTAAAATGTATTCCCGCATTATACTGGTGGGCGACCTAGAACTTAAAATGTATTCCCGCATTATACTGGTGGGCGACCTAGAACTTAAAATGTATTCCCGCATTATACTGGTGGGCGACCTAGAACTTAAAATGTATTCCCGCATTATACTGGTGGGCGACCTAGAACTTAAATGTATTCCCGCATTATACTGGTGGGCGACCTAGAACTTAAAATGTATTCCCGCATTATACTGGTGGGCGACCTAGAACTTAAAATGTATTCCCGCATTATACTGGTGGGCGACCTAGAACTTAAAAGTATTCCCGCATTATACTGGTGGGCGACCTAGAACTTAAATGTATTCCCGCATTATACTGGTGGGCGATCTAGAACTTAAAAGTATTCCCGTATTATACTGGTGGGCGACCTAGAACTTAAATGTATTAAAATTGCTTCCACGTTCTTCCGAGAAAATTTCGACAATTGGCAGAAAATTTTCTGCCCGGTTTTTGGTGACTTCCCTGGCGTTGCATCTAGCCGCCATCATCAATCCTCTGATCTCCTGCAACAGACAAAAGGATTTAGTCAGTTTTAATCGTGGTGGTAGAGGGTGCCTTTCTGGCGAGCAATTTTTCTCTCTTCCTCTTTTCTTGCTCTTTGTCCCCATAATTGGTTGGCGGGCAAAGTTGCCTGTTGGGGGTCTCTAGCCTGCTGGGGATTGGTTTTCAATTTATCCCCTTTTCTGCTTTCTCTTTAAACACATGATGTGGGAGTCTGCTTCTAACTCCCGAAACCACTCCCTTTTGGAGCTTACTTCTTCCAAAATTTCCGGCCACAATCACTGCATTGCCCGGGACCGGCCTTTAAGACTGTTTGTATTATCCTGCATTGGATGAATTCCCCTTCGGTTTCTGGTAGTAAGCTTTGAAAAATCCTTTCAAGACACATTTTAGGGAAAGAAATAAAAGATATGGAAAGGAGAAAATCTTTCTGAACCAATATTTTTTGTGGGAGGAGACAATCAAAAGAACTTATCTGGAGGACACAACTGGTCCCCGTGATCATGGCGTGCACCATAGATTCCCGACCCAGTCTATTTGTATCAATTGATTTGCCTGATGGTTTGACTTGCTGGGGATGATAAAGGAGTGTTCATTTCGTTTCGAATGTGGTACCTTTGCTGATCTGTCTCGTCGCCTCATAGTGCCCTTCGAGGGGTTTTCACTAATGAGACTCTCTCTTTTCTCTCATCTCCCGGCGCCTTATGGTGCCTGTGAAGGTTTTCACCAATAAGACTCTCTCATTTCATATCCCTCATCTTACATCGCCTCTCGGTGCCTGTGAAGGTCTTCACCGATAAGACTCTCTCATTTTATTTCTTTCGGGAAATCGGGGTGTTGTAGATACGTCCCTCCTTTCTGGAGATTCCCTTGACCATCAACTCATTTCCAGTCTTATGATCCTCTTCTTTGCTGGGGATCAGTGTATTATTCTCGGCCTTATTCGCCGGACTTGGCATCTCTCGAACATTAATTGGGAGGTCTTTTGGATGTTGATGTTGGTTTTGGTGTGGGTTTGAAGAAAGGCTATAAAAATGAAAACAATTTGAAGGGTGATGTGCTACAACTTTTGGAATCAAACCTTTGTTGGAACTTTAAAACATAACCTCTGCCTCAGTTTTCTTGCTTGGGGAATTTATTTTTTACGCTTATGTTGAGCTACGTGTGTTACGCACATTGTGGTATATTGTGCACGCTATGTACATTATGCATCCTATATTTGATATGATGCATACTATGACCGAGCCGTGAGGCGCCTACGTATCCTCTTTGAGGAATCAGGTCAAACGTAGTTCCCACGGTTTTGTATTTCTTGTGATTTTATCTTCTTCTTTTTTTTTTCCTTTTCTTCTTCTTTTCTTTTCTTTTCTTTTCTCTTTTTTTTCATGTCTTTTCCATTAGTGATTCCAAAAGAGGGGTATGAAAGAATAACTTAAGGCTCAAAAGGGGGAAGCAAGGGTTAAACAGTGTTTGGGTAGAAGAAAGAATTGCCTCCGTCATCTCATCATTCAACAAATGCCAAATACAAACAAATAGACCAAAAATAGCCATAATTAAAGAAGTTACGCATAATATCTCTTGACTGCATCTGAATTGATAGCCATGTCGACACATCTACCTTCAACATCTGTTAAACACAAAGCACCGTTGGACAATACTCTGGTCACGATATAAGGCCCTTGCCAATTTGGGGTGAATTTGCCTTTTGCCTCGACCTGATGCGGGAGGATCTTCTTTAATACCAACTGCCCTACTTCAAATTTCCTAGGGCGCACCTTCTTATTATACGCTCTTGCTATTCTCTTCTGGTACAGCTGACCATGGCACACTGCTGCCAATCTTTTCTCATCTATCAGGCTTAACTGTTCCAATCGAGATTTGACCCATTCATCGTCATCAATCCCGGCTTCAGCGACAATTCGGAGGGACGGAATTTTGACCTCCGCTGGTATCACGGCCTCAGTTCCATACACCAACAAATAAGGAGTTGTGCCTATGGAAGTCCGGACGGTAGTACGGTAACCCAACAAAGCAAAGGGTAATTTCTCGTGCCATTGTCTGGACCCTTCCACCATTTTTCGCAGTATCTTCTTGATATTCTTATTGGCTGCTTCGACTGCTCCATTTGCCTTAGGACGATATGGGGTGGAATTGCGGTGTGTAATCTTGAATTGTTGGCATACCTCTCTAATCAAGCTGCTATTAAGATTCGCACCGTTATCCGTGATGGTCACTTTTGGGATCCCAAATCTGCAGATGATATGGGAGTGAACAAAGTCCACCACTGCCTTCTTGGTTACTGATTTGAAGGTTTTAGCCTCAACCCATTTGGTGAAGTAATCAATGGTCACTAGAATGAACCTATGACCGTTGGACGCTGCTGGCTCGATGGGCCCAATGACATCCATGCCCCATGCTACAAACGGCCAGGGTGCTGACATCGTATGTAACTCTGTTGGCGGAGAATGAATCAAGTCTCCATGTATCTGGCACTGATGGCATTTCCTCACGAAAGTGATACAGTCGTGTTCCATGGTGAGCCAATAACACCCTGTTCGAAGGATTTTTCTTGCCAATACATATCCACTCATGTGTGGCCCACAAACTCCAGCATGTACTTCTGCCATAACCGTTGTTGCCTGTCTGGCATCTATGCATCTCAACAATCCCAGATCCGGGGTTCTTTTGTACAATATTCCCCCACTGAGGAAGAAACCATTCGACAACCGCCGGAGGGCTCTTTTTTGGTCTCCAGAGGCATGTTCTGGATATATCCCCATCCTGAGGTATTCCTTGATATCATGAAACCAGGGTTCGCCATCTGCTTCTTCTTCTATGGCATTGCAGTAGGCGTGCTGATCACGGACCTGGATGTGTAGAGGATCAACATACATTTTGTCAGGGTGGTGCAGCATTGATGCCAAGGTGGCCAAGGCATCCGCAACCTCATTGTGAAGTCTCGGGATGTGTTTGAACTTTACCGACCGAAATTGCTTGCTCAGATCATGCAAGCATTGTCGGTATGGTATGAGCTTTAGATCTCGTGTTTCCCATTCACCCTGAATTTGATGTACCAAGAGGTCCGAGTCTCCCAAGACCAAGACGTCTTGGACATCCATGTCAGCAGCCAAGCGCAGACCCAGAATGCAAGCCTCATATTCGGCCATATTGTTGGTGCAATAGAAGCGTAGTTGAGCCGTAACAGGATAATGCCGTCCTGTTTCAGAAATGAGTACTGCTCCTATTCCAACCCCTTTTGCGTTTGCAGCTCCATCGAAGAAAAGCTTCCAACCCGGTTCCTCAGGTAATTCCAACTCATTCGTATGCATCACCTCTTTGTCAGGAAAATACGTTCTTAAAGGCTCGTATTTTTAATCAACGGGATTCTCTGCCAAATGGTCTGCCAGTGCCTGGGCTTTCATGGCCGTCCTTGTTACGTAGATGATATCAAACTCTGTGAGCAGAATTTGCCACTTTGCCAACCTTCCCGTGGGCATAGGTTTCTGAAAGATGTACTTCAATGGGTCCAAACGGGATATGAGATAAGTAGTATATGAAGACAGGTAGTGCTTCAACTTCTGAGCTACCCAAGTTAGGGCGCAACACGTTTTCTCGAGTTGAGTGTACTTGACCTCATGCACTGTGAATTTCTTGCTAAGATAGTAGATGGCTTGCTCCTTCCTCCCTGTGTCGTCATGCTGCCCCAACACACAACCAAATGAATTTTCCAAGACCGTCAGGTAAAGAATTAAGGGCTTCCCGGGCTTAGGCGGGACCAATACAGGTGGATTAGACAGATACCCTTTGATTTGGTCGAAAGCCTCCTGACACTCTGCTGTCCAACCTACCGCAGCATCCTTTCTCAGCAACCGAAATATGGGCTCGCAAGTTGCTGTGAGTTGAGCGATGAACCTGCTGATGTAATTGAGTCTACCCAGCAAACTCATTACCTCTGTTTTGTTCCTTGGCGGTGGCAAATCTCGGATGGATTCAATTTTGGATGGGTCTAACTCAATCCCCCGTCGACTGACGATGAATCCTAGCAACTTTCCTGATGGAACCCCGAATGCGCATTTGGCCGGGTTAAGCTTGATATCATACCTCCGGAGTCTTTGGAAAAATCTCCTTAGGTCTGCTACATGGTCCTCCTGACGCCAAGATTTGATGATCACATCATCGACGTACACCTCAATTTCCTTGTGTATCATGTCATGAAACACCGCAGTCATTGCTCGCATGTATGTTGCCCCAGCGTTCTTTAACCCGAACGGCATTACCCGATAGCAGTAGGTTCCCCATGGCGTAATAAACGTTGTCTTCTCAGCATCCTCCTCATCCATTAGGATCTGATGATAACCTGCATAGCAATCCACAAAGGATCCAATCTCGCGCCCTGCGCAATTGTCGATTAAGATATGAATGTTGGGCAGCGGAAAATTGTCCTTGGGACTTGCTTTGTTGAGGTTGCGGTAATCAACGCACACCCTGATTTTTCCATCCTTCTTTGGGACTGGTACCACATTGGCCAACCACTCGGGATATCGAGTGACCCGAATGACCTTCGCTTGTAACTGCTTAATCACTTCTTCCTTGATCTTTACACTCATTTCTGTTTTAAATTTCCTTAGTTTTTGCTTGACCGGAGGGTATGCCGGGTCAGTGGGTAATTTGTGAACCACTAAATTGGTGCTTAATCCAGGCATATCATCATATGACCAGGCAAAAACGTCTTTGAATTCCCTGAGAGTTTTGATCAATTCTGCTCTGACATTCGGCTCAATGTGGATGCTAATTTTGGTCTCTTGGACGTTATCAGCGTCTCCTAGATTCACCGCCTCGGTGTCATTTAAGTTAGGCTTGGGTTTCTCTTCAAATTGGCACAGTTCTCTGTTTATTTCTTCGAAGGCTTCACCTTCGTCACATTCAGATTCATCGTCACAAACGACCTTTTGCATCATTGAGTCGGTTTCAGATTGATTTATTAGACTAGGTCGAAGATCCGCTGTGCATGCCATGTCATTAGAACCAGTAAAAAGAGAACTGTTCAGAAAAGAAAAAGAACAAGACAAAAATTAAAATGAGACAAAAGAAGAGAACTTTATTAAATTTGCGGGATAAAAGGGTTCACACTTTTACAAAAACGAAAGTAAAATTTGGATTACACCCTTGAATAATCCGATCAAACAAACAAACAAACAAAACATTAATCAAAGCCTACTACCAAGACTCCCCTCGGACAGGAAGAGGAGTAATCGTCCAATTGTTGGTCTTGGCCTCAGGCCCCACAAATTGTATCTCTGCTCTGCTGGAACCTTCTCCAGCTTCCACCATACTGACATCTGTGAATAGCCTCTCAAAACTCTGATTCAGGTCTTCATTTATACCGATCAAAGGTCCTCGAATCTTTGGGATCGCTGACCCCTTGGCACTTGCTTTAACAAAAGACCTTGAGAGGCGTGGCACTGGTTTAGGCAGAAACCAAACCCTCTTCTTCATTCTTCGCGCCTCCTTCCTGTCTGCTGCGGTTGGTTTGAACCCCAACCCGAAGGTTTCCAGATTCTTAGGAAGGGAAACAGGTTGGACTATCCCTTGAAGTTCAACTCCCAGGCCTTTTCCCGGCACAAATCCATTACCCAGCATTTCTGATACCATCATGACTGTTGCGGCAGCTACCCTAGGGTGCGGGATGATTTCTCCTTCAGAAATTTTGTTGGCCGACCCTGTATCGAGAATCTGGTAGACCCAGGGACCCTTGTCATCAGTGGTCTCTATGAAAGGCACAATGGTTCCGCTCATGGTGCATGTTGTATCCTCGCCGTGCAACACGACCTCTTGTCTTTCCCACTCGAACTTCACTGTCTGATGTAGGGTGGAAGGCACCGCTTTAGCTGCATGAATCCAGGGTCGTCCTAACAGCAAGTTGTAAGATACCGTGGCGTCCAATACCTGGAATTCCATGGTAAACAGGACCGGACCAATGGTCAGTTCAAGTACAACATCCCCCACAGTGGCTGTTCCGTTTCCGTCAAACCCCCGGACACAGATGCTATTCTCCCGGATTCTTCCACGGTCAATCTTTAACTGGTCCAGGGTGGATAATGGACAAATATTGGCGCTTGAGCCGTTATCCACCAATACTCGGGTTACCACCGAGTCTTCACATTTGACAGCTAGGTATAGAGCTTTATTGTGCTCCGTTCCTTCCACCGGCAGGTCATCATCTGAGAATGTCACTCTGTTCACCTCGAAAATCTTGCTGGCAATGGTTTCCAGGTGGTTTACAGAAATCTCACTGGGTACATGGGCCTCGTTCAATATCTTTAACAGGGCCCGACGATGTTCCTCGGAATGGAGGAGTAATGACAATAGTGAGATCTGGGCAGGTGTTTTTCTCAGCTGCTCAACCACAGAATAGTCTTGTACTTTCATCTTCCTCAGGAATTCTTCAGCCTCTTCTTCTGACACTGGCTTCTTGGTTGCTACTGGGTTGGTTTTTCTTAACTCCACCGGAGCAAAACATCGACCTGATCGAGTCAGCCCTTGCGCTTCACAACTGACTTCTTCCACCTGTTTTCCTTGGTACGTCACCACTGCCTTTTCATATTTCCAGGGCACAGCCCTGCTGTCAATCATCGGCAGTTGGACCACCGGCTTTATGGTCACCCGTTCTCTACATACCCCTTTCAACATGACTGCCGGTGTGGGCAGGATCCCTGGTATTACCAACTTGCTTGGCTCGGGTTTGCTTGCTATGACGGACGGGCTCTTCCCCAATATCACTACCGGCTTGACGCCTTCTCCCTGCGACTGTACACTCGTTCCTCCACTGGTTAAGACTTCTTTCGGGGCGGCTTGGATCATCATCACAGTTTGTGAGGGTTTTCTCAATTCTCCTTCCTCACACACCAACTCAATCATGTGAGTTTCGTGGTGCGCTGGCAGTGGGTTTTGGTTGATGTTAGGAGCCTCCGGTGTCTGGACCTCGATCTTATTGGTGTCAATAAGATCCTGTATGGCATGCCTTAACTTCCAGCACTTCTCGGTATCGTGCCCGAGCATCCCTGAACAGTATTCACAACTGATTGAACGATCCAAATTCTGAGGCGGGGGATTTGGTTCCCGAGTATGGACAGGACTAACCAAACCCAATTGCCGCAGCTTGTGGAACACAGCGGTGTAGGTTTCTCCCAGTTCGGTGAAGGTTCTTTGCTTCCGCAACCTGTCATTCCTAGCATCTGGATTTCCCCGGAAACCTGCCCCTGAAGGGTTTCTATATGCCCTTGGTGGAGGGTAGGTGTTTTGTGGTGGTGCATATATGTTCTGGGGAGCCGGTGCGCGCCATTGTGGGCGAACCGGAGGCTGAGTGTATACCTGGGCTTGGTGTACGGAACAATGTGGTTCTCGAGGTGGATAGAAATTTTGTGGTGGGTTGTATGGGTAGTTTGACCTGTGAGGCCTGGGTTGGTTGTAATGCGGCCTACCAGCCCGGGACCAACTGCCTGCCTCGATCGTGGCAACCTCTTCTTTCTTTCTTCTCAATGCACCTCCCGTGCCGCTTTGAATAGCCTGGGTTGTGGCCTTAAGTGCCGAATAGTTCAAAATCTTGTCCGACCTCAAACCTTCTTCTATCATGACCCCTATTTTGACCACCTCGTTGAAAGATTTTCCAACCGTTGTCACCAAGTGACCAAAGTAGGTTGGATCCAATGTCTGCAAAAAATAGTCCACCATCTCTCCCTCTCTCATGGGAGGATCGACTCTAGCTGCTTGTTCTCTCCAGCGGAACCCGAACTCGCGAAAACTTTCCCCGGGTTTCTTCCCGGTTCTCAATAACGTGAGACGGTCAGGGACTATCTCCAGATTGTACTGGAAATGACCTGCAAAAGCCTGCGCTAGATCATCCCACGTGTACCACCTGCTGAAATCTTGCCTGGTATACCATTCCAGTGCAGATCCACTCAGACTTTGGCCGAAATAAGCTATCAAAAGCTCATCCTTGCCTCCTGCCCCTCTCATTTTGCTACAGAATCCCCGTAAATGTGCCATGGGATCACCGTGCCCTTCATATAAATCAAACTTGGGCATCTTGAACCCAGCCGGGAGTTGGACATCTGGGAAAGGGCACAGATCTTTGTATGCCACGCTGACTTGATTGCCCAGCCCGTGCAAGTTCCTGAAGGATTGCTCCAGGCTTTTGAACTTTCTCAACACTTCATCCTGTTCAGGGGCCTTAACCGGCTTCTCAACCTCTGCCGGTACTTCCAAATGGGGATTGTAAGCCTGTGGTTCGGGTGCATGGAATGTAGGCTCAGGGGGATAGTATTGGGTGTCGTGAGCCTGAAACAACGGCTCACTAGTCGTTCACTGCAAAGGGGCTGATGTAGGTCCCACAAAAATGGGAATATTGGGCGCTGGGAGAGGTTGATGGGGTGGTGGAGCTTGGGAATCATGAGGGCTTCTTTCTTGATGATAGAGGGGATTTGGGCGGCTTGTGGAAGGGCCAGAGTGAGGGTATTCCGGCATGTGTCCCAGTGTCTCAGGGCTCTTTTGTGTTTTGGCTAGGGCTAGCTGCATTGCATGCATCTCTAGTCCCATCCTTTCAATCTTTTCCATTGCTTCTTTTAGCAACTGGCTCATCGGCCTTTCTTCCTCATTACTATTCTCCAAAGTAGTCATGCTTGCTGCTACCGGTCCTTTGGATCTGGTTTGGTATGAATGTGTTGCCAGAATTCTTTAACAACTAACTGTCTGATATCAGACAGCAACAAACTTTGTTAGTGTTAGAGCTTAACAGATTTGATCATAACACATAGAGGATGCAATGCACCTAGGCAGTTAACCGTTTCTACATGCTTTGCTTCAAACCACATGCGTCATCCCGGACCCTGCGTTTTATTTTATTTACATTTTCTTTTCTTTATTTATTAAAAGCGGTTGAATCTTATGGGGATTGCCTACGTATCACGTCCCCGCGCGAATCAGACCAGGCGTAGTTCTGCCTCAAAGCAAAGACACACAGTAATTCTTCTGGAGTCACTTAATTTCATTATCAAAATTTGCTATTACACAGTATTTAAAATAAAAATAGCAGAAGTACAGACTCCACGGTTTTAAACTTGGTTTAACGAAAAGAAAACAACATATGGGAAAACAACCAAAGCCAAATAAACAGGACTTGACCAAAACTAATTCTCCAATTTAAGGGCCCGCGAGGCATCATTCGGCCTTTTCGCGGCTCTAGGTGTAAGGTCTTTTTGCAGGCTCTTCAACTCGTTCATAATCCGGCGGACGCAGCCCATGATGGAAACAAGGAGGGTCTTCCGAGGTGTTCGCTCACATGCCAAGCATTTCATGTAGATGTAATGCCCTATTTCATCAATCCTTGCTCGAATGTTATCTCTTTCACTGAGCAACTGCCTGATTTGTTGGTTCTTTAACCCCAGTGCCTGAGCATCGTCGGCAAGTCGATCCTGAAACAACCCCATTTGTCTTTCCATGCAGGCCATTGCATCGTAGCACTGTCTTCTGTCGGCCTGGGCGTCTCGTGCTTGTTTGACGATCCGATCATGTAGAGTGGAGCTCATCTCCCTTAATATTCTGACGCTCATTTCATAATCCCTTATGACCTGTTGCAAACGCTGCTTCCGGGCCATTGTGTACTTTACCCCTCTGACCTTCATCCTTGTTATGCAAGCTCTTGATTGTTCTAATTCTTCTTGGCTTTGGATGACCTGATTTCTCAAACTTGCTATCAATCTTTCATCAGAGCGACGCTTCTGTCGGTCAACGTTACTCTTACTGGCTTGGTGAAGGCGGGCCTTCAAGGTTTGGTTTTCTTGGGCTAACTTGTTTCTTTCAGCCTGCTCCGAGGCGACTTGCACATTGTTCTCAAATACAAGCCTTTCAACTTGTTGCTTTAGCTTCCCGATTTCGACCCGGTAACCTTTCTCCCTTTTTAACCATCCCCATTGCTCTTGTGAATCATTGGTGAAGTGTTGGACGTGGGCCCTTTTAGCAGGTCTTTGCCGAGTCTGAAACCTTCTTTCGAACCAAGCATCGTACTTTGGGTCTACCTCACCTTTAGCTAGCTCTCGTACCATGGTTTTGGGCTCCAAGAATCTACATTCATGCCACAGTTTTCTAATCTTCCCCTCGGGGAATATGACTCCCGGGCTTAATTCCAAGGCATGCTTGCTCAGATTTTCATCATTAGGGACTACTTGAAACCTGCCCAGTTGTCGTAATACCCGATGAGGGGCATATGGCTGGATGCTGCGAAGCCCCATTAAGAGAACATGACATTCTTCAGCCGACATGTAGATAACCTCAGTATCAGTCAACCAACCAAATGCCCATTCAATTTGGTCAGATGTTGTTGACCTTAACCGTGTAAACCATTCTTCGACACCTTCAGGAAATCTGGCGCCTGTCATGCGCTTCTTGAATCCGCTGATACAATTCCTCTCGGTCAACCCGTGGTTCATGTATCCTACTCGGTGATGGAGGTGTTCCTGCATCCATAGCTGAAGTAACAGGTTGCAACCTTGGAAGAACGTACCTCCTTCTCGGCATATAGTCAGAGCCCGGTAGATTTCGGACAAAATCAAAGGAACCACAGTACTATTGGTTCTTTTGATTGCCACGTCGGCCATCCCTACCAGACCTATCTCTATCTTTTTGTCCTTCCTTGGGCAGACCATGACTCCCAAGAATGCTGTGATAAAAGCCAAAGTACGTCTTGCTTCCCATTTGTTTCTGTTCCCGTCGTGAGTTAGCCCAAGGTTCGGTTCCTCGAAACCCTGCGGGGTTCCGTACCGCTGATACAAGAAATGGAGATCACAACACCCTCTCGATAAATCGTCATGTTGTACCTTCCGACTAATGCTTAGTAGATCCAGAAACGCATGCGGGGACACTGGCCTTGGCGAAAGCAAATATTGCCCTCTTAACTTCTCATTCAGTCCCGCATATCCGGCAACTTCCTCAAGTGTCGGTGAAAGTTCAAAGTCAACAAAACGGAATACATTGCAGGTGGGGTCCCAAAATGGTATTAGAGCTTCAAGAATATCTGTCCTCGGCTCAACACCCAACAAATTTACAAAACCTCCCAATATTCTTCCTATTACCCCTTTGTTATCGGCTTCCAAGTCATTCCACCACATGTGGAGTTGTAGAGGGACCTCGCTGAGGGCTGAGAATGGTTCATTTTGCTCTGTGTTCATCCTGCACATTTATTAGGGTGACCTTTTAGGTGAAAACAAAAACCTTTATTTTGACTCTAACCAAAAATCTTTGGACAAAAACAAAAAATTTATTTATATACATGTGTATACATATATACATATATGCTTTATGGTATATCATTTTTGGTAAAAATGGAAAAGGAGTTGGACCCGATGAGGGTTGCCTACGTATCTCACATCCGGTGAGAATCAAACCGACGTAGTTCGGGTGATAAACTAACTGGTTTATTTATTTCTATTTTTTTTTATTTATTTTTTTATTTATTTATTTATTTATTTTTTGTAAAAATTTCCCAACATTCAAAACCGGTCATCATGCATGTTTGAAGCAAATAAATGCACAAGCAGTGAGTAGGATGCATCAAGATGGCCTTTTCTATTTCAGGTTGCTATTCCTAGACGGACCCAACCCCTGTGTTGAGTCCCCTAAGTCAAATGCACATGATGCAAATAAACGTTCCTACTAGGGATCCGGCATGTGGCTTTGTTATACTAGGTTCAGAACCTGGGTGTTTGTTCTAGACCTGGCTTACCCGAGCGGACAGCTCGAGCCGAGGGGGGCAGCGTACCGGGAATACAGAAGCTTCACCGGCTTAGCAACTTATCCGAACCTCGTTCTAAATTGGGATTTGACACTATACAGAAAAGAAGTCATACGAAGTATGCCCTTCTTCATGATTTAGAAGACTCAGAAAGTATAGGGGTTTCGGCACAGTTTATATACAGTTCAGATAATATTAAAGCGGTAAAAGCATCATTTAGCACATTAAGCATATATCATGTAAAAATCAGATAATAAATAAAGCCAAATAACAACAATTATTCTAAGCTCGAATTCTTAACCCTGAACCAGTGGTTCTGGTCAAAAGATTCCCCAGCGGAGTCGCCAGAGCTGTCACACCTCCTTTTTTCGCGCCCGGGAGGCGCAGGGGGAGTTTTTCCAATTAAAGGACAATCGAAACGGGATTTGTTTATTTATTTCAGAGTCGCCACTTGGGAGATTTAGGGTGTCCCAAGTCACCAATTTTAATCCCGAATCGAGGAAAAAATAATGACTCTATATTACAGTCTGCGTACCAGAAATCCGGATAAGGAATTCTGTTAACCCGGGAGAAGGTGTTAGGCATTCCCGAGTTCCGTGGTTCTAGCACGGTCGCTCAACTGTTATATTCGGCTTATTTATCTGATTTTTAATACAATTATGAACCATGTGCAAATTTTATCTTTTAACCACTTTATTAATTATTATTATTAGGAATGTGAACGTCTCTTAAAACATGTCTTTGGACTGCGTCACATGAAATGCACCCACAATCCGGAACATATCTTATTTGACGTTTTGGGATTTGGATTTGGGTCGCATGAAATGCACACCCCAAGTTTTAAGAAAGTAAATTATTAAACACGCGCCTAAAAAGACTATCGCGTTATTATTTTTGGGAAGGCCACGAAATTCACTAAGCGGCCCTCCTGAATTCTAAGTAATTTAAAACAAGTATTTACTGAGGGCCCCGCAATTTGTATTTTTATTCGGCGAGGCTCATCTCATTCTTATTTTAAAAGGATATCCTATAGCAACTACGTTTCTTGTCGTGTTTGTCTCTATCAATCGAAAAGCAGTAGATAGTCCTAATTAATTAATGCTTGCAAGTTATTTTATAACAGAATTCGGAAATGCTAAAATCAGGAACAAGGCTGCGTGCACAGTCAGTCGAATAAATAATCATGGGCCCAAATTCGACCCATGCGTGATGGGCCAAACCTGGGCCACTGCTTGCTCGAAGCAGGCCGGCTAGGCCTGTTTTGGCCTGAACTCGACCTTTATGGGGTTGAGATTGCAAGTTTGGTATTCTTTGTCTTAACAGGTGGTTTACTAGTTATACGAGACCATCAATCCGAAAAGGAAGAACTTAATCCAGGATGTACAGTGTTCATACTTGGTATACATTACAACATATACTGCAAAGTAAACTAAAATCTGAGATGCAACCTATCTCATTGAACATATTATCACCTATCAGCATACATATGTAAGCTACCATTTAGCTAACTTATATTGATATACACTAGGCATACAGGCTGCTTCGATTGTCAACACAAGAATGAAAATTATCATACAATACATGATATCTAATATAACAGTATATATATGAAAATCAACTTCAAGTCTTTTTCCTTTTTTTTTTTGCATTCATGCTCAATGTTCCAATTACATTTGATAGTGCCTTGGTTGTGTACCTGATGTAGAGGAACAGAAGAAGAAGGAAAAGGATCAGCTGAGTAGCACACAGCAAACAACAGCAATCAGCAGATTCACAGCAACAACACAGCAACAAACAACCAGCCAATAATGATGAAGCTCAGCAAAGAGTCGAACAACAAATGGACAATCCCAGTGGTGTCCACAGTCCACAGACAAACAACAATACTTCCCAGAACTAAAGAGAAACCAGCAAATAGTCGAATACCAAACCAGTGATCCCAGAAAAACAGAGTGGGAAACAACAGAGATAGCAGAGTGTTCAATGCAGCAAACACTAACAGTTCAACAACCAACACACAGCTCAGTCAATGCAGACGACAGAACTTGGCCAAGGCAGCTTGACCAATATGAGTTCTTATTCAACTTTCAGATGGTGTTTGGTTACAATCTATTTGGAAACTAACTTATGTTTTCAGCTTTCTTTGAACTTAGTAAACCTTTCTTTAGACTAAAAGTTTCAGCTTTAAGACTAAAAATTCCAGCCTTTTTTCTCTTTTCTGAAGACTAAAAAGTCCAGCCCTTTTTAAGTTCTCAAATGGCCTATTTATAGGCCAAATGAACCAGTGCAGCTGAGCCCCTCCCCTGCCAATTGGCAGAATACCCATACCCTTTAAGCCCATGCCTAAGCATCTTTGGTGCCAGCCCCTTTGTTTCCCACGCCTGGTCTTTTGTTTAATCAAGAGTTATGGGCATCATTTTATTATTCATTTCAAGCCCCATACTCTTATGTCTTGCTCCCCATTGGTATTAGTTTAATCCTAAATCAGTACCCTACTTGTCAGCTCATTTAAACTAATCTTTCTGCCCTTTTTAACACCCCAGAATACCCCTGCTTAACCTTGATTATTACTGCCCTGCCTATTGCAGCCTCAGGGCATTTTTGAACTGGCGAAAGTTCAGATTTAAGACTGCCTGGACTGAACCTTTTCAGTCATTTTTACAATGCAAACCAACCATTTTAAATAATGCTGGGGCATTCAGTTAGTGGCAACGTTCAATTAGTCATGCGACCTTATTAGCTCGTTCGATTCATTAGTTATAGAAACTAATCAACGACATTTATCGAGTCGACTATACTAATTATAGCAGGTAATAATCAGTCGCTCATATAAACAATACGTTCGGGGACCTAAAGGGCATCAGACAATTTTGTGTTCAATTACTGGGAACCTATATAAGTTTATTCATGCGACGACTATACTAATCGGACATGCTTATCATAGGATACATTTAAATCATACACAGAACACAATCGACCAAATAAAAGGTCTTTACAGAGAAGAAAGAAATTAAGAAACTATCAGGAAATAACAAGCAATTACCACAAAGCATGCTAATGACTTAATCAGAACCAAACAAAGAGAAAAGGAAACTTACCGAAAAAGTTTGAAATCAAAACGGACCCAAATCTGACTCGACTTTGAACTCTTGAGGCCGAACAAACTTTAATCAGGGTGTTCTCACATGAGAACACCTTGATTAAGGTCTATTAGACCTCAAACCCTTGTCAAGACCGGCCGGATTCCAAGGCTATTAGTGTTCTAGGTTTTGGATCCCCAGATCTGATTTTTAGGGAGTTGTGGGTAGATTCGGACCAAACCAAGCTTGGTTTGGTCACGAGGAAGGTTAGGGGAGTGGCTGATACAAAGATGGTGAGGTTTGGTGTAGGTCCGGGTTCGACTCAAATCTTCAAATGAAGATTCGAGACGAACGAAAGTGATTCGAGGCAAATGGATAGTAGATCCATGTTCAAGAGAGTGAGGGGGTCTTAGGGTGTTCAGGAGGTGGTCACCGGCGTTCGTGCCGCCGGCTTTAATGGCGAAGGAGACTAGGGCGGCTGCTAGGGTTCGGGGGGTTTCAGGTTTGAGTTTGGGGACGATGAAGGGTGGGGTTGGTATAGGGGGTGCGGGGTAAGGGCTGAGTTTATATATGGGGAGGTTGATCGGATCTGAGCCGTTAGATCATATGATCTCAACGGCTTGGATCTGAGGGTGAGAAATGAGACGGGGTCGTTTGGTAGTTAAACGGGGTCGTTTGGTTTAAGTGAGGGGTTGGGTCGGATTGGTTATTGGGTCGGGTTTGAACACGGGTTGCTGAAAGGGGTCCTGGACCGTTGGATTGGATTGATTGGAACGGCTGAGATGGATTGGCCTGAAACGGTGTCGTTTCAGGAGGTGTCTGGGCAACCGGATTTGGACTGGGCCTGAGTGCTGGTTGGGCCAGTTATTTTGTTTAATTTTTGGCCCAAACCGATTTCCTTCACTTTTGTTTTTCTAATTTCATTTTTTTTCTTTTAAAACAAAAAATAAAAATAAAAATAATAAATAACGAAATTAAAACTAAACAACAATGCAACATTTTAACACAATTACCACAAAAATTATTTAAGTAAGTTAAAAACCTAGAACAAACGATGCACACATATATATCTATTTTTTGAATTTTCTTTTACTGACCGAATTATGGTTTAATCATCCTGACATACATATTTTGTTTGTTAATGATTAAATGCAAAAATGGACAGATCCACAAATGACTAACAACACATGTCACGAAAACTCAAATATTTGTACAGCGAAACCATTTGTTACTATTTTTATTTTCTTTTGGAGCGATTGCTCGTAAAGCAAAAATCACGTGCTTACAGCGGTAACAGTATAGAAGAGGCCACTAGAGGCCTGGGGGTGGTGAGAAACCACCGTGAACGGCAGTAGATGAGTGACGGCGGGGGAAATTAGGGTTAGAGGTAGAGAGCGTTTGAGAGACAAAAAGGAGAGTGACAACGGGGAAGGGTGGAAATGAATTAGGTTAGAAGGGGGTCCTTTGGGTTTAACTATGGTAGGAAGGTTCTGGGCCATTGATAAAAAATGATCAACAGCCAGGATTCAACAAGAATTGGGTGGGGTAGGTAAGGGGTTTGGGGCTAGGGTCTTTTGGGCTGACTTATAAGGGTTTTTGGGCTGGTAGATTTTAGGGTAAAATTGAAATAAAAGAGGATATTTGTTAAATACCCCAAACAATTGATTAAAAATAATTTGTAAAATAACTACTAACTATAAAAATAAATTTCATGCATAGAAATGTTTTAAAAATAGTTATTTAGTATTTAAAAATACAAAGAACTAATTTCTGGTAAAATAATACAGAAATGTATGCATGGACTATAATTGCAAAGTTATTGTAATTATAGCCAAAAGGTGCTAATTTGGCTATTTATAAAATAATTTGGACTTGATAGGACCATAAATAGTAATATTAAATCAATAAATATTTTAAAATCATTCGTAATGCAATTTTGTATTTATTTATATGAATAAAATATTGAGATAAATTAATTTAAAAAAATAAAAATTACGGAAAAATACCAACTGATACTAGTGAGTAGGTTTTCAGAGTCGGTAATATACCGCCATATCAATTTTTTGAGTAAGTAATTTCATACATAATATAAATAGGTACATGGAGAGGGGATCTCCCTGACGAATCCCACGTGAGGGAGTGAAAAATGGGGTGCGAGAATCAATGATGAGGATTGATAGCGAAGTAGTGGTGACACAAGACATGTTTAATTTGATTGGGGGAGGGGGGAAGGAAAATTGAAGTATTGTAGGGCCTGACAAACAAAAGACCACTCAATTCGGTCAAATGTTTTTTCTAAATCAAGTTAAGAAGCATATAACTAGTTTTTCCTGATTTGCGCTTAAAATGTGAGAGGATTTCTTGAACGATAATGGCTTTATCCGCCGCTCGATAAAAGCTGGATTGGGTAGGGCCGATAAACTTTGTAATGAGAGGTTTGATCCGCTGAACAATGATTTTCATGATGATTTTATAGATAGTAGAACAAAGGTCAATAGGTCAAAATTGGGAAATCATGGAGGCATGATGTTTTTTTGGAATTAGGCAAAGGTATGTTTTATTTATAGTGGCTAGAATTTTGTAATCTGTAAAGATTGTTTACAGAATGTGGTTACTTTAGGGCCCACATCTGACCAAAAATATTGATAAAAAAATAGATATAGGTCATCCGGACCCGGTGCCTTAAATGGTTTAAAGGACCCGACAGGGTTGTAATTTCTAGGTTAGCTACAGGTCTTAGAAGATTAGAACTTTCTGTGGGTATGATAGGGGAGGAGCTAAGTGGTGTGGTGTAACAGGAATTGAAGAGATTTAGTGGTATAAAGTGTGTTAAAATAGGTAAAGATTATATCGTGTATATGAGTATCCTCAAAGTACCAATTACAACTTGATCCTTTAAGGATTCAATACGATTCCTTCGACAATATTGTAAAGTGGAGAGATGAAATTTTTTTGTATTGGCATACGCTTCTTGTAACCATTGAATACATGATTTAAGTTCTCAAAATTCTTTTTCTAATCGAAGAACATCATTGTATTCTTTTAAAAGAAAATCTTCCAAGTCTTGTAAAAATGGCTAGTGGGAAAGTTGGGGGAGGACTGAATGCTTTCTAAAGCATCGTTTTCGATGGAATATATTGTCAAAAGATGTTTTATTCCAATATTGTATATTGTGTTGGAAGTGGTCAATGGCTTCTAGTAAGGAGGGAGAGGGATGCCAACTATCATAAAGTATGTGTATAAAGTCAGGATGTGACGTCCATATAGTTTCGAAATGAAAGATGTTTTATTTAGTATGGCGTGGTGATTGGAGTGTAAGTAATAGGGTATGTGATGTGAGTGAGTTCGTAGTAAATGATGCACAATAGACTCAGGAAATAAAGATAGTCAATCATAATTACGAAGATTCTATCCAAACGTTCTAAAATATGGAAGCCACAACGTCTTTTATTTGTCCAGGTATATTTACTACCCTTGTAACCAAGGTCAACCAAATTACAGTAATTTATACAATCCGCAAAATGATTTGAGCGTGAGTTAGTTATAGAACGCCTGCCAAATTTCTCAGTGGAATGCAATATTTCATTGAAGCCTTCTCCAATGATCCAGAGACCCTTATAATTATAAAAAAATACACATAAGATTTTGCCATATTATTTTTATGTTAGCATAACAAGGACTAGCATAAATAGCAGAAAAGTCACTTTTGAGGATTAGGGAGTACTTAAATTATGGCGTGTATCTCCTGCTCCATCATAGCTACATTTCCAACACTCAGTAGATGGCCATGCTATAGCATGACAAGACTGTCACGACCCAAATTCTCCTATAGGCCGTGATGACGCCCAACATTAATGTTTGGCAAGCCAACAGTGAACAAACCACATAATTGTATCTTTTAACATTTTAGAAATAACTGATTTTTGATTTGTGCATAAATAGGAAGTAAGAATTTAATAAAATGAGAGATAAATAATTTTAAGAGCAAATGAGATAAGTAAATATTCAAAAATCATCATGTGTCTACTAGTATAAGTTTCAAGACATGGTGTCACAAGTGTATGAGCTACTAGTAGAATATACAAAAGAATACTAAACAACTATCTGAGATGAAATAGACAGAAAGTAAATGCAACAGAAAGACTTCAGGTGCTGCGGGACGGGCTCGGAAGGCAGCTCACCATGATGTCTCGGAGAATCAGGAGTGCGCGACGGATGATAACCGGATGCACCTACCTCAGATCCTGTACGGATAGTGCAAAAGGGTAGCGTAAGTACATAAACAACATGTACCCAGCAAGTATCTAGTATAACCTCGAAGAAGTAGTGACAAAGAGTCGACTTCAACACTTACTATGGGCTAATAATAAAATACCGAAAGTATAATTAAGCATGGGCTAAATAAATGAAGCTGAAAACTCAATAACAAGAAATAAATAAACAATTCTTTCAATAATAGTAAATCTCAAAATAATTTCCATCATTTAACAATTTAACCTCTCGAGCCAAATGAAACAATATCAAGTATAATTGGGCTCCAAGTATTATTACGCACGAATTATGCCGAGGTCGTAAGGCCTGATCCAAAATATAAACATATATACTATGCACTGCCGAGGGTCGAAAGGCACAAATCATAGATGCATCTATTTTACTGCCGAGGCGTTCGGCCCGCTCCACAAGAAGAGAAAATACTTTATAAACGACCGATTCAAAGATTATTAAGAGGCTAATATTCAAAGAAGTACCAATTCTTATTAACCGTCGAGTAACACGTCCAAAACTCAAGTAAATGAAATTCGACTTTTTAAAATTCCCTTATCAAGTTCCAATATGATTTAAGCACTTAAATTAACAAGTAGGGTGCAAACATCACAAGTATAACATGATTTGGGTTCTAAACTAGCCAGACATTAGCATAATTAGTAGCTATGAATGGACTCTCGTCACCTCGTGCATACGTAGCCCCCACAAATAGAAGTACACATTAATTCAATTCACCTATGGGGTTAATTCCCTCTTACAAGGTTAAAAAAGAGACTTACCTCGTCTTAAAGCTTATTTTCCGGTCCACAAATGTGCTTTAAACCCTCAATTCGGTGCCAAACGACTCGAAACTAGACAATAAAATAATCAATACATGTTCAAAAGTTCATATCCTAACTATTAAAGTGATTACCCAACCCCAATTGAATAATTCCTAAAATTCATCCCTGGGCCTACGTGCCCAAATTACGGAAATTTTCGAAGAAAGTTATTATCCATAACCTCATGAACCCAAATATATGATTTTCACTAAATTCCATAACCATTTTCGTGGTTAAATTCTATTTTTATCAAGACCTAGGTTTTTCATCTAAACCCATAATTTTTACAAATTTACATGTTAAAACCTACCCATAATCTATGTATTAACTCACATTGTGTAGAAATTACTTACCTCAAAGTGTTAGGTGAAAATCCCCTTTCAAGATCTCCAAAATCGCCCAAGATATGAATGCAAATGAGCCAAATAGTCTAAGTCCCGTATTAAATAAACCATTCTGCCCCATCGATTTTTTGCTTCTGTTGCTCAATAGCCACATGGCGGAAAGGGCCTCGCAGATGCAGTCATTCCCCTCAGTTGGCTCCCTCGTTTATGCGACCAGCAACTCGCTTCTACGGTGTGATGCTACGGTGCGTGCATCACACCTGCGACCACAATCCGCTCCTGCGATAGCCTTTTTCGCACCTGCGTCTCCGCATGTGCGGTACTTGTTCCGCTTCTGCGGTCACTGGGCAGCCCACATTGGGCCGCTTCTGGGGCAAAAGGCTCGCTTCTGCGAGCTCGCACCTGCGGCTGGCCATGCGCAGTTGCGATTACACCAGAAGCTGGGAGCTTTAGCTATTGCTCCCAAGTTCCAACTTGGTCCGAGCCTCGTCCGATTAACACCCGGGGCCTCGAGGCCCCACCCGAACATTCCAACAAGTTTAAAATCATAAAATGGACTCGCTCTCACCCTCAAACACATAAAACAAAAACAAAACTAAGAATCACACTCCAAACCAAATTGGATTAATTTATGAACTTCAAGTTCTTCCAACTTACTCCGAAAGCGTCGAATCCTACTTAACTCAGAATGACACCTAATTTTGCGTGCAAGTCTTAAATTACCATACGGAACTAAAACCGACTCGAAATCTCAATTGGACCTCGATAATACCAAAACCTACAAACCAAATTTAAAGAACTTTAAAACTTTCAAAGAGCCAACTTTCACTATAGGCGCCGAAACGCTCCTGGGTCATCCAAAATCTGATCCGAATATACGCCCATGTCCAAAATCATGATACGAACCTATTGGATTGTTAAATCCCGATTTTGAGGTCGTTTACTCAAAATATTGACCGAAGTCAAACTTAGTCTTTTAAAGCCAAACCAAGGAACCAAGTGTTCCGATTTCAACCTAAACCCTTCCAAATCCCGAACTAACCATCTATGCAAGTTATAAAATAGTAAAAGCACATACGTGGAATCTTATTTAGGGGAACGGATTTCTAAAAAGTAAAATAACCAATCGGATCGTTACAAAGACCACCCGCTTGGCCATTAGCAAGGGCCTCATAGAGGTTGGTAAAGCCAAAATCATCACGGGAGATAGTATGATTTTGCATGTGTGTTTCAAATAAAAATATTAAAGTCGGAGCACGGTAATCCAGTAGTGAGCGGAAATTACGACGAAAGTCATTATTATGAGCACCACAACTATTCCAAAGCATCAAATTCATATTTGGAGAAGTGTGGGATAGTTCTACAGATGAGTCAGGGAGAACTAGGTTCATTTCCCTGGGAACTAGTGCAAGCTGGGTGTCCAGAGGTGGGGAGTTCACTTGCTGCAGAGTTGGAATTAACACTATGGCATATTTTCATATTTCTGGGTTTGGTGTTAGCCGTATGTTGAGGGAACTAGGTTAGTGTTCACTGTGTGTTCCATGGTGTGAAGATCGGTCCCAGTACGGGGGTAGAAAAGAATTTCCAGAATATGGAGTAGAGTGTGCGATGGTGGAGAGTTCATCAAATAGTGGGACTGACCAAAGGCATTCATGCCCAGTCTCATGCTTTCCGACACAACTTATGCCAGGTAGGAGGAGTTCTGTAAATGCTATGATCTCTTGATCGTTGATGGTTAGGCGAAATAGAAGGGCTTGACCAGTGAGACCATGTTCCAGTCAGGATTGAGGATGGAGGTCCGAGGTATTCTGAGTGACATACGGGGTCAGGTATGAGAGTGAAGTTTAAGATGGGTGATGTTGGTCCATGAATAAATGAAGATCCGGAGGATAGTATGTGAGTTGAAGTAGTATGAGCAGATGCTGAGTACGTTGAAATAGTTGGAATAGTTAAAAGAGAGTAGGACGTTGCATGGGAATTATATGGTTGTGAGGAAGAAATATTATATTTAGATAAGTATTGTTTAGAAGTATTGGTTAATTGGACCAAAGTTTTTGTGGGGGAGGAAATAAAGGTGGACTGGTCGTTTGTGTCAATTTGTGGTAGGGTGGCATGTGAGTTAACTGGACAAAGAGGGGGTGGCATTGGGGTATGGGTGTGACATGTATAGGTGAGTCAGTAAAAAAGTGGTGTACTTGAGTGGTTAAAGAGTCGTCGTTTGATGTGGTAGACGTGGAGGATTTAAATTTATTGAGTGGCCGGTGGTTGAGAAATATTTGTTGGGCTGTCGATGAAAGGGGGTGGGCTGGTATCTCATTGGGCTTTGGGCAGGTTGGCTAGTTGTGACTTAATTTTTGGAATTAAGGTAGTGTGGTGTGGAATTTTGGTTTGGGGGTCACGACCCTAAATCCGAATCCGGTCGTGATGGCGTTTCTCGTGAAGACAAGGCCAGCCAATTATATTCAATTCACTTTTTAAACAGTTAAATATCATAAAACAGTCTAAAACATAATATAGCAATACTAAGTAGTGGATAATGTCAATAAGTTGCGGAAGTACAACCCAACACAGCCCTAACCAGGGTGTCACAAGTCACGAGCATCTACTAGCGTATAAATACAATTGAAAGCCTGGAGTGTACAAATATAGTCTAATGAAAAGAAGAGAGAGAAAAGCATTGCTGCGAACGTCGGCAGCTACCTTGCTAAACTCTGATGACTCTGCCTCCGATCAGTCAAAACATACCTGAATTTGCATACAAGGTGCAGGGAGTAATGTGAGTACTCCGACTCAATGAGTAATAATAATAAATAAAGACTGAAGGCAAGAAATCACGTAAAATATATCAAGATGTTGTATAGAAGCAGTTCAAAATCAGTAAGAAAGTAGTGAAACTGTAAAAATCTCTTAAAATATCTTAGGTCAGTTTAAACTTCTTTAAAAATGACTTTTTCAACAGTTACGCAAACGAATGCAAATAATTAGTACAGATAAGCACAGAAATCCGCCCCTCGGGCACAAATACACAATCAACAGGTAATGACAGGCAATTAAGAAGATAAACACATAAAGGTTCGCCCCTCGGGCTATATCTCACATCACAATGGGTACCCGCGCTCACCGGGGGTGTGCAGACTCCGGGAGGGGCCCCTTACGGCCCAAGCGCAATATCAAGCCAACTCGTGGCATCATAAACAGGTTCTCAGCCTCATATCAATATCAAGCCACCTAGTGGCGCACAATCTCAGGCCCTCGCCCTCATTATCATAATCAGTATCTCACTGCTGCGGCGTGCAGCCCGATCTAAAAGTATCCTCACAATACAGGCCATCGGCCTTACTCAGTCAAAAATCACATAAGCCACTCGGGCAATAGTAAAACATAATGCTCAGCCCAAAATATTATTTAAAATAACATTTCAAGTGTTAAAGTAGAGTAAACATGGCTCAGTATTGAAAATAGTAGAAAATAACATGACTGAGTTCAAGTATAAAGTCAAAACAGTGAGGAAATATCAACAAAAATCCCCGAAGGGTTCAAATAGCTAACACTAGGCCCAAATAATGATGATAGCAAATAGTTTTTAATCAAATACGCGGTAAAATCTTCAATCTGCACGGACCAAGTCACAAGCCCCAATAGTGCACGACCTCACGCTCGTCATCAAGTGTGTGGCTCACCTCAATATAACACAACGATGTGCAATCCGGGGTTTCAAACCCTCAGAACATCATTTACAATCCTTACTCACCTCTATCCGGTCCGAACTCTAGCCCGCGATGTCTTTGCCTTTCGAATCGGCCTCCGGATGCTCCAAATCTAGCCGAAATTAGTACAAAATCATCAAAATGTGCTAAGGGAACAAAGCCCACTCGAAAATAATCAAATTACCACAAAATTCCCGAAATTGGTCAAACCCGACCCCCGGGCCCACATCTCGGAATTTGACAAAATTTACAAAACTAAAATCCTTATACTCTCACGAGTCTAACAATATGAAAATTATCCAATTCCGATATCATTTGCTCCTTCAAATCATTATTTTATATTTTTGACAGATTTTACAATTTCTTCCCAAATTACATCCTAAATCACGAATTAAATGATGAATTCAATGATAGATTCATGTACTCTAGCCAAATATGAGTTAGAATCACTTACCCCAATGAATTTCTTGAAAAACCTTTGAAAAATTGCCAAAATCCGAGCTCTCTAGGTCAAAATATCAAATAAAATCCAAAACCTCATATTTATAGAATACCCCATAGATTTCCACATCCGCGGACCGCACAAAATCAAACGCGGTCCATACAGAACCAGTGCAGTCCGCACAAAAATGACCGCGGTCGCACAGGCTTTCCTCTACAGTGATAGGTTTTAGTATTTTTGCCATAACATTCATTACAGATGTCCAAATTGTGATATCTTTACCTTTCTGGAAACTAGACACGAAGGAATACAACTTTCATTTTTGAATCATCTCAAAATACCTTGTAGATCAAAAGATATGAGCTTCCGAAGTAGGACCAGTGAAATGTTCCCCACCGCGGCCGCACTGCATTTTGTGCGGTCCGCACAGCACCTACCGCGGCCGCACTTCATTTTGTGCGGACCGTGTGGGTGGGTTCCGAGGCCTGCAACCCTTCTGGACATGCTACAGCTATGATTTTCGGCTTAAAACATCTCGGAACCTACCAGGAACCTCCGAAACTTCAAACCAATTGTACCAACACATCCCATGACATCGTTCAAACTTGTTCAAAACTTCGGAATGCTCATAACAACATCGAATCACCAATATCACATCGAATTCAAGCCTAAATATTTCAAGAACTTCCAAATTATACTTTTGATCAAAAAATCTATCAAATCTCATCCGAATGACCTGTAATTTTGCACACATGCCACAAATTACACAATGGAGTTACTGCAACTTTCGGAATTTCATTCCAACCTCTATATCAAAATCTCACCTATCAACCGGAAAACGCCGAAATCTCAATTTCGTCAATTTAAGCCTAAACCTTCCACGGACCTCCAAAATGCATTCCGATCACGTCCCTAAGTCCCAAATCACCTAACGGAGCTAACCAAATCATAAAAATTCCGATCCGAGATCATAAATAAACAAGTCAACTCTTGGTCAAACCTTTCAAATTTAAGGTTTCAAACTGAGAGCTGTTCTTCCAAATTCATTCTGATTACCCTAAAAACCAAAACCAACGATTTACATAAGGCATAATATATCACACGGGGCAAGTCATGCTCGAGAACTGGCGAGCAAAGTGCAAAAGCTCAAAACGACTGGTCGGGTCGTTACATCCTCCCCCACTTAAACATACGTTCGTCCTCGAACGTGCCCAGAGCTGTTCCAAAAGCCAACCAATCGCTGAATAACCTTACCATGCATATACCCGGGGGTAATCCCGCATCACCCTATCTCATATAGGTCCGATAACACAATGCAACTAAAATTTCACAATCCAACCTAGCCCATAAACCTTAGAACCCCATTTCCACTTCCAAAATCATCCACAAGATCAGAATCTCACATCTATATTTAGAAGAAGCCCGAACCAACTGTAATAACTCATACCTGCAACCTCAGGTGCAATAACTTGATATACCACATAACTCAAACACTCGTAGTGATAACTTCTAATTACAGCAGCTGCACACAACACCCGAATACCGATAGAAAAACTCTTATTAACTAAAGTCCCACCCCAACACTTTCATATAGTGCCAAAGATCACTAAAACACGCGGTAGTCCATAACCATTTCCCATATCAACCATTCAAGAAGCTGCTTCTCCTTTGGCAAATACCACAGCAAATTTCTGAGCCGAAGCTCGATATTATCCCTCCGATATGCTGAAATTGAACCCGTTCGTATTCATTAATGATCCCAACGGTCTCCTCTAATCCAACATACTACTCTGGTGACATGACATATCAATACAGGCCTAAGCCACAACTTGCACAATACACGCACCAATAAGTAACAATCCGAACATACTCAAATCATGAAAATGACTCAAATGAAAGAGTTGTACCTCAAGCTCACCAGTACCACCACAACACAAGGCTGAGAACCCGTCCCACATCATTGGAATAGAACACATGAATCCAACCCACAAGGTCATACCTCCACATAACTTTGTTGCAACGTGCGATCCTATCCAAACACTGCTCCACATGAAATACCTCAAGTCACTCTACTCGAAATTGACGACCACGCGCAATTGATGTCTAGAACCAAAGTAAATCATCAATACCACGGTAAAGCAAATACATAATACCTCGCAATCCGAAAGGACATAACCGATACGTCATCCACCGCGTAGTACCCAGTTACTCTCCCCGCTCGACTTCCACTATGAAACCCCAATAAAACCGCACCATATGTGTCCATAACCAACAAATCATAATGCCTCGCAACACGGAAATGTAGCTCATAGATCTCCCCAGATTACTAATAAGCTCAATAACAATCGAATCAACACATCCCTCAATAATACATTTCGGAGCCAACCAAGTTGACCCAAGTTAGAACACACATCCACATTGGCCTGCCAACGAACTCCTTATCAAGGAAATCCTGAAGCTTCTCCTTCCACTCCTTTAACTCTGCCGGTGCCATACGATACGGTGCCCAGCATCAAATCAATACCGAAATCAACCACCCTGCCCGGCGACATGCCCAACCACAAGAAACACATCCGAAAAGTCCATCACCACCAGAACTGAATCGATGGTAGAAGCCTCTACACTGGTATTCATCATGAAAGCCTAAATAAGAAGGACAATCCTTCCTAGCCGCTCGCTGGGTCTTCAAAATATAAAACCACTCTACTAGGACATAATCCGTTGAACCTCTCCACTCAATCTGTGGCATTTCCGGCATAGCCAATAGCGCCGCCTTAGCGCAATAGTCCAAAATGACACAACACGAAGACAACCAATCTAAACCCAATATCATATCCAAAATCTAACATACCAAGCAACAAAAGATCCGCTCGGGTCTCCAAACCCCCAATAATCACTAAACAGTGCTGATACACATGACTCACAATTACAATATAGCCTAAATATGAGAACTTCCCTGACTCTAAGTCCATATGGCACATGACTCAACACACCTGATCCCAATCCCGTCGTCCAAATGCATACCACACCTCAAATACCCAATCATTCCATGGGAGATACTCTAAAATTCCTCGGTGCCACCAAGCAAACTCAAACACCAACCGTGATATAACAAGAAGGTGACGCAATACTACCGAAGTACCATCAACTTATTCACATTGCCTTTCCTAAAACATATACCCTCGTTAAGTCACTCCAACTAGCAATACCATTTCCTTAATCATCTGAAGATCATCCCCGTAATCATCTGAAACTCATTTCTCTAATCATCTGAAACTGCCTGTGCTACCTAAGAATTTTATGACTTTCCGTTCAAAACTGAAACGTAACCTTACACACGCAAATCTCGATCCTCCACACATACCGCATATACCATACCATCCTAGGATAACCATGAGAACTTTATATCCCTTCCGAACCGCAAGCAACTATGCACTCAACCAACCAAGAACTTTCCATTGAGCCCAACCTGGAAGAAAATCACTATACATCCCCTGCTCCTCACACTGGCAGAACTATACATCTCTAACCACAATAGAAATCGACAAGAATTCTTTGACTCCCCTTTGTACAACAAGTCCGTCAGGACTGAATCTTCCTAACTCAGCCAACCTACGCAAGCCACTAAAACCCAAGGGCATTGCCGTGAAATACCCGTAAAAACTCATTACCTTGAACACCCCCAAGGAACTATTCATATCCTTACCATGCTGATCCGACCTACTACAAAGCTACCCCATCTATCTGAGTTCCCTTCTGATTTACCTTCAGCTTGATATCCCTCATTGCTATATCATCACAATTCCTTAACCCAGACTTACCACACGGAACCCAAGCATAAAGCCACATCGTCTAAGGCTCATAAGCCGCTGAATACTCTTTTAAGTGTTCCCCAAAGCCATTACCTTCACCTTCCCGATACTGATATATAGAATCCTATAACTAATATAGAAAATACCACAAGTCTTGCCATTTTCCACTGAAAACTCAGTTTCTAGCCATAAGTACAACTTGAAAGCCTCCAATTATTGCATGTAGAGTTTTGAAAACAATATGACCATTCTCTAGAGCCATCCACTCTACTCAACCCGCAGTTAGATTGATTAAACAAACCGAACAACCTGTGCTTCACTAGCACTCCGACACTGCAGAATGTGACCTCATTCCAATATAACCAAACAACTTCCTGCCCTATGCACCGAGCATTCCTTACCAACCACAACTCAAATTATTCCCCGATTCTCGTACACCCATAAAGCATAACATATCCTTTATTGAAATTTCCTTTACTCGAGCCATAACTGATTCACAAATACGCCTCGAGCTGGAACCATTAGAGCACATAACCGTGCAATCAACTATTCAATAGCGGACTCCCCCACTTGGCTCGAAGCCATAGATCAAAACACGCACCATAACTCATAACACATACACTTTATTGCTGTCATAACACCATAGTGAGATTAACTCAATCCTTTATAAGCTCGTGGAACACAGACCATCTGGTACTTCATATCTTCTACAAATCTCGCGTTTACTCTCATAAAAATTAAACCCACTCTCTTAAGCAACCCAAATTAAATTCACACATATATTTCACTTGTAAATGTGATCTTCTAACAGACAACATAAAGATCACACAACTCCAGAACACTTCGCATGAGATAACCTACCCGCTTCGCTTTAAACTAACATTTATGTATACCTTCCACCATCATAACCATTAGGCAGTCACTTAGACTTCCAGAGTCTGAACTCATACCGCAACATAAAATCTACTCCACTCCCAACTAGGAGACATGAAAAAATTATTCACACTCCCATAACTCGGGCTATAACTCAAATCAAGACGGAAATCAAGCACCTAATAGTTCTTCTATCCTCCGGCATACCTTTCTCGTCACTTCCAAATCATACGAATGCATCTCGCAGCACTAAAATTCTCATTACATAGTCATCCAGCCGTCACTTCCACTAATAGGGAAAAATACCAAACATATAAATTCAAAAGCACTTGCTCACACAATCAGCACCTCGACGCTCAAGCTATAGGCAAAAATCCGGCCTCAAGTCCTCCAAACTAGCCCAACATCAACACACAGAGATCGTATCTCGCCCCTCGATCATGGAATCACAAGCTATCGATGCACATCTGATACTGAGCGCTCATGCGCACACACGAATGCGTGGAAGGAATTCAAAGAGTTACATTTCAAGCTGAATCAAAAGACGCACGATAAGAATTCAAGAATATGAAGTTTTCCTAAAGGTTCTGCAGCCTCTCGAAGATAAATACAGATGTCTCTGTACCGATCCGCGAGACTCTACTAAACTTGCTCATGACTCGTGAGACCTATGTAACCTAGGCTCTAATACCAACTTGTCACGAACCCTAAACCCGAACCCGATCGTGATGGCGCCTCTCGTGAAGACAAAGCCAGCCAATTATACCTAATTCACTTTTTAAACAGTTAAATATCATAAAAGCAATCTAAAATATGATATAGCAATACTAAGTAGTGCATAATGTCAATAAGGTGCGGAAGTACAACCCAACACAGCCCTAACCAGGGTGTCACAAGTCACGAGTATCTACTAGGGTATAAATACAACTGAAAGCCTGGAGTGTACAAATACAGTCTAATGAAAAGAAGAGAGAGAAAAGCAGTGTTGCGAACGCCGGCAGCTACCTTGCTAAACTCTGATGACTCTGCCTCCGATCAGCCAAAACATACCTGAATCTGCACACAAGGTGCAGGGAGTAATGTGAGTACTCCAACTCAGTGAGTAATAATAATAAATAAAGACTGAAGGCAAGAAATCACGTAAAACATATCAAGATGTTGTATTGAAGCAGTCCAAAACCAGTAAGAAAGCAGTGAAGCTGTAAAAAACTCTTAAAATATCTTAGCTCACTTTAAACTTCTTTAAAAATGACTTTTTCAATAGTTACGCAAACGAATGCAAACAATTAGTACAGATAAGCACAGAAATAAGCCCCTCGGGCACAAATACACAATCAACGGGTAATGACAGGCAATTAAGAAGATAAACACATAAAGGTTCGTCCCTCGGGCACAATCTTAGAATAGTACCAGCCCCTCGGGCTATATCTCATATCACAATGGGTACCCACGCTCACTGGGGGTGTGCAGACTCCGGGAGGGCCCCCTTACGGCCTAAATGCAATATCAAGCCACCTCGTGGCATCATAAACAGGCTCTCGGCCTCATATCAATATCAAGCCACCTAGTGGCGCACAATCTCAGGCCCTCGGCCTCATTATTATAATCAGTATCTCACTACTGCGGCATGCAGTCCGACTCAAAAGTATCCTCACAATACAGGCCCTCGGCCTTACTTAGTCAAAAATCATATAAGCCACTCGGGCAATAGTAAAACATAAGGCTCAGCCCATTAAAATATCATTTCAAGTGTTAAAGTAGAGTAAGCAGGCTGAGTTTTGAAAACAGTGGAAAATAACATAACTGAGTTCAAGTATAAAGTCAAAACAGTGAGGAAATATCAACAAAAATCCCCAAAGGGTTCAAATAGCTGGCACTAGGCCCAAATATGGCTTTCAGCCCGAATAATGATGGTAGCAAATAGTTTTCAATCAAATACGCGATAAAATCATCAATCGGGACGGACCAAGTCACAATCCCTAATAGTGCACGACCCCACACTCGTCATCAAGCATGTGCCACACCTCAATATAACACAACGATGTGCAATCTGGGGTTTCAAACCCTTAGAACATTATTTAAAATCCTTACTCACCTCTATCCGGTCCGAACTCTAGCCCTCAATGCCTTTGCCTCTCGAATCGGCCTCCAAATGCTCCAAATCTAGCCGAAATCAGTACAAAACCATCAAAATGTGCTAAGGAAACAAAGCCCACTCGAAAATAATCAAATTACCACAAAATTCCCGAAATTGGTCAAACCCGACCCCCGGGCCCACATCTCGGAATTTGACAAAATTCACAAAACTAAAATCCTTATACTCTCACGAGTCTAACCGTACAAAAATTATCCAATTCCGATACCATTTGATCCTTCAAATCATCATTTTATATTTTTGAAGGATTTTACAATTTCTTCCCAAATTCCATCCTATATCACGAATTAAATGATGAATTCAATGATAGATTCATGTACTCTAGCCAAATCTGAGTTAAAATCACTTATCCTAATGAATTTCTTGAAAAACCTTCGAAAAATCGTCAAAATCCGAGCTCTCTAGGTCATAATATCAAATAAAATCCAAAACCTCATATTTATAGAGTACCCCACAGATTTCTACCTCCGCGGACCGCACAAAATCGATCGCGGTCCGCACAAAACCAGTGTGGTCCGCACAAAAACAACCGCGGCCGCATATGCTTTCCTCTGTAGTGACAGGCTTTAGTATTTTGGCCATAACTTTTACTACATATGTCCAAATTGTGATATCTTGACTTTTCTGAAAACTAGACACGAAGGAATACAATTTTCGTTTTTAAATCATCTCAAAATTCCTTGTAGATCAAAAGATATGAGCTTCCGAAGTAGGACTAGTGAAATGTTCCCCACCGCGGCCGCACTGCATTTTGTGCGGTCCGCACAGCACCTACCGCGACCGCACTTCATTTTGTGCGGTCCGCACAGCACCTACCGCGGTCGCACTTCATTTTGTGTGGACCACGTGGGTGGGTTCCGAGGCCTGCAACCCTTCTGGACTTGCTATAGCTATGATTTTCGGCCTAAAACATCCCGGAACCTCCGGAACTTCAAACCAATTGTACCAACACATCCCATGACATCGTTCAAATTTGTTCAAAACTTCGGAATGCTCACAACAACATTGAATCACCAATATCACATCGGATTCAAGCCTAAAAATTTCAAGAACTTCCAAATTACACTTTTGATCAAAAAGTCTATTAAATCTCGTCTGAATGACCTGAAATTTTGCACACATGCCACAAATGACACAACGGAGCTACTGCAACTTCCGAAATTTTATTCCAACCTCTATATCAAAATCTCACCTATCAACCGGAAAACGCCGAAATCTCAATTTCGCCAATTTAAGCCTAAATCTTCCACGGACCTCCAAAATACATTCCGATCACGCCCCTAAGTCCCAAATCACCTAACGGAGCTAACCAAATCATAAAAATTCCGATCCGAGATCATATACAAATAAGTCAACTCTTGGTCAAACTTTTCAAATTTAAGGCTTCAGACTGAGAGCTGTTCTTCCAAATTCATTCTGATTACCCTAAAAAAACCAAAACCAATGATTTATATAAGGCATAATATATCACACGGGGTAATCATGCCCGAGAACTAGCGAGCAAAGTACAAAAGGTCAAAACGATCGGTCGGATCGTTACAGGGAGCCAATAGTGGTGTGGTGGGTTGGTAGTGTAGGTGAGTTATTAGTGGAAGAGAAAAAAGTGTTATTTGATTGTTTAGAGATTGCAAGGTTTTTATTAGAAAATAAAGTGGGTTAGTTACAGTAATAGTCTCGTAGTTGGTAATAGATAGATTATTTAATTGATTTATTTCTGGAAATCTGTCCATTGAGGTAAGCAAAGATAGGTTAGTTGGATTAAAAAAAGGGGTTTAGAAGTGTCTTTTGTGAGAGAAGTAGGCTTGGAAGACTTGCCTAAGGTAGTTTGGAGTGCCTCCAAAGCTGTAGGAGGTGTTCTGTCGTTAATGGGTAATGGTTGCAATCGTTGCTCCATAGTAATTTGTTGAAGAGGTCGTTGAGGTAGATAGCTATTTTTGCCCATACATAGATGATATTTGGATGGAAATTTGACCGCTTGCCATGGGGTTTCAGAGGTGCTGGCGTGCATGTTGGGATTATTGTAGGTGGCCGTTTGGTGTGGCCGGTGAAAGTAATGGATGAGCAGTTGTTTCTAGAGGTAGATCATGAAACGGACAAGCCTTGGTGTTGTAACCAAAACGCCCACAACGAATATTTAGCCTCTCATACATAATGATTTGCTTGTGATTACTAATGTAGACATGTATTTTTTTGTGTTTTTTAAAGTGGAACTTGAATGCAAATACAAGCATATCTGCCTCGTGTAGTGGATGAGGTGCATGCATCAATTTTGAGAAAATTGTCCAGTTTATTACCTACTATCTTTAAGAGTTGAATATCGTAATATTTTATAGGTAACTCTGGTAAGCCCAAATGGATGAGTAAGCTAATTGAGCAGACAAAACAACAGATTTTGGTTCCCACCTACATATCGTAAGGAAATGGTCAAGGATAAACCATAGACCGTCATGAAGAGCATGGAGCAAATTATCCTCGTGTGTAAATTTAATAAGGAAAAAAGCATGCCCAAGATCAATAAGGTTGATTAATTCCGACGATTGCCAAAGAGTTTGAAGTCTGGTTTTAAGCAATTGATGTCCAAGGATTTTTCGAATAGTTTAATTATAATGGAGTGTTTCCAATTGGTATACAAACGAGCTTTATCATCAGTCGTGAGGGGGGGGGGAGGGGGAGTAAAATCCTCTGTATCATATGGGTTATCTGCTTCATCATTTAAGTCAACTAGTATTAGGGTACGTGCTCCGCGCGTATACCTATATTAATAAATATACAAATTTTAAAAATTACATGCATGTTATTAGATAATTTGTTTGAGTTATAAAATATAATTTAAGATTTTTTAAAAATAATAAATATTATTCCCATTTAGTTAGCTTAACAAATGAATGAATTTTATTTAGATGCCTTATTGTTATTTTGTCTGGAATTATGTCCAAACTTATGATTTATGAATTGTTAATATTTACAATTATTTAAAGATTTATCAAATAGACAGAAATTAAAAATTAAAACTTTTGGTCTCTTCAAACTTTGCGAATGAAAAAAGTTGGCATTATACCTCTTAAGAATTTGATAGTGACAATGTAAAGTTTAAAGAATGAGTAATATTGAACTAATATTTTACAAGAAAAAACTTAGTATAAAAATTGTAGCGAGACGTTTTCATTTGTTAGACTGAATGCAAGAAAGAAACAAATGATAACTTATTTATAATCTGGTTGCCTTCTACAATTTTACCTTATTGCTTAAATTTATTTTTTCACCGATTTGAATCTTTATTTTTACTATAATTAATTTTGCTATATTTTATGATTTCTTTCACTGTCGATATTCTTCTTACAAAAATAAAATTTATGTATTTTAAGTGTTTTATCAATTTAAAAAAAAATTCTTATATGATAAATTTGTAAAATAATTGAATTGGATTCGTTTACTAATTAATTAATTCAATGACTTAATTATTTGTTCTCAACATTAAAAGAAATAACTTGATTTTTCTTAATTCGAATTTTGAATATTTGCTCATTCGTTTAAATATTTTAGAATATTTATAATTTTTTCAATAAGAATTCGATTTACAAATAGTAAGAAAAAACATATGTTTTGAATCTTTATGTTTTCAGAATTCGTTGCGTGCTTGACTCCTACGTAATTTTGCTAACTCATGTTTTGCATAATAAAGAATCTTATAGGAATAGTCCAATACAACTCTAATATTAATGGGCTTTACATAAGGAAAATTTTAATAATAAAATTTTAGTTCATTTTAAAGTCCTAAAATTAGAAAAATAATTAAATGACTATTTTATCTAGTATAAAATCTACTTTAAAAGAGCAAAATTGACGAATGATATTTCGCTAAGGTCTTTTATGCTGATATGTAGATAAAAATTTTAATGCTCTAATAAGATGTACAATTGCTCCAACTATACCAAATAGTTAATATTTTGGGACGGTTCTAATTAAATTTGTCAATATGTTAACGTAACATTTCAATAAATGGAGAGAGAAGAAACCAAAATTAAAAAGAACAATTTGTTAAAAAACTTGTTTTGCCTATTTTTTCGCTTTTGGTTATCAAATTAGCCGATAAGTAACAAAAATAGACTAAAAAGTATAAAACTTATTTACATATAAGTTGGATTTGCCCAAAGATAAAATTTTATTATATTTAACTATTTAAGTTCAAGCATAATATATATTATTTATAATAAAACAAAAAGGGTAAAGACTTGAAAAATACATATGCCTCACGGGGAAGAGTCCTAATATTTAGGATCTTGTACATAGTTAAAATAAAGAAGTATTTAATAAATAAATTTTAGTTGATTTCAAAGTTCAAATTTTTAGGAAAATAATTAAATGGCTATTTTACCTACCATGAACTCTATCTTTGGAGGGTAAAAAAGGCGAACAACATTTCGCTAGGGGCTTCGTGCTTTTAATATAGTATAAATATAGATAAATACATAATATTATAAATTAAACAAATACTATTAGGCTCACGTAGACTCATAAATTTTAAATTTTTAATATTTTATAAATATTATTAAATAATGTATATTTGAAATGCAATTGTCGATTGACTTTTTAAATTTTTTCTAGAATAATCAAATTATTTTCCTAATATTTATTATTTTGAAATGAACTAAAATTTTGGTTATTAAATTCTTCCTTATTTGAATTATATAAGAAATTCCTAAATATTTAGGAATTTAAAACCAAATAAGACTTTACTTGAATAAATTCTTTCCTTATTTATGTCATAATTAAATAATTTATTTGTTTGGTAAGGTTTCTTACGTCTATTGTTATTTTTTATTTGTTTAACGGACAAAGAAAGTGTTAGTTTTAAATTATAGTCTTTTAGCTCACTACAAGTATTTTATTGGATATATAGAAATTAGAAAAACTAATAGGACGGTGTAATAGTTATGTTGCGTTATTGAATAAGAAAGTGATTACAAAAGGTAAAATTTTAATTGATTTTGACTTCCTAAATTTAGGACTTCATATTGATTTTAAAGCCCTAAATATTACGGAACTATCTTAAATGACAATTTTGTTCAGTATAAAATTTATTTTTAAAGGGTAAAAAAGGTAAACGACATTTCACTAGAGTATTTCGTGCTTTTAACATAGTATAGAAGCATAGATATAGATATCTAGTGGTATGGGCTGTGTATTTGGTGGAAGGAGGTCAAATGGTGAAGGTGTTAAAAGGGTATTTAAGAAGGAAGATTTTAAAGAAGTTGGAGCTGGGATGTCTAGCTGTATGGCTAAAGGATCAGGAGGGTCTGTATGGTGCATTACATCAAGATTTCTAGGGGAAGTCATGGGAGATTGTTTGTTGGGAATGGACAAGGAGATAGGGATATGTTAGAGTAGTAGGGTTGTGATCCTAGTTGGTCCTGATATTTAAATACTTATTTCTGATTGTCATTCCCGTCTTATTTCATTTTCACAAAGCAAGATTTATTAAGCCTGTATATATTTTCAATTTTAATATATTGTTTCATCAACTCTTTAAAATGGAGCATGTAATTATTAGATTTCATATTTTGTTCCATATGATAACTTTTAAGAGTAATTTGTTTGCGCTTTTAATTATTACAACCGGTTAAATAAGTGTATATGAATACAAGTTTTTTCCTAGATTAATGGACAATAATAAGTATCATGTATCATAGATAATTCAATAGATTACAATTTCATCATTTTTATTGAACATACCTTATCTCATAAAGAAAGTTTGTCGTAACTACTAAATTGAATTAAATTTATAGTTCATGCGTTGGTAAAAAGTATTATAAAAAAAACACTAGCAAAAAATTTTGAATTGAAAAAATAAAAATAGTTGGTATAATCTTTTTTCCTTCTGAAAACTAAACTACAAGTACCTTAAATTGAACAAAACTTATCTAGTTCTATTTGTTATTTAAAAATTTACTTTCTTAATTCAACAAATAAACTTATAAGTAATTAAATAAATGAGTAGCATTAGTATTTCATAGTTTGGAGTCATTATGGAGATTTGTCAGGATTTTATTGCCAAATTCTGGCGATTTGACATGATTTGAGTCAATATTCTGACGATTCATTAGGATTTGGCAACAAATACTAATGATCCGTTAAAATTTATGACAATACATATTCTATCAATTTGAAATTTGTCATGATTTATGCCAAATTAGCTATTCCTTTGGATTCAGCTAGAAATCTTGGGTTTTTGTAAAACACATCAATTTGAAATATTAATGCTTCTTTGTGATTTCGTTATCTAATGTTGGATGTGAATCTATTCTTAACGAGGCCAAAACTTAAACAGTGGAAGTGAAAGATCCTACTTTTACAAATCTATATTTTTGGACCGCTTGTTAATATTTACACACTATTCTAACATATAATCGACAAAATTCACTTTTAAGGCAAAAATAAATTTGGTCAAACAAAAAATCTATATTATATTAAAAGGAGCAATTTATGCTATATACCTACTAAAGACAAACTAATTACCCGCTTTTACCTATTCTCAAAATAGTTACACTATACACCTAGCCGACCAAAACTATTTACCCGTATACCCATTTTTCTTATTTATTCTTCTACTGCAACTATGCAGTTTAAAGTTGCCTTGTATTTTTTCCCTATATTTTTCTTCTCCTTCTCTTTCTTCACTTTCTCTAATTGGATTATATCCCTCCCTGTAATCTCTGATCAATCCACTTTTTCTATCCTCTTTTTTTCATGTATTTCAGGAAAACAAAGCTAGAAAGTAAATCTATAAAAAAAAATTAGGTTTTTAATATATTCTTCTCAAAATTCTCAATCTCACTGCATTCGACAGATTTTGGCTTTCTCTATATGAGATTTTTATTCAACGTCACGTGCGATCCTCGTACTAATCACCTAAAAATACCCGATTACTTAATTGGATGTTGTGTTCAAAGTTGTTTTACAGAGATTTTCTTGTTAAACTTTTTTTCAAACTCCAGATCTGGAATTTTGTGTGTATTTGAAGACCAACCATTGTTGAGCTTGAAACTCTTGAATTTAAAAATTCTTTTTGAAGTTTTGTTGTTTGATTCGAATTGGGTATTATAAAATATTATTTATAGTACCTTTTGGGAAGTTCATATTGAAATTTAGACGAAGCTCTCATTTGTTTTTCAAATACTTTTCTAAATGAACTATTTAATGGAATTCCATGGAGGTATTATTCATTGCATAAGCTCTCGTTGAGTTAATTAGATTATGTGACAATTGATATTATTTCATTTTAATAATTGAATTAAAAAAAGTAAACTCTTTGCGTATAATTATATACTTTGTTGGTATAACTATATACTATATTGGTATCATATGTTAGTTGAAATATTTTTTGGTTGTATTAGCTACATTTAATTGGTACATTATTTGATTTTTCTTTAGTAACAGTAGAATAGTATGCTATCTTGAATTTTTTTAATTTTCCTTTATGCACGTGTATTATGTAATCATTTTGTTTTTTTCTTTATGCGTTTGTTTTATATAATAGTATTATAGTACAATATCTTGAAATACATTCTTATATTAATATGTGGTACACTATTTTTTGATTTTTCTCTTTATGTATGTGTATTATGTAATAGTAATATAGTCATATATCAACAACAACAACAACCCAGTAAAATCCCACCACTACTATAGTCATATATAGTTGTCTGAATTAATTAGTAGAATTGTATACCCTATTGGTATAATTATGTCATATTTGTATCATATGGTAGTTGGAATAATTTTGATTATTTTAGCTGCATTTTTAAGTGAATTCTATTCTAAAATGATTTATATAATTATGTTTTGCTGTGTTGGATTTTCTTGTACCTATGGATATAGATTTTATGTATTATGTAATAGTTTTTATAGTTATGTGCAGTTGTTGGAACGATCCCGTAAAACTATATACCTTATTAGTATAGCTATATACTATATTGATATCATATGCTAGTTGAATCATTTTTTGGTTGTATTAGCTGCATTTAATTGGCACACTGTTTGATTTTCTTTTAATAATAGTAATGTAGAACAATATCTTGAAATACTTTATTTTATTAATATGTGGTACACTTTTTTTTTATTGTTCTCTTTATGCATATGTGTTATGTAATAGTAGTATAGTCATATAATTGCCGGAAATTAACCAGTAAAGTTGTATACCATGTTGGTATAGTTATATACCATATTGGTATCATATGGTAGTTTGAACATTTTTTGATTGTTTTAGCTATATTTTTAAGTGATTATTATTCTGAAATTATTTATATGAACATAATTTGCAGTGCTAAAATTTTTCTGTGCCAATGGACATAGATTATATGTATTATATAATAGTTAAATAGTTTTTATAGTTATAGGCAATTGTTGGAACGACCTCATATAACTATATACCCTGTTAGTATACAAAATGAGCAAGTTGCTTTGCGAATATTTAGCTTGCAATGTGAGCATGTAATTTTTTCATACTTTTATTGCATCCTTTAATGTTTTGGTACAATGGTATAGTCGTAGATAGTTGTAGCAATATTCTAGAGCAATCATATACTCTATTAGTATACATGTATACCATATTGGTATTATATGGTACTAGAAGCCTTTTTTGCTGCTTATACTTTTATTGTATTTTTTAATATTTTATTATTATTTCTATTCTAACTAGTATATATGAAGATTTGGTGGCTCTATATTATGTTTTTTTGCTCCACAATTGGATGTGTTATTGCTAATGGTAGAGTGTGTACTGATATTTGTAGGAAAGGAAATCAAGGTTTGCATGGCAATCACGTGTTGATTCTTAAAATATGATTATGTAATTTATGGTGCTCAACAACAATCAGTGTGATATTCAGTGAATTAAATTAAGTGACAACTGATATTATTTCTGTTTAATAATTGAATTTAAAAAACGAGAAAAAAGACAAAAGGTATATTATACTAGTTATATTTAAAAAAAAAGGTGAACAGATATTTATCAATTATTTCTTATTGTATAAAAAAAGAATAATAAAAAAATAGTGAAAACAATAAATAAAATTAGATTATAAATAGAAAAAGAATATAAAAAGAAGTTAAATGAAATTAGAAAAGGAAAAAAGGAAAAAATAAGAAGAAAATGAGAAAAAATAAAAGGAGAAAAGAAAGAAAAAAAGGAAAAAAATAAAAGTATCATAGAAATAAAAAAGAATTGGAGAAAAGAAGAGAAAATTCCCCCACAAAAACTAGTATGAGTAGGAAATGTAATTAGTTTAATGGGTAGAAAAACAAATAGGTAGGCAAGGGTAAATAGTTTTGTTTTTATGGGTAACTGTGTCATTCTCCCTATTAAAAGGGGTAGTATTCATTGTGGTTAAGCAAAATGGCAAACTAAAAATAAACCACTTGGCAATTTAAATACAACATTAATATCTATATTATATTAAAAGGAGAGTAGTATTCATTGTGGTTAAGCCAAGTGGCAAGCTAAAAAAAGCCACTTGGCAATTTAAATACAATATTAATAATTAGAAATTATAAATGGAAACATAATTAATAGAAGTAGTTGAATCAATCTTATACATAATCCAAATAGATCTTAAACAAATCTAATCTATATATCTATATTTATATTTATATGTATATTAGTATCTATGTCTATATTTATATTTTATATCTATATATTGATCCACTCATAGATTTTCTTATATATTAACTAGAAATATGGAGGTGAAAAATTAATTAAAAAGCTATAATAGAAACAAAATAAAAAATATAAAAAAACGTAAATGGAAATAACATATGACTATTTATACTTTGGAGTGAGTTAAAATATAAAAAAGACGTAAATGGAAATAAAATATGACTATTTATACTTTGGAGTGAGTTAAAATATAAAATAAAGCGGCGTCTTAAGAATAAGACACATAGCAAAGTAAGACAAAATAAATAAGAATTAGGAAAGACTTAGGATAAAGTTAAAAGGATAAGAAGAAAATATAATGTATTAATTTTGTATCACATTCGAAGATTTGGAAAATCTTCATTTTTAATTGGACTAATAAATGCCTAAAGTTATGAGATATTGTAAATCCTATTTAAAACTACTTTGCAGCTTAAATTTTAGGCATTTAAAAGGGTTATTTGCAAGAACTATATATTTGAAAGGGTAACATTGAAAGATTTTTTTTTGAAGCCTACGTGCTTTTTCCTAATTTGACATTGAATTTTTGCAATATTGTTAACTTCTCGAAAAATCGAAATATTTATAAACCAAATTCCAAGAGAATATGTGTGTGTGCGTATTATATATATATATATATATATATAATGTGTATTGTGATTAAGTCAAGTGACAAATTATTATAAAACCACTTGGCAATTTAGGATAATATTAATACTAATACTTAATTAAATTAAAATATATTTTTACGAACCTGAATGAAAAGAAAGTGAATATTTTTGTAAAGATATTGTCTGTCGTGTCTTAATTAATAAGATTTAAAAAAAATTGTATTGAAAGATAAAAACAACGCCTCTATCTTAATTAATTATAAAGATAAAAATATAGGTATTATAAAAAATACGATAAATTTAAACATTAATATGATAAATAGAATTAAAAAAATTAAAAGAAAAAGATTAGAATTAAAAATATTAAAAGAAAAAGAGAAAAAAATATATAAATAAATAATTTCAATGTAGAAATATTTGGAAGAATAAGACTTATTTGATTTTGAGAAAATAAAGTATTTTAAATAATAACGAATAAAATTTGCATTGTGGTTAAGCCAAGTGACAAACTACTATAAAACCACTTGGCAATTTAGGATAATATTAATACTAATACTTAATATAAATTTAATTTTTTTAATCTGAATGAAAAGACAGTGAATATTTTTGTAAAGATATTGTCTGCCCTATCTTAATTAATAAAATTTAAAAAATAAATAAATTAACAGATAAAAACAATGCCTCTATCTTAATAAATTATAAAGATAAGAATATAGGTACTATAAAAAATATGATAAATTTAAACATTAATATGAACAATAGAATAAAAGTAAATAAAAAAATTACTACAAGATAAAAAAACTTGCTTTTATTTTATAATGTACTATAATGGAAGTAACTGACAAGAATATGATAATTTTAAGTTATGGGTAATGCAATACGGACAAGTTGGGCAATTTTAAGAGATTTGAGAAATTTCTGCGTTTTTTAAATATTTATTTAATGATTATATATAACTTTTATTTGAAAAATTAATATTTTAATGTTATTTGCACATAAATCAAATAACTCAAATCATAATACTAGTTTCCTTTAGTAGGAAATGGAACAAGTGAAACTCTTTTTCTTTTTAAAAAAAATAGTGCAAGTGAAATTTCAAATAGTACTAATGGAACTCTAGAAAAACTCCATCACACTACTTCATAGTTTGAAAAAGAGACTGTTCAAGCTGGAGTTGAATTGCACATTTTAAACTTCAAATTCTTTTTAGTTCTACCAGATATGTGTAAATATTTCGAACTCTAGCATAATATGTGTTAGGAGTTTTTTTGTGTGTGTTTTAGCTAAGAATATTTCTGTAAAATTTTATTTACAAGCGGCTAAATGTTGAATAATTTTAAAACAATGGTTAACTGTTAATAGTGGTCCAAAAAGTTTAGCCACTTTCTTTCCATAATAATAATAATTAGATATCGAGGCAACTAAAGAGGGGTTAAGTTGCATCAACTACCAAATTTAAGGGGGTGAGTTGCAAATTCAATGGAATCAAGTCGTTTAGCCGTTCCCGAGCCGCTGCACTTACCCCGGCCCGTCACAGGTAGCTTTCGCACAATATTCATTCCTTCTTTCGTGCGCTATAACACTATTCTTCTCTCCGAAACCAAACAAATCCCTCACTCTCTCACTCTGCTGTCCCGCACATCGTCAATCCCTCTCTCACTCTCTGCGCCGCCATCTTCTACAACTTCCATTTCGGGTAATTTCTTTTCTCATTTAATTCTTCATTTTTGGTTCTGCAACACTTAATGATCTGTTTAATTAATGCAACTGTTTGAGTTACTTTACTGTTCTTCTCTAATTGGATCACGTTAACTTCAATCTTTCCTAGTAGAAACTATTTTACTTTTTTTAATTTTTTGTTGTTTTTAACAATCATTAGGGACCGCCGCGTTCCTCGTGATTAGCAGCCATTTATAATTATGATCAATGTTCCTAAGTTTCTGTTTTTTGGAAATGCCGATTGATTAAATGATTTTTTTATTTATTTGTTTGATTTGCTTGGTTCTGGTTCGGATGAAGGGCCCTGTATGATGTCAATTGAGGACAGATCTGTGGTTTGCGCTTTATGTATCTCACCTGTAATGATTACATGTTCGCGGATTTTACTACTGCTAGTCACTGAGAGTTGCATTAGTGAAATGAACCCCACCCCCCTCCCCCACAAACTTCCAAAAAAGGTGTGAATTTATTAGGGTTCTTCCTGCGGCTACTTTTTGGTTTCACACCTAGTTTCCGTTACCCTCTTTGGGGACCGGATTCACACCAGGAAGTCTTACTTTGGGGTAGGGCTATCTAAGGGGAGGGGATTACCCAGAACCGGTCCGGTCTGTATCGGTACCGCTCCATCCCGGTCCGGTTGGGGGTAGGGGTAAGGATTAGGCAAAGGGAACGGGGAGTGGGAGGGTCCAGAAAAAGTATCCTTAGTGGGGCTTAATAAGACTATATTAACTACCTTTTCCATTTGCAAGTACATGGCTTTTGCCGACTTGTAGAAACTACTTAATGAGAACCTTCAATATGTAGGTCACGGATTAGTCTTGTATACTCTATTGCTTTGCCCGGGTGTCCTAATCATCTAGTCTCATACAGCTGGCAAAGTTATTCCGGAAATGTTTTCATGTTTGACTTCCCAATCCATAGCAATGTTGCTCATGTGTTCAGATTCTGACCCAGTTGTCTTATTTGTTTATCTTTTTTCTTATTTCCTTGAAGTAATATGTATTCCGGTAATTTCTGTGTTAACTATACTGATGTTTGAAGCTGATTTTTTTTGTTGCACAAATAATGAAGACAAGGGTGATTTTTAGTGACTATTATCTTGTTGAATTTCTACAGAATGGCCACACAAACTGCAGCTCCACCTTCTGCTCAAGTTGTTGGAAATGCTTTTGTTGAGCAGTATTATCAAATTCAGCATCACTCCCCAGAGTTAGTATACCGATTCTACCAGGATTCGAGTGTCTTAAGTCGTCCTGATTCCAAAGGCGCGATGACATCCGTGACAACAATGAAAGTGAGTATAAGTAGAATTGGTTTGCTTATTTTTTTGCTATGATATGTGATGTGCTGGAAAGGTGTTGTGCAAGCACAAATATCAACTAATCCTAATGCATCTGTCTGTAATTTATATTACAGCCAAACATCCTAGTAGCTATTAATGAAATGTTTCTCATCTCCTAAGTCATGCTTATTTCTTGTCCCGAGCTATCTTCTTATATATTCAGCGAACAAATAAACCAATTCTGAAGATGCTTACAAGTCATGATTGTCTGGACTTGGTGGTTGATGTTGGAGATCCATTCTTGGAGAACCATAATATGCTTTTGCCAACCAACAAGCAAACATATACGATCAGGGAAGAAAAGATAGTAGTTTGAATTGTTATCCAGCTCATGAAATATAATTTTGTATTTTACTTGGGAGCACAATTTTGGATCTGGTATTATATTTTGCACCCTTCAAATGAGCTTTAACTTAGTTTCCATTGCCAAAAGTAGATTATAAAAAATCTATCCTCCAATCACTATGTAAGGGACAAGTAAAAATCATACTTGTTGTGGGAAATATGAATTAAGAACTCACAATGTTCAGTGCACAGTAAGTACAGTTTATAAATGTGTGTGCTGGTTTTGTTTGGTATTCATTTCTCTTGTTTCTCAAATAATTTTCCATTACACTTGCTCATGACCAAGAGCACCTTTTGTATGTTTCTACCCCTTACCTAGATCTCTTCCACTAATAGCAGCAACGCAAATATTTGAAATCTTGAATATTTTGGCCCTTGAAGCTCAGCTATGGTTGCTAATAATTGATACTTAGATCTTTCAGATCTTGATGCTTAATTGCATGCTCCAGTGTGGTCAAGGAGGATCTTTTCTTTTTAATGAATTGAAAAGCCGAGTTCTGTTTGATCTTTCTCGATGTTGTTTATCAAAATGATAGAGCACTTCTGATTTCTGGATGTGGACGTAATCTTCTATTCTTTTTCCTTAACCCGAGGTGACTATTTGCTCTTGGTCATACCAGCACAGAATTATTTTAGTTTGAGAAATTCAGAGTGATTGTTGTTTCGTTATCAGAAGATATCTTTCCTCCGGGTGTGAAGATAGATAGTACCAATTATTTATTTTCCTATCAAAAGAAAAGGAGATAATACCAATTATTTTCCTAAAGTGTGTTGTATTTCATGTTTGAGATTTTGAAATGGCAACCTGATAATTGTAGATATACTTGTTCCAAATGCTCACTTTTATGCTGTAGAGATGTGCTTATTAATACCAAAAATTACTTTTGATTTGACCAAATTACTTAGTGTTTGGTTCATGAGTTTGAACTTTGAACACATGGTTGAAGACATGGAGTGACAACTTGGTTGGTTTGGATTGGTGAAGAAATCAACTTTAGAGAAATTGGTTTTAGGTTGCGTTTTCGGAGAACATATTTGTGTATTTGGATTTAGTATTGGAAAAGTTTGTTTGGAGAACTGGCCCACAATGCCTTCAATTGCAGAGGTAGTACTAGTACAGCGTGGGATGTGCAGTGGGCACACATCAATTCTAATGTGAACTAGGTCTTGTACTTAAGTAGAAAAGGGTAAAGGGGCGACCCATTATCCGTCGAGTTTCGAAGACAAAAATCACGTATTTATCGGGCATAAAAGTGGGTAGAAAACTAGTTCTTTTGGATATGCTTGTGGGCTAATGCTAAAACATTAGGATACTTTTGTTAATAATATGAGAAAAATTGAGTAAACAACTTTATTTGCTACTGACTTAATTCCAGAACTCAGAAAAGCCGTATAAGTTATTTTCTGCTATATGGACCAAGCTGTTGGAAAAAGGAAAAAGGGAGACCAATTTCCAGCCATAATGTCCGAGCAGTCGGTAAGCAGAAGAAATATGGTTTAGGAATTTGGGTACCTAAATGTCAAAAGGGAGCCTAACTTCAAAATTTTTAGGAATTAAAAACCAAATCTAAAACAACTTTTTTGTCTATTTTCCAATTGTGTGGTTTTGAAACCAAATATTCCATTTAGTTGGTTTTAGTCTTGGTTTCAAGAACTTTTTGATAATAATCATGAGCTATGTTTTTTTACTTTTCTGGAAATTGAACCAAGCTATGTAAACAGTTGATATTAAAGGTTTTAACTTAAGGTTTTATTAGTTGTATAAAAGAATAGAAATACTAATAGATGTGCATTACTGATTGTGTAAGACCAGGCATAGTAAAAAACTAGTCAGCATGTTTATTTTCTTCGATTGGAAGAAGTATCATCATTTTAGAGGCATGAAAGAGTTTGAATGGGATCTTTAGACTGTAATACTTGTTATTGTCATTACAGATACTTCTGAAGTTATGACTTTGTTTCATGGCTATCCACGCTATAATATGACCGAATATGACTGAGAGGAGCTGTTGCAATCCCAGATTTAAAAGTCCCTGTCAGAGCTTAAGAAATGTCGTAAAACCTTTAAGTTGGAATTGCCTTACATCAGCCTGTTCTGTTGGAATTGTCAACCTTTAAGTTCTGATAGAAGTTTGTCTACCATTTTTGGGGTTTCCACTTAAAGGGCTGCTAAGTTGCTACCATGAGAAGTAGCGTGACAGAAGTATATTTCTTGTATTGTTCCTTGTTGCACCTTGTTTATTTTTGTATTTTTAAAATCCTGTTTAGAGGTATTGATTGGAAAAACATTAGCAAGAATTGCATAGTAAGATGATAAATTGAATACTATCTGCAATATTTAAAACTTTATCGCTTTTCTTGATGTTGGAGCAGAATATCAATGATATGATATGTTCATTGGACTACAAGAACTACAAGGCAGAGATAAAGACTGCAGATGCACAGGAGTCCCATAAGGATGGTGTGATTGTTTTGGTAACTGGATGCTTAACTGGAAAGGATAACTTGAGAAGGAAATTCACCCAGACATTTTTCCTTGCTCCACAAGACAAGGGGTATTTTGTTTTGAATGATGTTTTTAGGTATGTACAAGAAAATGAGACTGATACTGTCTCAGAAATTATTAATGGAACTGAGGATGTGCCTTCAGAGGTTCTGACCCCTGATCCAGGTTGGATCTTTGAAAATTCGATAATTGTACTTGTTCTTGTTATTCTCTTGAAATCTCTTACCATTTTCATTTTGATTCCAGAACCAGCTCAAGTGGTGGATCCTCCAAATCTCGACCAAGCTGACTCTTATGCTGAAGAAGTTAAGAATATTGAGGAAAAAGTCCATGACTCTTTGGAAGATGGGAGACAAGTTGGCGATGAAAGAGAGATTGTGGTGGAAGCTGAATCCCATTTCAATGAGAACCAGAACCATCCAAATACGGAATCAGAGAATTCTGTTGCCCAAGAGGATGCTCCAAAGAAGTCATATGCATCAATTGTCAGTTCACAAACAAAGAAAGGCCCAACCAAAATCTATGTACCTACTAATACTTCCAGAATGGCTCCTGCAAAGGCTGTAAAGCAGCCAGTTGCTGCAGTAGCACAAACTCCAGCTATTGAAGCATCAAATCCTACTGCCCCCAATGGAACTAACGTACCTGAAACTAATGATACTGAAGATGAAGGTATAATATCTTGAAACTTGCCTGAAATATACTCATTCCTTCCTATCTAGGAATAATCTTTCGATGGGCGGCTGGGCGCATCTAGACATAACAAAAAATGGAATAGGGATGCTCATTTTTTATTTTGAGCAAATGAAGGAACATGATAAGTAGATGTTATGAGTTTGATCCAGATGTTGGGTTATTTGATTAGCAGTAGTCATGCTTGGCTGTTTGATTCAACTTCTGTATTCTCATTGTTTACAGTCTCATTAAGAGTATATGGTCATCTAATTTACTTAATTTTAATTCTTGCAGCTGAGGGGCACTCCATTTATGTTCGCAATTTGCCTCTAGATGTTACTGTAGCCCAACTTGATGCTGAATTTAAGAAATTTGGACCTATTAAGCAAGGAGGTGTACAAGTTAGAAGTAATAGGGTAGGTTCAGCACACATTGTATTCATCGTGGTTCACTTACTCCTACAGATATTTAATATTTTTCCACTGATTCCCTTTTCTGCAGCAACAAGGATTCTGCTTTGGCTTTGTTGAATTTGAAGATGTGAGCTCCATGCACAGTGCCATACAGGTTTGTGCCCTCTGAAATATCATTGCATAGTCTATCTTCGCTATAATTTAAAATGTATCATCTTCCTAGACTTGGTAGTATGATATGTCGCCTCATTAGTCTTTTCAAGAAGATGCCCTTGATCACCATAAATAGTACGACATGCCAGTTTTTTATGTTAGTTCTATTTGGCATATAATGGTTAATGACGGGCCAGATTTTGATGTGTGCTGTTCAGCATATAGGGTTATTTGTCGAAATAACAATTGTTTATTTAAAGGGACCTATGACCTATCATCCTCAAGCTGTCTGAGAAGTTTTGTGCTAGTCCTGCTAGAGAGCAAGACAAGACCACATCTTCCAGTCATTAGTGCTATATTGCTTTTGCTGATTAATTAGTTTAACATCTCTGATATATTGCAGGCTTAGAATTAGGCTTTTAATTAACAAACATGGCAAATATTTGTTCCAGTTAACGACCGCAAAGCCCTTAACTACTCCTGCTCGCTACTTGCCCACTTGTCCTTTTTTACTACTTTGACTAGTGCCAGCCCCCGAGACTCTTTCATATAATTCCCAAAATTTCTCCCGCCCTCAGAAGCTCCTACATCCAAAGCATGAGTATTTACAGCAACTGATATATGTGATTGAACTGGGTTGTTGTTGTTTTAATGTATACAACACAGAGTGAAAATATTAGGTTAGTGTTAGAAAATCAAATTTTTTGGGCTGACTAGAAGAAGTCGGCTAATGACCATGCTTATTTTAGAAACTGTAACTCGGAACTAGAATGAAAAGTCCTAATGAACCAAAACTTCAAAATGAAATTAATTGAATTGCCTCTATTTGTAAGATGATCAACCCTAGTAGTTTTTAATTTGTATAAGTGACACTTAACATATTGCTTAACTGTATTCTGGAACAAGGAAAAAAAGCATTGGCTCATCAAATAACCTACTAAAGAGTAGACGATCAAGGTGTCTTCTAATATTGAGAATCAAGTGCTGCCTGGATGAAGATCATGATTCGCCCTATGGTATCTATGAAAATCCATAGGGACGTTTTTCTTATCACATATATGTAGAGGTTTTATTTTAAGTGTACTTCACTTTTGTGAAAGTTGAGCTCTGGGAAGAGTTGTTCACCTGTTGGAGTGGGGAACGTGATGAAGAGTTTCAACTTTTCATTTCCTTTTCATTTTTGGTATATTATGCAGAAGCTTTTGAAATTTATGTGCTACTTATTACAGGTAGGTTTCTTGTGTTCGGAAAAATGAGATTGTGTTTTGATGAGTGATTGAGAGTTGTGGTACGTACTGTTACAAAAAACACATTGTTTGTGGATGGTTTGTTCTGGATTCCCTAATTTTCTGCCACATAGGGTGCACATATTAAATTAAGAGAACTGTTCCAAACCAGACTGCAGCCTCGAGGAGGTGATTGGAAATCTACATTTATAGATGGAGCATAATGTGCATGTTACACCATGTCAATACAGTCACTACAATCTAAGGATACAGATACAATGTTTACTCAAGGCTAAAGCATTGCAGACCTTGATTCAGTGTGCAGTTCTGCTATCACCACTGTGGTAGAGCCACAATTAGTTCAGTTAGTGCTCTACTATGTGTCTATGTCTGATATTCCAGTATAGTTCTATTCGTAACTCACCAACCATAAGATGTGCTCATATGTCAGCTTGAGAATCATGATACCACTGGGGTCGACGTGCTTTATTAAATCCTGATTCTGCAGCCACGGACTTCATTTAAAGTTGAACAAAGTTTTGCCTGAAGTAATAATCAGGAATATGCAGATTAGCTGTATAATATGGCAGAAAATAATCTTTTCTATCATTTGTCCTTGGTTATCATGCTACTCAGGTTATTAGACGATTCTTTTCTGTTATTTAATACTTGAAACATGTTGATGATTTAAAACTACTGCTAAATTCTTGGGTTCTTGTTTTTCCGTGACAATTCTTTTATTCAGGCTTCACCCATTACCATTGGAGGTCGTCAGGCTGTTGTTGAGATGAAGAGAACTACAACTAGAGGTAAATTAAGAGTCTATATTTCCTTAAAAGTTTTCAGATGCTAAGTTCAGATAAGAAAATAGACATCGGATTCTGCAATTTATTCATACCATCAAACTTTAATCATTGATTGGATTCATGACTTTTTTCATATAAATGATAAACCTGGTTTTTCAATTTGATGTTGCAGTTGGTAGTGCTAGAGGCCGTTTCCCTCCTGGAAGAGGAGGATTCCGAAATGACAATTTCAGGGGCCGTGGAAACTTTGGTGGAGGTCGGAGCTATGGAAGAAATGAATTTGGAGGACATGATTTTTCAGGGCGTGGTAGGGGTCAAGGTGGACGAGGTGGTGAAGGCTATCAACAAGTAAGAGGGAGAGGAGGAAGGAGAGGTGGCCCTGGTCAGAGTTCTGCTCCAGCATAGTTTGTGTGGCTGGATAAATTTTGGTGGCAAATTTTTGACCTAGTTTCTTTGTTGCCAGTGTGCAAGCAGCGGAACAGTTTAGTTTTGTAGTGATATCAGCTTAATCATAGTTGAGATTGACATTAACTTTTTCCATCTTTTTTGTTTCCCTTGACAACTTGGGTTCTCTCAAGTTTAGGTGTCGGGCATTTTTTGTTACTAATAGATTTTTCATAGGTGACTCGTGTTTCACAGGGTAGAAGATGTAACTTGCAGCGCTTAATGTTTATTTCCAATTATATAAGAAAAGGCTTGTGCTATGCTAAGAGTGATTTGCTGAAAAATTAGCTTGTTTATTTGCTGAAGCCAAGAGTGGAAAGTTAAAAGAACATTAGATTTTACTTCATTATTCTATGGAGTATAAGTTATCTTGATGTGACTTGCTAGAAGTTTCACCTCTTCTTTATGTTTATATTTTTCTTATCTTGATAGATTATTTAAAACTTTTATTTGTCAATTTGGATCTCCATGCATACCCGGAAGAAAAAAATTGGAAGTTGGTACTACGAAACAAGTTGCCCGCTACAGCTGTTGGTAGTGGGTCACTAGTTACTGGTCAGGTATGTCTTTTGTCGCAATATTTATCATGGTATCAATAATCACTCAAAACCTGGAAAAGAGTTGCGATTGACGTTCTTGCTGTTATGCCTAATTTGATCTGACAGATTTTGACCAATGGAAGGCACTTTTATTTTTTTGGTGTAATGGTCAAATGAAAATTATATTGAAATGTACTTTTGCAGTGATTAGATCCAACGCAAAACCAAAAAGGCAAAAGCATTTTAAATTTTTGCCATTTTGACACATAAAACATCTTAAATACTACGGGGAATGAGATCCTTGATGGGCGGATTCTGTTGATTCAAAAATTAGGAGAAATTTAAACATGTTATGCGAGGAACGAGGTCCTTATGGCGAGGTAGCGAAGTGACGCTTCAAGAGTTTCATTGGACCGTTACGTCAGTTCAGAATTGGATTGTCACATCAATTCAGGATATCATGAATGCTTATTATGCGCCATTATGGTGCACGTTTCCCAGGCACTGTATCGTTTCCTGTGCCCTTTCCATTTTCTGATTGGCGGCTCTTGGTTTTCCTGCTCAGGGCATTTATGTCCCTATAAATAGGGGAGAAGTCTCTCATTTGATTGTTGCACTTTTCAATTGTCTAAGAAAGAACTTTGCAAACTTCCTTCCCCTTTTCTAACCTTTCATACTTCTGCTTTCGCTAGAATTCGCTATGACCATTACCTTCTTTCCTTCATCGTTCTCGTTTATTTCGATCGAAGAAGACAAATGGCTAGTGCTCCTTCCCAGTCTGATAAAGCTGTTGGTGCTCCGGTACCGAAAGTAACGTATCCCTACTTGAAGAGGGAGTAGAGGTGGTGGAAGACGAGGGGTTTTCGACGGTGAATGAGGTAGTTCCCCGTCCCGGGAAGACGAGGACTGATTTTAACAGCCATGCAGGAGATGAGCCGAAGCCCGTTCCCTCCACTATGAATGAGGCGACGATCACAGCGCTCAAAGCCAAGTGGGGAATCCCCGATCATATCGAAATGGTACCGGCAGGGCAAAACATAATGCATTTGCACCGCCCAGGCTACTGCGCGTTTTACACATATCCCTTTGTAATCGGGTACACGCTCCCCCTTCCTTCTATAGTGGTGGATTTCTACCGCTTCTACGAAGTGTGCCCGACTCAACTCTCTCCGTATGCGTACAAGCTCTTTCTTATGCTCATCAAGTATGCGGAGCTGGCCGGCCAAGGAATTTCCCTAGGACACATGCTCCACATCTTCGCCCCTCATTTTCTTCGGGGAACGATGATTCATATGCGCCATCGAGGAACCAAGAGTTTGGTTGTGAATATGGACGATAAGGCCAATCGTCGCTTTTGGGAAAACTACTTCTATGTGGGAACAGAGCACCTTGTGGCGAGCTCGGTAGGGTTTCCAAAGACGTGGAACTTCGCTTGTGAGTTTTCCCCTGTTTACTTTGTGATTTTTTCCTTAAGATGGTCGTCGATCGTCTTCATTTTAGCGATTTCGCTGAGGACTTGTTTTTTTGCTTTTGTAGCCGAGAGACTACCTCCCCCGCTAGTTGCTGATATCCCGCGAGTGGGTAAGCGCAATTCTCCCCCACACGGTGGGGATTCGTGAGTGGGCGTCTTTCCATGAGAAGTTTGGGCGTAAGCCTCTTACTAGTGGTCGGCTTGTTGTAGTTTTTCTTTGTCCTCCGCTTCATAATTTCTTTAACCTTGTCATTATATGATCTAATCCCTCCTTGTTGATAGGTCGCAGAGGAGTGAGAAGGATGAGGGCTCCTCCGCTTGCATTACGTCAACTGGTGCCCTCTGCCCGGCCTGCACCAAGGGCTGCTGTCCGGCCTGCACCAAGAACTACTACCCGACTTGCGTCCGCGGCCGAAGCCGTGCGCTTAGAGATTACTCCTAAGTCGGAGACTCCAATTCCTGCTGTCCGTTCAACGGGCGAATCTTCACGCGTTAGTAGTGGAGAAGTCCCGTCGAAGAGACGAAGGGTAGTGTTGGAAGAGGCTTCTCTAGTCGAAACATCCTCGAGGGGCGACCTTCCCCGACGGTGGTGCCAACCCAGCCGTGGAGACGCCGCCCGTTGTGAGCATTCAAGGGGATAATGTGGCAGAGAGATGGAGTTCCGAGGCTGCTGTTGCTATTTCGGGCAGCCCTTCAACATCTCGGCAGAACCGCGCCCCCTCTTCGGCCAATGAGAAGGGGAAGGGCGTGATGGTTGAGGATTATGAATCCGAATCCGACATTGACCCCGAGGACATGGGGATATTCGAGGAGGGCTTTACCTGAACTGTGGTAAGAGCGGAAGGCCCTTCCCAAATACTCGAAATTCTGTCGGATCTCAACTTGCTGCAAGACACGGTATATTTGGTGCCGCAGTTCGATCTTCTATGCTCCGCTGCTGAAAACGGAGCTCTTCAGGATGTCAGCGACTCCGAGTTGTCACGCGGTGTGGCCGCGATGGGCCTAAGGGTGAGTTTCTTTTTGTTTTCTTTGCTTTGTAACCTTTGTCTTTACTGACTCATTTCTTCCCTCTCTTCTTCCTTTTTTTTAGACTTACATACTGGAGGTCGAGAGTGCTCGTAGGGTCGATACGCGGGCCGAGATTTTTCTGAAGATGGACGAGAAGTATCGACGGTATCACAACAGATGTCATGAGATGCACGAGCAACTCAGAGCGGGTGCCAGTACCCAGTCTACCAGGGAGGTGTTGGAGAAAAGAGATGAGGAACTGATGCGGTCTATCCGCAGATGCAGTGAGCTTGATGAGCTGCTTCATGCCAAGGACGAAGAGCTTGACGTAGGAAAAGGGGTTGCCGCAGAGTGCGAGGACCTTCAGGCGAAGGTGCTATCTTTACGAGCTGAGCTTGAGCAAAATGCTACTAAGGTCGACGCTTTGAGTGCAGAATGGACGGAGAAGGTGGCCGAGCTAGAAAAGAAAGTGGCCGATATAGAGAGAGTCGAGAATGCTCGAGTGTCGGCTTTGGCGAGGGCGACAACACTAGAGGATACTATCCGCGTCCTCAAGTTCGAGCAAGAGTTTGAGAGAGCGACGACCACGCTGAGGGAGGCACGGCTCGAGGAGCGAATTGGTGAACTTGATCGGGATGCTTTGATCTTGGGAGACCGAGTTGCGGCTCTTGAAGCTCAGAAGGTGCAGTTATTGGCTCAAGCTCCCCCTCAAGAGTTTGCTTCAGCCACTGTTCCCCGCCGCTTGTATGAGCTATGGGTCCATACTGAGGCCCAGCATGATATATTCAAGGGTTTGTGGGAGGCAGGGAATGTTCCAGAGGCCGCCTTTGAAGATGCTCGGGCGAAGGCACACGAGGCTCATACTGCCTGCGGTTACGACCCTACGATGCCGGAGGCTGGTGAGGGTGTCGATGTTGAGGATGGGCTCCCTTCTGATGATGATGATGTTGGGGAGAACGGCGGTGGGGATGATGCCGAGTGAAATTTTGCTGCAACCTTTGTACTTAGTTTTTTTTCTTTTGTTGTTTATTTTCAATCTTTTTCCTGAGACATGTTTTGGCCTTTTGTAAGGTGCGGCTGTTACACACGTATATTTGAATGAAATAGTTGCTTTGCCTTCATTTGTGTATCTTTTTATTTTCTTTTTCCTTCTCCTCCGTTTTTCTTTTTGTTTTTTTTTTGTTTTTGGGGAGAAGATTTTCGGATTTCTCCGTGATGAGTCCCCGATCTTTTAATTGGGAATTCGAATGAGGGCGGATCTGGTTTACTTGACTCGAGTGAAATTGGATCTCGTTGTGCAAGTTTGGGCGAGGTTGACTTCTGATTTGCCAACTTGGGCGGAATCAACCTTGATTTGTATATTAGAACGAGGTCGAATTTTGGCTTGCCATCTTGGGTGGAGTCAATCTTGATTTGTACACTCGAACGAGGTCGAATTTAGATTTGCCAACTTGGGCGAAGTCAATCTTGATTTGTATATTTGAACGGGGTCGAATTTAGACTTGCCAACTTGGGCGAAGTCAATCTTGACTTGTATATTCGAACGAGGTCGAATTTAGACTTGCCAACTTGGGTGAAGTCAATCTTGACTTGTATATTCGAACAAGGTCGAATTTAGACTTGCCAACTTGGTCGAAGTCAATCTTGACTTGTATATTCGAGCGAGGTTGAACTTTCCTTTCATTTGGTGATGGCCGATGGTCATGAGGGTGTTAATTAAAGCAAGGTCGGAATTGTAACCCGTTGTAAATTTGAGCTAGGTCAAACTTTCCTTTCGTTTGGCGATGGCCAATAGCCGTAAATGTGTTAATTCGAGCGAGGTCGGAATTATAACCCATTGTGAATTCGGGCGAGGTCAAATTTTCCTTTTGCTTGGCGATGGTCGAGGGACGTAAGGGTGTTAATTCGAGCGAGGTCGGAATTATAACCCGTTGTAAATTCGAGCGAGGTTGGAATTGTAATCCGTTGTATTACTTTTATTGGAGAACATTACACATCACCGTATTGTTTATGTGTGCGTCGTGGTGAGTCCCGATATGCTTGGTTTTGCTTTCATTGGAGAATACTGTGTGTTTCATGGGTGAGTCCCAGTTCACTCAACTTTGCTTTCATTGGAGAATACTATGCGTTTCATGGGCCCTTTGCTCAGTCCCTGGTTCCGGAGATTGTTTCTTAATAATGTTGGCCTGTGCTGAACCGTTTTTGTTATTTGTAGTACGGTACGACTTAGAGGGCTTTGCTCGGTCATTGTTTGTGAGATGGTATGGTACAGAACCTTTTTATGGGGTGTGTTGATGGTGTTCGTTCCTTGTTTGCATACCTGTGAGAGTGCTCGTGTTCATGTTCGTAACCAACAAGACAACGTGATAAGTTAAACCCAAATGAAATTTCCTGTTACCTTGGCCTGGTAAATCGGTGAAAGGAGGAATGGCGTTGTACGGTTGCTCGCCTCGCCTCGTACTCGAATGATGATTTCAGATTTGGCGGTCGTGTTTGGCTTCGCGTTAATCGCGTCTAGGTTTCTCGTGGGTTGGACTTACCTTGCCCATTGGGATATCGAAACTGAGTCCCACTCAGACCCCGTTCGATATGCACAAACAATAAGGGAAACATGTCATACTTTGTTCACAAATCACCCAGTGCGTGTGGGTATGAATATAAGGTAGGATATGCCTGTGATTTCAAAGAATCACATAGTAGGCTGTTGTCCCTTCCTAAGAGGTAGAAGTACATGCCGGTATATAAGGTGAATACGTCAAATGGGATTGCGGTCATACTAAGAGCATAGTGACTGTGATCCTACTTTAAACATGCATATGACGTGCCAAAGCCATTGCTACAGGTGAGGCATGGGTTTTGCATAGACATCGGTCATAATTTCTATTTCATGTAGAGATCTAACCTAGATTGGTTTAGTTATCTCAAAAGCTTATCTATCACTTTTCCAAGTCGGTGTTTATACCAAGACGGTGAGGCTATGAAGCCCGGAAGTGATACTTGACTGGTTTTAGATCTAAAGGAAACTAAAAAATTGGCTAAGAAATCCCCACAGATGGTGCCAAATTGTTTGACTAAAAAGTGCTAAGCTTTTCGTTAAACTAATTAATAAAGAAAATGGAGGATAAATCTTAGCCAAACATAATTAATTCTAGATCTAAGCAGATTGAATACGAGAATCGAATGAGGCCGAGCTTATATAACATTTCTTAGGATGATTAAAAGACATCAAACGTAAATGATAAGCTTACATCTTTGATACATTGTTCCGTACTTGTAAGATCAAAGAAGGAAAGGAAGGAATGTCGTTGATAACTATGAGATCTATCTTTATTGATTCAACAATGACGATTTACAAAGGTTTGTAACCAAAATCTAGGCTTTTGCTTTGATGTTGGAGGTCTTCTCTCGTTCTTTTGTTCCTTTTTCCTCCTCCTGGAACCCCCTTTCTTGCCTTATTACCTCATATATATATTACAAATCTTCCCCTTTATCCAATGGTCTTTAACCAACATACCCCCTCTTGACTATACTCTTCCTTACTCGCTCAAGTATTACAACATATACTTTATCGTGCAAGCCTTCTGATGGCTCGATTTCGGCAGTGGCCGAGATACTCGTCGCTATTACGCCTCGTGGGTATGACTATGGCTTGGTCGACCCCATACCATTCCGTTTAATGATAATCCACTTTTGGTCAGATTTTGACCCATACAATACTCTCTACCATTCGAAAACAATTAAAATTTTGAAGATGAAAGAAGAGAGGTTTTACTGAACAACTATTTTTACAACAAAATCTAGTCTCGATGTCCAGTTTTGATCTCTAACTATAACATAGACCGGAAGAGAAACAGTCAGAAAACCCGATTTTGCTGGCTTTGGAACCAGACCATTGTTGGTGTGTGATGTGTCATTCCAGGTACCATTCCCTGATACCATTACTTGTAACACATGATTACACCTGACTCTTAAATTAGATGTATTATGTTTTTTCCCAACAAATTAGACGTATTATTCACATGTGTCAGTTTATGTGAAGTCGTGATCAATAGTGAATGTCAAAGAACATTGCTTGCTAGTCAGAAAATAGCAATGTTTACCTCGAAAATACGAGTAATAATTAAATTTGATTTGTGGTTATAAAGATACGTGATTTAGTTCAATACCAATTAATAATCAAGAAGTATAAAGTATAAATGAAATAAATGAGTGAATCAAACCAGTGTTACTTAAGCTGTATCGACCTCGAGCCCAATGACCTCGAGATGTGTTAAGAACAGTAAAGCAAGGACATTAAAGCAAAAAGACAATTCTGATGAACAATGAGCGAGAAAAGTAGGATAGTATATTCCTTGCCAATGATTAGATGATCTTACAAATGATTGGGGTCTCCTTTATATAATAGGGGAAACCCTACATAAGGTACATTTTCATTTATAGTAAAGAATCTTATTGGGACAACGGTATAACCGCTTAGTATAAATTTGTACTAATTCATACAAATCTATTCCAGAATTTATGCCATGATCTTGGGGACGTGGCGATAATCTTGTCCTTCTGTAACAAACTCATAATGGCACTGTCTCAGAGCTGGTCGTACTTGTCTTCGATGTTCCTCGAGCACTTAGTTATTCTACCTTCGAGCTCGAGCTTGGTCTATATCGAACTTTTGTCCTCGATGCAACTTCTCGAGCCTACAAAATTGGAGGCATATGATTTTGACCGTATATAGATAGTCCCCGCGTTTCTTAAAAAAAAATGATAAGAAACGATTTGACTCTCAACCCTTCGATGCCTCAATTATGATACCAATATCATGATGTCAGCGACTGAAGTGATTGAAAGGTCGCGTCTGCACAGTTTCCAAGGTCATTAATTAGAGGAGACTGATGGTTGGCTATTCGGCTTCCCTAATACGCTTAAGCGACCTCTATAAATAGGCCAACTTTACAATTTTCCAAAGTTTACTTCTCAAATCATCCTTGAAATCTCTTTAGCTCTTTAAACTTCTTTAAGTTCACTTTCTTCTCAATTTTCTATCATTACAGCATCTACTCTTTCTCCTCTTTTAAATTTACAAACCGCCATGGCTAAAATATCTAAAACTATTCTTCAAAAAGAAAAAGCCTCTTCGTCATCACGGCCGGCCAGAAGTATAACAGTGGTGCCACCTCATATCGAGGAGTGTATTCCCCCACCGTGCGAAATAACATCCGATTTCAAGATTGATAAAACTACATTGACACCAGGCCAATGTGAGCCCATGTCCCAATACATCTGCTTGATAACCAAAAGTGAGCTCGAGCAGGTGAAAAAGGAATGCAACTGGGATAACAAAGATGTGGTGATCCCTTCCCCTAAAGAGGACATCACCACTCATACGGCATGGTACTTAAGCGTGTATACCTGCCCATTCATGCTGGGTCCTGCAAATCCATCTCTAGGTCCCATAGATCTAGTTATTCTTGATTTTTGCCAATAATACCAGGTGACGCTTGGCCAGGTCTATCCTTCATTCTGACGCATCGTCAATTTGATCAGATACTTCTCGAGCCAAGTCGAGGGGATGCCTTTTACCCTCGACTATCTGATCAAGCTATACAACCTTTGTCTTTATCGAGGTGGCCTGATAAAGCTACAATACCGATCCATGAATCTCTCTTCTCCAGCATCGATGAGGACAAGGACCGAGGATGGATGAGCTGGTTTGTCCGAATCAAGACCTCCGACCCAATTCCTACTGAGAGGATGCCATTCACCGAGGAATGGAACATGAAACGTAAGTACAGGTTCATCGATCGTGACTTTATATTCCGCTTTCTCTACTCTTTCTCGACCTAATCCTTTTTCGATGGTGTAGCTGTTGCTTGGTTTCCCGGTGCGGTCCCAGACCTCGAGGGTTGGGTCCAAAAACTGGCCTCTACTTCTTCATATGCGGAGCTTAACTGGCATGACCTGGCCAAAGGTCGATGGGAGGATAAAAACCATGGTGAGTCTTCTTGTTTGCATACTTACGTTTCTTAGCGAAATACTTACTTTATCTTTATGCAGGCCTCGGAGATGCCGTTGCTATGCGGCTGCCCACGCCCGGTGAAGAAAATATCCCAAAGCCTTCAAAAGAAAAGAAAAGTAAGAGGGGGTCGCCTGCAAATTCCCCGAAGCCAAAGAAAAGCAAGGCTTGAAAGCCTAAGGCCGATACTGTGGTCCTATCTTCGGAAATGGTCTAATGCCTTCGGGATTAGGATGAAGAGGGGGAATATGACGACTGCCTATAGGTAGTTCGGAAAAGAGGAAGCACTAGTGTTTTGAAGATTATCGAACCGATGGTGGCTGATGCAGTTCATTCTCGAATTGAAGAAATCTTCGAGGGGAGTTCGAGCAAAGTCCCCGAGCCATCGCGAAGCAAAAGAACACCTCATCTTGGATGTCATTTGGAGAGTGAGACTAAGGGGCCCGGTTCTGAGGCCCGTCAAAGACAAGATAACATCCCAAGTGAATCAGTTGGGGTAATCAATATGGATAATTCGCCGCAGGGCCCGGTGTTCTCCGAGGGGCAATTCCGAGATGCCCAGGCCATGAGGACTCCTGACGTGGAAATGACCCATGAAGGGAGCAATATTTTTTGGGAGTGCCTTGCGGGGATCGAAGATGGCCCCGATCCTGACGCCTCGTTTATTTTTGATGAGTCCGAAAAACTTCTCAAACAAGTAAGTTTTGTCTTCATAACTGCTTCGAACTTAATTTTCACTTTTCTAAGCCTAATTCCTTTTCTTTGTGAGAAGACCATATCGCTTCATCGACGGGCATTTGCCAAATCTCGGGCCAAGCTTGCCTGATGTGAAGCTGAACTAAAGAAGCTCGTGGAAGAGAGGGACAGTCTTAAGATCCTCTACGTCAAAAAAGAAGGGAAGATCAGTGATCTCCGAGCCAAGTTGGCGAAGGCTTGTTGAGAACAGACCGAGCTTATTGAAAATGTAATATAGCGTTTGAGGGTCTGTTATGCATTTACTTGATTTGGCGACTAACATTTCAACTTTGCAGGCCCAACAAAAGGGCAAGCTAGTGGAGTAGCTTCGAGAGGAGCTCAAGATGAAAGAGGTTGAGACCCTAGGTGGAAACTAAACATGGACCATCTCGCCTCGGAGAAAGATACACTTCGGGAGCAGCTGACTTCAATTGAATGCCAGCTTCATGGTGTAAAGGAGGAAAGCCTGGCCCGAAGCCGCAAAGTTGAGGAGCTCGAAGCTAAATCTGCCACTGAGCTTGCAAAGGCCAAATATGATGCAGAGGCATTGGTGTCTTCGTACCGAGTTGACGCTGAAGCCGCAAACACTCAGGAAAAATAGATCTCCGCTATAGTCGAAGTTAAGTTATCATGTGCTCTTGACCACACCAGGCGGCAGTCCCGGAGAGAAACCCTCGAGGAGGTGCATGCTCGTGGCTTCGACCTCTCAGCCGATATTGAAAAAGCAAAGACTTTGAAGAAAGAGGCTGCCACTTTGCTCTCAGATGACGAGGATTTAGCTAGTGGCTCTGAGAGCGGGGGAGATAAAGATGAAGTCCCCGAGGAGGAGGTTCCCGAAGACGTGGCTCCCGAAGATGCAGCTCCCGAGGATGTGGCCTCGAAGTAGATTTAGGTTCCTTTATTTTGTTTTTGTGTTTTTGTGCAAGGGCCCCTCGTGGGCTTTGTAAATATATTTTGTAAACAACTCTTATAAATATTGTCACACCTCCTTTTTCCTACACCCGGAAAGGGTATAAGGGAATTTTTTCCAATTAAAGTGACAATCGAAACAGGATTAATTATTTATTATTCAGAGTCGCTACTTGGGATAATTTATGGTGTCCCAAGTCACCGGTTTAAATGCCGAAATCGAGGAAAGATTGACTCTGTTTTACAGTCCGCGAACACAGAAATCCGGGTAAGGAATTCTGTTAACCCGAGAGAAGGTGTTAGGCATTTCCGAGTTCCGTGGTTTTAGCACGGTCGCTCAACTGTTATTATTGGCCTATTTATTTGATTTTAAAATATCTTTGAAACCTATGTGCATTTTTATTCCTTTTAAACCAATTTTAAATAATCCAATTATTATACCAAAATTTATAATTACACATTGCAAATTATATCACGGGAACCGTACCCACGATTCACAACATGTTTATTTTGATTAACAAGATTAATTGTGGCCGGATCACATAAATGTATCCCCAAATTTTAGAGATTAAGTGTCACAACTACACCACGAGAACCGTACCCGTAGCTATGGAAATTATAGAATTAAATGCGCCTAAAGCAAACTACGAGAGTGCAAAGCATTTTCTAAACTGATTTTGTATTAATGTGAGGGCCATACATTATGGATTTTATTTGCATATGGCGCACCTCAATTTATTTTATGAAAAGAATTTGTATTTAGCTAAGGCAAACTTTAAATACTCGTACTTATACCTAATTTTTAAAGAAACTAAGCATCACAACCACGTCACGAGAACCATACCCATAGTTGTAATAACTTAATTGCGCGCCTAAAGCAAACTAGAGATTTATTTTAGTAACTAAGTTATAAAATATAAGGGCCATAGATTATATGATTCAAACGTATGAATGGCACGCCTCAAAACTATTCAACTGAATGAATTATGGATATTCATATTTAAAGCTAATTTGAAATTAGGTGTCACAACTACGTCACGGGAACCGTACTCGTAGTTGTGATAATTTAGTTATGTGCCTAAAGCATACTACGACGTAAGCGAGAAAGCTCGAGATCATGGGGGTTCATTTATATTTTGGTGAAGCCCAAGAAGACATATCAGAATGACAATTTGCTGCTTTTACAATCCCAGAAACAAAAGTACCATTTCTTGAAGCCAAACTTCAATAACCCAGCACAAAAGAGCAAAACAGTTGCTTTCAGAATCATAAAAGAACATTTATTTAAACCAACAAATCAAACCAAGCAAACTGTTATAAAGGGCATGGGTTATAATTTCAATGCCCAGATCCTTAGCCTTCCATGGATGAACATAGGATATCCCCTTTTAATTTCTCAAAAATGACTGAATCTTGTTCATAGTTTTAGAATATTGTGCACAGAAGACACTTTATGAAGAGACTAATTCTAACAGGATAATGGGTAAAGTTATCAACCAATAGAACCTCTTACCCTTGACTGCCCTTATGAGACTTAGCAGTTATAACTTAGTATTCCAACAGAGTTCAAAAGAAAATCCTAATTGGGGCAAGGAAACTAACACATCTATCAATAAACAGGATTAATCAACGATGCAATTTGACACTAACAAAGTGATTGAGAGAGCTTAGACAAATATCCGTGGTCAAATCTTCATTTAATAAATAGGAACATTGTAGAAATTACCAACAAAATGGATGATCGATGCATACCCATATTAACAACCAAAGAAACAATGAACTGATTTCAAGAAATGTTCAGAAGAACCAAGGCATTCAACTTGCATTTGAACCCAAACATTTCCACTTTACATCGACCATACTATCTCAAGACACCTCCATAAAAGACCCATGTGTTGAAACGTGGACAGGAAGTTCAGTAAGATAATTAATGGAGTTCATTCTCAGGGAACGCATAAGAAATAATATAATCAATTACAATTCAACCCTGCAATCGATCAAGTTCTCAAAGAAGAGGACAAATTGAAGTTTTCTAAAAAATGAAGAGAAACTCAAAGGGCAGATTGAGAGGACTTTGTGAACATGCTGAACTTTCCTCCCAGAAATGGACAGTGAACTCAATTATCTAAACAGGAGAAACCAATCAAGCTGCTACTTACAGAAGGGGAGGGATGTGATATAGAACCCCATCCATGCCATATCACCTTTAACACAAAGCTCTAAACAAAAAAAGCACAGCTCATTCTAAGAGCCAACTTGTTTTTTACAGAATTTAAGTTAGGTTTCATATGTAACTTACCCAGACCCAATCACCTCATGGAATCCAATCCAAACAATAGAAGACGACGAGCATAAAGACTTAAATAAACTCACGTTGAAGCAAAAGATAACCAAAAATTCCTATGTCAATTGGATACTACAAAACTATAACTCAAACTAGCAGAAATTGAAGCTGAAGCTACTCAGAAGCGCATCAAACTGGACAGAAACATGTTAAGGAACTGAACTTACAATATCTCTTTATTAGAACTTTAGGTCACAACCCATGAATCAAATTCTCAGTCAACAACACTCCAAATCAGTCTCCATTTGTATTCACATTTCCATAAAAAAACAACAGAACCACTCAAACAAGCATGTTCAAACTCAGAAAACTTTGTTGTTGTGATTTTTCTCTTTTGTTTTTCTTTCTCTCTTTTTCCTTTCTTTTCTTTTCTTCTTTTTTTCTTTTCTTTTTATTCTCTCTCTTTTTTCCACTCTTTTCCATTTTTTTCTTTCTCTTTTCTCTTTTCTTTTCTATTTTTCTTCTTTACTCACCTTTTGGACTCGCATTTCTGAACTTTGTTACTGATTCCAAAAGAGGGGTATGAAAGGAAATAAATAAGGCTAAAAAAGGTAACAAAAGATAAAGTGTTTGGATAGTAGAACAAAATGCCTTCATCATTCCAAACTTCAAAACATGCCAAGTACAAACAAACACAATTTAAACCAAAGAAATCATACATAATATCTTTTGACTGCATCAGAATTGATAGCCATATCTATACATTTGCCTTCTATATCTGTTAAATACAAAGCACCATTGGACAACACTCTCGTTACGATGAACGACTCCTACCAATTTGGGGCGAACTTGCCTTTTGCTTCAGCCTGATGTGGAAGGATGCGTTTCAATACTTGTTGACCCACTTTAAATTTTCGGGGACACACTTTCTTGCTGTATGCTCTTTCCATTCTTTTTTTATACAACTGGCCATATCATACTGCTGCCAATCTTTTCTCATCAATCAAACTCAATTGCTCCAGACGAGTTTTGACCCACTCATCATCATCAATTTCGGTTTCAGCAACAATCCGAAGTGATGGAATTTCAACTTTCGTGGGTATCACTGCTTCAGTGTCGTATACCAACAAATAAGGAGTTGCACCTACTGAAGTGCGAACAGTAGTGCGATAACCCAACAACGCAAATGGCAACTTCTCATGCCATTGCCTGGAACCTTGCACCATTTTCCGAAGTATCTTCTTTATGTTCTTGTTGGATGCCTCAACTGCTCCATTCGCCTTAAGGCGATACGGGGTGGAATTGCGATGCGTGATCTTAAACTATTGACACACTTCTTTTATCAGATGGCTATTAAGATCAGCCCTATTATCTGTGATGATCACCTTTGGGATTCCGAACCGACAAATAATATTTGAATGAACAAAATCGACCACTGCCTTCTTGGTCACAAACTTGAAAGTTTTAGCTTCAACCCACTTAGTGAAATAGTCAATAGCCACTAGAATGAACCTGTGTCCATTGGATGCTGCTGGCTCAATTGGTCCGATGACATCCTTACCCCAAGCAACAAAGGGCCATGGTGCAGACATTGTGTGCAATTCAAATGGTGGAGAATGAATCAACTCTCCGTGTACTTGACATTGATGACACTTGTGCGCAAAACTTATGCAATCTCGCTCTATGGTGAGCCAATAATAACCTGATCGGAGAATTTTCTTTGCCAAAACATACCCACTCATATGCGGTCCGTAGATTCCGAAATGTACTTCGGTCATGATAGTCGTGGCCTGTCTAGCATCTATGCATCTTAACAACCTAAGATCTGGAGTTCTTTTGTACAAAACTCCCCCACTGAAGAAAAATCCACTTGCCAAATGACGGGTTGTTCTCTTTTGATCACATGTGGCTTGTACCGGATACACCCTCATTCTGATGTACTCTCTGATATCGTGGAACCATGGCTCACCATCAAGTTCTTCTTCCACCATGTTACAGTAAGCATGCTGATCGCGAACCTGAATATGCAAAGGGTCAACATAAGCTTTGTTCGGATGATGCAACATTGATGCCAAGGTAGCCAAAGCATCGGCAACCTCATTATGGATCCTTGGAATATGCCTGAATTCTATTGATCAATATCGTTGACAAAGATCATGCAGACATTGTTGATACGGTATAAGCTTTAAATCCCGTGTCTCTCATTCTCCTTGAATCTGGTGCACCAGAAGATCCGAGTTCCCCAAGACCAAAACTTCTTGGATTCCCATATATACAGCTAGCCTTAGTCCCAGAATGCATGCCTCGTACTCAACCATGTTGTTGGTACAGTAGAATCGCAGATGGGCCGTAACAGGGTAGTGATGCTTTGTTTCAGAAATAAGCACTGCCCCTATCCTGACACCTTTCATGTTAACCGCTGCATGAAAGAAAAGTTTCCAACCTGGTTTTTCAACCTGCTCCACCTCGTCAATATGAATCACCTCTTCATCGGGAAAATAAGTTCTCAATGGTTCATATTCCTCATCGACCGGGTTCTCGGACAAATGATCGGCCAATGCTTGGGCTTTCATCGCTGTCCGAGTCATTTATACGATTTCAAACTCTGTGAGCAAGATCTGCCACTTTGCGAGCCTCCCTGTAGGCATGGTCATTTGAAAGATATACTTCAAGGGATCCAGGCGAGAGATGAGGTAAGTAGTGTAGGATGACAAGTAATCTTCAACTTCTGTGCTACCCAAGTCAGGGCACATCACGTCCTCTCAAGGGGAGTATACTTAACCTCATAAGATGTGAATTTCTTGTTGAGATAGTAGATGGCTTGCTCTTTCCTGCCAGTGATGTCATGCTGACCCAACACACAACCAAATGAATTATCCAAGACCGTCAAATACAAAATCAAAGGTCTTCCCGGTTCTGGTGGGACCAACACAGGTGGGTTTGACAAGTACCCCTTTATCTTATCAAATGCTTCCTGACACTCATCAGTCTACTTGACCGCAACATCCTTCTTCAGCAACTTAAAGATAGTCTCACAAGTTGTCGCGAGCTGAGCAATAAACCTACTGATGTAGTTCAGTCTCCCTAACAGACTCACCACTTTGATCTTATTCTTTGGCGATGGCAATTCCTGGATAGCTTTGATCTTTGACGGATCCAATTCAATGCCCCACCGACTGACTATGAATCCCAACAATTTCCCTGATGGAACACCAAATGCTCACTTTGCAGGATTGAGCTTAAAATTGTACTTGCGGAGCCTCTGGAAAAACTTTCTCAAATATCTGGCGTGGTCAGACTGCTTCCTGGACTTTATGATCACATCATCCACGTAAACCTCGATCTCCTTGTGTATCATATCGTGAAATGTGGTCGTCATTGCCCTCATGTAAGTTGCCCCAGCATTTTTCAAACCAACAGGCATGACTCGGTAGCAGTATGTTCCCCACGGTGTGATGAATGCCGTCTTTTCCGCATCCTCCTCGTCTACTAAAATCTGATAATACCCCGCATAGCAATCCACAAAAGACCCAATCTCATGCTTGGCACAATTATCAATCAAAATATGGATATTTGGCAATGGGAAGTTGTCCTTTTGACTTGCCTTGTTGAGATCACGGTAATCAACACATACTCTGGTCTTACCATCCTTCTTTGGCACTGGCACAACATTGGCTAACCACGTGGGATACCGCCTGACTCGAATGACCTTCGCATCAAGCTGCTTTGTGACCTCTTCTTTAAACTTCACACTCATGTCAGTTTTGAATTTTTTCAACTTCTGCTTAACGGGAGGGAATGCTGGATCAATTGGAAATTTATGGACCACTAAATCAGTACTCAAACCGAGTATATCATCATATGACCATGCAAAAATATCCTTATACTCAAACAACGCTTTAGTTATCTCTTCCCTGATTTGTAGTTCAAGATGGACACTTATCTTAGTTTCACTGACATTATCTGGGTCCCTTAAATTGATTGCTTATGTATCATTCAGGTTAGGCTTAGGTTTTTCTTCAAAGTGACTTAGTTCCTTACTAATCTCTTCAAAGGCCTTATCCTTATCATATTTTGATTCATCATCACACTTTATTTCTTGGATTATTATTTCAGAATTAGATTGACTTTTAAGACTGGGCCGAAGATTCCTCATGCATGTCATGTCATTGAAACCAGCATAAAAAGAACTGTACAGGGAAGAAAAGAAAAAACAAAAATAAAACTATCAGGAATAATGGAAAGGGAAATTGCATTTCATTAAAATAAAGGATAATAGGGTTTGTACATCAACAAGCAAAAAATAAAAGTCTGGGTCACAACCCTGGAATGACCCAGACAGAAAGGAAAATAAAACAAACTACCAAGACTCCTTCCTGGTAGGGAGAGGAGTATCCTTGCAATTGTTAATCTTTGCATTCGGCCCGACAAACTGCATGTCTGCTTTGCTAGAACCTTCTTCAAATTCCACCATGTTCACATCATCAAACAACCTCTGGAACCTTTCAATTAACTCCTCATCAATGTCAACCACAGAACTTGGGACCATCATCACTGGGCGTTTCCTGGCACTGGGCTTGACAAAAGACCTAGAGAGTCGGGGAACAGTCTTTGGAAGTGCCCACGCCTTCTGTTTCAACCTTTCAGCCCTTTTCACATCTGTCGCTGTAGGTTTGAATCCAAGACCGAACATACCCAAATTTTCAGGGAGGGACACTGGTTGTATGATACCATGCAGAGATGCACCCAGACCTTTACCGGGCACAAAGCCATTTTTCAGCATTTCAAAAGCCACCATGATCAATGCAGAGGTAATCTTTGGAGTTGGAACATATTTCCCCTCTGGAACCTTCTTGACTGGCACTGTTTCAAAAACTTGATAGACTCAAGGTCCTTTGTCATCTTCAACCTCAATGAACGGGATAAAGGCATCACTGTGAGTACACAAATTATCCTCACCATGCACGACGATCTCCTGTCTATCCCATTCAAATTTGACCATCTGGTGCAGAGTGGATGGGACTGCCTTGGCAGCATGAATCCAAGGTCGGTCCAATAGAAAATTATAAGAGATGGCTAGGTCCAGCACCTGGAACTCTATGGTGAATTCCATCGGTCCTATTGTCAACTCAAGCACTATATCATCAACCGAGTCTTTTCCTCCACTATCAAAACCTTGGACGCATATGTTGTTTTTGTGAATCCTCTCATCGTCAATTTTCAACTTGTTCAGAGTAGAGAGAGAGCATATGTTTGCACTGGAACCATTGTCAACTAATACCCGGGTGACCACAGAATCTTCACATTTTACCATAAGATAGAGCGCTCTGTTATGTTCGGTACCTTCCACAGGCAACTTATCATCAGAGAAGGTGACCCTATTCACCTCAAATATTTTGTTGGCGATCTTTTCTAGATGGTTCACTGAAATTTTGTCGGGAACGTGAGCCTCGTTCAGAATTTTCATTAGGGCCTGCCGATGCTCATCTGAGTGGATTAACAATGAAAATAATGAAATCTGAGCAGGTGTTTTCTCAACTGCTCCACGATGGAATAATCTCGTACCTTCATTTTTCTCAGAAACTCCTCCGCCTCTTCTTCAGTCACTACTTTCTTCACTAAAACTGGGTTATCTTTGGATGTTTTGGCTTTCCTTAACTCTTCCGAGGCAAAGCATATCCCCGAATGAGTTAATCCCTGGGCCTCATTGACTTCTTCTTTCACATCCTTTCCCTTATAAGTCACTATCACTTGTTCATAGTTCCATGGGATGGCCTTGGTGCTGATTATCGGCAACTGGGTTACAGGCTTGATGATGACAGGATCCGTATGGGCACCCTCTACAATTATTATAGGCTTGTTTGCCACTCCTGGCACAACCGTTTTTGACCTTTCTTGCTTCGCCGCAACATCACTTGGGGATCTTTTCTTGACTACCATGGATGGTTCACCGTTTGTCATGCTCAACTTGTTCACTGACCCTTCAACTATTGGTTTTTTAAACGGCTTGACCTTACTGGACCGAATCATCATGACGGTCTGTGAAGGCTTCTTGGGCTCCCCTCCCTTATGTACTATCTCAATCATGTTTGTTTCCTGATGGGTCGGTAATGGGTTCTGGTTGATATTGGGTGTTTCTGTAGTCTAGACTTCAATCCGGTTTGTACCAATGAACTCTTGGATGGCATTTTTTAAGTGCCAACACTTCTCCGTATCATGCCCCGGAGTACCAGAACAATATTCATAGCTCACGGAGTAATCAAGATTCTTTGGGGAAGGGTTTGGCAATTTCGAATCAATTGGCCTCAGCATATCCAATTGCCTCAATCTATTAAATAAACTGGTATAGGACACTCCCAATGGGGTGGACGTTTTCTTTCGCTGCAACCTCTCGTTTTTGAATACTGGATTGGGTCAGAAACCTGGATCGGCAGGGTTTCGGTAGGCTCGTGGGGGTAGGTAGTTGTTTCGTGGAGCTGGGTAGGTATTTTGTGGGGCCGGGGCACACCATTATACGTAGGCAGGAGGTTGAGTGTATGTTTGGGCGTGGTGGACAGAAATATGAGGGTCTGGTGACAGGAAGTATTGTTGGGGTGGGTTATATAGGGTTTGGTTGTAGGTTCAGTGATGGGGTCGAGGCTAGGTATATTGGTGTGACGGGCCCTTGGGTCCAAACCATGATCCTGAATCAATTATTGCCACATCTTCTTTCTTCTTCTTTCCAATCACTCCCCCAGTACCGTTCTGAATAGCTTGGGTAGTTGCTTTGGTAGCCGAGTAGCTCATGATTTTGCTTGATTTAAGCCATTCTTCCACCATGCCACCCATCTTCACTACCTCGCTGAACGACTTGCCTATGGCTGATATCAGATGGCCAAAGTAAGTGGGCCCTAGAGCCTGCAGAAAGTACTCCACCATTTCACTCTCCTCCATTGGAGGGTTGACTCTTGCCGCTTGTTCTCTCCAGCGAAAACCATATTATCTGAAACTTTCACTAGGTTTCTTCTCAATTTTAGTCAGAGACAAACGGTCTATAACAATCTCGATGTTGTACTGGAAATGACGAGCGAATGCTTAGGCCAAATCATCCCAGGTATACCATCTGCTGTGATCTTGACAAGTGTACCACTCCAATGCCGAGCCACTCAGACTCTGGCTAAAGTATGCCATCAATAACTCATCTTTCCTGCCGGCTCCTCTCATTTTACTGCAAAAATCCCTCAAGTGGGCTACCGGGTCTCTACGCCTGTTATACAGAGTCAAACTTTGGCATCTTAAATCCCACCGGCAACTGAACATCAGGAAATAAACACAAATCTTTGTAGGCCACACTCACCTGGCCTCCCAATCCCTGCATGTTTTTGAACGATTGTTCCAGGCTTCTAACCTTCCTCAACATTTCCTCCTGTTCTAGGTTTTTAGGTGGTTTCTCAGTCTCAACAGGGAGGTCGAAACGAGGAGTGTAGGAGTAAGGTTCGGGGGCCTTGAAAGTAGGCGCCGGGGGATAGTATTGGTTATCTTGGGTCTAGAATAAAGGCTCACTAGAGTATCGGTGGAGTGTAGCGGGTGGGGGTGCCACAAAGACAGGGGTGGCTGGTGGAGAAGGGTACGTGACTGGTTTGGGTGGTGGAGGTTGTGGAGTCTGGGAAGTGGTGCCTTGGTAGTGGTGGTAAATAGGAAAACCTAGAGATGAATCAACAATGGGAGGTTCCTGGGATTGAGACAACGGCGGGACGAAAACAGGGTTGGTGGGGTAGGATGGTGGTGGATGCCCTTTTACACATGCCTAGTACATCTCTGCCATCTGTTGTTTCAGCTTATATAACTCCTCTTTCAGATTAACATCAGACTCTTCCCCCTCTCTTGACGGATCAATAACACTTGAATCCAGTTCTTGGTTAGCCATGATCAACTTGTCTTTGGACCTGGTGTTGTACGGGTGAGCTGCCAGAATGCCAAACAAACTAACCACCTGCTTGTTACTTGATGACAACAACAAACTTGTTAGCGATTATGGCTTAAAAGATAGGCAACCACACGTTGGGGATGCAATGCACCTAAACAGTTAACCATTTCTATTATGCATTTGATCGGTTGCTTGCGTCATCCCGATTTTCCCTAATTTTCATTTTGCAACTTCTCTCTCTCTTTTTTCCATTCCTGCTTTTCTTTGCTTGATTCTTGTTTTTCTTTTATTCCCTCATTTTCTCTCTTATTTTGCTATTATTTCCCTCCAACAATTCTCTTGTTTTTTTTTCTCTTTTTTTTTTTTCATTTCACGGTTATGATCGAATACTATGGGGATTGCCTACGTATCATGACGCCGCATGAATCAGACCAAGCGTAGTTCTGGGAATAAGTGTAAAATAAAAAAATATTTTGGGGTTTTCAAATTTTCATAAAATAAAAACGTCTTGATTATAACGACTTATCCTACATAATTTAATCATAAAAACTAACAGACTCAAAAAGGGGGACTAACAGACTCCAACAGAAAGATGAAAATACAGACTAGAAAACAAACTAACAAACTCCAACAAAGAAAATGAAAATACATACTCGAATGAAAATCATGAATACATTAATGCCTCAACTGCTCCATGGGCCCGTGGGACGTCAGTCGGCCTTGCCACGGGCCTATGCGCAAGATCCCCTTGAAGATACTCCAGGTCACTCATTATTTGGAGAACAAAGGTCATTACCTCAGCAAAGAAGGTGGTTCTAGTCATGTCTTCACATTCATGGCACTTCATGACGATGTTGTCAGCAATTGCTCTAACCCTCTCCCTAATGATACCATTTTCTTGTAGCAACCATCCAATCTGCTGAGACCTGGCCCCCAAAACTTGTTCAGCTGTATGATTTTGTTCTTGAAGCTACTGTAGGTCTTTTTCTAACTGCGACATGAGTGCATAAAAGTTTTCTCTTTCTGCTTTGAAATCTCTTGCCTTCTTAGTCATTTCGTTCTCCAGGACGGTGATCTTTTTCTTCAACCCCATGATTCCATTGTCATATTTCTCTTTTAACTGTTTGACCAAGCGTGTTCGTTCCTCCGCATTTTTAGCCAATTTTTTTTGAGCTCTTGCCAGTTCGCCTTCAGCCTTGTTCAAATCAAAACCATATTCACCCACTTTCTACCTAAGGTTACTTATAAGCTTTTCATCTTTTGCACTTCTAGCGGGGTTTTCGGCTGCAATTTTCATTTCCTTAATTTGGGCTCATAAGACGTCATTTTCTTTGGCTAGATTTTTCTTTTCACCCTCACCCGCAGTGGCTTGCAAACCATTCTCGAATTGAAGATCTCTAACTTGCCTTTCCAGCTTGCTTATGGTGTCCCTATACTCATTTCTTTGGTCAACCAATCCCATTATTCCTGTGATGCCTCGACAAATTCTTGAAGATGGGATCTTTTGACTGGTCTTCCAAACTCAACACTTCTTTTGTACCATGCAAGGTAACCGGGCGAGACTTCACCCTTGGATAGATCACGCACTTAGGTGCTTGCTGTCAAGTACTGACACTCACTCCAGATCTGGCGAACTGCTGCTTCATGAAACTAACCATTAGAACCTATATCGACTACCTGAGTACTAAGGTTTTCATCCTTTGGAACTATTTGACATCTCCCTAGCTATCTCAAAATCCAGTACGGGGCATAAGGCTGTATACTTCTGAGACCCATCAAGAGGATGTGGGGACCGGTAGCAGGCATGTATATGATTTCATTAGCAGGAAGCCAACCCAACTTCCATTCTATTTGATTGGCAGTGACGGAGTGGAAGCGAGATATCCATTCTGCGACCCCTTTTGGCATGTTGAACCCGTCGACCATTGTACAAAACTACTCTATGCAGATTTCTCCCGTTGACCCATGGTTCATGTACTGGGGACGATGACATAGATACTCAATCATCCACATTTGTAGCAACAAGTTACATCCTTCGAAAAAGTATACTCCGGCTTTGCAGGCTGTGAGAGCTCGGAATATTTCAGACACTATCATAGGTGGGAGGGTGCTTTTGGCCTGGGTAAGCAAAGTGTTGACAACCCCGGCTACACGTACATCGATATTTCCTTCCCTCCTGGGAAATACTAAAAAACCCAAAAATACTACCATGAAGGTGAAACATCTATGCTCTTCCCATTTTAGTCGATTCCCTTTGCTGCAAATTTTGCTCTCTGGGTCTTTGAATCCCCCTATGTGTCCGTACCGCTGATATATGAACTGTGGAGTAGAAAACCCAACCACCAAATCTGCATATTCGACCCCCTGCTTATTTTTAGCAAATCAAGAAACTTGTGAGGGGTGACGGCTCTCGGGGCAACCAGATATTTATGTCTCAAAGCTTCGGTACTCCCAACATAACCGGCTATCTCTTATAAAGTGGGTGTGAGTTCAAAGTCCGAGAAATGAAACACGTTGTGTGCTCGATCCTAAAATGTAACCAATGCTTTTATTATGTCTCCTCTAGACCTGATCATCAATAACCCGATGAGACCCCCCAAGTACTGGTTGACCATATCTCGTCCTGCTTTTCCCAGATCTTCCCACCACATGTACATTTCCAAAGGAATCTTGGTCATGACCTTCATTGGCAAGTTTTGACTCTTGCTCATTCTGCGCATTTAGGTTAGGGTGATTGGTTTACACACAAAGTGAATCTCATTTGAAAAACTGACAAAAGGGGTTATTTTTGCAAAAAATTAAGAAATCAGGGCTACTTTTGCGAATACGGCCCTTCAACATTTTGAAATGGAAGTTTTTAGGGTTGTGCTTGCTAAATGGCCAAAATTTGACAAAACTCAGTCAGCGTCTATTCTTGCAAAAACAGCCTTTCGGCGTCCTGTCGGGACATTCGACTATTTAGACAAGAACGGCATGACCCATTTTATTTACGACAGAATGACGACGCCTCATATATTTTTTTTCCAAAATTTTCAAAAAGCGGGGCGGGACCCGATGAGGGTTGCCTACGTATCCCACATCCGGTGAGAATCAAACCCGCGTAGTTCGACTAGTTTTGACACGACTGAAAAATATTAACACTATGAAATGATTTTTCTACTCTTTTCTCTCCTTTTTTTTTCAAAATTTTCGGCAGAGTTTCGGGATATTTTGGATACCGGATTTTGGGCGATGGATGAAATTTTCTCTCACTCTCCATACTTGGTCTTTTTTTTTCTAACAAATTTTTTGGATTTTCATAATTAATCTAGAAGTCGGTCAACATGTAGTCCGAAACAAATTAAATGCACAGGTAACACATAAAAATGCATCAGGTTGGTCTATTTTTTTCAGGTACGCCTGTCCTAGACGGACCCAACCCCTGTGTTGAGTCCCCAAAGTCAAATGCATATGATGCAAACAAGCATTTCTACTAGGGATCCGACATGAGGCTGAATTATTCTAAGTTCAAAAACTGGGTATGTTGTTCTAGACTTGTGCACCCGAGCGGACAACTCGAGCCGGGGGGGGGGGGCTACGTACCAGGAACCAAAAGGTCATCCGACTTTGTAACTTGTCCGAGCCTCTTCCTAATTTAAGGTATGACACTAACACAAGAGGAGTCATGCCAGCGTGCACATCCCGAAGATGAGAAGAGAAGGGTTTCGTAGCAGTTTATATATAGTTCAAATAGTATCAAAGCGGACAAAAATAGCATTTAGCACATTAGGCCCAAACATGTAATAAAAACCAGGTAATAAATAAAAGCCAAATATAACAATTAGTCTAAGCTTGAATTCTTAAATCCTAAACTAGAGATTCTAGGTTCTCGTCCCCAGTAGAGTCGCCAGAGCTGTCACACCTCATTTTTCTTACCCCCAGAATGGGTATAAGGAAGTTTTTTTCCAATTAAAGTGACAATCGAAACAGAATTAATTATTTATTGTTTAGAATCACCACTTGGGATAATTTGTGGTGTCCCAAGTCACTGGATTAAATCCCGAAATCGAGGAAAGATTGACTTTGTTTTACAGTCCGCGAACACAGAAATCCGGGTAAGCAATTCTATTAACCCGAGAGAAGGTGTTAGGCATTCCCGAGTTCCGTGGTTTTAGCATGGTTGCTCAACTATTATTATTGGCATATTTATTTGATTTTAAAATATCTTTGAAACCTATGTGCATTTTTATTCCTTTTAAACCGCTTTTAAATAATCCAATTATTATACCAATATTTATAATTACACCTTGCGAATTATGTCACGGGAACCGTACCCATGATTCACAACATGTTTATTTTTATTAACAAGATTAATTGTGTCCGGGCCACATAAATGTACCCTCGGATTTTAGAAATTAAGTGTCAAAACTACGCCACGGGAACCGTACCCGTAGCTATGACAATTATTTAATTAAACACGCCTAAAGCAAACTACGAGAGTGCAAAGCATTTTCTAAACTGATTTTGTATTAATGTGAGGGCCGTACATTATGGATTTTATTTACGTATGGTGCACTTAAATTTATTTTAGGAAAAGAATTTGGATTTAGCTAAGGCAAACCTTAAATACTCCTACTTATACCTAATTTTTAAAGAAATTAAGTATCACAACCACGGCACAGGAACCGTACTCATAGTTGTAATAACTTAATTGCGCGCCTAAAGCAAAGTAGATATTTATTTTAGTAACTAAGTTATAAAATATGAGGGCCATAGATTATATGATTCAAATATATGAATGGCACGCCTCAAAACTATTCAACTGAATAGATTATGGATATTCATATTTAAAGCTAATTTGAAATTAGGTGTCACCACTACGTCATGGGAACCGTACTCGTAGTTGTGATAATTTAATTATGTGCCTAAAGCATACTACGACGTAAGCGAGAAAGACCGAGATCATGGGGGTTCATTTATATTTTGGTGAAGCCCAAGAAGACATATCAGAATGACAATTTACTGCTATTACAATCCCCGAAACAAAAGTACCATTTCTTGAAGCCAAACTTCAATAATCCAACACAAAAAAGCAAAACATTTGCTTTCAGAATCATAAAAGAACATTTATTTTAACTAACAAATCAAACCAAGCAAATTGTTATAAAGAGCATGGGTTATAATTTCAATGCCCAGATCCTTAGCCTTACATGGATGAACATAGGATATCCCCTTTTAATTTCTCAAAAATGACTGAATCTTGTTCATAGTTTCAGAATATTGTGCACAGAAGACACTTTATGAAGAGACTAATTCTAACAGGATAATGGGTAAATTTATCAACCAACAAAACCTATTACCCTTTACTTCCCTTATGAGACTTAACAATTATAACTTAGTATTCCAATAGAGTTCAAAAAAAAGTTCTGATTGGGGCAAGGAAACTAACACATCTATCAATAAACGAGATTAATCAACGATGCAATTTGACACTAACAAAGTGATTGAGAGAGCTTAGACAGATATCCATGGTCAAATCTTCATTTAATGAACAGGAACATTGCCGAAATTACCAACAAAATGCATGATCGATGCATACCCATATTAACAACTAAAGAAACAATGACCTGATTTCAAGAAATCTTCAGAAGAACCAAGGCATTCAACTTGCATTTGAAGCCAGATATTTCCACTTTATATCGACCATACTATCTCAAGACACCTCCAGGAAAGACCCCATGTGTTGAAATGTGGACAGAAAGTTCAGTAAGATAATTAATGGATTTCATTCTCAAGGAACACATAAGAAACAAGATAATCAGTTACAATTCAACCCTGCAATCGATCAAGTTCTCAAAGAAGAGGACAGATTGAAGTTTTCTAAAAAAACAAAGAGAAACTCAAAGGGAAGATTGAGAGGACTTTGTGAACATGCTGAACTTTCCTCCCAGAAATGGACAGTGAACTCAATTATCTAAACAGGAGAAACCAATCAACCTGCTACTTACAGAAGGGGAGGGATGTCATATAGAACCTCATCCATGCCATATCACCTTTAACACAAAGCTCTAAACAAAAAAACATAGCTCAATCTAAGAGCCAGCTTGTTTTTTTACAGAATTTAAGTTAGGTTTCATATGTAACTTACCCAGACCCAATCACCTCATAGAATACAATCCAAACAATAGAAGACGACGAGCATAAAGACTTAAATAAACTCATGTTGAAGCAAAAGATAACCAACAAATCCTACTTCAACTGGATACAACAAAACTATAACTCAAACTAGCAGAAATTGAAGTTGAAGCTACTCAGAAGAGCAGCAAACTGGACAGAAACATGTTAAGGAACTGAACTTGCAATATCTCTTTATTACAGCTTTAGGTCACAGCCCATGAATCAAATTCTCAGTCAACAACACTCCAAATCAGTTTCCATTTGTATTCACATTTCTATAAAAAAACAACAGAACCATTCAAATAAGCATGTTCAAACTCAGAAAACCCACTCAAAGCTCAACCAAGCATCCCAAAATTGTTCAGTGATGTAAATTTTTACTTCTAAGGTATCCAGAAATCGATTCAAACAAACAAGACATTTTAGCTCATACAAAATAGAAAAATAGGAGAGTTTGGAAGTGAACTTTAAAATGAACTTTCGATTAATGCAATTTAATGATTACAACGATTCTCAGAGGAAGCGAGTCCAAACAAAGATTGCAATGAACTCACGAATCAGCTGCTAAACGAACAACGTTGGAGCATCTCGAAACCAACAACATTCAGTCGACTTCCATTAACTCAAAATGAAATTCAAAAATCGAACTCAGCCTTCGAGCTCAATCCAAACTCATCATGAAAAATGAAAACTTCTGAACTTCAAGATGAAGAAAACAAAGGGGATCAGATTAAACAAAACGAAAATGAAAATGTTTTTTGTATCTTTCTCTTGTAACTGGAATTAAACCGAGATGGTTTCAAAAATCAAAAAGAAAAAGAGGTTTTCTTAGAACCCTATTTCCCAAGTGACCTTTGCTTCTCCAAACGAAAAAACCTCAGAATCATCCCCCTTCACAAAATCAGATCAGGTCCCTTTTGAAAATGAGCCTCTGATAAATGTGGGGCTCGGATTGAGTGTTATCAATCCAACACCTCACGCTCATCCAACGATCGTTCTCAGAACCTTCCAATCGCATGCTATATCTCGAATTTGGGCGAGTGAGGGGGAGGGGAATCTTTGGTGTTAGAAACCGTTACACCTATGGTAGGAAGAGATGAGGGAGATACGCGTGTTTGAGATTGGGGCTCACTCGCCATGGATTTGGACTGCATTGGGGCTTAGTTTGGGCGAGAACGATGATGAACAGTACTAAGCATTGCTTGGGTCTTTAGGAATTTAGGGTTCTGTATTGGGGCAAATACATGGGGCTCATATGTGAAGGTTTGTAGCGCGGGTCGCGTTTGGGCAGACGGGCTGGCACGGGTTGTGTGCTGGGCTAGGCGGATTTTAGGATTAAATTGGGCCTTAGTATTTGGGCCAAAATCAACAGCCCTAGTTCTCTTTTCACTTCTTTTTCATTTGTTTTTCTTTTTCCTTTTTAATTAAAAAAATTAAATTAGACTCTTAAATTAAACTAAGCTGTAAAATTAAGTTAATTACCTACTAAAATATTTATGAAAGTTAATTACTCCTAAATTAAAAGAAGAAATTACCAATTTAATATTAAAAAGGCTAAAATGCAAAAATAAGCCATTTTTTTGTGATTTTTCATTTTTATAAAACAACCAATTTACTAATTAACCTAAAAATATAAAAATAAATCCTAAATGCAAATGCATGGTATTTTTGTTTTTAATGGAAATTAAATAAAAATATGCAACTAATTAACAAAATTCTACGAAAAATCTTATAAAATTGCGAAAATTGGAAAAATTATTTTCTTATATTTTATGGGAGCAATTCTTTTAGGGAAAAAATCATGTGCTCACAAATATAAAGAACATCTTTGCTTCATCTTCGATTTGTGTTGAATTCCGTTTCGTCTTCACTTGTGAAAAAATTGATTGTATAACTCTATTGATCAGTTCAAATATTGGCTTGGACTAAAAACATAATAAACCCTTAGGTTTTTTATTGATCAATATAATACTTCTTAAGATTTTTGTTAATCCTCGAGATAAGCTTAAATTGATTTGATGCGAGCTCAGCATGTCGGGACTCTTGAGTCCGAGTTGAGTGAGAGAAAGGTCTCGAACCCTATATATTTTGGCCCTTAGGCTTTTTTATATCGGCCCTTAGGCTCTTTTAGGTCGACCCTTAGGCTCTTGTAGGTTGGCCCTTGGGCTCTTAAGTTGGGCCAATTTGGCCTCTAAAGCGGCTATAATTTTTCTCTTATTTTGGCTAAAAGACTTAGTGAAAATCTATCTATGCCTTAGCATGTGTTTTTTGTACCCGTTGGATTTTTCGAAGGTTCAACAAATCAGAACCTTATTTGTAATTTTTTTTGTGTAAACATAATCGAATAATGTTATCGAAGCCTTTAAATTGTTCGAGGGCTAATTTTATCGAAGCCCTTTATCGTTTGCTTTTGTCAAGGGTAGCCTGATTTAACCGGGTTTTTCAAAGTGGTTGAAGGCCTTTAATTTATGGCGGAAGTCAGACGTCTCCGAGCCGCATTATTTCGTCCATAGCCTTTTTATATGACCGTAGTCTTTAATGTGGTCGTAGCCTTCGGATATGACTCTTGGACTTGTTTCCTGATAACCTTTTGAACTTGTTCGAAAGGTTAGTCCCCGAGTATGATGGCCTTGGCCTTTATATCGAGGGGATGCCTCTTTGAGGTCTTATGAATTCGAGTTTTTGACGACTCAGATGTGCTATTCGGGGTGTATTTGCGTTTTGGCCCTTGGGCTGTTTCTCGTAGAATTATAAGTGTAGAGCTCGTATGATAATAGACTTCTTTTAAATCACAAAGTGTTTTGATATAGAAAGAATGCTTCTTTGAATAATTGATACACGTGTACATGTTTTTCCGTTGGGGCTCGACTGTACTATATGGACACGGTTTATCTGGCCGTTTAGCCCATTACAAAGTTCTCCTATCGAGGCCCTCTTTGGCATGAAGTATTTTCCTCAAAAATATAACCTCCGAGGGTGATGCCCCCAGTATTTTAGGTTGATTGAAAAGAAGCCTTGGATACTGTTGAGTTCTCATTAGGTAGCACATAGTTGTTGCCACGTTAAAAACCTCGCCGATAAAACCCATTTGGGAAAAAATCCGATCTAAGGGAAAAAGAGTGCAACACATGCTTTAAAACCTAAGGCCTTCGTGTAAAAAGGTGCCTTCGATAGCTTCGATCGAACACCTGCAATGGGTTAGTTTCAAATGGACAAAAAGAGAAAGTCATACCTTAGCAATAGTATCATTTGAGTAATGATACGTTCCAATTGTTTGGCAGTTGTTCACCTTCCATTGTGCTAAGTTTGTAAGATCCTTTACCGATAACTCCAAGGACTCAGTATGGTCCTTCCCAATTCGGGCCCAGTTTCCCTTCATTCAGGTCTCGAGTATTCAGGGTGACTTTTGTAGAACTAAGTCCCTGATTCCAAAGTGTCGAAGGTTGGTTCTTCTATTGTAGTATCTCTTGATTTTTTGCTTCTGCGCAGCCATCCAAACAAGTGTTGCCTCTCATTTTTCATCTAACAACTCGAGGCTAGTATTCACGGCTTCATAATTTGACTCCTCCGATGCATGTCGAAACCTGGCGTTGGGTTCCCCGACCTCGACAGGGATACGGGCCTCAGAGCCATATACTAAAGATAATGGAGCAACCCTTGTGCTAGACTTCGATGTTGTTCGATATGCCTAGAGGATCTCGGTTAGAAATTCTCTCCATTTTCCCTTCTCATCGTCCAAACTTTTCTTTAGGTTATGAATGACGGTTTTGTTGTTGACCCGGCCTGTTCATTTCTAGTTGGGTGGTATGGTGATGACAAGATCCTCTTTATCTTGTGCGCTTTGAGGAACCCCGTCACTTTGCTGCCGATGAATTGCTTTCCATTGTTACATACAATCTCGGCAGGTATCCCGAACCGACATATGATGTGGTCCCAGATGAAGTCAATGACTTCTTTTTATCTGACCTTCTTGAAGGCCTGTGCTTCCGCCCATTTGGAAAAATAATCAGTCATAAACAAAATAAATTTAGCTTTACATGGGGCCTTTGGTAGAGGGCCAACTATGTCCATTCCCCATTTCATGAAAGGCCACAGGGATAGGACCGAGTGGAGTTATTCTCCGGGTTGATGGATCATCGGTGCAAACCGTTGGCACTTATCACACTTTTTGACAAATTCCTTAGTATCTTTTCCATGTTGTCCCAGTAATACCCTGCTCTAATAGTTTTGCGAATCAAAACCTCGACGCCAGAGTGATTTCCACAAGTACCTTCGTAGATCTCTCGAAGAACATAATTGGTGTTCCTCGGCCCTAAATATACCGCCAATGGCCCATCGAACATTCTCCTGTATAATGTTCCATCTTCATCTGATGCAAACCTAGCAGCCTTGGTTCGTAGGGCCCTCGATTCTTTATGGTCCGACGTGAGTTTTCCATCTTTCAAATAATTGATATACTTATTCCTTTAGTCCCAAGTCAAACTTGTTGAATTTATCTCGACATGACCCTCTTCAACACAGACCTCAATAACTGGATGACAGTCCTCGGGATGATATCATCTTCTTCAACCGAGGATCCCAAATTATCAAGTGCATCGGCCTCACTATTTTTCTCTCGAGGCACATGATCTAGAGTCCATTCCTTGAAAAGATGCAATGTTACCTGTAGTTTATCCAAGTATCGTTGCATCCTATCCTCTCGAACTTCAAAACTTTTGTTTACTTGGTTTACCACCAACAGGGAATAGCACTTGGCTTCAACGACTTCTGCTCCCAAGCTCTTAGCTAGCTCAAGAACTACAATCATGGCCTCATACTCGGCCTCATTATTAGTCAACCTAAAAGTTTTGATAGATTGTCTAATGGTACTACCCGTAGGTGGCTTCAAGACAATGCCAAACCCGGACCCTTTCACATTCGAGGCACTGTCCGTGAAAAGGGTCCATTCCCCCGATGATGTACCCGATCTTAGTAGGAGTTCTTTCTCTACTTCGGGTATGAGGGTTAGTGTAAAATCAACCACGAAGTCAGCTAGGATTTGAGACTTGATGGTGGTTTGGGGTTGATATTCAATATCGTACCCGCTAAGTTTGACGGCCCATTTGGCCAACCGGCCCGATAGTTCGGGCTTATGCAAAACATTTCGAAGGGGGTAAGTGGTCAATACACATATGGGATGACATTGAAAATATGGATTTAGCTTCCTAGATGCGCTTATCAATGCAAGTGCTAGTTTTTCTAAGTGAAGGTATCTAGTTTCAGCATCTCGTAGAGTTCGGCTTACATAACAAATATGGAATTACCATACCTTGCTCTTCTCGAACTAGTACGCCACTTACGGCTATCTCAGACACTGCCAAATATAATTAAAGCTTTTCATCTACCTTCGGGGTGTGAAGCAAAGGTGGGCTCGATAAGTATCGCTTTAATTCTTCTAAGGCTTGTTGGAATTCCGGGGTCCACGTGAAGTCCTTCTTCTTTTTGAGCAAGGAAAAGAACCCATGACTTCGATCTGATGACCTTGAAATGAATCGACCCAAAGTAGTTATTCACCATGTTAGCCTTTGCACGGCCTTCACACTATCCACGACCGTGATATCCTCGATGGCTTTGATTTTATCGAGGTTAATTTCGATGCCCCGGTTCGACACCATGAACCCAAGGAACTTACCCGAGCCGACTTCGAAGGCACATTTTTTCAGGTTAAGCTTCATGTTGTACTTCCTCAAGATTTTGAATATTTCCTGCAAATGAGTTAAATGGTCCTCTGCGCGTAGGGACTTAACCAACATATCAGTCAATGTATCTATTGATTTACCAATCTGTTCCTCGAACATTTTGTTAACTAAGCATTGGTATGTAGCTCCTGCATTTTTAGCCCGAAGGGCATTACGTTGTAACAATAAGTTCCAAACTTAGTGATAAACGAGGTCTTTTCCTAATCCTCCGGGTTTATCTAAATTTGATTGTACCCGGAGTAGGCATCTAGAAAAGTTAGAATCTCGTGGCCAGTCGTGGCATTGATTATATGATCGATGTTAGGTAGTGGAAAAAAGTCTTTAGGGCATGTTTTGTTCAAATCCTTGTAATCCACGCACATTCTAAGCTTATTTCCTTTTTTAGGAACTACAACTACGTTGGCTAACCATTCGTGGTATTTTACCTCCCGAATAGATCCTATTTTAAGAAGTTTGGTTACCTCGCCCTTTATGAATGCGTGTTTTACCTCGGACTGGAGCCTCTTTTTTTGCTTGATCGATTTGAACCTCGGGGCAAGGCTTAGTCGGTGTGTTGTTATTTCCGATGGAATTCTTGTCATATCTAAATGGGACCAAGCAAAGCAATCCATATTATTAATAAGAAATTGAATGAGTTTTTTCCTAAGTTCGGGGGTTAATCCCATTCCCAGGTATACCTTTCTTTCGGGCATATATTCGATCAGTATGACCTGTTCCAGTTCCTCGACCGTTGACTTGGTTGCATCGGATTCTTTGGGAATGACAAAAGTTCGATGAGTAAGGAAATCTTCTTATTCGTCTTCGATTACCTGTTGCTCCGATTCCGTCGAGGCTGGGAGCGGTGATTGCTATTTAGCCGCCTGCTTATATTTGGTGTTCGATTTTTTCGAGGTCAAAGGCTTTAGTACCAGCGTCACTTCATCGACAACAAACATTTTCTTTGCAGCGTGTTGCTCTTCGTAAACCGTTTTCACACCATCCTCTGTTGGGAATTTCATCATCAAATGAAGAATTGAAGGTACTGCCCTCATGTTGTGTATCCATGGTCTCCCGAAGAGTGCGTTGTACCTCATGTCGCCTTCGATGACATGGAATTTTGTATCTTGTATGGTCCCGGCTACGTTTACTGGTAGGATTATCTCCCCCTTTGTTGTTTCGCTTACCATGTTGAAGCCATTTAGGACCCGGGATGTAGGTATAAACTGACCATGTAGGCCAAGCTGTTCTACGATCCTCGATCTGATTATGTTTGTGGAGCTACCTGGATCCACTAGAACACGTTTAACTTGAATTTTATTTAAAATAATAGAAATTACCAGGGCGTCGTTGTGCGGCTAAGATATGCCTTCTGCTTCCTTGTCATAAAATGATAGGATGTCCTCAGGCACATAGCTCCGAGTCCATTTTTCTCTGCTGATCGACACCTTAGTGCATTTGAATATAGGTCTTTGTGGGATATCGACACCGCTGACGATCATGTGGATCACATGCTGTGGTTCTTCCTGCTTGTTTTTTCTACTTGCATCTCTCTCCCTGAAGTGATTATTAGCTCGATCACTAAGAAATTCTCAAAGGTGACCCTCGTTGAACAACTGAGCTACCTCATCCCTTATTTGCATGTAGTCCTCGGTTCTATGGCCATGTATGCCATGATACTTACACATTAAGTTTGGATTCCTTTGAGAGGGGTCAGTTTGTATAGGCCTGGGCCACCTGGTATCTTTGATCCTTCCAATAGCTGGCACAATCCCTGATGCATCTACACTAAAATTATACTCTAACAATCGAAGTGCCTCCGCGGGGTCGGTATGTTTATCGAACCCATTATTCCTCATGAGTCCCCTAGAGCTTTGACCTAGATCATTTCTCCGATCATTCTGAGGAGCATTACGATCCGAGCCGTTGTTTCTCCGATCAACATATGGCTGCTACCATTCTTTGTTGGATCTTGATTCTCTATTTTTATCCCTCGGGGGCTTAGCTGCCAACCTGTTAGGATGAACTGAGCCCAAGGGGGCTCCTAACTGGTCGTCCTCGACCCTAATCTTCGACTAGTAACAATTATGTACGTCCGACCATGTCACAGCTGGGTACTTGATCAGATTCTGCTTTAATTGTCGAGACGCGATCGAACTTCATTCATTCAAACCCTGCATAAAAGCTTGTACTGCCTAGTTATCCGAGACCGGTGGTAGTTCCATTTGTTCCATCTGAAACCTAGACGTGAACTCCCTCAAGATCTCGTCGCTCCTCTGTTTTATCTTGAAAACTCCGATTTCCTCGTCGCCACCTTTATGGCCCCGGTGTGTGCTTTTACGAAGGCATCTGCTAACATAACAAACTAATCGATACAGTTCGGAGGCAAGTTGTAGTACCAAATCATGGCTCCTTTCGACAATGTTTTCCCAAACGTTTTCAACAATACCGATTCGATCTCGTTATCATTCAAGTCATTTCCGTTGATCTTGCAAGTGTATGAAGTAATATGCTCGTTACGGTCGGTTGTCCCGTTATATTTGGGTATATCGGGCATGTGAAACTTTTTGGAAATGGGCATCAGAGCCGAGCTTTGACGGAATGATTTTTGTATGAACGTTTTGGCATCTAAACCTTTCAAAACTGGGGGAACCCCCGGTATTTGATCAACACGGAAATTATAAGTCTCCGCCTTTTTGTCATTGTCTTAATTCTTCTTTTCCCCGGACTTGATCCTCTTGGTGAGCTCTTCGAGCATTCTCATAATGGTGGGGTCAGTCCCCGAGCCATTTTCGTTTGACCTCTCTAGCGCCGGTCCAACACGTCAAGTGTTTTCTGGTTCAACTACACTCAGAGTCTTATTCTGACTTTGAAGTTGAGCGATGGCAATTTGTTGAGCTTGCAACATCTCGAATATCACTTGGAGGCTGACTCTCCCATCTCCCATTCCTTGTGTTCCTTGGCCATTAGATCGGGTTTCCCAACGTACACTCCCTCCGGGGTTTGTGCCTAAATCTGCGTTTAGAGCAATGTGTGAACTAACATCAACTGGTTCCATATTTGACACTTCCCCATGGTTTATTGGTGGTACACTGACCACTATATTGTTGTTTTCTCCATGAAATCCAAGACCTTCATTGTCATGAACGGGTGCGCTTGCGAGTTTGACATGTTTAATCTTGAGAATAAAAAATTCTTGACAAGAAAAAGTGCAAAAATAACGTGTTATGAGAATCCATAATGAAACAATCATTTATATTTAGCCCCACGGTGGGCACCAAACTGTTTACCTCGAAAATATGAATAACAATTAAATTTGATTTGTGGTTTTAAAGATACGTGATTTAGTTCAATACCAATTAATAATCAAGAAGCATAAAGTATAAATGAAAGAAATGAGTGAATCAAACCAGTGTTACTTAAGCTGTATCGACCTCGTGCCCAGTGACCTCGAGATGGATTAAGAACAGTAAAGCAAGAACAATAAAGCAAAAAGACAATTCTGATGAACAATGAGCGAGAAAAGTAGGATAGTATATTCTTTGCCAATGATTAGATGATCTTACAAATGATTGATGTCCCGTTTATATAATAGGGGAAACTCTACATAAGGTACATTCATTTACAGTAAAGAATACTATTGGGACAACTGTATAACCGCTTAGTACAGATTTGTACTAATTTATACAAATCTATTCCGAAATTTACGTCATGATCTTGGGGACGTGGCGAGAATCTTATTCTTCTGTAAAAAACTCATAACAACATTGTCTCGGAGTCGGTCGTACTTGGCTCCGATGTTCCTTGAGCACTTAGGTCTTCGAGTCTCTTATTCTACCTTCAAGCTCGAGCTTGGTTTATATTGAACTTTTGTCCTCTATGCAACTTCTCAAGCCTACAAAATCGGAGGCATATAATTTTGACCGTATACTAGCAACATTTATGATATAAAAAGTAGTAAATGCGAGAGTACTTTTGTTGGGAGTTTTTAAGTTTTAACGAAGAGCATACACAGCATAAAAACAATTTTCAGAAATTTGACCCTTTATTCTAAAGGAAAAAAAAAAAAGCACTCTACTCGCTAGTTGTCACTTTATAGAAACAATGGTGTCATTTTGTCGAACGGAGGGTGTGACAAGTCTGCGTTATGGGCCCCAAAGAAGTAGCACACAGTTTTGTGTTACAGTTTGCGGTATAAGTAGAGAACAAGTTGGCCTATATTTAATCTGACAATTGACAAAAGGCCCTTTCACTTTTCCAATGGCCACGTCTTCTTCAGCAAGTTGCTCACTGTTTTTAGTCACTCGTTGTTCGACACGTATACTTTCCACAGCCCAATAAATCCTCCACGTTTCGATCTCCCATTTGAGTTTATGAAGCTCAACAAGTTGAATGGATCTCAGGGCTCCACTCTTGGTCTTCTGCTGGATATCGTATTTTTGAGAGATTCTTTTTTTGGACCAACTTGCCTTTCAATATCATATCATTTTGGTATTTCAAGTTTAATTTACCCACTCCCCAACCCCCCAAAAACAATTTTCCCCTGGTTTTATATTTGATCTAAACCAGGAAATATATTTCAAAACACTTTGGTACTAACTTCTAAATCAAAGTTTCAATAAGTTTGACGTTTAAAAAGATAAAAAGTTATTTATTTTTTCTTAGTCTACAATTAATTTATGTTAATTAAGTGAAATGTTTAAAGAGAGACAACAAGATAATGTAGATAAGTATTACTAATGCTATTATTATCCTTCTTAAAGGATGTATAAAAATCTTAGAAGACACATAATATGGACTAGAGGAAGTACGATTGACGCTTAAGATATAAGTTTGTGTTGAATAGAATGTATGTAAATGAAACTAGTGTTGATCTTTTTTGTGTAGTGTAGATGGTCGAGAAAATTTTTTATGAATAATTTCAACTTTTCTATAAAATAAGCTATCTTATAATTAAAAGAACCCAGTCAACTGATTATAAGAATTAAATAGGTGTAAAAGAATTGAATAGAGATAAGGTAGCTTCTTTTGTCCTCATTTCTTATCTGTTTCTTTCGTCTTTAAAAGGATTTAACTTTGTACTATTCGAACAATGCAACTAGTCTTTTTGTTACGGGAAGACCGTTTACCCTTCAAATTGGATAACAATTAAACTTATAATATGGTTTTAAGGACACATAATTCTACCTAATACCAATTGATAAATATAAAAGTTAGTAATAGAAATTAGCAATAAGATAAAGCAAACCAATGTTTGCATGAAATTCAACCCTCGAACTTGAATACCCTCGAACTGATTGGTGCAAAAACAGGTAAAAATATAACAAGCTGATGAACAAGAATAAGAACTAAAGAAAAGGCGCTATATTGCTTTGATATCCAGAACGTAAGTGTTTTACAAATGATTGAAACTCCTCTTTATATAGTAGAGAAATCCTAATTATGGTATAACTCTAATTACAGAAGGAAATCCCATGATTAGCAAATTAATCGTCCTTGATTTGATCCGTTCCGAGATTTTCGCCTTGATCTTCGACCAGTCATGGATACTTTGCCTTCCTGTTATTATGCTGCCTTCAATCTTACTCGATATCTATCTCATTTGGTCTCAATCGCTACCGGCCTCGATCTTGACAGGTACCTCGAATCTCGAACTCGGTACCTTATCCTCGTGCCTCGGTCTGATCTATTACGGGATCGATCTTCGATCCTTCACACTGGTCCTCGATAAATTAGTAAAATCGGGTAGGCCCGATTTTATCCATATACAGATAGTCCACTCGATTTTTGGAGTGTAATGACACGAAACGAATTAAGCCTTCGATCCTAGACCTGTCATGACATCATTCCCATCACGTAAGCGGCAGATGTGACCGAAATGTCCCGTCGATGCAGTTCCCCAGGCATTTAATGCTTGCCAGTTGATGGTCGGCCACTAGTGGTTTCGAACCATCACCATGAAACCTATAAATAAGCCTTTTTCTTATTGATTCAAACTTTACTTTCAATTTCTTCCAATCTCTAAAGCCTTTTACATCTTTTAAGTTTGTCCGCTCTGCAAAATCTTCAGGTTTTATTGTCAACCCTCTCTAAAAACACCAAGTCTTATTTTCTTCTTCTTCTTCTTCTTCTTCTTCTTCTTCTTCTTCTTCTTCTTCTTCTTCTTCTTCTTCTTCTTCTTCTTCTTCTTCTTCTTCTTCTTCGTCAAACTCAAACCCAAAAATGGTGAAGACGTCAAAAACTATGCCACAGAAGGAAAAAGCATCCTCATCTAAGTCGGTCGGCGAATAACCAGCGGCGGAACCCAGCCCTGAAGAATTCTTTCCTCCGCTTTGTGTCTTTGACTCCGATTTCAAAGTTGATAAGACCTTTCCAGTTTCGGGACGATGTCGAGGTACACATGCACAATCACTAGTGGTCTTTTAAAACAAGTTAAAGCGGACTGCAACTGGGTAGACAAGCACGTGGTGGTGCCCTCGCCCGAAGAGTCAATCACGATGCATGTGGAGGGTGTTTTGAGTGTTTACACCTACCCTTTCACATTTGGTCCCCTAGATCCAATCAGTGTGGATTTCTACAAGAAGTACGAGGTCACCCTTGGCCAGATTCATCCTTCTTTTTGGAGGATAGTGACATTGCTTCGATTTTTTGTGAGCAAAGTCGAGGGGCTTCCCTTCACCCTCGACCATCTCATCCGTTTGTATAGCTCCCGACTTTACCGAGGTGGGCTGATAAAGCTTCAACGTCGGTCTTCGAACGTGGTTTTCTTGAGTACGTATGAGGACATGGACCAGGGTTTGATGAGCCGATTTGTCCGAATGAAGACCTCGGACCTGATCCCAGCTGAGAGCATGCCATTTCTAGAGAAATGAATATGAAACGTAAGTATATTCCTCCTTTTAACTTTTGTTTTTTATCTTCTCTTTTTTCATCCTTTTTTACCAGTGTTTTACTTGGTTCAACTATTGCCAGAATGCCGGGTGAGGTTCCCCATCTAGAAACTGGGTCGGGAGCTTGGTATCGACGTCTACACACGCTAAGCGCGTATGGCGCGATTTGTCGAAGGATCAATGGGAGGCCAGAAGCCATGGTAAGATTTTGCATATCTCGATAACCTTGATCATTGCCTGAATTTCTCCTCATACTTGTTTTTCTTTTGCAGGTCTCGGGAAGGATGTGCCGATGAGGCCTCCATCTGGTGAGGGGGAGATTCACCCCTGGTCCCAAAATCGGGGAAGGATAAGAAGAGGAAAAGGATCTCATACCCCAAGGATCCAAAGCCCAAGAAAAATTTGGCACGTAAGCCAAAGAAAGACACTGTAGCCCTGCCTGCGAGGTAGCTCAGCGGCTAAGAGAAGAATAAGAAGAAAATGAAGACGATGGCTCCGAGCTGGTGGCTCGAGTGAGGAGGAACACCGAGGCCCCAAAGGCCTCTGAGTCGGTGAGGGTTGAAGAGATTCCACCTCGAACCGAGGGGATCTTAGAAGAGGACCCGGGCAAAGTCCCCGAGTTATTAGAGACTAAAAATGTCTCCCGCCGAGTGACTCACTTGGGGAAATAAAAATCGGAGACTCCCTGCCGTTTCCTTCATTCTCGGAAGGGGAAGTTCGGGAGGCTCGAGCCATAAAGGCCCCTCAGGTAGAAGGCGCCCTCGGAGGGGAGGATCGTTTCCAAGGTTGTTTTGCTGGGGTCGACGATGTCGCTGGCTTGAATGACTCAGAAGTACCAAGGAGGAGCTTGGGCTAATCTTCCTCGAGTTTCAGATTGACCAGCCAATTTTCGGCCCCCAATGTTGATCCCGAGTGCAAACGGACTATCATTATTATGATCCCGAAGGATGCACGAGTTTTGCCTCCCCCGTAGAGGTGGCCAGTTATCTTCAAGGTCTGGTCACCGAGGAAGATCAAGCTTTGATGGACGAGGTGGGAGCATGGTGTCTCTTCAATGAGGCCCATCAAGCTTTGAATCGGGTAAGCCTTAACTTTCTTTGTTAACACCGGTCTTCATACTTGTGTTTTTCTCTCCTTGCCTAATTTTTTTCCTTCTATTTGTGTAGGTCTCGGTACGTCATCATGAGGATTTCTTTTAGTATTGAAGAGAGTTGAGCCGATATGAGGCTAAAATTTAAGGGCTTACCGAGGAGAAAAATGCTCTCAGGCTTCTCGGTGAGCAAAAAGAAAAAGAAACCAAAGGCCTCCAAGCTAAGCTGGTCGTGGCCCAAAAAGAACAAAGCAAACTGACCGAGCAGGTAAATAAAGTATTAGACGCTTATGGCCTCGGTTTGGGAGTGATGACTAATGATTCAATCTCACAGGTCTAGCGACTGTACGAAACGATCATGCAATTCCGAGGAAAGGTAGATAAGATGAAGGCAGAGACTTCAGTGTGGAAGCAAAAGATGGATCACCTTGCCTCAGAGAAAGAGGCTGATCGAGCTCAGTTGTCCTCAATCGAAGGCCAACTCCAACGCATGAAATAGAAGAACTTGGAACAAGCCAAGAAAATTGAGGAGCTACCGGCTCGGTTGGACACGGAGCTTGCAGCGGCAAAATCTGAGGTTGAGACGACTAAGGTCGATGTTGAGGTGATCATGGTTGTCTATCGATCTAATGCTGAGGCCTCTCAAGCTTGAGCAAAAGAAGTTGCTGATGCTGCTCATACTTGAGCATACTGGGTTGCCGATCATGTCAAGTGCCAGTCTCAAAGAGAGACTCTTGAGGAGATTCACGCTCGCGGTTTTGACCTTGTTGTCGAGATCAAGAATGCGAAAGAGCTTAAGGTTGAAGACAAAGCATTGCTCTCTTCTAATGATGATGATTCCGGGAATGTGAGCGGATCCGAGATCGGAGAAGATCTTGATGACGAAGATGTAGCCTCGAGAAAAATTAGGCACTTAGGATTTTTCTTTTTTGAATTTTTGTGTAGGATCCTGATCGGTCCTTGTAAATATTTTCATATATATAAAAGATCTCTTTTTTCTCTAACTTGTCTTTATTTTAATTTTTGCCTTGTGAAAATTCTGTTTCATCCATGCCTTGAAAACTTTTATAAGTACGAGGCTTGGGCAATTTGATCGAAGTCGGACTAGCGTAGTCTTTATAATCGAGTGAGTACTTGCTGGAACTCGAAGTAGGATGACCCTTAGGTTTTAGTTGAGTGAGGACAATCCCTCGAACTCAAAAATAACATGGCCCTTAGGCCTTTTGAATTAGGCCGGTATGGCCTTAAAAGAATGGCTATTTTTCTTTTTTGGCTTAAAAAAGTTAATCATATAGAAATTTTTTATGCCATAGCATGAAATAAGGTTGTTCGAGAGTTCAAACAATCCGGTACCCCTTAGGATTTTCGAGGGTTGATATTATCGAAACCCTTTATAATTTTGTCGAGGGTAGCCCTTTTAACCGATTTTGTGCAGATATTAGAAGGCCTAATTCATTACGAAATTCGGATGTCTTCGAGCCATGTTAGTTTGGCCGTAGCCTTTAACTTGGGATTTTCCTCTTGGGTTTGTTTCCCGATTACACTTCGAACTTGTTCGGAGTGTCAATCCTCGAGTAGGGTGGCTGTGGCCTATAAAAATGAGGGTTGCCTTTTTAAGGTCGTATTATCTCGAGATTTTATAATTTGATTACATCCATTTTTTGGACGGTAGTCCCCGAGTACGGGGTAAGTTGTTTGAACTTCAGTTGTAATCAACCCTTAAGCCTATTTCCACAACAGACCAAAAATATGAAGTTGTAAGGTAAAACTTTCTTTAAGGAATGAAATATTTGGAAAGAAAAAAATACTTTTCTCAATAGATTATACATGCGTACATGTTTGCCTTAAGGTCTCGAGTAATCTACATGGGCAGGGTTCGTTTGACCGTTTGGCCCTTACAAAGTTTTACCTATCGAGACCCTGTCGACACAAAGTATCTTTCTTGTAACAAAGTCGACATCCGAGAGTGATGCCCCTAGTATTCGAGGTTGATTGTAATGAAGCCTCAAACACTGTTGAATTGCTCTAAGTTAGCATGAATAATAGTTGCCTCATTAAAAACCTTGCCGAAAAAACCCACTTGGGACAAAAACCGGTCTAATAGAAAAAGAGAGCAACACGTGCTTTCAGACCTAAGGACTTTGTGATAAAGAATCCTTTGACATCTTCGATTGAACACCTGCAATTAGTTAGAATAAAATGTAAATGAAAATGGTGAAGGTCGTACCTTACCAGTAGTATCGTTTGAGGAGTAATACATTCCAACTATTTGGTAATTGCTCGTTGTCCATCGTGCCAAGTTTGTAGGATCACTTTTTGATGATATCAACGACCTGATACAGTCCTTCCTAGTTCGGGACAAGTTTTCCCTCGTTAGGGTCTCGAGTATTGAGGGTGACCTTTATCAGAACTAAGTCCCCGATTTTAAAGTGTCGAATATTGGCTCTTCGGTTGTAATACCTCTCGATCCGTTGTTTATGTGCGGCCATTTGAATGAGAGAGGCTTCCCATCTTTCATCTAGCAATTCGAGGCTCGTATTCATAGCCTCGTGATTTGGCTCTTCCATCACATACCGAAAATTGATGCTAGGTTCCCCGACTTTGACCTGGATCAGAGCTTCGACACTGACTACTAAAGAGAACGGTGTTGCCCCCGTACTGGATTTCAACGTTGTTTGATACGCCCAAAGTACCTTGGGCAATATTTCTCTCCATTTTCCTTTGTCTTTGTTCAATCTTTTCTTTAGAATTTGGATGACGGTCTTGTTTGTCGATTCGGCCTGTCCGTTTCCACTAGGATGATATGGCATTGACAAGATCCTTTTTATTTTGTGGTCTTCGAAAAACTTTGGCACTTTTCTGCCGACAAAGCGCTTTTCATTGTCGCATACGATCTCGGCAGGCATTCTGAATTGGTGTATAATGTGATCCCAAATGAAGTCTATGACTTCTTTTTCTCTGAATTTCTCGAAGGCTTGTGCTTCAACCTACTTAGAGAAATAGTCGGTCGTAAAAAAATGAATTTAGATTTACCTGGGGCCGATGATAGAGGACCGATGATATCCATCCCCCATTTCATGAACGTCCATGGGGATAGGACTGAGTGGAGTTGCTCTCTAGGCTGGTGGATCATCGGCGCATACCTTTGACATTTGTCACACTTTTGAACAAATTCTTTAGTGTCCTTTTTCATATTGGCCCAATAGTATCCTTCTCTGATGACTTTGTGAATCAATGACTCGACACCGGAATGATTTCTGCAGGTTTCCTCGTGAATTTCCCGTAGAATGTAGTCGGTGTCTCCTGGTCCTAAACACTTCGCTAATGGTCTATCGAACGTTCTCCTATACAGTGTTCCATCATCGACCAATGTGAATAGTACGACCTTCATGCATAGAGTCCTTGATTCTTTAGGATCCGATGGAAGCTTCCCATTCTTTAGGTATTCGATGTACTTATTCCTCCAATCCTAGGTTAAACTCGTGGAGTTTATTTTGGCATGTCCTTCTTCGATTACTAACCTCGAAAGTTGTACGACAATCCCCGAGCCAAGTCCATCATCTTCGATCGACGACCCCAAGTTTGCCAGGGCATTGGCCTCGCTATTTTGTTCTTGAGGTACGTGTTGTAGGGTCCATTCTTTAAATCGATGTAGAGACACTTGTAGTTTGTCCAAGTACCTCTGCATTCGATCTTTTTGAACCTCGAAAGTTCTGTTGACCTGATTTACCACAAGTTGGGAGTCACACTTGGCCTTGATGACCTCCATCTCCAAGCTCTTAGCTAGCTCGAGACCTATAATCATGGCCTCATACTCGGCCTCATTGTTAGTTAATTTTGAAATTTTGATAGACTGTCTAATTGTATTACCTGCCGGTGGCTTCAAAACGATGCCTAGCCTGGACCCCTTCACGTTCGAAGTGCCTCATGTGAAGAGGGTCCACACCCCCGATGATGTACCCGATTTTCATAGTAATTCCTTTTCGACCTCCAGTACGAGAGCATGCATAAAGTCGGCCACGAAGTCTGCCAAGATTTGAGACTTGATGGCCATTCGGGGTTGATACTCGATATCATACCTGCTGATCTCGATGACCCATTTGGCCAATCGACCCGAGAGTTCGGGCTTTTGCAAAATGTTACGAAGGGGATAGGTGGTTACAACACAAATTAGGTGACATTGAAAATATGATTTTAATTTCCTAGAGGCGCTTATTAAAGCAAGCGCTAGTTTTTCTAAGTGTGGGTATCGGGTCTCGGCTTCACCTAGGGTCCGACTAACATAATAAATAGGAAATTTCATATCTTGCTCTTCTCGAACTAAGACCCCACTACCGCTATCTCCGAGACCGCTAAGTATAAGTAAAGTTGCCCGTCCGCCTTCGGGGTGTGAAGCAATGGCGGGCTCAATAGGTATCGTTTTTCCTCCAAGGCCTATTGGCATTCCGGGGTCCATGCGAAATTGCTCTTCTTCTTAAGCAGTAAGAAGAAAAGGTGGCTCCTATATAAGGACCTCGAAATAAACCGACCTAGGGCGGCTATACGCCTTGTTAACCTTTGTACAACCTTGACATTATCAACAACTATGATGTCTTTGATCGCCTTGATTTTATCGGGGTTGCTTTAGATCCCCCGATTTGATACCATGAAGCCGAGGAACTTGCCTGAACCGACCCCGAACGCACACTTTTTCGGGTTGAGCTTCATGTTGTATTTTCTCAGTATATCGAAAGTCTCCTACAAATGTTTTAAATGGTTCTCTACTCGTAGGGACTTGACTATCATATCATCAATATAAACCTCCATTGATTTACCTATTTGTTCTTCGAACATTCGATTTACTAGGTGTTGATAAGAAGCACCATCATTTTTAGTCCAAACGGTATTACATTATAATAATAGGTGCCGTATTTAGTGATGAACGAAGTCTTTTCCTGATCCTCCGGGTTCATTAATATTAGATTGTACCCGGAGTAGGCATCGAGAAAACTAAGGATCTTATGGACGGCCGTGGCATTGATCATGCGATCGATATTCGGCAAAGGAAAAGAATCTTTACAGCATGCCTTGTTTAATTCTTTATGGTCTACGCACATTCTAAGTTTGATTCCCTTTTTAGGGACTACAACTACATTTACTAATCATTCGGGATATTTTACCTCCCAAATGGATCCTATAGTGAGAAGTTTTGTTACCTCGTCTTTGATGAATGTATGTTTAACCTCGGACTGGGGTCTTCTCTTTTGTTTTACCGGGCAGAACTTTAGGTCCAAGCTCAATCAGTGCATAGTGATCTCCGGTAGGATCCCTGTCATATCTAGGTGGGACCAAGCAAAGGAATCCATGTTATTTAAAAGGATTGAATGAGTTTTTTCCTAAGCTCAGGAGTTAACCCTGTGCCCATGTATACCTTTCGATCGGGCAGATGCTCGATCAGTATGATTTGTTCCAGCTCTTCGACTATTGACTTCGTTGCATCAGAATCATTGGGGATTATGAAGGTTCGAGGTATCATATAGTCATTATCCTTAAAAGTTTCCTACTCCTCCGATCGGGCCGAGGACAGTGACTGTGGTTGTTATTTGACTTCTTGATTTCCCTTCGACTATGATTCCTTTGTTGATGAAAGCGCCGATACCGGTACTACTTCATCGATTGCAAACATTTCTTTGGTGGCGGGTTGCTCACCATACACCATTTTGATTCCTCCTGATGTTGGGAATTTCAAAACTTGACGAAGCATCAAGGGCACTGCCCTCATGTTATGAATCCAAGGCCTTCTGAGCAGTGCGTTCTACCTCATGTCACCTTCGATCACATGGAACTTTGTTTCCTGGATAGTCCCGGCCATATTTACTGGCAAAACGATTTCCCCTTTGGTGGTTTCACTTGCCATGTTGAAGTAGTTAAGTACTCGAGTTGCATGCACTATCTGATTTTGGAGGCCGAGTTGCTCTACGACCCTTAACCGAATAATGTTTTCTAAGATACCTGGATCAATAACACACATTTAACTTGAATTTTATTCATAAGGATAGATATTACCAATGCGTTGTTGTGAGATTATTTGATCCCTTCTGCATCCTCGTCGTTGAAAGATAAGGTTTATTTCGGTAAATAGTCCCGAGTTCGTTTTTCCCTTGTGATCGTCACCTTGGTGCATTTAAATACCGGCCCTTGAGGAATATCGACCCCTCCAACGATCATATGAATCACATGTTGTGGCTCTTCCTGCTCGTTCTGCCTGTTCGAATCCCTGTTTTTGAAGTGCTTCTTGGCACGATCACTTAAGAATCCTTGAAGGTAACCCTCTTTGAATAAACGAGCTACCTCATGCCTCAGCTGTCTGCAATCCTCGATTTTGTGTCCATGGGTACCATGGTATTTGCATATTTGATTAGGGTTCCTTTGAGATGGATCGGTCTGTTTGGGCCATCTAGTATCCTTAATTCGTCCAATGGCTGACACAATACCCGATACATCGATGCTGAAGTTGTATTCTAATAGTCGCGGTGCTTCTGTGGGCTCGACATATTTATCGAAGCCACTTTTACTCATGAGGCCTCGGGAGCTATGTCCTCGATCAGTACTTCGATCATTTTGAACGGGATTACATCCCGGGCCGCTGTTTTTACGATCTACGATGTATGGCTGGTACCGATCTCTGTTAGATTGGGGTTCTCTTTCGATGTCCCTTTAAATTCTGCCGACGGGCCTATTTGAGTAAAACCGAACCAAAAAGGGTTCCCAATTGATCATCCTCGACCCTGATCTTCGACTGGTATCGATTATGTACATCGGCCCAGGTCACAACTGGATACTCAATTAAATTCTGCTTTAGTTGTCGTGATGCTATCGTACTTCGTTCATTCAAACCTTGAGTGAAGGCTTGAACAACCCAATCATTTGTGACTGGGGGTAGGTCCATGCATTCCATCTGGAACCGAGACACAAATTCCCTTAACATTTCGTTGTCCTTTTGTCTCACTTTGAAGAGGTCCGACTTTCTAGTCGCAACCTTTATTGCTTTGGTGTGTGCCTTTACGAAGGAATCTGCAAGCATGTCAAAGGAATCGATGGAATTAGGCGGCAAATTGTAGTACCATATCATCGCCCCTTTCGACAAAGTTTCTCTAATTTTTTTCAATAGAACACATTCAATCTCATCATCTTCTAAGTCATTCCCCTTTATTGCGCATGTATAAGAAATGACATGCTCATTAGGGTCGGTGGTCCCATTGTATTAGGGAATTTCTGGCATACCGAATTTCTTCGGGATGGGCTTCGGAGCCGCACTTGGAGGGAAAGGCTTCTGCACGAACTTCTTCGAATTCAAACCCTTTAGAATCAGTGGTGCCCCCTGTATTTGGTCAACTCGGGAGTTGTATGTTTCTACCTTTTTGTAAATAACTTCGATTTTCTTTTCTCCTGATTCAACCCGTTCAGTGAGCTCCTCGAGTATCTTCATAGTGGTTGGGTTAGTCCCCGATTCATCGGCATTCGGTTTTCCGGTACAGGTTCGGCTCTATGACTAACTTCTTGTGATATTTCGAGCTCAATTCTGCTTGGTGCTCGATTTTGATTTTGGAGTTGTGTTATCGCAGCTTGTTGAGTCTGCAACATCTCGAATATCATTCGAAGGCTAATTTCGCCTTCTTCACCGCTCTGTGCATTTTGATCAGCTGCTCGAGCATCCCTGCAGATGCTATTCTCAGGGTCGACGCCCAAATTCCCATTAATGGCAATGTGGGAACTGACATCGACTGGGTCTACGGCTGGTGGTCTGTCGGGGTTGATTGGAGGAACTCCGTTTCCCGGGGTGGCAACATTTTCATTCTCGCCATAAAGACCAAGGTCGTTGTCCGTGTGAGTGGGTGCTACTTGAGAGTTTGACATGTGGATTCCTGAAATCAAAGACAATTACGAGAACAAGCGTAAAGCAGTGTGTGTTACGAGCATTAATATCAGGCAATCCATATTATCCTTAGACCCACGGTGGGCGCCAAATTGTTTACCCTTAAAGTTGGATAACAATTAAACTTATAATGTGTTTTAAGGACACGTGATTTCACCTAATACCAATTGATAAATGTAAAGATTAATAATAAAAATTAACAATAAGATAAAGCAAACCAGTATTTGAACGGAATTCAGCCCTCGAACTTGAATACCCTCAAACTGATTGGTGCAAGAACAGTTAAAAATATAACAAGTTGATGAACAAGAATATGAACTAAAGAAAAGGCGTTATATTGCTTTGATTTCCAGAGCGTTAGTGTTTTACAAATGATTGGAACTCCTCTTTATATAGTAGAGGAATCCTAATTACAGAAGGAAATCCCATGATTAGCTAATTAACCGTCCTTGATTTGATTCGTTCCGAGATTTCCACCATGATCTTCGACCAGTCATGGATACTTCGCCTTCCTGTTATTATGCTACCTTCGATCTTGCTCGATGTCTATCTCATTTGGTCTCAATCGCTACCGGCCTCGATCTTGACATGTACCTCGAATCTCGAATTCGGTACCTTGTCCTTGCGCCTCGGTCTGATCTATTATGGGATCGATCTTCGATCCTTCACACTGATCTCAATAAATCAGTAAAATCGGAACGACCCGATTTTATCCGTAGGAAAGTTGGATACAACTATATAATATCAAGCAAATGCTGGATGATTTGAATAAACTGAATCAATAGGTTTTGTTAATTTTGTCATATTATATTTATTGCTGTCCTTTTCTCATTATTCAAAGATCAAATTAAACGAAAAAGAAAGGAAGCAGGTTTTTATCATTTCTTTTGGGAATTTACATCATTAGCTGCAAATTGCATTAAAACTATACTGATGAAGAGCAAGTTGCAAATAATTTAAATGTTTAAAAAGTCAAAAAATGTAGGCCAACTTGGAATAAAACAATATGTGTTGGTGCTGTCTGCTGATGAATCCGAGACTGCTTGTAAAAATAATAATCTAATGAGTCATGCGATAGAGCCACTAACAACTTCCTTATGGTACATTTGTACTATATATACATTTAATTGAATTTAACTTTTTTTTTTATTAATGCCGGCAACTGTATAATTTTTTATTGCAATCAGGTTAAGATGATATACAGTCAACTATCGCTATGTAACAATCATTTACTATAAAAGTCAAGTTCTTTATGGAACCAATCCCCATGCTATGTTAATCTATGTTCTCTATTACAGTACTTCGCTATAACAATCAAAAAAATCCAGAACAAATGAAGCTGTTATAGAGAAGTTTAACTGTACATTAATATGTAGCTATTTATTAATGGTTAATCTAAAAATATAATTAAATAATATATTATAATCGGTTAAACACACTAGTAGTAGTAACATAAATTATTTGCACTATAATTAAGCTATATCCTGAGCTGAAAAGCATGGTACATGGTAGCTGTTGCATCGGAATAATTTGTAGCAGTATTCAAGGAAATTGTGGCATGTCGTAAAACTTAATTAGGAGATCAAACAATTTAAATTTTGAGAAAGGGCAAATCTTTCCAATTAAGTCTGATTTAATGCTTCCAATGCAGGTTTATCACAAGTGTGATTATCTGTATTTAATAATTGCTGATGTTCAATGCACATGCCTTCATGCTTTTTTTAGTCAATAAATATCGAAGAGAAAAATAGTTCATTTTTTCAATTGGGTAAAAAAAGAATCTTTTACGATTAAAAAAGTATAGTCGATAAACCTGTCCATTGCATAATCTATTTAACCTTAAACTTACAGGAAAATTAGTGTATCAATGAATATTTTTCTTACTTAAAATAGTATTTATGTTATTAAGTACCATAATAATCGTTTGCAATGAGGACCTGAGATGATTTTTAAAGCTCTTTTCTTTAATAAATTAAATCAAAAGGCGATACCTTCACGATGAGATATGAAATTTTTGATTTTAAAGAGTTTCAGAAATACATACATCATATTATATTACTTAAAACTTCTTCATATGATCGTAATTTTTTTAATCATTTAAGTGATATAAATTTAAGTGTAAGAAATAAGTATTTTATTTGTTCAGTATAAATATAGTATTCCAGTAATAAATTCTTTTGCAAAAGATATATATAGGGGTGTTACGGTTCGGTTTGGATTGGTTTTTCCCTAATAAGAAACCAAACCAAGTAAGTTGGTTTTTCAAATATTAGAACCAAACCAAACCAATTAAGTCGGTTCTTTCTCGATTCGGTTTATGTCGGTTTTTCGTTTTTTTCGGTTATTTGTCGGTTTTTTCTTAAATATAAGACATACACTATCAAACACATATTTCGGCGACCACATTTTCAACGTAACACTATCAAATCAATTGCCCTTTGAGAAATCTATTATTTACCAAGATATATTGATGATAGTTGAATCAAATAGTGATGAATAATTTAAGGACTCAATTAAAAATATATTATTTTTAATATGCAATAGATTCTTATACTTAACAAAAGAAAAGTACCGATCAAACTAGAATGTAAAGGTAAAAACTGTACTAAAAGCGAAAACGATTTACATTTACTATACAAAATTTGAAATTTTGTATAAAAGTATACATATATATATATATATAGGTGTAATAATAAATTTAAAATAATTATTTATATATTCGATTTGGTTCGGATTTTTTTTATTAAAATCAAAACCAAATCAAATTTAATCGATTTTTAAATTTCTAAATTAAAACCAAACCAAACAAAAAACGTATGAACTTTTCTGATCGATTTAATTTGATTTTCAGTTTGATGCGATTTTTCGAATTTTTACGAACAGCTCAAGAATGTATGGGAATAACGCGGCTTTACGAGGGCGAGATTTTCTGAACACGTGGCAGGGCCATCTAACTTCTTAGTATAAACCGACACGTGTCCGTTTTGTCGGCTACCTTAGCAACATATTTTTGGTATCATCTTCCAAAGAAAGTCCTTGTCTCAACCACGTGGGTCATAGGTACTATCAAAACCCACCACGTGTCACTTCCTTGTTCATTTACGTTTCACCTCCCAGGAGTTCTCCCACGCAATTAAATTCAACCCCTCCTGTTGTTTCTATTTCCCAACCCTTTTAGTCTTCTCTTCTATATAAGAAAAAACCTCCCATGGCCGACTCCGACCTGCCGGCGACATATTTTCCGGCGAGTTTGAAAACTCCGATGAATTCACTTTACAAGCTTTATTGGAGCTTTTCTATTCCCATTTCATAAAAAAAATCTCTTTTTTTTTTAAAATTCTACTCCAATATTCTCATTTGCTGTTTATATTTTTTAATTAATGGAGAAAGCTGAAGAAAACAGAGGAAACGGGTGTTTTTCGAGGGATTTATTGCATAAATTCATCAACGGAAAAAGGAATTATGAATTTGATGAAAATGTGGGGGGTGAAAATGATATAGAGCTAAGTTTGGGACTTTCGTTGAACGGTAGATTTGGGGTGGACCCAAAAATAGAAAAGAGGCTCAAACGTTCTTGTTCCTCGATAACAAATTTTGTGTCTTCTTCTGGTGATAATAATAATAGTGGAAATGAAATTCAATTTAGTGATGCCATTTACGTACCACTTAATAGGACGTGTTCTTTGCCTATGGAAACAGAGGAAGAATGGTGGAGAAAAAGGAAGGAGTTGCAATCCTTAAGGCGTTTGGAAGCTAAGAGGAAAAGATTGGAGAAAATGAAGAATGTTGTTAGAGTTGTTAAGGAAAATGAAGAAAATGGGAATTGTTATAGTAATGGTACTGAAACTTGTGGGAATTTTTTGCAGTCTTCAGTGGGGTCGTTGGGATCACAGGGAAGTGGTTCTGGTTCTTCAGGAATTTCTGAATTTGAGAGTCATCAACCTATTCAAGGTATGAGAAAAAATTTCCTTTTTTATTTTTCTTTAATTAGGGGTTAGTTTGTTGTTGATTATTGTTCTTGTAATGCCGCGACCTTAGAGAATGGAGTTGCTTAGGTTTGTACACAAGAAAAGAAATCGAATCCACGCCTACTGGTACTGAATCCGCTATTCTTAATCCTGGGATAAAAGCTGCAAATTCAGCAGCAGATTGTATCAACCATAGCTCTACTTCTAATGTCTAAACGCTAAAAACCTTGTAAAGCAACATTTCATTTAATCTTGTTAAAAATTTGGAAAAAAACGAGGAAACTCGAAGTTATCCCTATTACTTGAAGACTAAGATCATCAAGATGCTGTAATGTTGGTGAAGTAGGATCGGAGGCGAACTAGAATTTGAACTTTATGGGTTCTGAATTTGCCATGGAAGTCAGAGCTCATTTTTGTTCTGGTTTTGCAATTAGATATTTATATGCTTTAATAAATTTTTTAGTATAATACAGTGTTTAAGCAAAAGTGAACCGCACCTAATAGGCTGGCTCCCGCCTGAGTAGGATGTTTCCTATGCGTTATGGAGTCTAAGCCTCTAGCAGAAGTCAATGTTAATTTTCTCTTCTTCTCTCCTTTGCTCTAATGCTAGAGATCACTTTTAGTCCCTGATTAACTGATTTGGCACAGAGTAGTAATGTCTAATGAGTAACTTGTCCTCGGCTAATGTTATTCATGCTCATACACTTCACTGTTCATACTCATACACTTTACTGGACAAGTAAAGGGCCTTGATGTGTTAAGATCATGAAGTTTCACCACTTGTTTATGAGACATAAGTAGATGTTATCTATCTTGCTTGTGTTGCCTTTGAGGAGAGTTTTGGCTGCTCTTCTATGCTTTTTAGTAGAATTTCGTTCGTTCATTAATTAAGAGCTATAGCGTACTCTATTTAGTGACAGAACCAGTGTCGATCTATCGTTGCATTGGACGTGAACGTGTTGTTTTTGGGTCTGGGATTTTAGGTCCTTATTACATATTCCACTATTGAGTTGAGGGTTTCCAGGAAACAGCCTCTCTACCCTTCCGGGTAGTGGTAAGTTCAGTGTCCCCACTAGTGGGATTTTATTGGGTATGTTGTTGTTGTTGTTGTTGTATTACATATTCCAGATTGATGTTTACTTTACCGTATTCTTCAACCAGTAGCAGCCTATTCTCTCTCTATGTTGTTTTCAAAAAAATTGTATACGCATGTATTTAGATGTTTTGGCAAAAGCAGTAGCAGATGAAACCACTTAATCCTGATTAATTGTCTCTGCTACTGGTTACAGGCATGCTTTGCCGTTGGTTGTGCATATTGAAATAAGTTGAGCTGACTGCTTTGCGGTTGCCCGTTGGTTGTGCGTATTGAAATAATCTCAGCACTAAGCTCACTGGACATCTGGAGACAGGAGCTCCCAATATGCTAACTAATTAATTTTATGTTGCCTGTGGCAGATTGACTCAATTCTAGTTTCATGCTAAGTCTTATTTCCTTGTAGTGGTTGAAGTGGAGAATTTTTGCAGTGTATTTCTGGTCGTTTATACTCATCATCAACCTTCTTTTTGCTTCTTCTCTTCGTTGCAGGGCGGAGTGATAGTACTGAAGCAAGATCTCCAGCCAGTGGCCAATTTCCAGAGCACGAACGTAAATCGATAGCAATTGCACCTGAAACTAGTAATGAGAAAACACCAGTCTCGTCTGGAAAAACTTGCAAGGAAGCTAAACAAATGTTCAAAAACTTCATGCTGAACATGCCTTGTGTTTCAGCAAGAGGTGATGGACCAAATGGGAAGAAAATTGATGGATTCTTGTACGGATATAAGAAGGGAGAGGAAGTCCGGATAGTTTGTGTTTGTCATGGTGACTTTCTATCCCCAGCCGAGTTTGTTAAACACGCTGGTGGAGGTGATGTACAACACCCTTTGAAGCAAATTGTTGTTAATCCTTCTCCTTTGTTGTAACAATGGCCTTCGCCCAAAATGGGATTAGATTTAATATCATTGTTTATCTTCCTTTTGTTTTGTGAACTAAGTTCCTCAATCAAGTTATCAAGGTTAAGCCGATATATTTTGTGTATTTAGGCGTGCTTCTCATTGCAACCCTTTTCGAATCATTCACCTGATGTTGTGTTGGTGGGAGATAACAAAGAGATAATAGGTAAATAGTTGAGGTTGCGTGCAAGTTGGTTGTGCATCGCTATTATAGGAAACTAGTACTCCCCCGTTCCAATTTATATAAAATTATTTTCTTTTTGATCCGTTCAAAAAAGAATGTTCCTTTTCTAAATTTGAAAACAAATTAGCTTAAAATTCTAATTCTATTCTTAATGAGAAACTTTTATTACCATACAAATATTCTGGACCTTATTTTAACTTGTTTAGGACTACAAAATCAAAAAGTCAATAAACTTCGTGCCCAGTCAAACATATTCAAATAAAGTGGAACAGAGGGAGTATTTGACAAGTCTCGTTAAAAATGCGATTGTCCAGGTGATCAGGTTGTCTGGTCTGGGCTTAGTTGGAAGCGCTTTGTTTTCCCTTTGTTAACATAAAGAACCTGTGCTAAAACAAAGGTATTCATGATTTTCATTAAGATATTGTAAACCATTCCAAGATAAATTACGAATCAGTAAACTAAGGTATTGTTGGCCTGGTCTATGTCAGAATGAGTCTTTAGATGAATTACATAGATATCAGAGATTATTTCAACAACAACCACCCAATATAATCCCATTAATGGGGTCTGGGGAGGATAGTGTGTACGCAAACTTTATCCCTACCTTGAGGTAGAGAGGTTGTTTCCAATAGACCTCCGGCATCCATTCCTCCAAGAGCTCCCCACCTTTCTCTTGGGGTGATTCGAACTCACAACCTCTTGGTTAGAAGTGGAGTGAATCGAACTCACAATCTCTTGATTGGAAGTGGAGGGTACTTGCGAGCAACCCACCTTGTCATATCATAGAGTATTTCATTGGCTAAAAATTAAAATATTCCCCATGCCCAAATTGGAATTGCTTCTGGGTAAAGATCTACTGCTACTCTTTATTCGTTTCTGGTTTCGGCTCGATGAAGCGGACTGGGCTTTGGAGATTCAGTCCAGTCTGGCTCTTTTGGCATTTCCTTCTCCACATAAAATTTACAATTTTAGATATTCTAAACAGCTCAAGCTATTTTTTTTTTCTTCCCTTACAACCCCAATACGGATTGTGGTTCTTTTGGACTCAAAACACCGAAATAAATGGGAAAAAAACTTGGTGACCAAAGTATATAAAACACAATTAGAAACCGCGCTTTACCTTAACGTCCGTTTCAAAGCCACGTTTTATATAAAATGCAGTTTCAAACCACGCTTTACCTGTTTTGTGGTCCCACCAATAACTCTTCTGCGCTCAACTGACATAACAATAATTCAAATATGTAAAACGCGTTTTAAAAGGCCGTTTTACCTATAAAAAATTCAACCCCCTGGATTGGGCATTGCCTTATTTAAGAGTTTTGCAAAAATTCATTCAAAAATAATCTCAACTCCTGATAAATTTTTCTTCTTGTTAAATTTTCAAGCTTTTTTTCATAATGTCTGAAGAGCGAAAAGTAATGGTTTCATTATATTTGGAGGGAGGGGATGAGGTTGTGATGGCGAATAACTCAGTGAGCTATAGTTTATCTCCACAGTCATGTTAAGTTTTCACTTACAATGGAGTATGATAGACTGGTATCGTTGTTATGTATTAAAATGAGGTTGAGCAAACGTTCGGTGAATCTTAAAATAACCGGAAGATATCTGTATTCTGTGACTCCGCAAGGGGTTGCTTGTTACGCTGAGTTTAACATCGAGGATGATGAAACTCTGAAAGATTTTTTGGGGACTCCGGATGAATATCGAGAACTTATTTTGATAAAAATGTTAGAAATGTACGTGAAGGTTAAAGACGTTCGCAATAATGAGGTGGCGCAAAGCAGGGATAACCCTCAATCATCGAGTGGCTATTCTGGAGAGGTTTTAGCCGAACAGGTTCCGGCTGAAAGAGTTTGTCCGGATCTAAACTTATCTCCACGGGCAAATACGGAGCGAGGAAATAATTTCTCTCATACTTTACATAATTCACAAGACGACTGGTAAACTTCAATTTTCATTTGTGCTACGATATTTATTTTTGTTGTATTGAATTTATATTAATACTCATATATTCCACATGGGGTACCGTCCAGATGTGAATTTTACAAGTTATGAACCCATGCCCAGTTAGAATATGCGTAGTTTTGGTGTGTGGGATCACGGTGGTCCATCTGGGAGTCATCACCAACAGGATAATGTCCATCATGGAATGTCAACACATTACGACTTGTAAGTGAAGTGATATAGCTATATGTAAAGTATTTATCAATTTGAGTAGATTATTATTTTGTTGTTTTTGCAGTGAAAACGAGCAACTTGATGGTGTTGTCCTCACTCAGTTGCCCGTAAACGGCATATTTACTCGGGATTTGACAGATGCGCAGAGTCAGGAAGATAATAGTGATTATGACAACAATGCCGATGAGTTTGGAGATGACACACTCTTCCCTGACAAGGGTGATAAGGAGGAGAAAGAGAATGCCAAACCTGATTTGACGAGGGAGCATGCTTCACCTCCCGTTAGACCAAGAGTGTACGAGTCCCACGTGCCGTTTCATTCAAGGCATATTCCTGACCTTGATCATTTGCCCAGTATGTCGAATGTGGATGCCCTCACAAGGGATTTTGATGAACTTCAGACAACAATATGGGATGAGTCTAGCCAACGGTGTTGGCAAAGGGCATGTTTTTTCCTAATAAAGCGCGCCTAAGCAGGGCGGCGAAAATGTACATTGTAAAAGAGTGCCGTGAGATGATGGTATGAGAGTCAAGTCCGGATGTATACAAGGTTGTTTGCCATAGATGATTTACAGGTTGTCATTGGATGCTGCGTGCGAGCAAGAAGAAAACAGGGTTGTGGAAAGTGGGTAAATATATTGGCACCCACAATTGTGAAATGGACACATTAAATGGGAATCACTTCAACTTGGATGTTGACTTGATTTCTCTTCAACTGATTCCACACATTGAAGCGTTCATTAGGTACAGGATCAAAGAGTGTATTACATCCGTCCACCAGGAATATGTGCGTACTATTATCAAAAGAAAGGCATATCTCGGGCGCAAACGTGCATTTGAAATTATTTATAGTGACTGGGATAAGTCATTTGCATCTCTACCCAGGTACATAGCCGCATTGCAACACTTTAACCCCGAGACTGTTGTTGAATAGAAGCTTGAGCGGAGTGCAGGAATACTAGAATAGATATTCAGATATGTGTTCTGGGCATTTAAATCAGCAATTGATGGTTTTATGTATTGTCGTCCGGTAATTTCTATAGACGATACTCATGTCTATGGAAAACATGATATTAAGTTGTTGATCGTTGTTGCAGTAGATGCCAATGGACAAATATTTCCACTAGCTTTTGCCATCTCTGCCAATGAAATCCAAGAGACGTGAACACTATTTTTGAACCACTTGAAGTAGCACGTTGTCAAAAAACGTTCAGGTATTTGTCTAATATCGGATCGACATGGTGGTATATTAAGTTTTGTAGAGCATTTGCATGAATGGCAGGAACCCCATGCATACCACCATTACTGTGTGAGGCACCTGAAGGCCAATTTATAGAATAAATATCCCAACAAGGACTCGCATGATTTAATGTGGTGATCACCAACAGTGCAAATTCAGGAGGCGCATGTAATCGATCCCGCAGTTAGGCGAAAGAGCCTATCATTGGTTGATGCGACATGAGCTTCACGAGTGGACATTACATGCGGATAGTGGCAGACGATGGGGAACCCTAGCTACAAATGTGTCGGAGTCTTTCAACGGGTTATTGAAATCTGCACGTGGATTGCCCGTCACTGCCATGGTGCGGATGTCATTCAAACAGATGGCGGAGAGGTTTGTTGAAAGGCACAGAGGTGCACCAGAATTGATGGAGAGGGGTGTTGAATTTATGCCAATACCAATGAAAAAATTTGAAAAATACAGGAGGCGAGCACATTGGCATTCATTTTTACACTATTGCAACGAGCGAAATATTTTTCAAGTTCGCACCACTATCCATTAAAAGAAGCCCAAATGTGTAGTGCTATACAAAAGAGACTAAGAATAATTTTCTTAACTGAACCACAAAGTTGAACTACCTAAATCCCAATGAAACATTGGACTTCCTAAAATTGCAATGAAATAGAGTTTAATAGCCAGAACCCACAGGTCATTCAAACGAATCTTCTATCTCATTCCAAAGCAGGTCGAAAAGCAATCCTCTAAATAGAACTCATACTCGAACGTCCAATTTAAATTTTAAAATACAACGCTAATGTCGCGCCCCCTTTTTTCCCTCTTCGCATCGAAAAATCAGGTTTATGATATTATGGGTATAAGACAACTCATTCCTTTTGGGAACTAGATTTTGCATTTGAAGAGTCGCCACCTAATGATTTAAGGTGCATTAGGACACATATAAGGTTCACTTCTAAGTTTGTTTGATAACCAGAGATAGGGTAAGGGGTTGAAATTATCCCAAGGGGAAGGTGTTAGGCACCCCTCGGATCCACTAGTGTGGTTCCCGGCCAGACAGTTTTTGTGAATTTGTGCAATTTATCAAATAGACAAGTATAGGCTCAAATAGTAGGGGATTTAATTTTAAACACAGAAGAGTTTGAAAAAAAAGCAATTATTAAAAGACGGATTTTGAAAAAGAAGTTACAATTCTACAAATACTTGAGAATATAAAAAAGGAGGGGGTTCCTAGGTTTATTTATAATATGGATCACATCAATGCGATACCCGGTATGACACTTCTCAGAAGAGGGGATACACGTGGAATTAGTGCACCGGTTATCATATCCATATCTACCCTTCCCACCCCGTCGAGGTATTAAAGCGCGGATTGGTCTTGACCACTATTTCATGTTATTACCCGTCCCACTCCTATTAGTCCCGGAGGAACTTAGGACTACTATTCCTAAAGGGGAGAGATATTAGGCTCACTTTTAGGTTTCAAAAGGTGAAAAAGCTAAGGCGACATACAAAAATACATAGGACTGCATATTAGGGGAAACATGTAAACAACTAAAAGGCTCATGTATACCTCCTCAAACAAAGCACATAAATAGCATAACTTAAACACAGTTAGGGTCTGAATTTAAAGTGCTAAGGCAAGGAGAATTTTAATTGTTGAGGCAGACCAGTTTATTACATAACTCAGATAAGAAGTCCGAATCAGGCCTGCCTGCTGGTTGTAGCAGTTACTGATTAACAAAGGCGGATTCAGGTTTTATTGTCGTTATCACCTAAGGCTTGCCTAAGTGTTTGGGTGAGATCCTATAAACATGATATCTATTGCTGATTCAGAATGTAGCAAAGCAGTAACAATTCTACAACAAACGATTTGAGATCCTATAGACATGCTTTCTAAGTCGCGTTGAATAAAGGAGTAAGGCTGTTTATAACTAATTCAGAACAATACGAGTTAGGCTGATTTTAAACTAGACTGGTTTTAGATTTTATATATGTTGATATCTATTATTGCTAATTTTAATTCCTATAGACATGATATCTAGTCGAACGTGAAATGAAGCAGGCAGTATTTACTTGAAATTCCTATAGGCATGATTTCTATAAAGGTACTGATTTTAATGATGTCGAATTGTAACCACTTAGATCCTAAGAGCATGGTGTCTAAGTGTGGCAATAAACATGCAGAATTGAAGACAAACCCTATAGGCATGTTATCTAAATGTAGAGTTAGACATGTAGAATTTAAACCAGTCCTATAGACAGGTTCTCTAAATGCAGAGTTAAACATGTAGAAAACAGGTCCTATAGGCATATTCTCTAGATGTAGAACATGCAGAATTTAAAAGAAAACAGATCTTATAGGTGTGATATCTAAATGCAGAGTTAAACGTGTAGAACAACAGATCTTATAGGTATGACATCTAACTGCAGAGTTAAATATGCAGAATTTAAAACAACAGATCTTATAGGCATGATATCTACCCTTAAGCATACACAATTACCCAGCCCTTTTTCACTATCCAACCCCAATGTTTATTACAAATTATTACAAACTGAATAATGAATTACATCAGGAAAGTGTAAAAGAAGAAGTTACAACCAGAGGAAGCCTGATTCTTGACTTCCTCTCTGAGTTATGAAATAAACCACCTCAAATGTCATTTGTTCCAAAGCCTTTCTCAGACTTGAGTGTGTAAAAGTTCCCTAAGGGTCTCAAGGGACCTCGGGCAATGCTTACACCCAAGTTTGTATAACCTGATAGAGATGAGTGCAGTGTGGAAGGGCCGACCCTTATGTGTCCAATTTCAGAAGGAGCTCATGGGTCCCAAGGCAAGGCTCACACAAGAGGGACAGAACCTAAGTCTAAGAGTATAGTGGAAGTGTAGGAGTAGAGAGTTGTTTAAAACTGGGTTGAGAATAGTAAGGTGTAAGGGTAATTTGAAAACAATAATAGTAAAGTTAACACTACACAGAATCAGCATTTTTATACAAAGGGGTCAGGGGTTTGGGAATACATTGTAGGGCGCATATGACCTTAAGAGGGGTCAGGTTTGGACATGCACAACAATATTTGGTGCTGGCATGCCCATAAACTAGCCAGAGAATACATCACATAGAGGAGATATGAAGCATATGACCCCAGAGAGGGTCAGGTTTGGGTCATGCACAGTAATGTCTAATGCTAACATGCCCTCAAACCAACCAAAGAACACAAACACATAGAGGATATGGGGGTTTGGGATTCATAAGTCATAATAAGTGACTGACAGAGTTCATACATAAGAAAAAAATACATTAATTCAGAAGAGGAAGGAGCAGATTACAGCATGCTTGGTAATGTAACTGGATTAAACACAAGCAGGAAACAAGCAAGAGTGAAGGAAATAGTAAAGAAACATGTTGTTGTTGATACTGGAAGATTAATTAGAACATACTAGTACAGAGGTAAATGCAGAAAGAAAAGTAAGAAAATTTCCACAGCCTAGCCTTGGCTTTCGGCCGGCTAGACAAGGGCAGCAACACAAGTAGTAATAGAGAAAAGAGAAAGAACTTTGAGTGAAGTGTGTGTTCTGAACTCAAGTGGTTCGTGTGTTTGAAAGAAGAGAAAGTGCAGGGTATTTATAGCTTCTGAAAACGAGTGATAAGTAAGGTAACAAGTAAAGTTTTAATACAAACATGGAAACAATCACAAGTCAGAATAAATTACACAAGTGACTCCCTTTAATTAAGGAGTCACTGTTTAACGGGTAATGACAGATTCAAAATAAGGAAAGAATATCAATTCAGAGACAAACTGATTATTGCCATAAAATGAGCAGTAAAAGCATTGAGTAAGTAATCAAGTCTAAGTACAGAAATATGCTTATTTTGGGAAAAGATTCAGTAAGGCAAAATAAGGAAAGGAATCAATTAACTTTAACATGCGAGTGAAATTAGAGTTCATAAAAGAAAAGTTTTTGAAATCAGTCACACAATTGAGATCAATCAAAGAAGAAACATACTTCTGCACTTCGGTATATAAATAAAGTGAACAGGGTCATCAGACATGTGAGGCCAAGCATATTGGCAAAAGAGATAATCACAAGCATGTAGTAGTGGCAGAAATAAGCTAGGGTTCAGTAGTAAAGCAAATATTCGAAGCATAGTAAACAAGTAAGTAAAGTCACATTGAATTCAACTGTGAAGAAAACATAGTATCAGAAACATGCAAAGGTCTCACAGTAGCAGGTGAGGAAACCTTTTGAAAAGTTAGGGTTTTCGACAAAAGTTGAGTTAGAAAGATAGTAAAACTCAGAATCAGATGAGTCACATAAAGAAAAGAAAGTCTAAAACAAAAGCTTTCAGTCGAGTCAAGTACTCAAACAAACAATTTCAGCCCCAAAGGTCTAGGGATTTTCAACAACAATCGAGTTTTAAAATGGTAACACAAATAAATCAAACAAGAACGAGGAACTTAATTAAACAAGTATACATTTTAATAAACAGCTTTAGGATTCGAATGAGACCCAAAAGAAATTAGGGTTTTAACATGCTGACCCAAGTAGATGGAAAGCATAACAAATAGTTCGAACATAGTAAAGTCATAAAACAACATCGAGAATCAGAGAAAAGATTTTTTGAAATAACTTAAGGAAAACCCTAATCAGAACAATGAATAGTCATTTTGAAAACAACGTTGAAGAACCTTCGAGAAAAATGCTTAGAGTTCATAGTAAGCACAGATCTAAGGTAGATCTGAAAGAAATCGAAAGATCTTAGAGATTAGGGTTTCAAAAAACCCAAAAGAAAACGAGAAAGATCTCGAAAGTTAACGATCTAACCAGAAAATGCCAAGGACCCGCCTTGAAAGGCCATGAATGGCCAAGAAAGGTCGTGAATGGTCGGAGAAAGGCCATGAACACCATTCGAGCAAGGACTGGACCAAACTCATTCGAAGTCTGGTCGTGAAACCCTAGAACCAAACACATATGAGCCATGGAAGGCTGGTACATGTCTCAAATGACCACAGAAGGCCATGTATTAAATAGGTTATGGTTTGGTTTGATGGCGGAGGCCAGTGTTTGTAGGAGTTCCCGAGAGAGTTGAGAGAGAAGAGGGATTCAAGGGCGGCGGTAGGTGAGAAATGAGATAGGTTTAGGGGTCGTTTGGGGTTAAAAAAGGAAAGGGGGAACGAGAGCCGTTGATCTAAATGATCAACTACTGGGATTTAATGGGTTAGGTGGGGAGTTCGGGTTGGGTCATTTAAATTGGGTTAGGGGGTCGGGTTCGAATTGCAATTGGGTTGGGAAATTGGGTCTGATTTGGGCTCAATTTCAGGCTATAATTGAAATGAAATTGGGCTATCATTTAAATAGCCATTTTTCCCTATTTAAAATTTAAAAAATAGTAAATTGTTTTCTGAAAAAAGTACTAAAATAATTGATGACATATAATTATCAATTTAAAAATACGGGACTTTATTTTTATGAATATAAACGCAATTAAATCCTAAAAGAGGCTAATATTGCAATTATGCAATTTAGCCTTTAAAAATACTAAATACATTTGTAAAAATATGCAAAATTATATTAGCTATATTTTAGCATAAATATGAAATTCCAATAAATAAATTACCATAAATAATAATTTTGGAAATATTTATTGGGTTTTTATGGATAAAATAGGGAAATAAATTGATTTAAAAACCTTTAAAAATTAAGGAAAAAATAATAAACTTTTGGACATACTTATATATGCATACATATGCTATTTTGAAGGTACTTGCATATTGAAAAATATATAGGGAAAAATTGGGTATCAACAGTTGCCCCTCTTTACCCGAGAAGGATGAAAGATTTGTCGGGTAAAGATATGATGACAAGTTTTGACCGAACGAAACGGTTCGAAGAAGTTAGGCCGCGACCTGGCTTCTGAGCTGCCTACATATCCTTGGTTTTACAGAAATCAGGCCATATGTAGTTTAGGATCCGTCTACGAAGTATGCCGATGGAGACTCTTCAAGAACGGACGCAATACCCAAGATGGGGTGAGTGGGCGGCTTGCGAGAATGGTTAAGGTTTGATATGGCTACGGGAACTGGAGCGGGCTTGCTCCTGTTGGGATGGCTATTGCTTGCCGGTGTACCTGCAATTAGAAATAATACAAGTGTATATTGTGCATGAATTTAAACATGATACAAGTTCCCGTCGGACCATGAATGTTGTCTTTGGATGATTAGGATGACGTCCTTTAGAACATGACGTCCTGGGCCATGAAGAGTGCAATAAGGATTCGCAGGCCGTGAAATGATGCTCTCGGGCTCTAAGGATGGTGTCTCCGAACCATGATGCCTTTGAATAATGATATGCAAAAGATTAAAAAGGGATCCTGGGGGCCATGACATGGTGTTCTCGGGCTATGAAAATTGTGCCTCCGAACGATGATGCCTTTGGATAATTTGGCAATCTTTCAGCCCATGAGATAGAATACGTGGCGATCTTTCAGCCCATGCGGATGTAGTATGAGGCGATCTTTCAACCGTGTAGAGGCGATCTTTCAGCCATGCAGATGCAGTATGCGGCGATCTTTCAGCAATGCAGATGCAGTATGCGGCGATCTTTCAGCCATGCGGATGCAGTATGAGGCGATCTTCCAGCCATGCAGATGCAGTATGCGGTGATCTTTCAGCCATGCAATGTAGTATGAGGCAATCTTTTAGCCCATGAGATGCAGATGGAGGTAGAGCTTAACCTCAGAAGGCAGAGTGGTTGCCTTATGCAAAGCAAAAATGCAGATGGAGACAGCGTTTAGTCTCGGAAGTCAGAATGGTAGCCTTATACAATGCAAAAATGCAGATGGAGACAACGTTTAGTCTCGGAAGGCAGAATGGTAGCCTTATGCAATGCAAAAAATGCAGATGGAGACAGTGTTTAGTCTCAAAAGGCAGAATAGTAGCCTTATGCAATGGAGAAATGGAGACGGAGACAACGTTTAGTCTCGGAAGGCAAAATGGTAGCCTTATACAATGCAAAAAATGTAGATGGAGATAGCGTTTAGTCTCGGAAGGCAGAATGGTAGCCTTATGCAATGCAAAGATGAAGATGGAGACAACGTTTAGTCTCGGAAGGCAAAATGGTAGCCTTATACAATGCAAAAAATGTAGATGGAGATAGCGTTTAGTCTCGGAAGGCAGAATGGTAGCCTTATGCAATGCAAAGATGAAGATGGAGACAACGTTTAGTCTCGGAAGGCAGAATGATATCCTTATGCAAGAAATAAAATGGCAAATGGTGATAGAGCTTTCTTAGCTGATAGTAGATTGCGATATTGTGACTGCTGGGGATATTGTGACACATGGAATGTCATTGGTGTGTGTGGATAGCAAATATTGGTAAGTGCAACGGTTCTGAGAGTTGTATTCCCAAACAATGTTTGTCTTGTGAGTGTATAGTATGTTTGATGATTTCGTAATCCAAGTGCCTGCATCCATAGAAAAATCGTGAGTTTTGTAAAGGGAGGTTAGTTCGCATCCCCGCTGGCTTTTGCTTGACCTGCTCGGCTCTAATCTGGTGATACTATATGTACTATTGGGGTAGCATTGCTAAACAAGGCAATTTCAGTAATAAACATGATTTTGTAAAAAATATGACATGATAATAATAATTTTTAGATGAACCGATGACTGTGAGGTGGTTCGGGATATTGCAACCTCTCTTGCTACGGAATTTTGAGGGTCCCCCTCAAAATTCTGCCCCAGTTTAATGGGTTGATGCTTCTAGTTGTTGTTTGCGATGATCGGCTGAAATTACTTCGGAATTTTGAAGGTCCTCCTCAAAATTCTGCCCTAGTTTCCAATTGTGGGGGAAATGAAAATTTTATTGAATTGTGACCTAACCCATAGGGCTGCCTACGTATCCCCTCTTAAACGGGAATCAGGTCAGGCGTAGTTCAAATTACATCATATAAGGGAAGCATGAAAATTACACATAGTAACGCTTGACTGCATCTGAATTGATCGGTTTTGGCCAGACTCTCTGTCCATTTCTGCAAGTATGAGGGCTCCTCATGTCAGAACCAGTTTGACCATGTATGAACCCTTCCAGTTGGGAGATAATTTCCCCTTGGCTTCATCTTGATGCGGAAAAATTTTCTTTAACACCAGCTGCCCCGGTGTAAACTGTCATAGCTTGACTCTTTTGTTGAAGGCTTTGGACATTCTGTTCTGATAGAGTTGACCATGGCAGACTGCATTCATTCTCTTTTCGTCTATAAGGGCTAGTTGCTCATAACGACCTTTTACCCATTCTGCGTCGTCGAGCTCAGCTTCTTATATGATCCTTAGGGAAGGAATTTCTACCTCGGCGGGAATGACTGCCTCTGTACCATAAACCATCATATAGGGGGTTGCCCCGGTTGATGTGCGGACTGTGGTGAAATACCCCAATAGAGCAAATGATAACTTCTTGTGCCACTGTTTATGCTTCTCTATCATTTTCCTCAATATCTTCTTGATATTCTTGTTGGCGGCCTCTATAGCTCCATTCATCTGCGGCCTATAGGCTGTGGAATTCTTGTGTTTGATCTTGAAGGTTTCACACATAGCTTTTATCAAGTCACTGTTGAGGTTGGAGCCATTATCAATGATGATCGACTCTGGAACCCCTAATCGATAAACAATGCGGCCGTAGACAAAGTGTGCCACGACTTTCTTAGTTACTACTCTGTAAGATGCTACTTTGACCCATTTGGTAAAATAGTCGATTGCTACTAGGATAAACCTGTACCCGTTGGAAGCGGCAGGCTCGATTGGTCCAATAAAATCCATTTCCCAGGCGGCAAACAGCCATGGCGAGCTTGTTGCATTAAGCTCTTTCGGAGGTACCTTTATCATGTATGCATGTATCTGACAGCGGTGGCAGTTACGGACATACTGGATGCAGTCCGTTTCCATAGTCATCCAAAAGTAACCAGCTCGGATTATCTTATTTGCTAAGACAAAACCATTCATATGCGGACTGCAGGTCCCAGCATGAATTTCTTCTAGTAGCCTGGATGCTTCCTTTGCGCCGACACACCTTAATAGTCCCAAATCAGGAGTCCTCCTATACAGGATTCCTCCGCTGTGAAAGAAGTTGTTGGACAGTCTCCGAAGTGTGCATTTCTGAGTAGGGTTTGCAAGTTCTGGGTACTCTCCTTTTGCCAAATATTCCTTGATATCAAGGCTTTCCGTCTACTTCTTCTTCAACGTGGGCACAATAAGCTGGTTGATCATGGATCTTTAGTGGAATGGGATCAATGAAATTCTTGTCTGGATGTTGTATCATAGACGAAAGGGTAGCCAATGCATCAAAGAAATCATTCTGGACTCTAGGAACATGCTGGAACTCCGTCCTCGTGAACCTCTTTCTTAATTCCTATACATGATGCAAATACAGGAGTAGCTTGGAGTTCCTAGTTTCCCATTCTTCATGCACCTAATGTATGAGTAGGTCTGAATCTCCAATCACTAGCAACTCTTGAACGCTCATGTCAATGGCCATCTTGAGCCCTAAGATGCAGGCTTCGTACTTGGCCATGTTGGTGTAGGGGAACCTGAGTTTGGCAGACACCGGATAATGCTGACCGGTTTCTGATACTAGGACTATCCTATTCCAACTCCTTTGAAGTTTGCCACTCCATCGAAAAACATTCTCCTATGAAGGATTCTGCAATGTCTTCTCCTATGAAGGATACCTCTTCATCAGGAAAATACATCTTCAGGGGTTCGTATTCTCCATCCACGGGATTATCAGCAGGGTAGTCTACCAGTGCTTGTCCCTTGACCGTTTTCTGAGTTACGTACACAATGTCAAACTCACTCAACAGGATTAGCCACTTGTCTAGCTTGCCAGTGGGCATGGGCTTCTGAAAGATGTACTTCAACGGATCCATCCTTGATATGTGGTATAGGCACAGAAGTAATGTCTCAACTTCTGAGCTACCTAAGTCAAAGCACAATAGGTGCGCTCTAACAGAGAATATCGGGCCTCGTACGGGGTAAACTTCTTACTGAGGTAATAAATGGCCTGCTCCTTCCTCCCCATTTCATCATGCTACCCCAGAACGCAACCGAAGCTCCATCCAATACTACAAGGTAGAGTAATAAGGGTCTACCTGGCTCAGGCGGGACTAAGACTGGTGGTGTTGACAGTACTCCTTGATTCTGTCGAAGGCTTTTTGGCAGTCATCGGTTCATTTGGTGGCGGCGTCCTTCTTCAACATCTTAAAAATTGGCTCACAGATAACTGTGGACTGTGCTAACCGGCTAATGTAGTTAAGTCTTCCCAAGAAACTCATCACATCCTTCTTGTTCTTTGGTGGTGGTAGTTCTTGGATGGCTTTGACTTTTGATGGATCCAGTTCTATTCCTCGGCGACTCACAATAAACCCAAGCAATTTTCCAGCGGGAACCCCAAATGCGCACTTCGCCGGATTCAATTTTAGGTTGTACCTTCGCAATCTATTGAAGAACTTCCTCAAAATCTTCCATGTGATCAGTGGCCTTCTTGGACTTGATAATGACATCATCTACATATACCTCAATCTCCGTGTGTATCATATCATGAAAAATGGTAGTCATGGCCCTCATGTAGGTGGCGCATGTATTCTTCAGGTCGAACGACATCATCTTGTAACATTACATTCCCCACAGCGTAATGAAAGCCGTTTTCTCAGCATCTTCTTCATCCATCCAGATCTGATGATAACCAGCGAAACAATCTACAAATGACTGCAGTTCATGCTTGGTGCAATTGTCAATCAGGATGTGTATGTTCGGGAAAGGGAAGTCGTCTTTCGGACTGGACCGGTTGAGATCCCGGTAGTGGACACAGACTCAGACCTTCCCGTCTTTCTTTGGTACCGGTACGATGTTGGCTAACCATGTCGGGTATTCTACTATCTCGAGAACCTTAGCTTTGACTTGCTTAGTGACTTCTTCCTTGATTTTCAAACTCATATCAGGCTTGAACTTTCTGAGCTTTTGCTTTACCGGCAGACATGTTGGATCGGTTGGCAGTTTGTGAGCCATAATAGACGTACTTAGACCAGTCATGTCATCATACGACCAGGCGAATATGTCCTCATACTTCCTTAGAAATTCTGTGTATTCCTTCTTTTCTGATGGCGATAAGTGAACGCTGATTCATGTTTCCTTGACGTTTTCTACATCTCCCAGGTTAACAATTTCTGTCTCATCCAGGTTAGACTTAGGTCTGTTCTCAAAGTTCTCAACTTCTTTGATGATCTCATCTGATATGTCATCCTCCTCTGAATCAATGTCCGTTTGTTGCATTGTCTCATTGCATGTCACCGTCATTGGTTCATCAAGATAAGTAATAGTAATGCTGTATAAGTAGAGTAATAAGAGAAAAATAATAATGAGTGTTGATTCATAAGAAAAGCCGAAATGCTTTGATAAATTGCATAACTGTTTTGAACATTGGAGATCTTATTGCGGGAATAAAAATGCGAAAAGAAAATCATTTAGTAAAAAAAGTAGTGCATGATGCTTGTTTTAGCCTTGCTACCCCGAGGCTCGCCAGGCTCTGGTTGTCCTAATGGTCCAATTATTGAGGCGTGCCCCTCTGCTCACAGTCTGTATGGAAGGGCCTTCCTCCCCTCCTCCTCGAGAATAACACAACAATCCATGTCATTGTCTTCTAGGAACAAGTTCTTCACCACCGCAAGCGCTTCTTCTTCTTTTGACCCATAAACAATGTCAGCTTGTAGGAAAGTCTGCTCCAAATGTGGTATTGGCTGCTCCAGTGGATAATAAGGACCGCGCCATGGTGGTGACCAGTTGTTGAATTCTTCCCAGGTGTACTCATATCCCAGACCGAAAGTAGTGCCATGTTTCTTGAGCTTTATGGGCTTAGCGATTCCTTGGAGATTGTTGCCGAGCCCCTTGCCAGGTTCGTACCCACTCCAATTCAGTATACTCTCGATTTTATTATCCCACCATTTTGTCAACAACATTTACCCGTTCAATGTGGTGGTAAGTCTCTCCACCTAGCTTCATTCTTCCTTCGATTGACGGAATGGCCTGGAGACTGTATATAGGGTTGCTACCGTCGCCGTGAATGATTACCTCTTGATGATTCCATTCAAATTTTACTGCCTGATGTAGTATTGATGCTATGGCCCCCGCGGCATGGATCCATGGTCGTCCCAACAGCAGGTTGTAAGATGTTGGCACATCTATCACCTAGAAATCAATATCGAACCATGTTGGCCCCATTTGCAAGCATAGACTAATCTCCCTAATGGTGGACCTTTGAGAACCATCGAAAGCTTTCACATTGATAGCTCCGTCCTTTATCTCGTATAGTCCTTTACCCAACTTCTTGAGTGTTACCAGTGGACAGATGTTGAGGTTGGACCCTCCATCGATCAGGATTCTGGTGATAAAATAGTCCTCGCATTGCACGCTGATGTGCAGTGCCTTGTTGTGCCCCAACCCCTCAGGTGGCAGCTCGTCCTCATGAAAAGTGATCTTGTGGCTCTCCAACACTTGTCCTATCATGTTAGCCATTTCCCCGCCAGTGATGTTGCTTGGTACGTATGCTTCACTCAGCACCTTCAGCAAAGCGTTCTTGTGTGCTTCAGAATTTTGTAGCAAAGCAAGAATGGAGATTTGCGCTGGTGTTTTGTTCAACTGGTCGATGATCGAGTATTCATTGGCCTGTATCTTTCTCCAAAGATCGTCTGGACCTGTCTCAATGATGGATGGCCTGTTGGAGGCCTACTTGCTTGACTCGGCTAGAGGTTCTGGGGTATAAACTCTACCAGTTCTCGTCATACCCTGTGCGACAACAGTCTCTTCGAATCTAACCTTGCCTTTCCTTCTTGCCTCGGTTATATAGTCCCAGGATACAGCCTTTGTATGGAATGGTTTCATGGTCGACATTGCAACTGGGATCGACGTGGCTATCCTTACTCTGAACGGAGCATGTGCCTTGGGTGGCAAGACTGCAACTTCAAACGGTGTGGGTACATTTGCTGGAGACACAAATTCGACCTCAATTGGTGTTGGTGTCTTTGCAGACGATGTCGCTTCAAATTCAAGTGGCATAGACATATTTTGGGTCATCACCTTTTGCGATCAACCCGATTGATCCCTCGGGATCCCAATCATCCTCTATTTCAATCATATGAATGCCTCCACCCTTATGGTCCAACAGAGGGTTATTGCGGACATTTGGAGTGGATTTCTTTGCCACAATAATCTTGTTATCAATTAAAGTCTAGATCTTGTCTTTCAAAGAACGACATTCATCGATGGTGTGCCCTTTCATGCCGGAGTGGTATGCACAGGATTTGTTTAGGTTAACGCACTGAGAATGGTTCTCAGGGGTTGCAGCAGGGATGAGGGTGATGTAACCACCAGTTTTGGAGGTCTGCAATCAAAATTTGGCCGAGGTCTAGGGAAGTTTTGGCGTGCAGGGGTGATTGATAGTGGGATGGTTGAGTATTATAGGTTTGGTAGACATGAGCGAGTTGGGAGTATCTGGGTGAAGTAGGTTGATACATGGGAGGTAGAGGTGATTGATAAGTGGGTGGTGGAGCTCGATAGGAGGGTGAGGGTGCTTGGTAGTTCGGAGTAGGCTGATATGTGAGTGGAGGTGTTGGGTAAGTTTGGTATTTGATAGGAGATTTGGTCCTTTGTGCAACCATCATGACTCCTACGTCCCTTTTCTTGGATACACCACCGGACTGTAAAGCCTTATTTATAGCTTGCAAGGCCTCGAAGTTTGTAACCATACCGCTTTTGATACCCTTTTCAATTCTTTCACCCAGTTTGATAATGTCAAAAAATTTGTGGCTTTCAATCATCATTAGTCGTTCATAGTATTGCGGGTCCTGGGTCCGGACAAAGAATTTCTTCATCTATTCCTCCTCTAATGCAGGTCTGACCTTAGCAGCTTCGGACCTCTAGTAAGTGGCATACTCGCAAAACATTTTTGTAGGCTTCTTCTTTAGATTCTGAATATATAACACATCCGGTGCGTTTTCTGTGTTGAACCTGAACCTATCCATAAAGTCGGACGCCATGCTTACCCAGCTCGACCACTTCTTTGGATCTTGACTGATGTACCAAGACAGCGCATCTCCTTTCAGACTCCTCATGAAGAGCTTCATACAGATTCTCTCGTCTTTCCCTACTCCAACCAGCTTGTCACAGTATGTTCTCAAATGGACCCTTGGATCCCCTGCACCATCAAACATTTCTAACTTTGGAGGTTTGTACCCCTAGGGTAGTTCGACATCGGGCTGTATGCAAAGATCTTCATAGTTCAGCCCCTCAATTCCCTTGCCTCCTTCAATGCCTTGAATCCGGCTAGTCAACTTCTTAAGTTCCTCATCCGGGTTCCTGATGAATAGGTCTTTTTCATCAGACTCGGGTGTGCTTGAGATAGGTTGGGTGGAGCGTGGCATGGTCTCCACGTAGATGGGGGTGTCATGGTGGGTGTAAAAGTGGTCATTTATGGAGTTTTGGGGTTCTAGGATGAGTATTGGAGTATTGTTTGGGATGTGGCAAGTGTTGCATTGAGTTTTGGTGGAACAATGTGATGGTGAGAAGCGGGATGATTCTATTGCTTTGGGATGTTTTGAGGCGGTGTAGGGTTTTGAGTGTTGGGAAAAGTGATATCCGGGGTGCTGAGGGAAAATGACAAGCTTGCCAGATTCTGAAGCTGATCGAGCTCTTCTTGGAATTTCAACAGCTTTTTTTCAAGTTGGGATACATTTTCCTTAGGAACCTGAGTACCATGGCCATTAGTGGCCTCTATCTGTTCAGTTGAATTCTCCTTTCTGACATTGTTCAAATCTTCCATTTTGCCTTTATTCTTGTTTTTGACAGGACTAAGAGGAGGAGTGGGTGGAGGGCCCCTAGATCTCGTAGAATAGGATGATATTGCCAAAGTGCACGAACTAACCTTTGGGGAGGGGAATAATAAAAACAAAAACAAAAGATAACCAAGTTAGTGAGGATTATAGGAAGTATTGCAATATTTAAACACATAGTGCGGGAATATAAATCGTGTCCTGATTTGAGAACCTCTTTGTGCCCGAGGTAGGCCTAGCGACAAATTGATTTGGAGAACTTAGGATGTTAAATGCTTTATTTTATTGATAAAGATTGACGAATCCCATATTGACACTAAATAAACAGGAAATGAAAATCACTATTGGCCATTGGCCTTATTACATTTTATAGAGCAAAAAGAAAAACTCCTATCTATTTGGTCCCAGAAGGACCTTACCCGAATTCGGCATCCTTGGCTCCGTCAAACAGCTTTCCCAACTCGCGAAGTCCCAGCAATAGGTAGGCCCTGGCTAGATGTCCGCCTTCGATTCCTTCAGCATTTTGGTAGTCTTTGACCCTCTTGAGAAACTTTCTCTCCAACTTCACCATGCCTCGCTCCAAGTATCCCAGTCGCTTGTTGGCGCTGACAGCCATGTCCTTCCATTCCCCAATTAACTTCTGGTTGGACTCTTCTATATTGCGGTGTTCACTTTCATATTCCCATATTCTTTTACGCAATTGGTTGTATTTGACCTATACCTCGGCCTTTTCATCTATGTTTCCTGTGACCTCGAGAAAACCCTGGCTGGCCCAGACCATCATGATTGTTTTCCAACCAACCTGAGTAGAAAGGAATGCAACCAACATAATACCTGTCTGGCTCGATGGTATCTCTCCCCATTATGATCTTGCAGTGCCACATATGCTGAGCCTGGCACTTGTAAGGACTATCATCATTCTAAAAGTCAACCCGGAAATGACTCATCTTGTCGACACTAGGTATAACTTACTTCCTACCTGTTTGTCTCATAACTCGGAGAGGGACGTAAGGATAGGTTCCTCTCAGACCAATCAATATCAAGAAAGGTGCATCTCTGGATTGGGCGATAAACTCCTCGGTTGGAAACCACTCGAACATCCATTGAACCTATTCTTCAGTCAGATTATCAAATAGCTCCAACCATCCCTTGGCATCCTCAGGCTGAGCGAATATATCGGGGACGTAATCCATTCGCTTTGGATGATGGAAAGCGATATTATCATCCCAGTCCCTTTGCTGAATCTCTTGTCAGTATTCACCCCTTTGGAGATGTTCCATGAGCAAAAGTTGAAGTAATAAATTGTAGCCTTCGAAGTGTTTTACTCCCCGTTGACACTTCTCCAAGGCTCGATATATGTCGGCAATGATCATGGGCATGATGCTGAATGACTGCCCACCGATCCCTTCCATTAGGGTTTTAGTTATCATAGCCAGCCTGGTGTGGATTCTTGCTTTCTTCATCGGAAACACGATCAGCCCTAGGAAACAAAACATGAATACAAAGACCCTTCGATGGATGTGCCCCAATGATGTGATGGCAAACTCGTTAGGGTAGGTACGGTAGGATTTGTTGTGACCGTACCTTTCATGCAAATAGTCAAAAGGGATGTAGGACTCCTTCAGACATGTCAATTCTGGATTCTTCTTTAAACCCATCATTTTGAGGAAACCCCTGCCTTTACGGTTCTCAGGCATTAGCAGACCCAGAGTTTCCTATACTAGACCGGCCAATCCTCATATTTCCTCTAGTAATGGTGTCATTTCAATGTCCCCAAAGTGGAACACAGCCCTTTCACAATCCCAAAACAGTGTAGTAGCTTTTATAATCTTGTTATTGGGTTGGATTTCCATGAGGGAAGGCAGATTTCCCAAATATTTTCGGACAAGAGTTTGATCACTAGAGTGAAGATCTTTCCACTAGCTTAGCAGTCTTGGGTGGATGTTGGTGACCATGCCGAATCTAGGGACTTCGTACCTCATATTTTTGTAAGACAAATAAGGTTAGGCCCTTATCCCCACCAGACTCGACTATTTAATACTAGCAATTAGCATGAAGCATTTAGTTCTCCAAATAAATACACAGAACGTGATGGTGTCCATTTGGGTTTTAGGGAAACCCAGTGGACTTTGGACAAGGCTATCTTAAAGGATTATTATGTGGACAATATAACTGACCCAACTAGGTTTGACTATGATGCATGTACAATTCGAACAAAGTAAGGTTTCTATGGGGTTTTAGACCGTTACCCTTGAGCGAAAAACTCAAGGGGGAAGGCACGGAACCGTCGACTGCACCGCTGATCGACTGGTTTTACCGCAAATATGGCTTTTCGAAATTAGGGGTTAATGATATAGGAAGAGCGCAACCACTCATTATAAGCGTTGCTATGATATTTGTTTGGCACCAGTGGAGTATGATGTTGAGCATGATTATACAATAATTAAAAGCATGTTGGAACGTATTTACATGTTAAGAAAATAATAAATACAACAGTTTTATAATTTAAAGCAGTAATAAAGGAAAGAAACGAAGAAGATAAGTCAGTTTTGTTTTGAAAAGAAATTAAACGCTTAAAGGAATTTAAACAAGTAATTGCACATAAGGGAGGGTACAAATTCACAAGAACAATCTGAAGTGGTAAAAGCCTAAATATCCCCAGCAGAGTCGTCATGCTGTCGCGCCCCCTTTTTTTCCTCTTCGCATCGGAAAATCAGGTTTATATTATGGGTATAAGGCAACTCATTCCTATTGGGAACTGGGTTTTGCATTTGAAGAGTCGTCACCTAATGATTTAAGCTGCATTAGGACACCTATATGGATCACATCAATGCGATACCCGGTATGACACTCCTCGGAAGATGGGATACACGTGGTATTAGTGCACCAGTCATCATATCCATATCTACCCTTCCCACCCCGTCGAGGTATTAAAGTGCGGATTGATCTCGACCGCTATTGCATGCTATTACCAGTCCCACTCCTATCAGTCCCGAAGGAACTTAGGACTACTATTCCTAAAGGGGAGGAATATTAGGCTCACTTTTAGGTTTCAAAAGGTGAAAAAGCTAAGGCGACATACAAAAATACATAGGACTGCGTATTAGGGGAAACATGTAAACAACTAAAAGGCTCATGTATACCTCCTCAAACAAAGCACATAAATAACATGACTTAAACATAGTTAGGGTTTGAATTTAAAGTGCTAAGACAAGGAGAATTTTAATTGTTGAGGCAGACTAGTTTATTACATAACTCAGATAAGAAGTCTGAATCAGGCCTGCCTGCTGGTTGTAGCAATTACAGATTAACAAAGGCGAATTCAGTTTTTATTGTCGTTATCACCAAAGGATTGTCTAAGTGTTTGGGTGAGATCCTATAAACATGATATCTATTGTTGATTCAGAATGTAGCAAAGCAGTAACAATTCTACAACAAACGATTTGAGATCCTATAGACATGTTTTCTAAGTCGCGTTGAATAAAGGAGTAAGGCTGTTTAAAACTAATTCAGAACAATACGAGTTAGGCTGATTTTAAACTAGACTGGTTTCATATTTTATATACGTTGATATCTATTATTGCTAATTTTAATTCCTATAGACATGATATCTAGTCAAATGTGAAATGAAGCAGGCAGTATTTACTTGAAATTCCTATAGCCATGATTTCTATAAAGATATTGATTTTAATGATGTCGAATTGTAACCACTTAGATCCTAAGAGCATGATGTCTAAGTGTGGTAATAAACATGCAGAATTGAAGACAAACCCTATAGGCATGTTATCTAAATGTAGAGTTAGACATGCAGAATTTAAACCAGTCCTATAGACAGGTTCTCTAAATGCAGAGTTAAACATGCAGAAAACAGGTCATATAGGCATATTCTTTAGATGTAGAACATGCAGAATTTAAAAGAAAACAGATCTTATAGGTATGATATCTAAATGCAGAATTAAACGTGCAGAACAACAGATCTTATATGCATGACATCTAAATGCAAAGTTAAACATGCATAATTTAAAACAATAGATCATATAGGCATGATATCTACCCTTAAGCATGCAAAATTACCAAGCCCTTTTTCACTAGCCAACCACAATGTTTATTACAAATTATTACAAACTGAATATTGAATTACATTAGAAAAGTGTAAAAGAAGAAGTTAACCCAAAGGAAGTCTGATTCTTGACTTCCTCTTTGAGTTATGGAATAAACCACCTCAAATGCCATTTGTTCCAAAGCCTTTCTCAGACTTGAGTGTGTCAAAGTTCCCTAAGAGTCTCAAGGGACCCCGGGCAGTGCTTACACCCAAGTTTGCATAACCTGATAGAGGTGAGTGCAGTGTGGAAGGGCCAGCCCTTATCTGTCCAAGTTCAGAGAGAGCTCATGGGCCCCAAGGCAAGGCTCACACAAGAGGGGCAAAACCTAAGTCTAAGAGTATAGTGGAAGTGCAGGAGCAGAGATTTTGTTTAAAACTGGGTTGAGAATAGTAAGGTGTAAGGGTAATTTGAAAACAGTAATAGTAAAGCTAACACTACACAGAATCATCATTTTTATACAAAGGGGTCAGGGGTTTGGGAATACATTACAGGGAGCATATGACCCTAAGAGAGGTCAGGTTTGGACATGCACAGCAATAGCTGGTGTTGCCATGCCCATAAACCAGCCAGAGAACACAACACATAAAAGGGATATGAAGCATATGACCCCAAGGAGGGTCAGGTTTAGGTCATGCACAACAATGTCTAATGCTGACATGCCCTCAAACCAACCAAAAAACATAAACACATATGGGATATGGGGGTTCTGGATTCATAAGTCATAATAAGTGACTGACAGAGTTCATACATAAGAAAAATATACATTAATTCAGAAGAGGAAGGGGCAGATTACAGCATGCTTGGTAATGTAGCTGGATTAAAAACAAGCAGGAAACGGGCAAGAGTGAAGGAAATAGTAAAGAAACATATTGTTGTTGATGCTGGAAGATTAATTAGAACATACCAGTAAAGAGGCAAATACATAAAGAAAAGTAAGCAAATTTCCACAGCCTAGCATTGGCTTTCGGCCGACTAGACAAGGCAGCAACACAAGTAGCAAAAGAGAAAAGAGAGAGAGAGCTTTGAGTGAAGTATGTGTTCTGAACTCAAGTGGTTCGTGTGTTTGAAAGAAGAGAAAGTGCAGGGTATTTATAGCTTCTAAAAACGAGTGAGAAGTAAGGTAACAAGTAAAGTTTTAATACAAACATGGAAACAATCACAAGTCAGAATCAATTATACAAGTGACTCCCTTTAATTAAGGAGTCACTGTTTAACATGTAATGACAGATTCAAAATAAGGAAAGAAGATCAATTTAGAGACAAACTGATTATTTTCATAAAAGGAGTAGTAAAAGCATTGAGTAAGTAATCAAGTCTAAGTGCAGAAATATACTTATTTTGGGAAAAGATTCAGTAAGGCAAAATAAGGAAAGGAATAAATTAACTTTAACAGGCGAGTGAAATTAGAGTTCATAAAAGAAAAATTTTTGAAATTAGTCACACAATTGAGATCAATCAAAGAAGATTCATGCTTCTGCACTTCAGTATATAAATAAAGTGAACAGGGTCATCAGACATGCGAGGCCAAGCACATTGGCAAAAGAGATAATTACAAGCATGTAGTAGTGGCAGAAATAAGCTAGGGTTCAGTAGTAAAGCAAATATTCGAAGCATAGTAAACAAGTAAGTAAAGTCACATTGAATTCAACTGTGAAGAAAACATAGTATCAGAAACATGCAAAGGTCTCACAGTAGCAGGTGAGGAAACCTTTTGAAAAGTTAGGGTTTTCGACAAAAGTTGAGTTAGAAAGATAGTAAAACTCAGAATCAGATGAGTCACATAAAGAAAAGAAAGTCTAAAACAAAAGCTTTCAGTCGAGTCAAGTACTCAAACAAACAATTTCAGCCCCAAAGGTCTAGGGATTTTCAACAACAATCGAGTTTTAAAATGGTAACACAAATAAATCAAACAAGAACGAGGAACTTAATTAAACAAGTATACATTTAAACAAACAGCTTCAGGATTCGAATGAGACCCAAAAGAAATTAGGGTTTTCAACATGCTGACTCAAGTAGAAGGAAAGCATAACAAACATTTTGAACATAGTAAAGTCATAAAACAACATCGAGAATTAGAGAAAAGATTTTTTGAAATAACTTAAGGAAAACCCTAATCAGAACAATGAAGAGTCATTTTGAAAACAACGTTGAAGAACCTTCGAGAAAAATGCTTAAAAGTTCATGGAAGAAAAAGAGAAAGATCTCGAAAGTTAACGATCTAACCAGAAAATGCCAAGGACCCGCCTTGAAAGGCCATGAATGGTCAGGAAAGGTCGTGGATGGTCGGAGAAAGCCATGAACACCAGTCGAGCAAGGACTGGACCAAACTCCTTCGAAGTCTGGTCATGAAACCCTAGAACCAAACACATAGGAGCCATGGAAGGCTGGTACAGGTCTCAAATGACCACGGAAGTCCATGGATTAGGTAGGTATCAGGGTGGATTAGGGTTTTGTTTGATGGCGGCGGCTAGGGTTTGTAGGAGTTTCAGAGAGAGTTGAGAGAGAAGAGGGATTCAAGGGCGGTGGTAGGTGAGAAATGAGATAGGTTTAGGGGTCGTTTGGGGTTAAAAAAGGAAAGGGGGAACGGGAGCCGTTGATCTAAATGATCAACGGTTGGGATTAAAGGCGTTAGGTGGGGAGTCCGGGTTGGGTCATTTAAATTGGGTTAGGGGGTCGGGTTTGAGTTGCAATTGGGTTGGGAAATTGGGTATGATTTGGGCTCAATTTCAGGCTATAATTAAAATGAAATTGGGATATCATTTAAATAGCCATTTTTCTCATTTAAAATTTAAAAAAATAGTAAATTAATTTCTGGAAATAAATTAAAAGTACTAAAATGATTGATGACATATAATTATCCATTTAAAAATATGGGAATTTATTTTCATGAATATAAACGCAATTAAATCCTAAAAGAGGTTAATATTGCAATTATGCAATTTAGCCTTTAAAAATACTAAATACATCTGTAAAAATATGCAAAAATCATCTTAGCTATATTTTAGCATAAATGTGAAATTCAAATAAATGAATTACCAAAAATAATAATTTTGAAAATAATTATTGGGTTTTTATGGATAAAATAGGGAAATAAATTGATTTAAAAACCTCTAAAAATTAAGAAAAATAAAATAAAATATTTGGACTTACTTATATATGCATACATACGCTATTTTGAAGGTATTTGTATATTGAAAAATATATAGAGAAAAATTGAGTATCAACAGCTAACATTACTTTTCTCAATGTCCAACATGTCATATTAGCGAAGAACTAAATTAACATTGAAAATAAAGTTGAGCAGGAATGATAATAGTTCCTAAAATTGTCGCGTCATAGAATCAGTTCACAAGCATAAAGGTGAAAAAATGCTGATTACTGCTTTGCAAAGAATGTCACACCTCCTTTTTCACCTACACCCTCGGGGGTATAATAAAGGGAGTTTTTTTCAATTTAAGTGACAATCGAAACGAGATTATTTTAATTAAAATTCAAAGTCGTCACTTGGGATAATTAATTGTGTCCCAAGTCACCGGTTCAAAGGAAAAGATTGACTCTGTATTACAGTCTGCAAACACAGAAATCTAGGTAAGAAATTCTGTTAACCCGGGAGAAGGTGTTAGGCATTCCCGAGTTCCGTGATTCTAGCACGGTCGCTCAACTGTTATAATTGGCCTATTATCTGATTTTAGTACATGTTTAAACCTATGTGCAAATTTTAACTTAAACCGCTTTTCTTTATTTAATTTTTTAAGAAAAATTCAACGTCATCTAAAACACGTCTTGAACCCCGTCACATAAATGCACCCGCGGTCCGTGACGTATTTTATCCAACATTGTTGAGATTTAGATTTGGGTCACATAAATGCGCACCCGAGTTTAGGAAGATAAATTATTAAAATAACGCGCCTAAAGCAACTACGCACTTTCAAATTTGCGAGGGTCATGGAAAATTCAATTAATGGCACGCCTCGATTTCTAAAGGATTAAAATTAGTTATATGCGGGCTATGGATTATGAACAAAATATATTGTGGAAAACCATCTTCAATAGGAGAACTATTGTGGATACATCTGCGGTACATTACTGCTAAAGTAAACATTTGCTCCAATATGTGCAGAAAACAAGCATATCAAAATTGTTTGACATAGGTTCGGGTGAAACCAAAATAGAAGAGATCAAAAGATATTAAATTCTTTATTGACAAAATATCGTGAGAATATTCATAGGATTTAATAATATGAAAAATGGCCATTTCACAAGTAGATATACGATACAGCACATCATTCAGGCATCTTTAAAGTTAACCGCTAATATAATAAATAAAGGCACTAATTTGACAACTATATACAACACATCGTTAAAACATATCTAAAGGACATAATGATATAAATAGCAATACTTTTCAACTTTAGCTAACAATTTCCATAGCTTTTGTTGTTTACTTTCTAAATAATGAGTTTTAAATTCAAAGGGAAATCATGTACTTCTTCAGCAACTTTCAAATAAATCAAAAGGCCTTCAACTTAAACTCGCGTTTCCAACTAACCAAGATAATAAAATATTTTACGTCAAACAAATACAGGGATGCAAAATCGACAATAACCAAACTAGCTGAGAAGATCAACATTGATACACTAGTATTATCAAAGTGCTAGAAAATAGGAGCTGACCTTATCTTCCAAATTCAAACAAAACAACAGCGGCAAAGTCAAACAGGAACCGCAAGCAAAATCGAGACCTCGAACCGGAAACCTCAGAACTATGTTCTTCGACGACCTCGAAACTCGCCGGAACAGTTTTGGAAGTGGACTATTTGGGGCGTTTTATGGGGTGTTTTTCAGGTGGAGAAGATGAGCTCTCATGGCTCTTTCATGGTGGATGTTAATCTCTAGACGTAGAATTTTTAAGAGGAAGAAGACCCTCTTTTCGTTGGTTGTCCGTGTATATCCACTGTATATGGAGAGTATCTCTAGTATATATAGAATGTATATTTGTATATCGAGTGTATACCCCCAGTCTCCGTTAAGAAGAAGCCATCTTTTTTTCCTCTCTATCTTTTGAACTTCCCCTATCTTCTTTCTCCAGCTCTCTAATCTCTAAATAGGCATCAAATTAGTGCATCTTCCATTACAAACTATACTTTTAACTTCTTTAATTATCCACTAGTTAGTGTTATTATTTAATTTTCATTAGTGTTAGTTTTACCCTACCAATATAGAAGCTTCCTAATTAGTTAGGTAAGACTCTTTTTTCATTTTTTTAAATAAAACCTAAATTAATTTCTATCCCCAAATTATCTTAGAAAATTAAATTAATTAACCCTAATAATTATTACAACTAATTAAAAACCAAATTAAAAGAAAATTGCCAAAATTTAAAAATTAAAGAGTAAAATGTAACATGACTATTTTTTTATTATCTTTTTCTATTTTTTCAACAACAACTTACTTAATTAATCTAAAATGTAAAATAAAATCCAAAATGCAGATGCAATATATATTTTGTTTTGTATTTTTTCATAATATGAAATACTACATAATGCATTTTAAAATAAGATAGAAATATTTCACAATACCAAAGCTAATCCTAATTAATTAAACTAAATATAAACTATTTTTGTGTTTTCAAAATTATATAAAGATAAAAATAAGGTACTATTTTTTTAAAATTGTTTTTTATGAAAAGTACATAAACTAAAATACTTGTTTGTAATTTCTATTTTTCTTGTAAGAAAATAAAATAAAAGAGTTAAAATGAGTTGAAATAGCTATATTAGGCCTAAGTTAAATATTTACACGCTAAAATATGAAAAAATCTTGGGGAAGGTCAAAAACTACACGTCTACAACTGCCCCTCTTTGACTGGAAACACGAAGAGTTTTCCGGCAAAGAACGACTAGACATGTTTTGACCAGACCCTTATTTGGAGAGACTAAAACTAAAGGAAAGGGAGAGATTGTGACCGAGCCCGGGTATCTGAGCTGCCTACATATCCTTGACTATAAAGGAATCAGGTCACGTGTAGATCAGAAGTGAGTAAGGTGATGGAGTATACCGAGGTGAAGAGCCGATCGAGGTTCCGTTCCGTCGAGGTTCCGGTCCGCGGTCCTGCTATTCCATCAAAATCAAAAACATGAAAAAGACTAACTAAGCCTATGAGCTACTAGTTACAAGATTTCTATCTATGAGTCTTCTGAAGCTTGATCTTGAGTCTTGGTTGGTGCTTCATGCGGACTCTGATCTGAATCTTGATGCTTGTTAGCTACAGGTGTTGGTTCAATCTTCTTCAGCTTTTTCATATCAGGATGGGACATGCAGAGCTCGTGACTTCAATTATGTCTTGAGCAGACCACATCTTTTCTCCACTTCTGCACTTTGGATTCATTTTTTTTTCTCTTTTTTTTTATTGTGACTAGCTTTTGTTGATCATTGTTGTCTTCCTCTCGATTTCTGAACTTGAATTTATGCTGGGGATTTTTGTAATAACCCTCCGCTCTCCTGGAGGGCTTCTAACTTTAACAACTTAAAAAGTAACGCCTCCGTTTTACAGGTGGGCTCCCGAATGCAACAACCTAAAAGTAACACCTCCGTTCTACGGGCGGGCTCCCAACTTCATCAACTTAAAATTTAACAACCTCCATTCTACAGGCGGGCTCCTGACTTCATCAACTTAAAATTTAACAACCTCCAGTCTACAGGCGGGCTCCTGACTTCTTCGACTTAAAATTATAACAACCTCCGTTCTACAGGCGGGCTCCTGACTTCATCAACTTAAAATTTAACAACCTCCATTCTACAGGCGGGCTCCTGACTTCATCAACTTAAAATTTAACAACCTCCATTCTACAGGCGGGCTCCTGACTTCTTCGACTTAAAATTATAACAACCTCCGTTCTACAGGCGGGCTCCTGACTTCTTTGACTTAAAATTTAACAACCTCCATTCTACAGGCGGGCTCCTGACTCCAACTTAAAATTTAACAACCTCCATTCTACAGGCGGGCTCCTGACTTCTTCAACTTAAAATTTAACAACCTCCATTCTACAGGCGGGCTCCTGACTTCTTCGACTTAAAATTATAACAACCTCCGTTCTACAGGCGGGCTCCTGACTTCATCAACTTAAAATTTAACAACCTCCATTCTACAGGCGGGCTCCTGACTTCATCAACTTAAAATTTAACAACCTCCATTCTGCAGGCGGGCTCCTGACTTCTTCAACTTAAAATTTAACAACCTCCATTCTACAGGCGGGCTCCTGACTTCTTCGACTTAAAATTATAACAACCTCCGTTCTACAAGTGGGCTCCTAACTTCTTCAGCAATTACTTCCCTCAAACTGGTGTTTTCACTTCTCTGAAACCTGCCGGGGATAACACTGCTCGGGAATTATCTTTCTTCTTTAAGACTAGTTACTTTCCTCCTATTAACAATGGTGGGGATGATACTGATTCAAAGACCACTACCCTTAAAACTTGGGTTATCTTGCTTCTTCCAAGATTGCTTTCTTTAAAACTTGTATTGTCTTCTCCCGTAAACTGCTGGGGATTCCACTTCCTTCAAAACTTGTGTTATCTTCCATCTTCCCCAAGTGGGTATCTGATTTCAAGAAAATTTTCGCAATGAGAGAAAATTTTCTGCCCCAGTTTGGTAATCTTCTTTGTGGCCATGTCTTCCCGCTGTCAATAACATTTCCTTTCCCTGCTTCAAATCAAAGAAATTGTTTTTAGTTTAAAACGTGGTGAGTGGTCGTGCCACTCCTGCTGGAGATGGTTTTTCCCTTTTTCCTTTCCCTGCTTTGCGTTTTATTACAAAACTTGTTGGGGATGATATTATTTGTTGGGGATGATATTCCTGCTGGGGATGGTTTTTCTTTTCTCTTCCTTCCCCGCTCTGTGTTGTCCGACCATCGCGGAACTTGGTCGATAATCTGTCGGAGTTGTTCCTGCATCTCGCAAATCTACTGGGGATCCTCTTAGAATTTGATCCATAACTTTTCAACTGTTGTTTTTTTTGTTTTTCTCCAACTTCCCCGGGAAATTTGGTCCTCTTGGAATCTAGACCCATTCATCATTTGGTCTTGCGACAAACTTCTTTTCGCTTTGTCGCCTTATCTTCGGCCTCTCCTATTCGCATTTTGCTTTGCACTGTTTTGGCAACTGGTAGTAAGCTCTGAAAAATCTTTCTCAAAACAAACTGCTGGAGAAAAAATTCTTAAAACAAAAGAAATGAAAAGTGATAATTTCAAAAGATGGAAAAAGAAGAAGTCTTTCCGAACGAATGTTGGGGAGAAGAAAAGGAAAAGGACTTATCTGAATGATATAACCGATCCCAACAATCATGTCGTGCATTCCGGATTAATCAATTTTGTATCAATCAATCTTTCTGGTGGCCTCATTTCGCTGGGGGATATGCAGGCGCCGAACTCTTTTTGCCAAATCAACACTTTTGCATTGCTTGATGCCTCGACGGATCCTTTCCGCCAATCTTATCTTGTCGCCTCATAGTGCCCTTCGAGGGGTTTTCACTAATAAGACTCTCTCATTTCTCTCATTTCTCTCAACTCCCATCACCTTCTGGTGCCTATGAAGGTTTTCACCATAAGACTCTCTCATTTTGTTTCTCTCAGCTTTCGTCGCCTTACAGTGCCTGTGAAGGTTTTCACCATAAGACTCTCTCATTTTATTTTCTCTTTCTCAGCTGGGGATTGGAGTGTTGCCGATAAGATTCTCTCTACTGGGGATTCCTTTGGCTATCAATTCCGTCGGCTCATAATCCTCTTTCAGTCGGGGATCAGTGTGGTATTCTCGGCTTTCATTTGCCTACTCGGCATCTCTCGGATACTAATCGGGATGTCTTTTTGGACATCAAATATGGGTTTTTGTGTGGGGCTAAAAGGAAAAGGATATCAAAAGATTCAAAATAACTTTAATGGGTAAAACATTACAACTCTCGGAATCAAACCTTTTTCCACAATTTAAAACGTAACTTCTGCCCCAGTTTTCTTGTTTGGAGGATTTTTTGATTTTTGTTATACTATGACCGAGTTGTGAGGCGCCTACGTATCCTCTTTGAGGAATCAGGTCGAACGTAGTTCATTCGATTCCTTTGTATTTCTTTTTCTTGTGGCTTTTCTTTTGGTTTTGTTATTATTTTTTCTTCCTTTTTTTTTATTTGCATTAGTGATTCCAAGAGAGGGGTATGAAAGAATAAATAAGGCTCAAATGGGGAAGCAAAGGTTAAAGTGTTTGGATAGAAGAAAGAATTGCCTCCGTCATTTCATTCTCCGATAAATGCCAAGTACAAACACACAAACATCAATTGCAATCAAAGGAATTACACATAATATCTCTTGACTGCGTCAGAATTGATAGTCATGTCGATGCATCTTCCCTCGACATCTGTCAGGCATAAGGCGCCATTGGATAACACTCTGGTCACAATAAACGGCCCTTGCCAATTCGGGGCGAACTTGCCCTTTGCTTCAGCCTGATGTGGCAAGATTCGTTTCAGCACCTGCTGTCCTACTTCAAATTTCCTGGGACACACCTTCTTATTATATGCTTTTGCCATCCTCTTTTGATACAACTGGACATGACATACTGCTGCCAATCTCTTTTCATCAATCAAGCTCAACTGCTCCAATCGGGCTTTGACCCATTCATCATCATCAATCCCAGCCTCAGCGATAATCCGGAGGGACGAAATTTCTATTTCTGCCGGTATCACTGCTTCAGTTCCATATACCAACAAATAAGGAGTTGCACCTACTGAAGTGCGGACAGTAGTGCGATATACCAACAATGCAAATGGCAACTTTTTGTGCCATTGCCTGGACCCTTCTACCATCTTCCTCAATATCTTTTTTATGTTCTTGTTGGTTGCCTCAATCGCGCCATTCGCCTTGGGACGATACGGGGTAGAATTACGGTGAGTAATCTTGAACTGTTGACATACTTCTTTCATCAAACTGCTGTTAAGATTAGCGCCATTGTCCGTGATGATCACTTTGGGGATCCCAAATCTATAGATGATATGGGAATGAACGAAATCCACCACTGCCTTCTTGGTTACCAACTTGAAAGTTTTAGCCTCAACCCACTTGGTGAAATAATCGATGGTGACCAGAATGAACCTATGACCATTGGAAGCTTCCGGCTCAATCGGTCCAATGACATCCATGCCCCATGCAACAAATGGCCATGGTGCTGACATTGTATGCAATTCTGTTGGCGGAGAATGAATCAAATCTCCGTGTATCTGACACTGATGGCATTTTCGCACGATATTGATACAATCACGCTCCATAGTAAGCCAAAAATACCCTGCTCGAAGAATCTTCTTCGCCAATACATATCCGCTCATATGTGGCCCACAAACTCCTGCATGTACCTCTGTCATCACTGTCGTGGCTTAACCAGCATCTATACATCTCAGCAATCCCAAATCTGGTGTTCTTTTGTATAACACTCCTCCACTGAGGAAAAATCCATTTGCCAATCGCTGAATGGCTCTCCTTTGATCTCCGGTGGCCTGCTCTGGGTATATCCCCATCCTGAGGTATTCCTTGACATCATAAAACCATGGCTCGCCATCCATTTCTTCCTCTATTATGTTGCAATAAGCATGCTGATCACGAACTTGGATATGTAACGGGTCAACATGAATTTTGTCTGGGTGGTGAAACATCGATGCTAAAGTGGCCAAAGCATCGGCAACCTCATTTTGAACTATTGGGATGTGTCTGAACTCCACTGATCGAAATGGCTTGCTCAGATCGTGCAAACATTGTCGATATGGTATAAGCTTCAAATCCCGTGTTTTCCATTCACCCTGGATTTGATGCACCAGGAGGTCCGAGTCTCCCAAGATCAAGACGTCATGGACATCCATGTCTGCAGCTAACCGTAAGCCCAAAATGCATGCCTCATATTCAGCCATGTTATTGGTACAATAGAAACGTAGTTGTGCCATAACAGGATAATGATGTCCTGTTTCAGAAATAAGTACCGCTCCTATTCCAACTCCTTTAGCATTTGCGGCTCCATCAAAGAAGAGCTTCCAACCTGGTTCCTTAGATAATTCCAACTCATCTACATGCATCACTTCTTCATCAGGAAAATATGTCCTCAATGGCTCGTATTCTTCATCAACAGGATTCTCAGCCAAGTGATCGGCTAATTCTTGGGCTTTCATGGCCGTCCTCGTCACATAGACGATGTCGAACTTCGTGAGTAATATTTGTCATTTCGCTAACCTCCCTGTGGGCATAGGCTTCTAGAAAATATACTTCAGTGGATCCAAGCGTGAAATGAGATAAGTAGTATATGATGACAGATAATGTTTAAACTTCTGTGCCACCCAAGTTAGGGCGCAACACGTCTTCTCAAGTTGAGTGTACTTAACCTCATAGACCGTAAACTTCTTACTGAGATAATAGATGGCTTGCTCCTTCCTTCCTGTGATATCATGTTGCCCCAGTACTCAACCAAATGAATTCTCCAGTACCGTTAGATAGAGAATCAACGATCTTCCTGATTAAGGTGGGACCAACACAGGTGGGTTTGATAGATACCCCTTGATTTGGTCGAAGGCTTCCTGACATTCTGCCGTCCATTCTACCGCAGCATCTTTCTTCAGTAACCGAAAAATGGGTTCACAAGTCGCCGTGAGTTGAGCAATGAACCTGCTGATATAATTCAACCTTCCCAATAGACTCATTACTTCTGTTTTGTTCTTCGGCGGTGGCAATTCCTGGATGGATTTGATTTTTGACAGGTCTAACTCAATGCCTCGCCGACTGACAATGAATCCCAACAACTTTCCAGATGGAACACCAAATGCACATTTGGCTGGGTTGAGCTTAATGTCGTACCTTCGAAGTCTTTGGAAAAACTTCCTTAGGTCTGCCACGTGGTCTTCCTGACGCTTAGATTTTATGATTACATCATCTACGTACATCTCAATCTCTTTGTGTATCATGTCATGAAACACCGTAGTCATTGCTCTCATGTACGTTGCCCCAACGTTCTTCAAGCCAAAAGGTATTACCCGATAGCAATAAGTCCCCCACGGCATAATGAATGCCGTCTTTTCCGCATCTTCTTCATCCATCAAAATCTGATGATACCCAGCGTAGCAATCTACAAAAGACCCGATCTCTCGTCCGGCACAATTATCGATCAAGATATGGATGTTGGGTAATGGAAAGTTGTCCTTGGGGCTTGCCCTATTCAAATTGCGGTAATCGACATACACTCTGATCTTCCCATCTTTCTTCGGCACTGGCACCACATTAGCCAACCAATCAGGATATCGAGTGACCCGAATAACCTTTGCCTGCAGCTGCTTGGTTACTTCTTCTTTAATCTTCACACTCATATCTATCTTGAACTTCCTCAATTTCTGCTTGATGGGAGGGCACGCCGGGTCAGTGGGCAATTTGTGAACCACTAGATCGGTGCTTAAGCCCGGCATGTCATCGTACGACCATGCAAAAACATCTTTGAATTCAATGAGTGCTTTGATTAGTTATTCCCTGATGTTCGGCTCAATGTAGATGCTTATTTTGGTTTCCCTGACATCGTTTGCATCCCCTAAATTGACAGCTTCAGTGTCGTTCAAATTGGGCTTGGGTTTCTCTTCGAACTGGCTTAATTCTCTGTTTATCTCTTCAAAGGCTTCATCCTCATCGTATTCCGATTCATCATCATAATTGACCTCTTGTACAATTAGTTCGGAATCAGATTTATTTTTAGACTAGGTTGAAGATCCGTTGTGCATGCCATGTCATTAGAACCAGTATAAAGAGAACTGTTCAGAAAGAGAAAAGAAGAAAATAGAAATAAAACAAAATAAAGAGAGAAAACTTTTACTTTATTAAAATGCGGGATAACAGAGCTTCACGCTTTTGTCGAATACAAAAATAAAACAAAACTGGATTACAACTCTGGAATAATCCAGAAAACAAGAAAGAAAATCCAGAGCCTACTACCAAGACTCCCTCCGGGTAGGAAGAGGAGTAGCTTCCCAATTGTTGATATTGGCCCTAGTCCCCACAAACTGTATATCTGCCCTACTGGAACCTTCTCCAGCTTCTATCACGTTGACATCGGCGAACAGCCTTTCAAAACCCTGATTCAAATCTCCATCTGACCCAATCAGAGGTCCGAGAATTTTAGGGACTGAAAACCTTCTGATACCTGCTCTGACAAAGGATCTGGAAAGACGTGGAACTGCTTGGGAAGAACCCAAACTTTCTTCTTCAACTTTCGGGCCCGCCTTACATCTGCTGCCGTAGGCTTGAATCCTAGCCCAAAAGTGTCCAGGTTCTTGGGCAAAGAAACTGGCTGGACCATACCTTGCAAATCAACCCCCAAACCTTTTCTTGGTACAAACCCGTTGTTTAGCATTTCCGAGGCTACCATGAAGGTCGCAGCTGCGATCCTGGGAAGTGGAAGGTCCTCGCCATCAGAAATTTTATCCACTGAAACCGCGTCGAAAACCTGTTACACCCATGGACCTTTGTTGTCATCAATTTCTATGAATGGCACAACGACATCACTCACAATGCATGTACCGTCATCCCCGTGCACCACTATCTCCTGCCTGTCCCATTCAAATTTCACCATCTGGTGCAATGTAGAAGGTACTGCTTTGGCGGCATGGATCCAGGGTCGCCCCAATAGAAGATTGTATGATACTGCCACGTCTACAACTTGGAATTCCATGGTGAATTCCACTGGACCAATGGTCAATCCCAGTGTGATATCACCCACCGTATCGGTACCACTTCCATCGAAACCTCAGACGCAGACGCAGTTCCTGTGAATCCGGTCATGATCAACTTTCAGCTTGTTCAGAGTAGTCAAAGTACAGATGTTGGCGCTTGATCCATTATCAATCAATACTCGGGTGACCGTCAAGTCTTCGCATTTCACAGTCAAGTATAGGGCTTTGTTGTGTTCTGTACCCTCTGCTGGTAATTCATCATCAGAAAACATCACTCGGTTTACCTCGAAGATTTTGTGCACTATCCTCTCCAAGTGATTTACAGAGATTTTATCCGGAACATGGGCCTCGTTCAGGATTTTCATCAGTGCCTGGCAATGATCGCTGGAATGGATCAGTAGTGATAGTAACGAAATCTGCGCTGGGGTCTTTCTTAACTGCTCCACAATAGAGTAGTCTTGTGCCTTCATTTTCTTCAAAAACTCCTCAACCTCTTCCTCCGTCACTGGCTTCTTTACCACCGCTGGGTTGGACCTTCTTAACTCTACGGGAGCAAAACACCTTCCCGAACGAGTTAAGCGCTGGGCCTCACATACTTCTTCCACAACCTTCTTCCTTTTGTACATTACCATCGCTTTACTGTAGCTCCATGGCACGACTTTCTCGCTGGTTATCGGCATCTGCATTACTGGCCTGATGACAACTGGCCCTATGCATGCTAGCTTGCTTGGTACCCCTCGCACCGTTACTTTGACCGGCTCTGGATTCTTTGCAACAACAGGCAAACTCTTCCCCATCACCACTACTGGCTTGACGTCTACCTTTTCCGATTGTACCACCTCTTCTCCACCTGTCGACTTTTCTTTTGTACTGGCACGGATCATCATCACCGTCTGTGAGGGTTTTTTTAGATCCTCTCCTTCGTGCACAAGCTCGATCATGTGGGTTTCGTGGTGTGCTGACAACGGGTTCTGATTGATGTTGGGTGCCTTCGGTGTTTGAACCTCGATCTTTTTGGTGTCAATAAGATCTTGCACTATACGTTTCAACTTCCAACACTTCTCGGTATCATGTACGGGAGCCCCCGAACAATACTCGTAGCTTACCGAGTGGTCCATATTTTGGGGAAGGGGATTCGGCAATCTGGGCTCAATCGGACTCAACAAACCTAACGGCCTTAATTTGTGGAACAAAGCAGTATAGGTTTCTCCCAACTCAGTGAATGTTCTTTGTCTCTGCACCCTTTCATTTCTGAAAGCTTGATTCCCCCGGAAACCTGGCCCTGCGGGATTCCTATAGGCCCTTGGTGGTGGATATATGTTTTGTGGAGGTGGATAGGTATTTTGGGGAGCCGGCGCGCGCCACTGTGGGCGAGCCGGAGGCTGGGTATATGTCTGGGCTTGATGGACGGAGAAATGTGGTTCTTGTGGTGGGTAGTAGGGTTGTGGGGGTAATTTGGAGTGTATGGGTAATTTGGGTGAATTTGGGTGATGGGGTCTAGCTTGGTAGCGGGGGAAAGGACCTCTCGATCTGGACCAATTACCTGCCTCTATTGTTGCGACCTCTTCTCTTTTCTTCTTTCCGAGCGCACCTCCCGTGCCGCTCTGAATGGGCTGAGTTGTTGCTTTGATTGCCGAATAGCTCAGGATTTTGTTGGACTTAAGTCCCTCTTCAATCATACCGACCATTTTCACCACCTCATTGAAAGATTTGCCAACTGACGTCACCAAGTGACCAAAGTAAGTTGGCTCTAGAGTCTGCAGAGAGTAGTCCACCATTTCCCCCTCTCTCATCGGAGGATCAACTCTAGCTGCATGTTCTCTCCACCGGAACCCAAATTCTCTAAAGCTCTTTCCCGGCTTCTTCTTAAGTTTCAGCAATGTGAGACGGTCAGGGACGATCTCAAGGTTGTACTGGAAGTGACCTGCGAATGCTTGTGCTAGATCGTCCCAGGTGTACCACCTGTTCGGATCCTGTCTTGTGTACCATTCCAGTGCAGACCCACTTAGACTTTGACCAAAGTAAGCTATTAACAGCTCATCTTTACCACCTGCTCCTCTCATCTTGCTGCAAAACCCTCGCAGATGTGCCATTGGATCACTGTGCCCCTCGTATAGATCAAACTTTGGCATCTTGAACCCTGCCGGTAATTGAACATCATGGAAAGGACATAGATCTTTGTAATCTACACTGACCTGATTGCCTAACCCATGTATATTCCTGAAGGACTACTCCAGCCTTTTAAATTTTCGAAGCACTTCGTCCTGCTCCAGGCCCTTAGCCGGCTTTTCAGTCTCCACCGGGATTTCAAAGTGAGGATTATAAGTATATGGCTCGGGTGCTTTGAGGGTAGGTTTAGGGGGTAATATTGGTTATCGTGAGCCTGAAACAACGGCCCACTGGATGATCTTTGTAACGTGGCTGGTGGGGGTGCCACGAAAATAGGAACATTTGGCGGGGGAAGGTTCTGATTGGGTGGTGGAGCTTGGGGATCATATGGATTTCTTCCCTGATAGTAGTGGTGACTTGGGAAGCTTGTCGAAGGGCCGGGTGAAGGGTATTCCGACGTGTGTCCTGGTGGGAGAGTAGGAGTAACGGGTGGTTCGGGCCCCTTTTGTACCCTAGCCAGGGCTAGCTGCATTTCGTTCATCTCCAGTCTCATTTTTTCCATTTTTTCCATTGCCTCTTTCAGCATCTGACTTTCCGTCCTTTCCTCTTCAACACTGTTTTCTGAGTTAGTCATGCTTTTCGGTATGGGCCCTTTGGATCTTATTTGGTAATGGTAATCTGCCAAAACGTTCTAACAAACTAACTGGTTTGAAATCTCTGGAAAACAACAATCTTGTTAGAGTTAGAGTTTAACATATATTGCAATTGCACGTTGAGGAATGCAGTGTTCCTAGACTGTTTAACCCTTTATAACATGTCTTTGCTCCGTATGCATCATCCCGACTTATTTTACTTGTGCCCTTTAGGTGTTTCTGAAACTTTCCTTTATTTGCTTTCTCTTTCTCTCTTTTCTTTCTTTCTTTTCCTTTCTTTTATTCACTTTTTCTTTTAGCGGTGGTCGAATCTTATGTGGATTGCCTACGTATCATGTCCCCACATGAATCAGACCGTGCGTAGTTCTACCACAAATAAAGACACCAATTTTTGGAAAATTTATTTCATTACTAAAACTTCTATTGCAAACTACCCATAATACAGACTCCGAAGTACTAACATAATTTGATGCCAAAAGGAAACACGGACAGACAACAGACTTTTGAAAATAGAAAAATACAGATTTGAACTAGGAGTACATTAACGCTTTGAATTTTGGTGCCCACGGGGCATCGTTCGGCCTTTCCGCATGCTTTGGTGCAAGGCCCCTTTGAAAGCTTTTTAATTCTTCCATGATTCGGTGGACGTAACCCATGACTGAAGCAAAAAGGTTATCACGGGGTATTTCCTCACATGCTAGGCACCTCATGGTGACGTAATGCCCAATCTCCTCAATTCTACCCCTGATTCTATCCCTTTCCATGAACAGCTGCTCTATTCGTTGATTTTTTGCTCCCAGTACTTGAGCGTTGTCAGCGAGTTGATCTTGGAACCTCTCCATTTGTTCTTCCATTTGGGCCATTAAATCATAGCAGCGCTTCCTGTCCGTTCTGGCATCTCGGGCTTGTTTAAAGACCCGATCTTTGAGAGTGGAATTTGTTTCTCTTAATATTTCAATGCTCGCTTCATAATCCCTTCTCACTTGTCGTAAGTGCTTTGCTCGCACTGTTGTACCTTTTGCCCATCTGGCCCGAATTCTTGCTATGCAGGCCTCTGATCTTGCCAAACCCTCTCGGCTTTCAATGACTTGGTTTCTCAACCCAGTTATCAGACCTTCGTCGGACCGGCTCCTTTGTTAGTTGTCGGCATCCATTTTGACTCGTTGGATTTGGGCTTTCAAGGCCATATTTGCTTGAGTCAATCTGTTCTTTTTTCCTGTGTCAGCATCGACTTGCACGCTATTTTCATATTTCAGATCCTCAATTTTCTGTTTCAGCTTGCCAATTTCAACCCGATAGCTTTCTTCTCTTGCCAGCCAACCCCATTGTTTTTGCGAGTCATTCGTGAATTGCTGGACATAGGCTCTTTTATCAGGCCTTTGATGAATCTGGAACCTTTTCCCAAACCATGCATCATACTTCGGGTCCACCTCGCCTTTGGCTAAATCTCGCACCATAGTTTTGGGCTCAAGGAATCTGCATTCATGCCACAATTTGCGAATTGTATCTTCCGGGACTGTGGAATTCGGTCTTAGCTCGATGGTATGCTTGCTCAAATCTTCATCATGAGGGATAATCTGGAACCTTCCCAATTGACGCAACATCCGATGGGGAGCGTATGGTTGGATACTATGGACACCCATCAGAAGAACATAACATTCTTTGGCCGACATGTATATTGCTTCAGTAGCGGGCAACCACCCAAACGCCCATTCAATTTGGTCCTCCGTTAGTGATCTCAGTCGTATAAACTAATCTCCAGTACCCTCGGGGAACGCAACACCCGTTACCCGCTTCTCAAACTTTTCAATGCAGTTTAAACCAGTCAGCCCGAAGTTCATATACCCCACTCGATGGCAGAGATGTTCCTGTATCCACAACTGAAGTAATAGATTGCAACCTTGGAAAAAACTTCCTCCCTCCTTACACACGGTCAATGCTCGGTATATTTCTGATAAGATCAGGGGAACTATAGTGCTGTCAGCCCTTTTCATTGCGACATCAACCATCCCCATGAGACCTATCTCTATTTTCTTGTCGTCTCGTGGGAAAATCATGATTCCCAAGAATGCCGTTATGAATGCCAAGGTTTGTCTGGCTTCCCATTTACCTCTGTTTTCGGCGTGAGTCAGTCCCAAATTTGGCTCGTCAAAACCCCGTGGATTACCATAACGTTGATATAAGAACTGAAGAGCGCAGCATCCTTTTGATAAATCATTATTTTGCACAGTTCGACTGATATTTAACAAGTCCAGAAATCGGTGTGGCGATACCGGCCTTGGTGACAACAGATACTGACTTCTCAGATTCCCATTCATACCCGCATAACCTGCTACTTCCTCCAGTGTGGGTGTAAGCTCAAAATCCGCAAAGCGAAATACATTTCGGGTCGGGTCCCAAAATGGTATCAAAGCCTCGATGACATCCGTCCTTGCCTTGACATTTAGTAGACTGATGAGACCCCCCAAGACTTTGAACACTATTTCTTTGCTGCTTTTTCCCAAATCGTCCCACCACATATGGAGCTAGAGAGGGACCTCGCTAAAGATGGTGAAGGGTTTGTTTTCACTTGTGCTCATCCTGCACATTTATTAAGGTGATTTAAACAAAAGCAAAAAATGATTTGACTCAAAAAAAATGATTTGACTATATTTTCAGAAAGAAAGATCCGATTTTCCGAGGCCTTTCAGCATTTCGGGGATGAAGATTTTAAGGCTGTGAGGGTCAACCGATCAAACTCTAAAGGATGCTCAAAAGTGGCCGTTTATGCAAAGTCAGCCTTCCGGCGTCCCTTTCGGGAACATTTGGCTATTTTTGACAAAAACAACATCACTTGATTTATTTAAGACTCTTTTCTTGTTTTTCCAAAATAGTAACCTGACATTGAGAACACGTCCTTACAGAGCCTCGGGGACGAGGATTCTAAGGCTGTGTGGGTTAATTGGTCAAAATTCAAAAAAAAATGACCAAAAGTGGCCGTTTATGCAAAGTCAGCCCTCCGGCGTCCCTTTCAGGAACATTTGGCTATTTTTGACAACAACGGCACCGTCCGACTTATAATAAAATTTTTGACATTTTCTAGGTATTTTTGCAAAAAAGGGGGAAGTTGGACCCGATGAGGGTTGCCTACGTATCTCACATCCGGTAAGAATCAAACCGACGTAGTTCGGGCAAATAAAATAGACTATTTTTTTCCTAAATAAACTATTTTGAAAACAAGACAAACTAAAAATAAAGACTTTTTTTTTGCTTTTTGAATAAAACAAACTATTTAAAATAAAAACTTTTTTTTTCATTTTCTAAAAAATATTTGGCAGAATTTCGACACTATTCAGACATTGGTATTTTCAAAACTAGTGATTAACTCTCTTAACCCTCTACACTGCTATTTCTCTTCTTTTTTTTTCATTTTTTTTCATTTTTCCCAATATTTAAAAGCCGGTCAGCATGCGAGTCTGAAGCATATAAATGCACATGTAGCAAGTAGGATGCATCATGATGATCTTTTTTATTTCAGGTACACCTGTCCTAGACAGACCCAACCCCTATGTTGAGTCTCCAAAGTCAAATGCACATGATGCAAACAAACGTTCCTTCTAGGGATCCGGCATGTGGTTTTGTCATACTAGATTTAAAACCTGAGTGTATTGTTCTAAACCTGGCTTACCCGAGCGGACAACTCGAGCCGAGGAGGAGGCAGCGTACCGAAAATACAGAAGCTTCACCGGCTTAGCAACTTATCCGAACCTCGTTCTAAAAAAATGGGATTGACTCTAAACAGAAAAGAAGTCACACGAAGTGCACCCTTCTTCATGATTTAGAAGACTCAGAGAGAAGATGGGTTTCGTAACAATTTATATATAATTCACAGAATAACAAAGCGGTAAAAGCAACATTTAGCACATTAGATGAAAAAAATGTAATAAAATCAGATAATAAATAAAGCCAATATAACAATAATTCCAAGCTCAAATTTCTAACCCTGAACCAGTGGTTCTGGGTTAATGTCCCCATCAGAGTCGCCAGAGCTGTCACACCTCCTTTTTCACCTACACCCTGGGGGGTATAATAAAGGGAGTTTTTTCCAATTTAAGTGACAATCGAAACAGGATTATTTTAATTAAAATTCAGAGTCGCCACTTGGGATAATTAATTGTGTCCCAAGTCACTGGTTCAAAGGAAAAGATTGACTCTGTATTACAGTCTGCGAACATAGAAATCCGGGTAAGGAATTCTGTTAACCCGGGAGAAGGTGTTAGGCATTCCCGAGTTCCGTGATTCTAGCACGGTCGCTCAACTGTTATAATTGGCATATTATCTGATTTTAGTAGATGTTTAAACCTATGTGCAAATTTTAACTTAAACCGCTTTTCTTTATTTAATTTTTTAAGAAAAATTCAACGTCATCTAAAACACGTCTTAAACCCCGTCACATAAATGCACCCGCAGTCCGTGACGTATTTTATCCAACATGGTTGAGATTTAGATTTGGGTCACATAAATGTTCACCCGAGTTTAGGAAGATAAATTATTAAAATAACGCGCCTAAAGCAACTACGCACTTTCAAATTTGCGAGGGTCATGGAAAATTCAACTAATGGCACGCCTCGATTTCTAAAGGATTAAAATTAGTTATATGCGGGCTATGGATTATGAACAAAATATATTGTGGAAAACCATCTTCAATAGGAGAACTATTGTGGATACATCTGCGGTACATTACTACTAAAGTAAACATTTGCTCCAATATGTGCAGAAAACAAGCATATCAAAATTGTTTGACATAGGTTCAGGTGAAACCAAAATAGAAGAGATCAAAAGATATTAAATTTTTTATTGACAAAATATCGTGAGAATATTCATAGGATTTAATAATATGAAAAATGGTCATTTCACAAGTAGATATACGATACAGCACATCATTCAGGCATCTTTAAAGTTAACCGCTAATATAATAAATAAAGGCACTAATTTGACAACTACATATAACACATCGTTAAAACATATCTAAAGGACACAATGATATAAATAGCAATACTTTTCAACTTTAGCTAACAATTTCCATAGCTTTTGTGGTTTACTTTCTAAATAATGAGTTTTAAATTCAAAGGGAAATCATGTACTTCTTCAGCAACCTTCAAATAAATCAAAAGGCCTTCAACTTAAACTCGCGTTTCCAACTAACCAAGATGATAAAATATTTTACGTCAAACAAATACAGGGATGCAAAATCGACAATAACCAAACTAGCTGAGAAGATCAACATTGATACAGTAGTATTATCAAAGTGCTAGAAAATAGGAGCTGACCTTATCTTCCAAATTCAAACAAAACAACAGCGGCAAAGTCAAACAGGAACCGCAAGCAAAATCGAGACATCGAACCGGAAACCTCAGAACTACGTTCTTCGACGACCTCGAAACTCGCCGGAACAGTTTTGGAAGTGGACTATTTGGGGCGTTTTATGGGGTGTTTTTCAGGTGGAGAAGATGAGCTCTCATGGCTCTTTCATGGTGGATGTTAAGCTCTAGACGTAGAATTTTTAAGAGGAAGAAGACCCTCTTTTCGTTGGTTGTCCGTGTATATCCACTGTATATGGAGAGTATCTCTAGTGTATATAGAATGTATATTTGTATATCGAGTGTATACCCCCAGTCTCCGTTAAGAAGAAGCCATCTTTTTTTCCTCTCTATCTTTTGAACTTCCCCTATCTTCTTTCTCCAGCTCTCTAATCTCTAAATAGGCATCAAATTAGTGCATCTTCCATTACAAATTATACTTTTAAATTCTTTAATTATCCACTAGTTAGTGTTATTATTTAATTTTCATTAGTGTTAGTTTTACCCTACCAATATAGAAGCTTCCTAATTAGTTAGGTAAGACTCTTTTTTCATTTTTTTTAATAAAACCTAAATTAATTTCTATCCCCAAATTATCTTAGAAAATTAAATTAATTAACCCTAATAATTATTACAACTAATTAAAAACCAAATTAAAAGAAAATTGCCAAAATTTGAAAATTAAAGAGTAAAATGTAACATGACTATTTTTTATGATCTTTTTCTATTTTTTCAACAACAACTTACTTAATTAATCTAAAAATCTAAAATAAAATCCAAAATGCAGATGCAAAATGTAAAATAAAATCCAAAATGCAGATGCAATATATATTTCTTTTGTATTTTTTCATAATCTGAAATACTACATAATACATTTTAAAATAAGATAGAAATATTGCACAATACCAAAGCTAATCCTAATTAATTAAACTAAATATAAACTATTTTTGTGTTTTCGAAATTATATAAAGATAAAAATAAGGTACTATTTTTTTAAAATTATTTTTTATGAAAAGTATATAAACTAAAATACTTGTTTGTAATTTTTATTTTTCTTGTAAGAAAATAAAATAAAAGAGTTAAAATGAGTTGAAATAGCTATATTAGGCCTAAATTAAATATTTACACGCTAAAATATGAAAAAATCTTGGGGAGGGTCAAAAACTACACATCTACAAAGAAAACCCTAATGCTCCACCCAAAACTCAAAATTGAAGTAATATTAATTGGCAAAATTTTCAAAACATGACCGCCGAATAGGAACGACGATATTCGAAAAACTTGTTCTTGAATCTTATTAAATAAAGATAGAAACTTACAAGGGTAGAAATCCTTCGTAGAAACGTAAATCTCCAACTAAAATCAAAATCCAGTTCTGAGAGAGAAAGGGGGAGAGAGCCATATGAGTTGGGTTACCTGGGATGGTTACCGGTGATGGTGTGAGAGCGATAATTTAGACAGAGGCTGCCATCGTTCCTAAACTTCCACAGACGAGGGCTTTTTACCTAATTCATTATGTCTAAACTTTTCAATTATGGGAGGGAATGGGTGATTGTTATGGAAAAAATGGGAGGGAAAGATAAAATGCTAAAATTTTCGTTCAATTATCAAAAAAATTGTAGAGAAATTTCTAACGTTAATTGTAAAATGTTGCTAATTTCCAACAAATAATGTGACATTTGAAATAAATGTCACTATAACTGTGACACTTTGTATTAAATGCCATTAGTTTTGCAACTTTTTTCGACATTTATTTTAAATGTCACTAAATAAATGTCGTCGTATCTTACTTTTCTTGTAGTGTCAACACCGGGGGAATAATATACACATCGTAAATAAAGCCAGCAGGTTGTGTTCTTGTGAGAAATGTCCATCTATCACATGCCATGCTCACATGCCATGAAGTGCTTTCAACCTACAGGTTTAAGGCCAACCAACTATGTTGATAGGCAATACAGTTTTGTTGCATACTTAAACACATATAGTGGGCAGTTGCAGCCAGTGGGTACTAAGTATTATTGACAGCCGAAACCATTTAAAATGTTATGTAACAAGGACTATTTGCGTAAGCTACAAGTGCAAAAAAGAACGCATATACGAAACCAAATGGATGTTGGTGATACAGTTTATGCGCGTAAATGTGGCATATGCTCGCAAAAAGGACATGACCATCGTAAATGTCCTTCAGCTGGTTTGGGTGGCGGTGGTAATCCAGCTCCTGGTGGAAGTTCATCTAATGCGCCCAACTATCGAGAATACACGTAGTGTTTTGTTTTCGTAATGTAGTTGTATCAAAGAGTGTATGTACATGTTTATGTTGCAAGATATATAAAATAAAATTATGTTTTCATTGTTGTTAAATCATATTGATATTTAACATTTTTTAGTTGAGTAAATTAATGAATTTCTCTCTCCCATTCATATCATAAAAAATAGTATTGGATTAAAAAATAGAAAATTTTTACGTTCACTTTCGAATTTCACTCTAAAATTATTAGAAAACTACACTGTCAGAGGAGGAAGATGTTTGATAAATATGTGAATATATATATAGCGCGGTTAAATACTACGTTATGTGTGTTGTCTTGTCGATCTGAAAAGATGTCCGCCTGCGAAAAAGCTGTTTTGTATCCAAAAGAATCTTTAACACGCGAAGCATAGCGCGGTAAAATACTACGTTATGTGTGAGCATATACAACGCGGTTAAATACTACATTTTTTGTGTTGTCTTGTCGATCTGAAAAGCTGCCCGCCTGCGAAAAAGCTGTTTTGTATCCGAAAGAATTTTTAACACGCGAAGCATAACGCGGTCAAATACTATGTTATGTGTGAGCATAGCGCGTTAAATACTACGTTATGTGCGTTGCCTTTCCTATAAATAACGAGCACATTCTAGTTATTTTCTGCGCTTAACCATACCAAATAGCAAAACTTTCCATAAAAGTATGTTTTTTTTCTTTAACAAATGTCTAAACGCATTTATGTACAAATGTGGCAAACGTTGTATGTTGGCGGTCTGTTGGGATGATGGTCAAGTTGGGGTTGTAGCTCACCATATGTATTCCATGCCCCCTTATCCGTATCTAGCTACTGACTATGCACAGATATTGGATGTGTGTGAACAGATTTGGAGGCAACAACAGAAATTTTTGCAATTTTGAGGTATGGTTTGATGAACCCCGTAAGAAGGAATGCTACAAAGAGTCTTTGCAGTATTATAATGATTTGACCAAAAAATAGTGGGATGATGAGATTATGTATAAATGAAAAATTGTGGAGTTGAAGGAGAAACTAAAAGAGGCGGAAGAAGAAAAAAATAAGCTGGAAGAGAAATATAAGTGGTTGGAGCAGAGAATAATAGGCAGTCGTGACTAAACAATGACATGTATGTGTTGAGTGTATTATTTTATCTTTATGTTTCCCGTGTCATGGGTTTTCATTAGTTGTACTGAATTTAAATTATGGTAAGTTGCTATGTTTGTGTTTGTGTTATAGTATTAAAATAAAGAATAACCGGGAAAATAAAAACATAATGCGCATATAATATAAACATAAAAAATTATTGTTATTATTTACATAAAATACAAAAAAAATCAATGTGTCCCACAAGCAATGTGCTTCAATGCAGCCGCTGGCCTGAGGCGTATCCCATCCCGCCCGGATATGTTATCAAGATCATCCTCATCACGTCGCCTCTTTATTGCAGGATGCGCTGTAGCATAATCCTCAGTAGTGCTGGCAAGATCGGTAGAAGGGGCCATCGCTCCATCAACAACCTATAGAAGAATAAGTCAACTCAGTATATGAAAATATATATTAGTAACATACGTGTTAATTCAAAAAAAAATTAAATTGTCTTACCATGGTCTCGCCGGGCTCCTGAATATAAGAATCCATCGTATCCTGGTCAGTATCGCACAAAGTGGCTTCCGTGACGGGCGGGGATGAAGCCTTAATAAGAAAATTATAAAAATATTTATGGCGAATCAATGAGATAAAAATAAATTTAAATTTAATAGTAATACAAATATACATGCGTCTGTGAAAGATCCTGAGTACCTGTTGATGATGAGCCATAATTTAGCCGGCGGCCACCATCCAGATCTTGGGTCGGCCGATCCTCAGCAGCGGTCGATGGTCCTGAAAAGTACTGCTCCCAATCCTCTCCAGTAATGCTCGTGCCCGTGATCAACAATGGATCTGACGGGGTCACCTGCGAAGTCGTTCGAGTGAGGGCAGCTGAAGGCTGAATGACAGCATATTGTTGTGATGCTCGTCTGGCTGATGGAGGTCACTCGGCAAATCAGCTCCAACATCCTCAACAGGTGCCTCAATGCCCCCTTGCTGGGACCACCTCCTCGCTGACCCCCACGACCCTGTAGGACAGCCCTGCCTTATGGGGCACCCCTGCCTCGTGGGACATCCCTGCCTCATGCTCCCCTACCTCGTGGAATAGGCCTACCTCGGTGGTAGTGCTTTGGCGCCACATAAGCAGGGACGTGCACTAAGCGCTCGTCCTCTCGGGCTCATTGTAGTGTCCGGGCAGCCAACTCTGTAACCTGCCGGCCATACTTGTGCAAAATGGTCGCTCTCTCACTAGCATGTTGCTGCATCTGCAGTCCTAACTAGTGGAATAAATGTAGGCCAATATCCTGTACAACATGTAAAATATAAATTACGGAACACTAGGTCACAGTTATAAGTAAGAATACCAAATAACATACCAGTGCTTCCTAGCATATAGAATGTACCGACCACCAGCTCGATAAATGGGATTCTTGATTAAAAGTCGGGTAACACTACGGTGCTAGCCCATATAATTATGCTCAGTATCCGGCCAACTCGGTGAAGGGGGGAATCAGGTTAAATCACAGGTCCCAAGAATCGATCTGCTCTTCTAGCCATGCCAAATATGCGTCGGCCACCCTGGAACGATCATCCCGCTAGTAATGTATGGTCTTCCAGGTGGGCAGTGTCGATACGAGTTGTGGATGGCCAAACTGGCGAAGTACTCGCTCGGTGGCATGATGCTCCACAATATCAAGGTAGATCAACGGGACGGAAGAGCACTACATAAGTCGGCCGGCCAAGCAATAACTGGGCAAGCCAACTATCAATGCATCGTTGTATGGCGTCCAGATGAACTATTAAGTAACAACATAAAATGTGAGTATACGCAACAGATATGAAGCTATGACAAGTAAACTTAGATATATATTTACCTGTGCGCCCTCCAACAAATCCAAGATATCCCTGTACAGGGAGAGATTATGCCGAGCCTCATACTCACGCGTATGTCCCGGCCGGAAATCCACCTCCTAGATAGAGGGAACAACAGAGGTGGTACATCCAATCTAATGGTAGTAGAGGTGGTTGCAACTGCAGGAACCGCTCCCAGGCCCAAACCTATCATAAAAAGTTGACATAAGATTTAAGATATATTTTTACTAGGTATGTTATAATGAATAGAGTATTCGAATATGTTGTCACATGTAGTCGCGGCAAAAATCCAGCAACATCACGCTGGGTGGCCATGCTCGCCTGGCACATCTTCCTGTACAAGTAGGCGAGAATAGAAGCACCCTATCTATACTGGGGTAAATTATCTAGCTGCTCAAGATGATGAAGAAATCTCAAGTTGATTAGGTTCCCCGAAGTGTTCCGGAACAAGACCCCTCCAAAAAAAAGGACTAGCAGCAACCTCGTATACCGGTGAACATGATAATTCAGTGTATCGACATCGATGTTAGGATGCAATGCCTCCAAATACTCTCGAATAGTCGTCAACGGAAAACGACTGGTCCCATCCAGTACATTCTCATCTTGTGGCCTGAAAGTAGTGAGCCGTTGCAGCATGGCCAGGTACTGCACATCTGTCATCTCTCTCATGCCATGCGGCAGAGCAACGAGGTATCCATCAACGGGCAGCCCATATAAAACCTCCACGTCCTGCAGTGTGATGGTGGCCTCACTAATGGGCAGGTAGAATGTATGTGTCTCCGGTCGCTACCGCTCTATCAGGGCCGTGACCAAAGACCAATTGAGTTGTAGCTGCCCGATCTCCAAAATCCTGTAGAAGTCTGTATCCCGTAGGCGTCTGACTACACAGGAATGGAGAACTCTGCCATTCAGAAAGTCCCACATGTCGTCCACTCTCCTGACACGGAGAGCCTGGGCCAGTAACTCTCCCTTCCATATGTGGGCGGACCTATGATCGCCCTGTAACGACAATAGCTCATCGCTTGAAGGTCTGGGATAAATAGACGGCACCTCTATATCGTCTACTGTAAATTAAACAACATTAATTACATGTTAGTTTTATAATTTTATATGTTTGTTTGTAAATTAAATAATTAATTTTTATAGTTGTACAATATTTAATTATTATGTATTCACATAAGGGTTCCAGGCTCGATATTTGAGGCCTAGTAGCACCATGATATCCTGAATTCTTGTATGTGTTAGTTTTCTTATTTTACATGTTTGTTTGTAAAGTAAATAATTAGTTTTTATAATTATACAATAATTAATTATTAAATATTCACATATGGATTTCAGGCTCGATATTTGAGGCCAGTAGCACCAAGATATCCTGAATTCTTGTATGTGTTAGTTTTATTATTTTACATGTTTTTTGTAAAGTAAATAATTATTTTTTATAATTATACAATAATTAATTATTAAATATTCACATATGAGTTCCAGGCTCGATATTTGAGGCCCATTAGTACCAAAATATACTGAATTTTTGTATGTGTTAATTTTATTATTTTATATGTTTGTTTGTAAATTAAATAACTAATTTTTATAAATATAAAATATTTAATTATTAAATATTCACATATGGGTTCCCGGATCGATATTTGAGACCCAGTAGCACCAAGATATCCTGAATTCTTGTATGTGTTAGTTTTATTATTTTATATGTTTGTTTATAAATTAAATAATTAATTTTTATAATTATACAATATTTAAATATTAAATATTCACATATGGGTTCTAGGCTCGATATTTGCGGTCCAGTAGTACCAAGATATCCGGAAAATATTGTTATTTTCTCATGTTATTTTCTTACGATAGTTGATTATAATTGAACAGGGTTTGTGTTTGAACACTCACTTATTTTGACGTATTTTTGAGTATAAGAGATACTTAAACTACATGGATACTACGCTAAAAGACACTACATTTTATTACGCTAAAAGATAATACATTTTATGACCCTAAAAGGGCACTATATTACTAGTATTTAAACAAATAAATAATATAAACCATATAAAAATAACAAATACATTTAATCACAAAACATTCATGAAAATACATATACAACAGTAAAAAAGCTTATTTGCATTTTTTTTAACAAATAATAATGATTTCTCAATTTTTACATATTTATTTAGCACAATAATATCTAAGTTCGGGAAAAAATAACATAACAGTTTAATCACAAAAAACACACAAAATAACATAGAACATGTGTAAATCAGCTAATATACAATTTTTATACGAGTTTCGACAAAAACTAAATCGGAATACCTCGATTTATGTTTTTTGGAAAGTTGAAAAATTGAAGATTTGAGTTCGAAACGAGCAACCCACAACGAGAGAAGGCCTTAGCTAGGATGTGAGACCAACACTCTTTACTTTTTGTGGGACGGGTGGGGTCCACTCGAGCTTTTTGCGTCGTTAATTGGGGGGAAGGGGGGACCGCTGGAACTATTTTAAAAATGGAGATGAGGGGTTGCTTTCTGGTTTGGGCGTGGGGGAAAGGAAGGGGACGGGTATTTGAATAGGTAAAACGTGGTTTACTAAAGCGTTTTATATAAAGCACTTTATCAAACCACGTTTTACCTAAACGTCTTATCAGCTTCAGTTAAAGCGTGGTTTGAAACTGCATTTTATATAAAACGTGGTTTTGAAGGACATTAAGGTAAAGCACGGTTTTTAACCACGTTTTATATACTTTGGTCACCAAGTTTTTTCCCCACCTATTTCGGTATTTTGTGTCCAAAAGAATCACAATTGGATTCCGGACGTGGTTACTATTCCAATTATCAAATAATATCCTCTTTTCACTGCAAACTTTTCAAATATCATCTAAATGTGCTAGTTTCATTTAAAGTTGTGATTTGTGTTTGACCAAAATATATAGATCTTGGTTTAAATAATTAAATTTATACGAATAATAATTAATCTTAGCTAACAATAATATCCCTAGATGGAGTTCTTAGTGAAGCAACAAATACTATGTAGATACGGTCGAATAGTGACAGTGGTATACCATAAATAATTTACAAATCAGAGGCAATAAATTAGCATTCAATGAATAGCAATAAAGGACATTTAAATAAATAGAATGAATGAGTCACCCAAGAAAGGATGGAATAAGTGTATGTTCTTTTTGAAAATGATGAATGATAGATAACCCCTTGAATATTTGAGTTATTCTCGGATCTAGTGGAAAAGTATAAACCAGAATCTGCGAAAAGGTGATTTTGTATCTTAGCAAATGAGATCCGATTATCTTTCTCGAGTCAAAGTGTGTTTTTTACAAATGAATATTACATATCCCCTATCATAGTAGTTTTATTTATTTATTTATTTATTTATAGGGAACATGCTCCTAAAATTCTAATAGTATAAGTGCAGAGAATATATACTAAAATGTTCTCTATAATATCCTATCTTAAAACTAGCTACTATTACTCCGTCAAAGTTACTCGACCTCCGCTTTGACAATTGTTAACTTCTCGACTCCGTCCCTTTTTGACTCTTTGACCACAGATTTTGCCGCTTCTTGAGTTGTTTGCCAAACTGTGACTTGGGAACTCTTCCCCTAGTACTATCTAGGTTTAGATATTCTAAAGATAGATTTTAACCCATACAGTTAGTCCTTCTGCTTATTGAGGCCGACTTCAGGCGGATTCGATAAGTGGATCTTGTTCTTTGTGGTCAACTCAATCGAGCGAGCTATGTAGGTCGTGGTGGTTGTGGCTAACTGGCAGCATGGCCCTATATGGGCCACACATTTCAAACGCTTCGATTTTTCCAGGGCAATTTGCTGGAACTATGTTGTCCACAAGTTAGGATGACATCATTACGTCATGCGTCATTATGATGCATATTCCCGATGTATTGCTTCATTTCGCATGTGACCCCTGATTGAACCTGCCACGTCGGTTCCGGTGCTAGTAATGATGAGCCTTTTTGGGTTCTGGTGCCAAGACCTTTATAAATAAAGGTATTTGGACGCGATTTTGAAGTTTAAGTTTTCTGTAGTTTTGAAATCCCATATTTTTCTCTTGCTCTCTTCTTGCTTCAAACTCCTCTTCTCTGTTCCAGTGATTCGTATTGTTCTTAGCCTTTCCTTGTTTGATACCTCCCTCTCCTATATCAAACTATGTCTAACATGCCTTTTAAGACTGGTGAGGGGAGTCATATGCCCCCCTTGGAAGTGGTGTTTCCCCCTCATAAGGAGAATGTTCCTGCCTCCATTGAGGATGGAACCTTCTCAACAGTGGAAGAGATAATTCCTCGCAACCTTGATTCCAGATCCGATTTTACCAAATTGCCTGAAGCTGATCCTGGGCTTTTCGGTCAGTGATAACGGTGAAAGAATTGGAAGAGCTTAAGGAGAAGTTCGGCCTTCCCAATCCTATTGAATTAATCCCGACTGGGTGAGATACGGTGCAGGTTCACCATCTTGGGCACTTCACCTTCGACGCTTACCCCTTTCAAGTTGGCTACACTCTTCCTCTCATGCTGCTGGCGGAGGAATTTTGTCATTATTACGGTGTTTTCCCGGCTCAACTGGTGCCGTACACTTATAAACTTATAAGGATACTTACCAAATTTGCCGAGCTAGCGGGGTTCGAACTGACACTTCAACATTTAATACATCTGTTCGCCTCTAGCTTTTATATGGGGACAATGTTGAATCTTCGCCACGAGGAGGCAAGTGCTTGGTGGTGATGTAGACAACAAAGCCAATCGCCAATTCTGGTTCAACTTCTTCCTTGTCAGAAATAAGGACGTGGTGGCTAACATCGACGGATTTTCCGAGGCGGTGAATTATGCTTGTAAGTACCTAATTTCCTTGTTTGTAGGTATCTGATTTTTTCTCCTGTGGTTGGTCGTTGGCTTTGACCTCTTATCCTTTTCTTATGCATCCAAGACCTCGCCTCCTCCTTCGGTCGCTCACATTTCTGACTAGGTTGGTCGGCTCCTCCCTCACATCGTAGGGATTCGTGAGTGCTCATGTTTCTTCAAGAAGTTTGGTCCTGCTCTCCCTTCGACTGGTAAGTTCCTTCTACCATCGGTGTCTTAGCCTTCTCTTTTTTTGGTTTGCCTTTGCCGACCTTTCCGTTTCCTTGTCTTCTCTTAACTTTGCAAGGGGGTCTTCAATGGGATCTAGAGCTTCCCCACCCTCGTTCCAAAAAGGGAAAGCTACTATGTCCTCGGCTCCCGCCCTTTCTTTGACTGTGGCTAATCCAGATTTTGTCTCGGTCCTCCATGTTACAACGTCCAAATCCATCCCGCCTTCAGCCGTAGAGACTTCGGCCACAGAGACCTCAACTTCTCCCTTATATGCCCTTATCGATTAGGAGGATGAACCTTTTCCTGGTGATAGAGATTTGATGCCTTGTAAGAAGAGGGCCGTGGACGTCGGGGGAGAGAGGTCGACGACCACCGATGTAGGAGACTGTGGTTTTGTCCTTTGAGGGATGACCATAGTGCATATCAGGGAGAGACTTGAGGCTAGTCATGAGGCCGTTTGTTTAGAGGATACGGATATACGACTTGTGGGGGATGAGAAGGTGTGGTGAGCAGTGACAACCCTGTTCTACCAAGACGGGAAGAGGCCTCATCTTTCGAGGTTGCGACGTACCTCTTTCGACTGATGATAGAAGTAAGGCTGTTGCTGAGGAGGATATTGGATCTAATTCTGGCATGGATGTAGATGAGCTAAGGATGATCGACGTGGGACTTACTCATCTTGAAGTGAGGTTGGAGGGGGGTTCGAGGACTATTACGATCACGATGGACCGTAATCTTCTTGTGGATACCGAGAAGATTATCCATTCCCCTGTCCCTCTTAGTTCTAAAGTTGAGGGTACGACCCTCAAGTATATGAATGACAGCGACCAGTCAAATAACATTGACGGCCTCGCCCTTCGGGTAAGTACATTCGCTGTTAGTTGTTTTCCTTTAGTTTTGTTCTTTCACAGTCTCTAACTTCTTTTATTTGTTTTGTAGATGGTCGTCTTATAAATTGAGATGCTCATAGGGAGCAGAGGCATAAATATATCTATGTGAAGTTGAAGGACAAGTACTTTAGAGTCCTTGAGAAGTACCGAGAGCTTTGGTGCCAGTTTCGTGAGGGCGGCGATGTGTGCCAATTGAGGGAGGACTTGAAGGCCATGGACAAGGAGCTGGTGCGGATGGTGGGGAAGTGCAGCATTCCGGAGGGGACATTGAGGAGCAAAAAGGAAGAGCTCCAGCTCAGCAAGGGGGTCGAAGCCCAGTGTAGCGATCTCCAAGCTCAGGTGGTTTTGCTACAAAGCTAGCTTAATGAGTATCAATTAAAGGGTAGAGGTTCTAAGTGGCGAGGTCGCCGAAAAGGCAGAGGATCTAGAGAAGGCGGAGTTCACTCGGTCAAAGGCTTTGAGGAAGGCAGAGTCTCTTGAGTTGGTGATCTGGACTCTCCTTTCTGAGCGAGAGAATGACTTAGCAACGATAAGGCTTATAGAAGAGCGACTCGATAAGAGGATTGGAGAGTTGGAGAAAGAGACTTCTGTCCACTACGATTGAGTTGCTGCTCTTGAGGCTGAGAAAGCCCGATTACTGGCGCAACCGCCCTCTTCCCGTAATTCAGATTTTCCTAATATTCCTCAAGAGTTGTATGAGGTGTGGATTCATGCCAAGGCCCAGTTAGATGTCTTTCGAGAATCTCATGCGGCGAGATCCATTTCTAAGGCTACCCTCGAAGATGCTCGTGTTAAAGCTCGAGTCACTTGTAGGTATAATCCAGCTACGCCCGAGGCAGGTGAGGATGAGGGGGATGAGGGTGTATACCAGCTCGAGGAGATACCTAGTATGACGCTGCATATCCTAAGGGCGAAGGTGGAGATGGCGAGGGTATTGATGGTCAGGGTGGCGATGTTGTTGAGGGCCAAGTCGGCAAGGATGTTGAAGGTCGTGATGGTGGTGACTAGTAGTTTTCTCTTTTGGTTTTTTGTTTATTTTTTGTCGGCGTCTTCACGAGCCTATTGTAAAAAGTTTTATATGAAATATCAAAGTTGTTCCTTGCATCTTCTTTTCTCCTGTGGTTTATTTTTTGTACTTGTGTATATTTTTGTTTCTTTGTTGGGATGTGGCCAAGGGCCGATAGGTGTTTGTTCGAGCGAGGTCGAATATAACCTTTTGTTAGATCACGACTAAGCGCCAGTAGGTGTTTGTTCAAGCTGGATCAAACATAACCTTTTATTAGATCGCGGCCGAGGGTTGGTAAGTGTTTGTTCGAGCGGGGTCGGACATAACCTTTCATTAAATCGCGGTCGAGGGTTGGTAGGTATTTGTTCGAGCGGGGTTGAACATAACATTTCATTAAATCACAGCTAAGGGCCGGTAGGTGTTTGTTCAAGCGGGATTGAACATAACCTTTCACTAGATCGCGACTAAAGGTCGTTAGGTGTTTGTTCAAGGGGGTCGAACATAACCTTTCATTAAATCGCGGCCAAGGGTCGGTAGCTATTTGTTTGATCGTAATCGAACATAACCTTAATGCGAAAAAGGTGTGTTGATAAGCATAAAGTTTCTTCTATCTTTGACATTGTTGCATTGGTTACATACGTGGAGAAATTTACAAATTTTTGGGTGATGGTTGTCATTCCATTCCCGGCCCCAGTCTATGTAGTCCCATTGGTTGACCTGGAGAGTATTGAGAGGTCGATTAATGAAATGGTAACCACAACCCTACCTTCGCGTACATTGACTCAAAGTTTTCCCTTCGTCGCCTCGTTAAAAACTTCCTTGAGAAAACCCAAATGGGACAAATCTCAAGTAAGGGAAAAAAGCGTACGACTTGAGGGACGCTTTTTCTCTCAGAAGTTGAAGTATTTGAGGTGGTTGATGTTCCAGTTGTTTGGTAGTAGCTTTCCTTCCATTATCTCTAGTTGGAATGAACCCTTGCTCGCTTTGGCTGTGATTTTGTACGGACCATCCCAGTTTCTTCCTAATTTGCCTTCTCGAGGATCTTTGCTCGCTTGAGTTTTGGTTTTCAGTACGTAGTCCTCGAATTTAAGTGGCTGGACCTTTTCTTTATTGTTGTAATAACGTTCTTCTTGTAGTTTTTGGGCGACCATTCTTATGTAGGCCATGTCTCTTCGTTCGTCGATTTTGTTGAATTCTTGCCTTTTGCTCTCATCACTACTCACACCGCTTTCAAAGGAATACCTTAGGTTGGGTTCTCCGACCTCGACCGGTATTACTGCCTCAGTCCCATAGACCAAAGAGTAGGGCATCTCTCCCGTGCTCGTCTTCGGCATTGTTCGATAGCCCCATAATACTTCTAGTAGCATCTTTGGCCATAGTCCCTTGGCGTCTTCAAGCTTTTTCTTCATGATGTTTAGTATAGACTTATTGGAGGATTCTGCTTGGCTGTAACTCGCTAGATGGCATGGGGTTGATAGTATCCTCTTGATATGCCATTTTTCGAAGAATTCGGCGATTTTCTTTCCTTTGAACTGGGGTCCGTTGTCACAACTGATTTCTTTGGGTATTCTGAATCATCATATGATGTTTCTCTATATAAAGGTGATTAACTCCTGTTCCCATATTTGGGCGAATGCTCCTACTTCCACCCATTTAGAGAAATAGTCAGTTAAAACCAAAAGGAATCGTACATTACCTAGCCTACTAGGAAGGGGCCCATGATGTCCATTCCCCATTTGATGAACGACCAAGGGGAGGTGATCGAGTGGAGGTATTTTCCTGCTTGGTGAATTATTGGGGCGTACTTTTGGCATTGTTCGCATTTCCTCATGAAGTCTGCGACATCTTTTTCATGGTGGGCCAGTAGAATCCCGCCCATATGAGGCATTTGACCAGTGCTCGATTGTCGGAGTGAGCTCCGCAAAGGCCTTCGTGGACTTCTTCGAGGACGCGCTGGGTTTGGTTTGGGCCCAAGCGCTTCGCTAGAGAGCCTCATAAGTCCTCTTGTACAGGTCGCTATGAAGGAGATTGTATATATCAACTTACATTCTTAGTTTTTTTGCCTCTTTCTTGTCGCCTGCGAGTATGTCGTCCTGAAAATATGTGATAATATGATTGTGCTAGTCCCAAGTTAAATTTATGGTTCTTACCTCGATTTGGTCCAATGATGAGTTGAGGAGGTGGACTACGCTTTTACCTCCGGTCATGATACTTTTGGTAGCTGCAACTAGTTTGGCGAGGTCATATGCTTTGGCATTCTGTGCTTGTAGGATTTGATCGAGCTGACATTCGCCAAACTGAGGCAATAGCTTGCAGATTTTGATCTGGTATTTTTGCAACCTTTTTTCCTTGATTTAGAAAGTCCCTATGACTTGGTTGACAACACGCTGGGAGTCACAACAGAGTTTCAACCATTTTGCCCCATATTTGAGTGCTAGTCTTAACCCTGCAATTACGGCCTCATACTCGGCCTCATTGTTAATCATATCCGGGCACCTTATGGACTAGCGAATTACTTCGCCTATTGGGACCTCGAGTAGGAGTCCTAGTCCGGACCCTAATATGTTGGATGCACTATCGGTGTATAGGACCTAGAGGTCTTGTGCTTGGAGGGATGTTTGGACGGCTTCATTTTCGACTTCAGGCATTATTTTTGCACTGAAGTCGGTGACGAAGTCTGTGAGCACTCATGACTTTATCGCCGTTTGTGACTGGTATATGATATCGTGCTTACTTAGCTCTATGGCCTATTTAGACAGCCTCCCCGATAGCTTGGGTTTAGGGAAAATGCTCCTCAGGGGAAAAGTTGTGACGATCGAGATGGGGTGGCCTTGGAAATATGGTCTAAGCTTCCGTGAAGCTACGACCAAGGCCAAAGCCAATTTTTCGAGGTGTGGGTACCTCGTCTCGATGTCGATGAGTGTTTTGCTAATGTAATAGATGGGAGATTTTGTACCTTTTTTTTCACGGATCAAGACTGCGCTTACTGCTACCTCGGATACGGCTAGATAGACGACGAGTTGCTCCCCATGTTCGAGTTTCGAGAGCAGGGGCAGTGATGATATGTATGCCTTTAGTTATAGCAGAGCTTGGACGCACTCAAAAGTCCATTCAAGGCCGTTCTCCTTCTTGAGTATGGCAAAAATTTGTGGTATCTATCCGACGACCACGAAATAAAAATTGATAGGGCGGCGATACAACCACTCAACCTTTGGATTTGCTTTTTGGTGGTTAAGAGTTCTGGTATCCCTTCAATAGCTTTGATTTGGTCGAGGTTGATCTCGAACCCTCGTAGCGATACCAGGAAACTCAAGAATTTTCCTGAGGCTATGCCAAACACGCATTTCTCCGGGTTCAACTTCATTCCAAATTGTTTGAGTATGTTGAACGTTTCTTTCAAATGATCGATATGATCCTCTGCCGTTTTGGACTTGACCAACATATCATCTATATATACCTCTGTGGTCTTACCAAAATGGTTTTTGAATATCTTGGTTAACAACCTTTGCTAAGAAGCCCCTACATTTTTAGTCCAAACGACATGACCCGATAGCAATACGTTCCTTGGTGGGTGATGAACATGGTCTTCTCCTGGTCTTCTTCCTCCATGAGAATTTGATTATAGCCCGAGTAAGCATCTAAAAACGCAGTAGTTCATGCCCGGGTGTTGCATCTATGAGTAGGTCGATGTGGGGTAACGGGAACGAATCCTTCGGACATTCTTTGTTAAAGTATGTGAAATCCACGCACATCCGCCATTTCCCATTTTTCTTTTTGACCATCACTACATTGGCAATTCACTTGTGTACTTTAACTCCCTGATGGATCCGTTTTCTAATAGTTTTTCACATCTTCGTGGACTGCATTGTTGATGGCAGGGTTGAATTTACGTCTTACTTGTCTTACTGGGGAGTGGAATGGGTCGACGTTTAACTTGTGTGTGGCAATTTCCTTTAGGATGCCCGGCATATCTGCATGGCTGAAAGCAAACAAACTTGCATTAGCTATTAAGAATTGACTGAATTTACCTGGTTCCTGGAGTTTACAACCGATATAGGCCTTCTTGTTATGATCGTTGAGGAAATATTGAACAGGGTCAAGGTCTTCTATGGTCAAACCTACAACCCCGACTAGATCGTGATCCATGATGACATCCCCGATTTCTTCTTGTTTCGAGCTTGTCCCTGTTGATTGCTATACCTCTTTTTCTTTGTCTTTTTTCTGTTGGATGGTCGTGCTGTCCAATCTAATGCGGTAGTATTTTTGGAACATACGCTATTCTCTGCGTATGCTGAATATCCCCAATGGTGTAGGGAACTTAATTACTTGGTATAGGCTAGATGGAATGGCTCTCATGGGGTATATCCATGATCTTCCCACTATGGTATTGTACGCAGTGGCCTGGTCCACGATGTGGAATGTTGTCTCCATAGTCACGCCACTGGCCAAGATGGGGAGTGTAATTTCCGCGGATGTTCTCTCTATTGCATTATTAAAATCGGTTAGGGTGATACAACATGACACTATCTTATCCTCGAGCCTTATTTGGATAAGTACTCGAGGATGGATAATGCATGCACCGCTTTTATCGTCTACAATGATATATTTGACATCGGTATCTAAAATGCATAAAGTAATAATAAGGGCATCATTATAAAGGAAAGTCAAACCGTAGGCATCCGACTCGTCGAAGATGATACTTTCTTTGAGTCTGTCGTACTGTTCGCCGGTGACCGCTTAAGTTTGTGAGTGGTGGTAAACTTCACACCGTTGATAAAGGCGTCGTCACTATCGATGATCATGTTGATGTACGAGCTAGCGATGGCGGTTTCGACGGGCCTTGATGTTCTCGTCCTCTTGCGAAGCTGGTCCTCCCCTTATCGCTTAACAGCTCTTTGAGTGCCTTTGCCATAACATGTTTACGACTTCCTGTCTGAGGGCGATGCAATCTTCTATTTTGTGTCTGCATTCTTGATGGAACTCACAGAGGGCACCAAACTTCTTGGTGTTCGGATCAGATCTCATCTTTGGCGGCCACTTTACTTTTGTTTTGAGTTTTCAAGAGCGTAGACTATCTCTGTAGGCGACAAAAAAAATTGTGAGCAGATAATAAAGGAGGCATACCTCTTTCGTTCCGATGAGTTCCTGTCCTCGGCGTGGACGGTCCTTCTTCGTAGCGGAGGAAGGGTGCGATGGCCGCCCAGACATATGGTTGGTGTCGTTCCCTATTAGGTCGCGGGATTGGATGATCTCTTATGGTACTGTCTATTTGTTCTTTTTTTGGATTCGGCTTGTACCGAGGTTAGCTGATGAGTTGGTTCGTTGAGATCGTCCTCGACTGCTCGGACCTCGGCACAATAAGCATTATGGATTTCATCCCAAGTGGTTGGATGATACTTCATCAATCGACTCAACATTTTTCTAGTTGCTCTTAAACCCTCTCTATTCAGCCCGTTCTAAAAAGCTACGACCACCATCCCTTTAGATACGTTTGGCAGAGTCATCCTTACTCTATTGAACTGGGTGAGGAAGTCCCTTAGTCCCTCTCCCAAGGACTGCTTAATAGCAAACATGTCGTTTACTCTTGCCTCGGCCTTCTTGGAAACGGGATGGACAATTACAAATTTTTCGGCCATTTCTTCGAAAGTTTCTATGGAGCGTGTTGGTATCTGCGAATACCATGTTAATGCCCCTCATATGAGGGCATCGCCAAACTTCTTCATCAAAATGGAGGACACTTGTTAGTTGGCGAGGTCATTACCTTTCACTGATGTAGTGAGTCACATGATCTTCAGGATCGGTCTTCCATCGTATATCTTGAGGTAGGGTGGTATTTTGAAGGTCTTTGGTATGGCACGCAGGGCAGCATCATCATTGTACGACTGCTCTATAAACCTGCCCGCGTCCTTTTTTGGCAACAACTTGGGAGCGCATGGTACTTTGTCAACTATTTCTTGGTGTTCTCTGATCTGGTCTTGGAGTGCCTTATTTTCATTCTCCATTTCCTCCATCCTCTTTAGAACGGTAGTGAGGGAATTGTCACCTACACTATTAGTAACATTGTAAGTTATACCTGTTATTGGAGGGAATAGCCGGTTGCATTGCTCGTCTATTTGTTGTATCGGGCAGACCCTTGCGGCTTCTGCAGCTGTGTCTGGAGTGGGCTTGTTAAGGACGCTTGTTAGCATGTCGGTCAGCCATACCTGAAGGAGTTTTTTCACAGTTGGGGGTGTCCCTTCCTCTGCAGACGTGGAGGTCCCTTTTTCGCTGGGTTTTGTTGTGCTGCAGTGTGGGGTGACGACCTTTCCTGCCTAGGAGACGCATTGGGCATCGTTTCCTCACCTACTATTTTATAGCTTTTGTTGATGACATTTATGAGGTTAGTTGGGAAGTCAGATGTTATTCTTGTCATTTCTCCTTGGTTATCTGCCATGTAGGGTTTTGTAAATACAAAGAAAGGAGATCTCGAGTTTTTGACGTTAGTGACCTGCGTTAATTGTAGATCTAGAGAAACTAAAAATTTAACTAAGAAATGCCCACAGACGGCGCCAAATTGTTTGACCAAAAAATATAGATCTTGGTTCAAATAATAAAATTTATACAAATAAGGGTTAATCTTAGCTTGTTCCCTAGATAGAGTTCGCAGTTGTAACGACCCGACTAGTTGTTTTGAGAGTATGAGCCTTGATCCCTTATTTATTGCTCCCGCTATTTTTTTTTGGTTACTTGACTCTCCGGGGTTCTTGTTGTCGGGTTCGGGAGAGTTTCGGAGTGAAATGGGATGCATAGTTTTTAAGTTTGAAGTTTAAGTTGTAAGAGTTGACCGTAGTTTGACTTGTGTGAAAATGACTTTGGAATGGAGTTTCGTCGGTTCCAATATCTCCGTATGGTGATTTTGGTCTTAGGAGCGTGTTCGGATGTTGTTTTGGAGCCCCGTAGGTCATTTCAACGTTAATTGGCGAAAGTTGGAAATTGGTGGAATTTTGAGAAGTTTGACCAGGAGTGGACTTTTTAATATCGGGGTCGAATTCTGATTCAGGATGTTAAAGTATGTCCATAATGTCAATTATGACTTGTGTGCAAAATTTGAGGTCAATCGGACTTGATTTGATAGAATTCAGCATCGAATGTGGAAGTTAGAAGTTTATAAGTTCATTAACCTTGAATTGGGGTGCGATTCGTGGTTTTAGCATTGTTTGATGTGATTTGAAGGCTCGACTAAGTTTGTATGATATTGTAAGACTTGTTGTTAGGTTTGGTTGAGGTCCGGGGGCCTTGGGTGAATTTCTGATGGTTATCAGATTGGAATTTGGACTTGGAAGATGGCTGAAGCTACAGATATCTGGTGCTTTTGGTTTCCTTCTACGCGTTCGCGAAGGTATTCCCACGTTCACGTAGAGGAGTTTGAGATTTACTAAAAATTTTGCCTTCGTGTTCGCGATGTAGGTCCCACGTTTGCGAAGCTTTATGAGTCTCAGGTCTATGCATTCGCGAGAGGGTCCACGCGTTCGCGTAAAGGGATGGTCAGTTGGGGTACCTAGCTTTAAGCCTACGCGATTGCGTAGTTGTGCACACGTCCGCGAAGGGTCAGGTAGGGTAAGCATCGCGTTCTCTTCAGTTGTTTCACGTTCGTGTAGGCCATTTTTGGAGGCTGTGATTATTTATTCTTCGTGATCGCGATGTAGGTCCCGCGATCGTGATATAGGTCCCATGATCGCAATGCATAACACCTGGGAAGCTATATTAAAATTCAAAAACGAGAGTTTGAACCCATTTTTCATATTTTGAGCTATAGGCCTCAGTTTTGTGCTAATCTTGAAGGGATTTTCAAGGAGTGGATTGGGGTAAGTGATTCTTACTTAGTTTTGGTTAAATTATATGTTTATGTCTTTGATTTTATCATTTGATTAGTGATTTGGGGTGAAAATTGGAGGAAAGTTCTTAGGCCGAAATTTGAGGTTTTGATATAGACTTTTGTATCGGATTTGAATAATTTTGGTATGGGTGAACTCGTGGTTGAATGGATGTTTGAATTTTGTGACTTTTACTCGATTCTGAGACTTGGGCCTAGGTTGACTTTTTGGGGCGATTTTCTAACTCTTTGCTAAATTCATAATTTCATTATTTATATTAGTTTCTTATAATTATATTTATAGTATGTAATTTCTTTTGGATAGAACTGAGCCATTCGGAGTTGGAAAATCGAGGGATATACATTCTTATTGATTGATTGACCGAGGTTTGAGGTAAGTGATTTGTTTAACCTTGTGTGGGAAAAATCCCCTTAGGATTTGGTACAGTTGTGACAATTTGTGATATGTGAGTGTCGTGTACGCGGGATGATGATTGCATACATGGGCTAAATAGTGAAATTCTGGTTTTCGCTAAGTAGTTTTTTTATGCCTTAACTAAGTTATTTTAGCACAAGTAGTCATTATGTTGAGCCTAATTTCATATGTCTACCTGCCTTATCTCTTATTTGCAATTTGTGCCATATGCTTAGCTGAATTACTTGCATTTTTCTTGATTTCATATTTATTATTGAACTGTGTGTTTTCTTACTCGAAATTGTCATCTTTGAAATATCATCGTTTTTGTTGTTATGTTTTAGTTTTCGTGATTTTTTGTTGAGATGATTGTTTGATTGTGGCACGAGGTTTTTGCTGTGCGGTTTGTTATTTTGGCACGAGGTTTTTGTCGTGCGGAGTATTATTTGGCACGAGATTTCTGCCGTGCGGATTGTTATTGTGGCACGAGGTTTCTGCCGTGTGAAGTATGATTTGCACGAGGTTTCTGCTGTATGGATTGTTGTTGTGGCACGAGGTTTCTGCCGTGCGGAGTGTTATTTGGCATGAGGTTTCTATCATGCAGTTGTTGTTTCCTCAAGTTGCTGTATTATTTTGTTGTTGTTATTGTTGTTGTTGTTTTTGTTGTTGTTGTTCCTTAATTTGTAAGATTCTTGCTTCCTTACGTGTTTTATTTATCTTCTTTGATTCCTGTGTTGTTGCTTTTCATACAATCTTATTGTTTCATTTCCCTACCATTCTATTGTATCATTTTTATCTTCTACCTTATTTCTTATATTCAGTAGGACTTTGACCTGACCTCGTCACTACTCTTTCGAGGTTAGACTTGACACTTATTGGGTACCGTTGTGGTATATTCATACTACGCTTTTGCACAACTTTTTGTGTAGATCTAGGTACTTCCTACCAGACCAGATATCTGCTTATCCCGTACGTGGAGATTTCAAGGTATATATGCCAGCATCCGCAGACCTCGGAGTTCCCCTCTATCCATATTATGTTATTTTTCCTTATCCTCATTAGACTCTAATGTATAGAGATATTTAGTATTTCTCTTTAGAACTTGTAACTTATATCTACCGGGTTTTTGAGAGTTGTTTATACTTTGAGTTGTAGATTTTATTTGTACATGCCTAGCGGTAATTTTCATTAGGCTTATTTCAGTTAATTCTGCATATTTGTTAGGCTTACCTAGTCTTAGAGACTAGGTGCCATCACGACATTCTACGGAGCAAAACTTGGGTCGTGACATTAGTGAAGCAACAAATACTATGTATATACGGTCGAACAGTGATAGTGGTATACCATAAATAATCTAGAAAACATAGGCAATAAAGTAGCATTCAATATTAATGGATAGCACCACCAACTCTAGCTGAGAAGTTGAGTCACCTTTTTTTTTTCTTTCAGAAATAGAATAGAGATAAATGACACTTAAGTAAATAGAATGAATGAGTCACCCAAGAAAAGATGGAATAAGTGGATGTTCTTTCTCACAATGATGAATGATAGATAACCTCTTGAATATTTGAGTTATTCTCGGATCAAGAGAAAAAGTATAGACCAGAATCTCAGTGAAAAGGTGATATTTGTATCTTAGTAGACGAGATCTGATTCTCTTTCTCAAGTCAAAGTGTATTTTTTACAAATAAATATCACATGTCCCCTATCATAGTGACTTTTATTTATTTATTTATAGGGAACATGCTCCTAAAAAATCCTAATAGTGCAAGTGTAGAGAATATCCACTAGAATATTCTCTGTAATATCCTATCTTGAAACTAGCCGTTATTACTCCGTCAAAGGTATTCGACCTCGGCCTCGACCCTTGTTAACTCCTCGACTCCGTCCCTTGTTGACTCTTCGACCACAGACTTCGCCTCTTCTTGAGTCGTTTTGCCAAACGGCAGCTTAGGAGCTTTTCCCCCAATACTATTTTGGTTTAGATATTCTAAAGATAAATTTTGACCCATACAATTTGTACTTTTATGTAAACTTTTAAATGTGTTAATTTCGTTTAAAGATATTTGGTTAAGCTGTAGAATTAGCAATAGAGGATTAGATACATCAACTTTATATTATCAAGAAAGAGTAATACTACTCGGTTCGTAAAGTTTTCATGTGACACTCAATGTTGCACCACACATTGAATTTATATCCACTTTATAAAATATTTAAATTATACCAAAATTTTGGTATATTCTAGATATATATATATATATATATATATATATATATATATATATTTCTCTTTTTCTTTACTGTTGTTGTCTTCTTCTTGGTGCTTAGAGTTTCTTCTTCTTCTTCTTAGGTGCAAAAATGGATTTGTTAAATTTGTTGTTGTTTTGGCAATTTGATGATTGTGATTTGTTCTTTATCATATTTGAAAGTTATGTTCCAAATTTGAGCTCATTTGAAGTAGATTTAGGCATTGACTCATATATTAGATTGTTGAAATTCGAAGAACAATTTTGTATTTCAGATCTTAAGATTCGAAATATGAGTTGCATTCAATAGATTAAGCTACCTAAGATTCGAATTTCTGAAGTTGCATTTGAAAGATGGAAGAACTTGTGATTTGATTTCTGAAGTTACATTGAAGAAATTGAAGTACACTTTGTAAATTTTTATGCAATGCGGGTATATTTTCAATGGTGGCCCCAAAAGTGGGTATATATGAAATGCCCCCTTCAGTTCAAAAAGAGTGTCCACTTAGCCTTTTTCTTGGGAATTTGCATCTATACCCGCTTTTTGCGTCACGCTTTAATTTATACCCGCTTTGTAAAAAAAAATTACAAGCGTACCCACTTTTCGCGTAAACTTGAGGCATACGGGCCTGAAGTAGCAAATGCAATCACGCAAACTTCAGCATTCTAGTAGACGGGCCTGAAGTTGTTTGTAATTGTTGGACTTAAGCATTCTACTAGCTGAAGTTTTGTTCTCTATTTGCTGAACTTCAGCATGTTTTAGCTGAACTTTTTCGCATAAACTTAGTGTTGGCTGAAGTTTTTGTTTGTAATTGCTGAACTTAAGCATTCTACTAGCTAAGGTTTTGTTCTCTATTTGCTGAACTTCAGCATGTTTTAGTTGAAAATTTGTTCTATATTTTTGCTGAACTTCAGCATGTTTTAGCTTAAGCTTTGTTATGTTTGTGATGAACTTCAGGGCTGAAGTTTGTTTTGTATTTGCTGAACTTCAGTATTCTAGGAGCTGGAGTTTTTATTTATATTTGCTGAACTAAGATCAACGACCTTTCCAAGCTGATCAAATCCATCCAACTGATTAAGCAACTCTATGAGCGTTCTCTGAATTTCACGGTCTGCACTTGTTCCCTCACTAAATCGACCCACCAATTGCATCAATTTCATCCATGAAAATGATGCAAGGCTTCAAACAAAGACAAAACTTGTTATACATTTTAAAGCAGTACCAAAATGGTTCACTGGATTTCGTATACCGAGAGAGGATATCTTTGAAGTCCTTACTTGGTGATCACGAGAAGAAGATGAGGAATACATTTTAAAGCAGTACAAAAATGGTTCACTAGATTTCGTATACCCAGAGAGGATATCTTTGAAGTCCTTACTTGGTGATCACGAGAAGAAGAGGAGGAAAAGAAAGGAGGAAGAAAGGAGCGCACAGGTAACAGGAAGAAGGAAACGTCAGAAGTTGTAAAAATTAAGGTATAGGTTAAATAATTTTAAGAAAATGGGTATAAGTTAAATGGGGGCGACCAAATAGAGCGCCCCATGCAATTTTTACCTTTAGTTTTGACTTAAAATAAGTGTCCACCTACCAAATCAAGAACGAATTAACCTTATTTTTTCAGAATTGCACTTATTCACCTAAAAGTGTATCAAATTACTCCAATTTTTCATGATATCATTAAATAAGTTCAATATTTGGTTATTCCAAATTTGACCGTCATTCAAAATTTTGCCATTTCATATATATATATATATATATATATATATATATTTTAAGTTTGGCTCACTTATGGTTTGGTCTAGGCATTTATAATTCATTCAAGGCATGTGATGATCGAGAGTCTTATAATTTTTTTTTATAATTTTAATTAGGGATATGTTTAGTCAAATTACTTATTTTTTTAGGAGTTAATAAATTGTAAGGGGTATGCAATTGGCTAAGAGGACACTTATTTTGAATGGGAGGGAGTATTAGTATTAAGTAAGATACAAATACAATATGATTGGAGGTTGAATTGTACCGACAGGTAAAAATACAGAAAAAATTATACTGACACCTGTGTTTACAGTAATTAATAATTTGTAGGACCCAATTAGTAGTTGCTTGTAAGCTCCTCCTAATCCAGTGCATCCTCTTCGTTCTTGAGGTCACTACTCATTCTGAACTTTGCTGGATCTCTTTGTTCTAAGTAATAGTTTAGGCAACAGTTTAATAGGAGGAATTCGTAATCGTGTAGATAGGGCAAAGCAATTGCAAGGATTCATTTAATCAACCAAAATCAGATCGAACGGCGAAGCATTGTCGGCATCTCGCTCTCTGTCCACAGATCTCTATCTTACTCCTTTTCACGACTTCAGCTCTGTTTCCGTTATTGGTAAGCATTCTCAGTTTTCATTTTCCTTCGCTGTGTGTTTTTTTGTGTGTGTGTGTGAGAGAGAACATATTATGTATATTTTTCTCCACTTGCTAATCATTTTGTTCCTTCAGCTTTATAAAGTGTTGCTATGCTTTTCGTTCTGCTGTTCCTTGCATTATCAACTTATTTTTGTTGTTTCCTTTTTGTATTGTTATTATTTGTTGCTTGCTGACATGCTTAGTCTTGTCTGTCTGTCGTTCATATATTCCTTTTCCTCTAGTTTTATTGCTTCTGTTTTAACCTTTTTAAGTTGCTTATATGCTTTTGTTTCTGCATTGATTCAACGTTGAGAAAATCCGACTGTTGAGGAGTTGGACGCAAATTTCTTGCTTACTTCGTTACCAGATATTACAGGTTGTTAGAATTATGTTCAGTTCTGTTAGTTCTATAATTAGGGAAAAGTTAAGTTGCATAAATGTGAGTTTGCTAAAAATTTTCATAGCACATTCCTTTGGTGAATTTTCCTTTAACTGCATGGTGCAGATTGGCTTATTCAAAACATGGGTTGAGTCACTGTGCATAGTTGTTTATAAATTGACTGCTAAAGTTGGTTTTCCAGTGTGTCTAGTGGCAAGGTTTTTTGCCTTTTCAAGGAATTCCGTGTCGTTTAAAATTTATATTGTATTGTTATTGCGCAGTTACATTCATGTTTTGTAATAGTATATCTAATTCAATTACCTGCTTTAGTGCTTGCTTTGACTTATCAGGTTGTTTTAATTGTTTCGCTGAAACAAATATTACTTGTGATATTAGTAAATTGACGTGTGACACATTTATCATACTTTTCCAGGTTTTACCAGTCCATGTTTCTATACCGGCATACACAGACACAAGGCTGGTGCATCCTAAATCATCATTAAGGAATGAATGCAGCAGTTGAACTGAATTTTCACCTCCTATCTGCAAAAATCTCCTGGATCCTAGTTGATTGATTTTTCTATTGGAGAGAAATTCTTTGTAATTTTTAGAGGCCGAGGCCATTTGGACTGCCAAGTGACTTACAATGATGATCAGCAAACAACTTTTATTGACTTATTTTTTTCTCCTTGTCTATATTTTGCTTTCATCAGGAGTTATTTTGTATAACAAGGTATGCACCTTTTTCCAAGTATTTCATGATTGTCTTCGACTTCATTGGACCCATGGATTATTCTGTCAGTTGGAATCTGTTTACAGCTATAACTTAAGTGCAATTGATCGATGGTAGAAACACAAAAGCGTTATATTTAAACTGTGATTCGGGCAACCTCTGAGAGCATACACCAAATTGACAAGCTGCTGTCATTTATTACCACTAGATTCCAAGGAAAACTTAGTAGGGACATGTAATGGATCACTTAAATTATTTGATTAGCAACCAAAAAAAAGTAAGAGAGTAAAACATGCAAAATATTTGCTGCTAATCCAAAATCAACTTTTATATCCATTCAAAACTGAACAGAGAAGGGACACAGGTTTCTTTACTTCCCATCCAATTAAACCAAACAACATGAAGGGTAGAACAATTCTTTATGAGAGAACCAATGTTTTTCATTTGGGAAATATTTTGAGACCGCTGTCAGTGCAGACATGAGGCGTTTAGGTAATCAGGAAGAAATAAACAAATGATGAGGGAGATATGAATCCAATGATGTGGACCCGAAGTAGTGTTGATCTAGATTTGGCCCCATTTGGCAATAATAGATACACAATTCTTCTTTTAACTGTTAGTATTTAATGCTTGTGTGTGAAGTATAAATTATGAAGCTATATTGATCCTCTAGAATAAGGAACGTGTTCAAGAATACCACTTTCTTGCTCCACTGCGCCCTTGCTGCATAACATTGTCTTGACTTTTCCAACATCATGCATTAAGGGAGTGAGCACACAGCAGGGCACTTCTTATAAACTTCATTTGTTCAAAACGCATCACAATGACTGACTTGTATGTGTCTTCCCTTTTACTACACCACCGTAGCTCAAAATAAAGTGGCATTGGTTTTTTTTTTTGGGGGGGGGGGGGGGTTGGGGGTCCGTGTGTGTGTGTTCTGTTTTTGTCAGTCTGTATTTGTGCATCATAAGTTTAGGGAGAAGTTTCTGTTCGATACAATTACTCAATGACGTAGGTGTAGATTTATTTACTTTCCAATATATTCAGTACGACCTCATGATTCTTCTTTTGTCTTTTGTTTTATGTCTTTTGCAGTGGGTACTTTCACCAAAATATTTCAATTTCCCATTTCCAATTACTCTTACCATGATACATATGGGCTTTTCAGGCTTAGTAGCTTTCATTCTTATCCGTGTGTTCAAGGTATGACAATTACGAATTACTGAATTTTTCTTTCTTTGAGAAAAAATTATGAATTACTGATTACAGTGACATTTTTCTTGTACTTTTTGTCATCTCTGCTCTTCTGGATAATGGCTTCTGGCTACTCTAGTTATTGATGACATTAGTGTAGAACTGTTTGCTTTTCTGAGATAGTTATGCATTACATTTCAAACAGGTTGCTTTCTGTAGGTTTTAGTGTTATACGAGATTGAGATGATGTATGTGTTAAAAGGCCCAGGATTTTCTTCAGATTTTGTCACATACTTATTTTGTTCCTATTTGTTGTTGTCGATATTATTGTGTATGTAAATGCACCATGACGATTGTGCTGCCTGAGTTCAGTTTATTCATTGGTTTCCCATTCAACGATAAATCTATCTTGTCCAATCAAACTTCACCCATAGCAGCACAAAATTCTCTCCCCCCTTGCTCTTATTTTTTTCACTTCTTCTTCAACTGCTTCTTGTCTTTCAACGACTGATATTTGTGTCGAGCAGTTATCAGATCGACGATCAAGGTTAAGCATTCCACCTATCTCTTTAAGGCGTTTGCATTGTCTTGCAAGGATAGAAGTGCCTTGCCTAGTACTTTCTGATTAGAAGGTTCTGAATTTTCATCGGCAGCTTGTTACAGTACTTTGACTAGTAGAAAAAGGGTTTTCCATTGAAATATTTTTAGGGATCTGGAAGGGAAAGGTATGTCTATGGCCTAGCAATTCTTTTACTCTGCTTTAGCAGTCTTGTAATTCTAACTCTTATACATGTTAGTTTTTAGCAAACAAAATTAAGCACCTCATATGTAATTAGAGTTTAGTGTTGTATGTTAATTTAAAATGTTCGATTCATATGAGAGCTTATTCGTTTATTTTGAGACTCACCCTTTATCACAATTCCTTGGGTTCTTTAATATTGTTGTTGATCAATCTTTGTGCGAAAACTTGCCAATTGAGAAATGTACTGTGCTGGTGAAATTTTTTTGCACTTTTTCCACTTCCCTGGGGACTGAGGAGAGTGGTTGTGGCCATGCAAATGAACTTCCTTGGAGAACTTGTTAAGTCTCTGTTTGTGTAAAAGGTTTTATGGGCGTTTGGTCATCTTTAGCTTCTGAATTTGGTTTTGTTTTTACTTTGTCTATATTGGAAATTTAATTTACCATGCCTGATCTTAGTGCTTTGATTCTCGTATTACGGGTCACCTAGCTTTCCCTCTTAATTCCTGATTATCTTTTGCAGGTTGTATCACCTGTCAAGATGACTCTTGAAATGTGAGAATTGCAGATTTGAACTGCTTTCCCTTTGAAACTTATCTTTATTCTCATTCTCCATTTATTACTGAATTTGCAGATATGCAACGTGCGTTATTCCAATCAGCGCATTCTTCGCTGCAAGTCTTTGGTGAGCTCTCTACTTCGAGGAGCAAGAATATTTATTAGTTTCTTTAATGGATTCTGTCATTCATGATCCTTTGTGACTTGTTGGTACTTATTCTTTTGAAATTGGAGCCTGTTAGACGTACTCCTTTATATTTTTTCTGCATATTGATCTAGAGCTTAATACAATGTACTAGCTAACAGTGTTCTGTCATAATGTTTGACACTGTTGGCCATTGATCTTCCATACAGAGATGAAGCATTATTTTACCTTGGGTTGGTTGGGTGGAAACGGAGGTCTAAAAGAATCTGAATTAATTGAAGATTTCCCTCAAGTATGAAAGCTTTCATATCTGCAGGTCCATCCTCTACATGGCTGATCAGTTTCTCTCATTGTCTTATCAAACCTGAAATTGACGTTTCATTACCTTTAGGGGTCGTTTGGTAGGATGCATTAGATAAGCTAATGCATGCATTAGCTTTGTGTATTAATAATACATTGTTTGGTAGACATTTTGAACCTATGCATTAGTTATGCAAGCATTAGTTATACATCCTATTTGGTATTATCCTATGCATAACTAATGCATAGAAAACAATGGTATTAGCAATGCAATGGGTTTTAATGCATGCATTAGCTTAGTTAAAGACAAAATTGTCCTTCAAAATTTATGCTTGATTAAAATATGCTAGTTAATATATTAATGCAAGTTCAAAATAATCCAAATAGTGAGAAATAAAATTATATCCCTAGTAAATAAATAAATAATTAGCATATTTCCTTTTTTATAAATAAATATTTAATTTTATTTTACAATATAGGTAGACAAATAAAATAATTTTTTTTAAAACTTTTTCATATAAAAACATTTCTCAAACATATGTTTCTTTTAAAAAGTTAAGAGTGTGGACTAGTTTTGAGGGCATTTTTGTAAACAAACAATTCTTTTAGAAACTGTGCAATGCTTTAATACATCAAACCAAACAATGGATAAGAAATATGTCAGCGTAACTAATACCAGCATAACTAATGCAAGCATAACTAATACGAACATTACTAATACATCCTATTCAGCATTATTCTTATGCACCCTACCAAACGACCCCTTAGACAATGATTGAGCTCCCATTTCATATTTCCCACAAAACAAGAACAATGGGCACATGCAAGAGAAAATGTTCTACATTAAAAGTAGTGAGATTTTGAATGTTTGACTTGAAGTTGATAAGCTGCTTTACCTGCCGAGCATGAGCTAGAAGTAAATATGAGACTTGCAGTCTACTGGCTTTCTCCTGGATGCTTTCATTAATAATAATTCACAGTTATATAAATAGAAAAGGACTGAATCTGCTCAATTGTTATCAATACAAATGTAATGGATCTACTCCCACTTGTTATTGTTTAATTTTCTCTTTTGCTGATGACAGAGAAGTCCTTGTTTTTTTGGTATCCTTTTAGCTCTTTTTTAAAACTATTTTCAGAAATGTTGGCATTTCATATTTCAGGTTAATGTGAATAGTGAGTGATAGTCGATTTTCAGACTTTAGAGTTATCCTACACCTTTTTACTTGTTTATGTTGGTGGACAGATTCTTTAGCTTTTCCTGGTCCTTTGTTGGACACTACTTGTATCTGTACTTTAGTAAAGGAGAAAGTATACTTAGGCCAGAAATCAGGATGATAATAATAAAAATGGACTCCTCCATGTGTGGATCATTATGTTCTTCGTAGAGATGGCAATTGGAAGGGTTGTATGCATTCTCCCTGCTTGGCATTGTACCCACCTCACACCACAATGAGAATTATTAACCCGCCCCACAAATCACTTTCCATACCAATTGTACCCTGCTCCCCGAAAAAAGAGGAAAAGAAAAAAGAGGCATTGTGTCCAGTTGCAGTCTATTGTTCTTTGGCATGGCAGTGTAATTGATTTTTCACTTCTTGTCTCCTTGTTCCTCCCACTCCTAGGTTCCACTGTTGTCAAAGGCGAAAAGCTCTAAAAAGCACAATTTAAGTGTGGGCTTTAGCAAGAAAGGCGTAACGAAGGAAAAAAAATAAAAATATACATTTAGTTTAAGAAAAAAGTAACATATTCGTTCATAACGTTTTCCGTAACAACTAATATACTTATTTGCCGATTATATTTGTTGTTTAGTACCACTCTATTCAAGATAGAACTCATGGGCAATGAGTGTGCCCGCTTAAGTGCCTTGCCTACACTAAAGCGCAGGTTAAGCAAGGTGAAGCGCCCTCCTCGAGCTTTTCTGAGCTTCAAGGCTTAAGCGCGCTTTAAATGAGCCTTTGACAACACTGCTAGGTTCTTAATTTCTCATGGAGAATTTTAGTTGCATACGGTTTCTGTCATAGCTAGTGAGTTGAGGCTATGATGTCCAAATTTTTTGTCTCTGAAAAAAGCATATGTTGTGCTTGCAGGTTTGGCAACACTGCTTATCTATTCATTTCTGTGGCCTTCATCCAGATGCTCAAAGCTCTGAGTATGTCCATATACTTCACTCTTTTCTAGTTGTGAATTCCTGTGCTTGGGAATCTACTGAATGGCTGTAGCTTTTTCTATATTGAAATGACAGTGCCGGTGGCCACCTTTGTCATGGCTGTTATTTGTGGAACCGACAAACTAAGATGCGATGTATTCTTGAACATGTTGTTGGTCAGTGTTGGTGTTGTAATATCCTCCTATGGGGAAATTCACTTCAACATAGTGGGTACAGTTTACCAGGTGACTGGGATATTTGCTGAGGCTCTTAGGCTGGTGTTAACTCAAGTTCTTCTTCAGAAGAAGGGATTAACTCTCAATCCTATCACCAGTTTATATTACATAGCTCCATGCAGGTATTTTTCTTTAGTCTTGTAAGGTTGACTTATCTGTTCTCATTTGGTCAAACTGGTGTTTTTGTTCAGGTCTATATGATTCCAATTAGAAAGGGGAAAAAAGGATAGCAGGAGTAGGAAACCGTTCCTTAGATTTGGTAACTTTTTAAAAGGGTTAGAGCAACTTTTCCTTTTGATTGCTTCCGGCTACAGTAACTCCCGATACATTAATATCATCTTACTGCACCTAAAATCTGTTGAAATGTGTGTATCACATTATCTATAAAGCTTTAGGTGTTAGAGAAGGGGTACTTCTATACATTACTCCCTCTATTCCATTTTATGTGGCACTATTTTCTTTTTAGTCTATTCCAAAAAGAATGACATGTTTCGATGTTTGGAAACAATTTAACTTTAACTTTCCATTTTATCCTTAATGACATGATTTAATAGCCACACGAATTGATGGCATGTTGCTACAAGTTGTGAAAAGTCTTTCTTTCTTTCTTAAACCTCTTGTCCAGTCAAATAGGTTCACGTAAAATGAGAAGGAGGGAGTATTACTTATTTTTTAGGTCTTCAATAAGATCAGATATAGAGAAGATGTTGAAACTTCAAAGTTGTATTGGATTATTCATTTGTCACGAATTGCATAAACAGTTGTAGCTAAAGTTGAAAGGTCTTCCATTACGGTTGGTAGTACACGGTGTATAGAAAGTTGAAGTATTTTATGATTAACTTTGCTGCTGTGTTGACAAAGTACATTTACGTGTTCACGAACACCTGTTCTAAACGAGGTAAAAGTTAAAATCCACATATGTCTCTGGTCCTAACAGCATGTGTGCATGCTGCTTCTGGGAGACCATGTCACTCTACATTGTAGTCCTCCTAACTTTACTATTCTGCTTTTGTATTTGCATTATCTAACATGGGATTGTACATAAAGGACATATTTTATGATGAAATATTGCAGCTAATATTCTCTTGATTTATTTTAAAAGGATATGGTTTCCAGTTGCTGTATTTACTTTAGAACTCATCCTTTGTGATGGATAGGCTTGCAAATTACAATAAGGTTATTTTTCTTATACTGTTGCTTGTTTAGTATACTTCTAAGAAACAAGAGATGTTATCTTTAAATTTCCGGTTAAGATGTAGTCCTGTGTATATATCTTTCCTGCAAGCCATGCCTATGTCTTGGCTTTGATGAAATCAAAAAATGTGCAGTTGATGACAATATGGGTATATACTTGCTAGTTCTTTTGTGGAAAATCATGTTAGCAATTGTATGAATGGTTTCTTGGTACATAGATATAGAAGGGGTATGCATGTCTATATCCTCTGACATGCAGGATGCAATGACTGTTTTACATATTTGCTTACATTTTCTCCAAAGTGAGGTGTAGCTTCTATAAACTACTGGCTTCAAAGGCAAACTCTCTCTCTGTGTGCATGGTTGAGAGTAATTTTTGTAAATTAAATGTCATTCTTCTGTTGTGTAGAGTCTCATGTATGTGATATTTTCCTGTTTCTTGAGGTACTTATCAATTTTTGTTTTAATATGCACAGCTTCATCTTTCTTTTCGTCCCATGGTATCTTCTGGAGAAGCCTGAAATGGAAGTCTCACAGATTCAATTCAATTTTTGGATTTTCTTTTCAAATGCACTATGTGCACTTGCTTTGAATTTCTCAATTTTCTTGGTGATTGGTAGAACTGGTGCTGTAACCATCCGAGTGGCTGGTGTGCTGAAGGATTGGATATTAATTGCGCTTTCAACTTTACTTTTTCCGGAGTCGACGATAACCACACTTAACATTACAGGCTATGCAGTAGGTAAGCTTAATATTCCTTATTTGTGGGAACTTTATGCTAAGAAACAACATATTGATACTTATTAAAAGGAAAAGAATGGCATATTGATGATTTTTTTTTGTTTTTGTTTTAGCATTATGTGGTGTCGTGATGTATAACTACTTGAAAATCAAGGACGTTCGAGCATCCCAGCTTCCTGTAGATAGTATTATAGACCGAACAGCTAAGGTCAGATTTCGTGAAGTCTCAAGAATGACTTCCAGACTATTGCTTCTTTTTCAGTTTATATATTACAACTTTTTTGTTCATTGTTTTACCGGGTGTTTCCAAATTTCCCAAGAGGAACATAAGTGTATTTGCATGCTTCTTTTTGTTTCTTGGAGGGCTGGTGTTCTTGTTATCATCATCAAATTCAAAATACAAAACAATTATCATAATAATATGTTTAAGGTTAAGCTATAGAGTTTGCTTAGAGAAAAGCTACATTTTAATTTTCATAAGCAAAAGATTCTTATAAACACTTAATGCAAGCAATGAATAAGCATATTTTACATCTTCTGCCTATCCAATTTCTGTTTCCCGTACTATTATAAGTAATCTAATTTGCTTTGTGCTCGTCATAGTCAAAAAATAAAACTGAAAAGGAATATATCTTATTAAGTCACATGCATCTAAGTGTGCTCTAGCGTTCAATGGGTGAAAACCATCAGAGACCAGTGTTTAAATTCCATGTATAGACAAAAACATTAGTTGATTCTTCAAATCTGCCTAAGGCTTGATGGACCAGTGGAATAGTCGAGGTGAGTGCAGGTAAAAAGAAAGAGACACATGATTGCTTAATTGTCCGTGAAGGTTAGTGTCTTTGTAAATCATGAAAGATTCGTCTTTCATATGATTTTCCTTGGATGGTTGTCGTATAGTTAACTCAGTTAAAAGTTCACCTTGCCTGCATTTTGCCTTTTACAGGAGCTTAAGATGGAGAAGAAGTCATCTGATCTGCACTTGCCAGATGATAATACTATTCTTGGGGGAAGAAGTACAAACAACGGTTCTTCAGATTCAACAGTGGATGAGGAAGCTCCATTCATACCATCAACAAGGATCTCTCATCTCGGGCGAAGTAACCTCTCAACGTAAGCACTATTAGTTCCTCGAAATGTCAATTTTTGGTGCAGTTTCAGTTGCTAGAGTTATAGATCAAGCAAGATTGAAGAGAGCAGGTCTTGTGTATACAGCCTCCACCATTTTGCTAAGAGTTGCATTTCCTTGCAAAATGCCTAGTGCTATCAACCCCTATAAGGTCATGTGTTGTAATATTTTAGGGCTATTGACATTCAAGAACTATTATTCTTTTATTACATAGCACTCACATATGCATATTATCATCATACATGCAATTTCGTCGTGCCTTGGCAATCTTGATTTCGAAAGTGTGCCGGCTGAAAATATGTTCTGTCATTAGAGATAAATATCATCGTTCACCCAAAATTGTTACTGTCATAGAAGACAGCCACTAAGTGGCTGGTTTGAGAAAAGGCCTCTTGTCTTCGTTTTGAATTTTAGTAGAGTAATTATTTTGTTCTATATCCTAAATTTCTACTAATTCGTGTTCTACTTTTTCTTTTCTGTCTCTATTGTTGCTTAAAAAAACAATTTTCAGTTTGATTTTCCCTTTCATTTTAGTTCGCTCGTATTGGTCATGCCTGTCCATAAATGCAATACCCCGTCGTTCTCTAGCTCGGTGTTCCTTCTCACTCCCCGTGGCACTAGTTGAGTTGAATAGAACCAATTTTTGTTACAATATGTCAATATCTGATTATTCCGAATTGAATTTGACTGTAACTAAATTTTAAACAACCCAACCGAATTAAATCTGACCCAAATATTCTGTTTTTGCTTTTTTATTGTAAGTGTCCTTGAAAGTTAACCGTCATCACAAAAGAACAATGTGGACGGTGAAATTTTTCATCAGCAGATTTAGAGCTCGTTTTTTCAACAACTTTACTTGCAAATAAACAATCATTACTTCATTTACAAGTTGAGGTTTGTTTGCAAATTTTGGGAAAGAATTTGAACTTCACGTTGACATAATTATGTCAAATTGAACTAGTGATTTGGAGCGTATTTCAACTTCAAACAACTTTTTTCCCAAGTTCCATTTACAAATTTCAACTTTTGCGGACTTCCTTTTTATCTTGAGCCGAGGGGCTATCGGAAATAGACTCTCTAACTTCTCAAGGTAAGGGTAAGGTCTTCACACACACTACCCTTCCCAGATCACACTCGTGTGTGATCTTATACTGGGTTTGTTATAGTTGTTGTTGTTGCAAAATTTCTTTTCAGAAAATAATATAACTGTCCAAATATAATTACAACTTTCATAACTCTTTTTGACTTCAACTTCAAATAATCTTTTTTTGTCAGCGTCAACTCGATTTTTTTCTGTATACTTCACTGCCCAGTTCTAGCTTCAAATGTTTGTGGGCTATATTCCTGGAGTAATGCTAGGCCCAAAATTTCCCAAGCCTGTACACTACACTGGTTGGGAAAATACAGAACAGTATGAATATAGATGAGGCTGAAAACTATCATCTTATCCACCACCATACTCATCACCAAAATCTAAGAAATGCAACTATTTTTGATATGTGCTTAACTACTCATGTTGTTTAATTTGTCTATTATACATTATAGCTGCAACTCACTGCGGTAGAAAAAGCAGAAGCTTCTTTTCCAATGGAGACACAATTGTGGCGCAATAAAACGCACAATTGTATTGGTACGTACCCCACTCGAAACCTAGCACTTTCTTTGGGTTCGGTCTCATTCCTCTTCCTGTTTATACGTAGCTACACAGTGGCACATCACCTCTTTTCTGCGTTATTGATGGTGAAACACAAAATGTTTTGATTGCTTTAATTCCTTTTATGGCAGGGATTGAGACAACGAGACTCCAAAATCAGCTTCCATTTTTACATAGAAGGTGGCAGCAACCTTTTTTTCAGCCGTTTAATTCCTTATTTTTCCACAGTGTAACTTTTCGAAGCATTCACCTCAATGCAACAAAGGTATCTTTGTCTTCCTCGTTGTATTAGAAATCGATTAGAGAACTTGGTACATACCTCAGTGCAACTTGTTTAATTTCTAATTCCTCACAAGAGTTTATATTTAGTACATACCTCTCTGGTCCATATTATCTACTTTTATGAACTTTGCACGGTTCTTAAGGAAGACGTTTAGTACTTTTTTTCACACAAGAATTTATTTTTAGAACATACATCCGGTCGTTCATATTATCTGACTTTTAAGATTTTTGCATGACTCTTAAGAAAGATATTTGATTGACTTAGTTATAATAATTTTTGTCTAAACCACCCTTTATCTTCTTTTTTAAACGTATCACTTAATTAACACTTTATGATCGAGGAATAAGGGTGAATTAACACACACACACCGACAACAAAAAAACAAGCACTTCTTGTTGTTCTAAAACATCAAATATTTCGGAACAAATTTAGTTTGGCAGGACAAGTAACATGGACAGGAGGGAGTATTCAGTTTGAATTATAATTCCAAAACTGAAAATTCTACTGTTTTTGTGTCTAAACTAATTCAGACATTGGCTACAAGAAGGAGAAGAGCAAACATACAGACAGAGACTTATGTGCTAATGGAACCTGGTAAGTCCGAGGAGTTTGTAAGTGAGGAAGAATTAAGGGAGAGGTTAAAAGGGTGGCTAGAAAATTGGCCAGGCAATGAGTTACCAAAGGATCTTGCTAGATTTGAAGAAATTGATGATGCAGTTCAATACCTAGTAAAATCTGTTTGTGAGCTTGAAATTGATGGAGATGTGGGTTCCATTCAGTGGTACGAAGTTCGTTTGCAACAAGACATGGAATAGTGACTAAAATCAAGCCTAAGCTACTTGCTGCTTCTTGTCATTACTTGTCGGATTAGAATGTAATTAGTTGTTTCTATCTATTAAAACATATTACTAATTCTTTCGTCTCATTCTATCTATAGTAATAATTTAGTCATCATCATCTGTTCTAGTGCTTATATTCCTGGACGGACGTACGTTGTGGATAGTAGATTAGGTATACTCACTACTTTCGAATTGAACTATATGGGATCGTCTGGTAGGATGTATTAGCTTTAGTACTGTTAATTCTTTATTTGATACACTTTCAATTTATGTATTAATTATATACACCCTATTTGATACTATCCTATGTAAAATAATACATATATAGCAAACTATGAAATTAGCAATACCAAGACTATTAATACACGCATAAGCATGGTTAAAGATAAAATTACCCTTGAAGTCCCTCAAATCTAAAGAATGTGGAGGGCAGTTTTGTAAACAAATAATTTATAAAAAAAATTATACAATGCATATCATTTTTAATACACTACACCAAACAAAGAAATAATCTAGCATAACTAATCCTCACATTACTAATACCCGCATTACTAATACACTTTATTCACTACTATTTTATACACTCTACCAAACGACCCCTATAAGTTTAAGTGTGTGTATATATATATATATATACATACATCCTCGCTTTAGACCCAGCTCTGCGACAAGAACCAATTCTTAATGGGATATCTTATGTAAAAGTCAACTTAATGTATGCTAATTATCTTACTAGGTTCAATAACGTCCACTTTGTAAGGAGAGGCGGAGCCAGGATTTGATTCTTGTGAGTTCAGAATTTTAGTTTTTTAAAGTTACTAGGTTCTAACTTAAGAATTTTTACATATTCAATGATTTTTTAAAGACAAATATAAAATTTGGACTAAATTTAATTGGTTCGGCCGAACCCGCAGCCGAAGGGCTGCCTCCGCCCTTGTTTGTAAGAGAAAAATTCCTTAAAAGATAGTGGTATTTGTTTTTCATTTGTGCTTTGAAAAAATAAATATTTAGTACATTAAAATAGATTAATTTTCATTAGAACAAAAGCATATAGAAAATTTATAAAGTTAAACTTAATTAGGTTGGAAATGAGATATAAATATACAATTTGTTGATTTAGTTTGATGTCTTTTAGCCAAAGTAAAAAAAAAGCAGAAAGGTTGGCTAGGGAGGGGTCTTTTTCACCTTAAACCAAGGTAATTATTTTGTTTCAATTCATGTGACCATTACTTTTTTAGCCTATTTCAAAAAATTATTTCTAGATTTGAAATAATTTAAAATTTTATTTTATCCTTAATGATAAATTTTATAATCAAACAAACATTATGATATTTTTAAATAAAAAATTTCAAAAGCGTGTTTTCTATTCTTTAAAGTCTGATTTCTATTAATCATTCTTAATGATGAAAACAAAAACAAAAATCAGAGTCGAATTCGCATTACGAACTCTTGTACATAAATCAATGTTTAAAAATAGTAGGCCGGATTCAAATTTTACTTTTTCTTCATGTTCTCGGGTGGGGCGGGTAGGGCTGAAGGGGGTAAAGGTACTCTTAAGTTGAGAATCGGGTCCTGAAACATAAGGACATTGACAGAGAAATCTAATGAGTTAGCTAAGATTCTCCTGAAGAGGAAATTTATATAGCCTTTGTCCAGGAGACTAGATGGGTGGGTACTAAGGCTCGAGATGCAGATGAGTTTAAACTATGGTACTCAGGAGGTGTAAAGTGTAGGAACGAGGTAGGTATTTTGGTTGATAGGGAACTCAGAGAGCTAGTGATAAATGTGAGACGCTTGAATGGTAGGTTGATGACTATTAAGCTAGTCGTTGGAGGGCAACATATTCATGTTATTAGTGCTTATATACCTCTTGCGGACTTGGGCGAAGAGGTTAAAAGACACTTATGGAAGGATTTGGACGAGGTTTTGCAAGGTGTCCCACACTCCGACAAGCTGTTCATAGGTGTAGATTTTAATGGCGTTATTGGGGCGTCTGCTAGCGGTTACGACGAAGTGCATGATGACTTCAATTTTGGATATAGAAGTGAAGGAGGTACTTCGCTTTTGGATTTTGCTAGTGCTTTTGATTTAGTTATAGCTAACTCATGTTTTCACAAAAGGGAGGAGCATTTGGTCACCTTCCATAATATGGTGTCCAAGAGCCACATTGATTATCTTCTCTTCAGAAGGTGCAATAGAGGTCTATGCTCAGATTGCAAGGTTATCCCGACCGAGAATATAGTAACCTAATATAGCCTCTTTGTTATGGACTTAGAAATTCAGAGGAGGAGGAATAAGAGGGTCGCGTGTGGCCAACCAAAGATCAAGTAGGGAGTCTTGACTAAGGATATCGCCCTACAATTAGGGGAGAAGTTGCAAATAATAGGGGCCTAGAGGAGTAGTAGGGACACATGTAATATGTAGACCTCGACAGCGAATTGCATTTTGGAAGCCGCTAGAGAGGTGCTAGGGGTCTTGAAGGGTCACCCTAATGGACACAAATGATACTGGTGGTGGAATGGACAAGTCCAGAAAAAAGTGAAAGCCAAGAAAGCAGTATTGTTACATCCCGTACTTTAATATTAAGATGTGTCGTAGTAATCCATATGAGCTTGGAGGTACTAAGACAATTCATGAGGTTATAGAAGGTTTGCGACTATGTTATTGTAAGACCCCGTAAGTTTAATAACATTGATACCGTTATATACGTTTGATATGGTATTTATTTTGAGTGGAACATTTTTTGTAAAAAAAAAAGTTTGAAAAATATGATTTTATATAGTTATTAATATTACTACTTTCGAATATGCTTTAAATAATACACATAATATGAGAAAGTTTATGAGATTTTCTTTATTGTAAAGATAGAAATTATTTTCTCACACGAAAAGAAGGTTATATTTTTATCATTTTAAGAATTAAGCGTAGGAAAATTTGTACTCTTTATATGAGATTAGGAAAATTAGAAATTGAAAAAATATATATTTTTACATGGATTTTTTTAATGAAACAATAGTGTATGTATTGATTTTATATGGTACCACGTAACCATGATAGTAAAATATATAAAGTGTGTTAAAGTGAGTAGTATTTTAATTAATTTGAGATAATTCTTAATTATGTGATAATTAATTAATTGTGGGATAGATATAATATTAAATATGATTAAGTGGATAAAGATTTTTTCTATAAGATGCCACATGGCACTAAGCTAGCAATGTGCATGATGAGTCATAACACATATGATGCCTTTATTACACATGAAATATGTTTTAGAGATAAAGAAGGAAGAAATTTTGGAAAATGCTAATAACGGTTAGAAACTCATTTTCATTTATCTATTGCACTTCACCTTTGCTCAACTGTTTGAAACGTTGCTTTTTTCGGGGTATTTGGTGGCAACTTGTCACAAAACTCGAAATGTTTAGCACATGGATTTTGATCTTTGTGAGAAGATGAACAACACTGAAAATTGAGAAATGAAAGTCTTTTCGTTATATAATTCTACTCGAACAGATAGTCAAACACTCGAACACTTAATATTTGCCTAGTTGAAGTGTTATTGCCGATCATTCCATCATGCATTTCTGGTAAATAGTAAATTTGTTGCTTCCCACCCTGTATATTCCCCAATCTCTCAAGAATATCATATGGATTTTTTCCTACTCCCATCTTGCCGTCACGTAATTTGTCGCAATTGACGTGTGTTAGAGGGATTATCAAGAGAATCAACTCAAGTATGTTAAGGCTATCCCTTCTTTCTTTTGGCATGATCCAAGTAATAATACATAAACGTAATGCTATTTCATAAGTGTTTCTACCCTTAGCAGTTAAGGATGACTATGTTATTCATTCCTGTAAAGTGATATTCAAGCATGTGTAAGTATGTTCCTAAGTCTCTATTGAGGTATATGACAAAGATGTTAACGTTTATAATATAGTAATACATGCATCTTCATGCATATGCATTTACCACCGAGCTACGACCGGTTGGGTAGTTACATATTTACCACCGTGCTACGGCCGGTTGGGCAGACATGCATTTACCATCGGGCTAAAGCTGGTCGGGCAGTTACCACCGGTTTGGGCAGTTATGTATCATTATTTGCCACCGGTTGGGTAGTCATGCATATTCATTTACCACCGAGCTACGGCCGGTCGGGCAGTCATACATTTACCATCGTACGATGATCGGTCAGGCAGTTACCACTGATCAGTTGGGCAGTCATGCCTCATACAATATGGATAATGGAAATAGTCTCAAAGAGAAGCATTATATATATATGTAAGTATAATAAGTATGCATATACGGTGACACTTCAGAGATTCAGGTTGATTCTTATATGTCTTTAATTAAAGTTAACTCATTGTTATGTTTCGGTTTTGCTTTCCATACTCAGTACATTATTTGTACTAACGTCCTTTTGTTAGGGACGCTGCATTCATGCCTTCAGGTATAGACAATGAGTTTGACGAGCCCTCATAGTAGACGAGATTGACATTCAGGGAAGGATCGTTAAACTCCACTTCATTCGGAGTGCAGCCGAGTCTATGAGTCATCGTGTCAGAGTTTTGCTAGACTTATGGGTAGGCTGGTACCCTGTCCCATTTGATGCCAGTTAATTTTAGAGGCTTTGTAGACAGAGGTTCATTTTGTACAGTATGTCAGAGGCCTTGACGGCCCATATGCATTCATGTTTTAAGAACGATTATTCATTGAGACAATATTTTTCCACTTATAGTTATACATTACAAATTGTGGCTATGTTGGCCCATGATAGTTGCAGAAGAAAAAAAATGAGTTATAGAATGGTTCGCTCGGGCCAGTGCGACATCGGGTGCCAGCCTCGCCTCCCTAGGTTTGGGTCATGACAAAGTGATATTAGAGCAGGTCGTGTTCTAGGGAATCTACAAAATCCTGCCTAGTAGAGTCTCACTTATAGGAGTGTTGCGCGCCACATTAATAACTGAGAGGCTATAGGACATTTAGGAAATGTTACCCTTCTTTTGTTTCCAGATCGTGCCATAGAGCTAAGTCGTAAGAAGTTAGTATGAAGCTTTCGCTAGATTTTTTATGCACCAGAGGTGCAGTTATCACAGTAGAGCTTAAAGTTGTAATGTGTAAGGGAGATTATAAAAGAAATGGAAGATACGATGCAAGATTGAAAAGTAAGTAAGGTAAAGGTGAAAAAAATACGAGATACTCAAGTACAAAATGTTGTGAATAGTCGAGACTTCAGATATAGTTTGGGTTTTAGTTTAATTTACAAAGCAGAACCTAGTGAAAATTTTGTAAATCTCTAAGAGTTAGCATTCAAGGACGAATGTTTCTAAAGAGGGGAAGGATGTTACATCCCGTACTTTAATATTAGGATTTGTCGTAGTAATCCATATGAACTTGGAGGGACTAAGACAATTCATGAGGTTATAGAGGATTTGCGACTATGTTATTGTAAGACCCCGTAAATTTAATAATATTGATATTGTTATATACGTTTGATATGGTATTTATTTTGAGTGGAACATTTATTGTAAAAAAAAGTTTGAAAAATATGATTTTATATAGTTATTAATATTACTACTTTCGAATATGCTTTAAATTATAACATAATATGAGAAAGTTTATGAGATTTTCTTTATTGTAAAGATAGAAATTATTTTCTCACAAGAAAAGAAGGTTATATTTTTAACATTTTAAGAATTAAGCGTACGAAAATTTGTACTCTTTATATGAGATTAGGAAAATTAGAAACTGAGAAATATGTATTTTTACATGGATTTTTTTAATGAAATAATAGTGTATGCATTAATTTTATATGGTACCACATGACCATGATAGTAAGATATATAAAACATGTTAAAGTGAGTAGTATTTTAAGTAATTTGAGATAATTCTTAATTATGTGGATAATTAATTAATTGTGGGATAATTATGATATTACATATGGATTAAGTGGATAAAGATTTTTTCTTTAAGGTGCCATATGGCACTAAGTTAGGCCAAGGTGGCACCAATGTGCATGACGAGTCATAACACATATGGTGCTTTGATTACACGTGAAATATGTTTTAGAGATAAAGAAGGAAGAAATTTTGGAATATGCTAATAACCGTTAGAAACTCATTTTCATTTATCTATTGCACTTCACCTTTGTTCAACTGTTTGAAACGTTGCTTTTTTTTGGTCTATTTGGTGGCAACTTGTCACAAAACTCGAAATGTTTTGTACATGAATTTTGATCTTTGTGAGAAGATGAACAACACTGAAAATTGAGAAATGGAAGTCTTTTCGTTATATAATTCTACTCGAAGAGATAGTCAAACACTCGAACACTTAATATTTGCCTAGCTGAAGTGTTATTGCCTATCATTCCATCATCCATTTATGGTAAATAGTAAATTTGTTGCTTCCCACCCTGTATATTCCCCGATCTCTAAAGAATATTATACAGATTTTTTCCTACTCTCATCTTGCCGTCACGTAATTTGTTGCAATTGACATGTGTTAGAGGGATTGTCAAGAGAATTAGCTCAAGTATGTTAAGGCTATCCCTTTTTTCTTTTGGCATGATCCAAGTAATAATACATAAACGTAATGCTATTTCGTAAGTGTTTCTACCCTTAGTAGTTAAGGATGACTATGTTATTCATTCCTGTAAAGTGATATTCAAGCATGTCTAAGTATGTTCCTAAGTCTCTATTGAGGTATATGACAAAGATGTTAATGTTTATAATATAGTAATACATGCATCTTCATGCATATGTATTTACCACCGAGCTACGACCGGTTGGGCAGTTACATGTTTACTACCGTGCTACTGCCGGTTGGGCAGACATGCATTTACCATCGGGCTAAGGCTGGTGGGGCTGTTACCACCGGTTGGGCAGTTATGTATCATTATTTACCATTGGTTGGGCAGTCATGCATATTCATTTACCACCAAGCTTTGGCCGGTCGGGCAGTCATACATTTACCACTGTACGACGATTGGTCAGGCAGTTACCACTAATCTGTTGGGCAGTCATGCATCATACAATATGGATAATGGAAATAGTCTCAAAGAGAAGCATTATATATATATGTAAGTATAATAAGTATGCATATACGACAACACTTCAGAGATTCAGGTTGCTTCTTATATGTCTTTAATTAAAGTTGACTTATTGTTATATTTCAGTTTTGCCTTCCATACTCAGTACTTTATTTGTACTGACATCTTTTTCTTAGAGACCCTGCATTCATGCCTGCAAGGATAAACAATTAGTTTTATGAGCCCTCATAGTAGATGAGATTGACATTCAGCGAAGGATCGTTAAACTCCACCTCATTCGGAGTGCAGCCGAGTCTATGAGTCATCGTGTCAGAGTTTTGCTACAGACTTATGGGTAGGCCGGTACCTTGTCCCATTTGATGTCAGATAATTTTAGAGGCTTTGTAGACAGAGATTCATTTTGTACAGTATGTCAAAGGCCTTGAAGGCCCATATGCATTCATGTTTTAAGAACGATATTCATTGATACAGTATTTTTCCACTTATAGTTATACATTACAAATTGTGGCCATGTTGGCCCGTGATAGTTGCAGAAGAAAAAAATGAGTTACAGAGTGGTTCGCTCGGGCCGGTGCGATATCGGGTGTCAGCCACGCCTCCCTAGGTTTGAGGCGTGACAAAGTATATTTGAAGCTAGTAGAAAGCAGAGATGAGGATGAGAGGAGTATGAATAGGGAATGGTATAAGAAATCTAAGAATGAGGCAAAGTTAGTCGTTCGGGAGGCTAAGCATGTAGCATTTGGATGGTTGTATGGAGAACTTGGGTCCAAAGGCAGGGACAAAAAGCTACAAGTGCTAGCCAAGGAGAGGAAGAGGAGGATCGTGACCTAGACCAAGTGAAGTGCATCAAATTCAAGGATGACAATATATTGGTGGATGTCGCACTTATTAGACGTAGATGGCAAACGTACTTTCATGAACTATTGAATGACGAGGGGAATAAGGGACATCATGATGGGGGACTGAGGTTCTCTGAGAGTCCCCGTGAATTTTGGTATTGTAGGTGTATCAAGTTTGAAGAGGTTATGGGGGATATGCATAAGATGAGCAGAGGTAGAGCGACTGGGCCAGATGAGATCCTTGTAGAATTTTGGAATACCGCAGATAGAGTAGGCTTGGAGTGGCTTACTAGGTTATTCAATGTCATTTTTAAGATAGTGAAGATGCTTGAAGAGTGGAGGTGGAGTACAATGATTCCATTGTATAAGAATAAGGGATATATCCAAAATTACAACAACTATAGGGGCATCAAGTTGCTAAGTCACACCATGAAAGTTTGAGATAGGGTGGTGGAAGTTAGGGTGAGGAGTAGTGTATCTATTTTCGAAAATCAACTGGGGTTCATGCCTGGACGATCGACTACTAAAGCCATTCACATTATTAGGAGACTGGTGGAGCAATATAGGGATAGAAAGAAAGACTTGCACATGGTATTCATTGACCTAGAGAAAGCTTATGATAAAGTTCTGAGGGAGGTGTTTGAAGGTGAGAAGTGCGCTCGTAGCTTATACGAGGGTGATCCAAGGATATACACGATAGTGTTAAGACCCAGGTTAGGATGGGCTTGCGTCAGGGATCTGTTCTTAGCCCGTTTTTATTTCCCTTGGTGATAGATGTTCTAATGCAGCACATTCAAGAGGAGGTGCCTGTCACGACCTGAATTTCCCACCCTCAGGAGTTGTGATGACGCCTACTAGTGAAAGCTAGGCAAACCAACCATTTGAATTATTTACGTTCTTCCCATTTTAGTCATTTTACAATTAATAACCAACAATTGATAAACAACGGAAATCTAATAAGTAGAAGACTGAAATGTAATAATTTAAGAAAGATGCCAATGCCAATCCATACAAAAACTACCCAAGACTGGCGTCACAATTCCACAGACTGTCTAGGAATATTACAAATAAAAGTTTGAAAGATTTATTACAACACTGTCTTTGAAATATGTAAAAGAAATAGACTAAAAGGATAAGAGAAGACGCCAAGACCTGCGGACGCCTGCAGGACTACCTCAGAATATCCGACTGGACTGAAGGCAGCCACCCAAAGCTACAGTCCGTATGCTGCTGCTCCGAGATTTGCACACAGTGCAGAGTGTAGTATCAGCACAACCGACCCCATGTGCTGGTAAGTGCCTAGCCTAATCCCGACAAAGTAGTGACGAGGCTAGGACCAGACTACCAAATAAACTTGTGCAGTAAAATCATATACATCGGAAAAGAAGAATAGGAATGTACAGTGAAGGATGGGGGGGACATGCTGCGGGGAAACATCAGTTAAAAATAGAAAGACAGCAAGTAAATACGAGGAACACCATATCTATATTATCAACAAGAATCAAAAATCAAGCAAGTGCACGACATCACCTTTCGTGCTTTTACTCTCGTCCTCACCATAAGAATCAATATAAACTGCACGGCATCACCCTTCGTGCTTTTACTCTCATCCTCACCATAAAATCAATATAATCGGCACAGAATTGTACATCGTGCGACACAGCATCACCCTTCGTGCTTTAACACTCTCTCACCAAAACAATACACGGCATCACCCTTCGTGCTTTAACACTTTTCCTCACCCAACCAACAATCACAAACAATAAGGCAAGGAAATAAATAAAATTACAATAGAATCCAAGCAAGGGAACAATAGTTCAACAATCAAATCCTGACAAGGGAACAATATCAAAAGCATCAACATTCCAGCAAGGGAGATAGCATTAAAAGCAACAACATCCCGGCAAGGGAGACAATATAATAATTCTCTTCTTTTTTTTTTTTCACTTTTACTTCACAACTCACTTCACAACTTGAGCCAACGCTCTATAAGATTCAAATGCCAATTATACTTCCACAATTCATTATACAACTTGAGCCAACACTCTTCCATACTCGAATACCACTATTACTCCCACAAACTTTACTCAACAATAGAAATCATCACAAAAGGCATGAACAATACAAACGAGGTCATAATAATCATGATATAAGACTCACGAGCATGCTTGACACCAATGTATAGATACTCGTCACCATGCCTATACGTCGTACTCAACAAATAACACATAGCAAATAGGACACAACTCCTAATCCCTCAAGCTAAGGTTAGACCAAACACTTAACTCGATGCCATGAACACAATTCAAGTCTTAACTATCGCTTTACCTCTTGATTCCACCACCAATTCACTCGTATCTAGCCACAAGTTACTCAACTATATCAATAAATGCTAAATGAATCAATTCCAATGCATGAAAATAGGTTTTCTAAAGTTTTTCCCAAAAAGTCAAAAATCATCCCCTGGCCCACACGGTTAAAACCCGAGGTTCAAACCAAAACCCGATTACCCATTCCCTTACGAACCCAAATATATAATTTGTTTTGAAATCGGACCTCAAATCGAGGTCCAAATCGCCAAAATTTAAAAAACCTAGGTTCTACCCAAAACACCTAATTTCTCCCATGAAAACCTTTGATTTTGAGTTGAAATCATGAGAAAAGATGGATGAAAACAAGTTAAAAATGACTTACAATTGATTTGGAAGAGTACTTGTCTTTGAAAAATCGCCCAAGAGTGTTTTGGTTTTGAAAAGGTTTGAAAAATGGAAGATTTTTGGCTAAGTTATAAATTTGTAGGTCGCAGATGTCGCAGTTACGACCAGGGTTCGCAATTGCGAACCCTTCAGAAGTGTGCTATTCTTGCATTTGCGAACTCGCAATTGCAATGAGGGATTCATATTTGCGACAAAAGGAATTGCTGGGCCACTTTGCATTTGCGAAGGAAGGATCGCATTTGCGATCAGCCCTTCCCAGGTCTTCTCTCGCATTTGCGATGGGTTAGTCGCATTTGCGAGCCATGCGAAGCCTGCAGGCCTGCAACATACCAATTAAAAAATCTGCAACATCCTAAGTTAAATTCCACTCCGTAGCCTATCCAATACTCACCCGAGCCCTCGAGGCTCCAAACCAAACATGCACACCAACCTAAAAACATCATACGGACTTGCTCGTGCAATCAAATCATGAAAATAACATGTAAAACCATGAATTAAACCTCAAAACTCATCCTTTTTATCAAGAACACTTAAAGTTTGTAACTATTCAACTGGAAGTCCAAATCACGCCAAATAAACTCCATTTTTCACCAAATTTTACAGTTATCCTTTAAATGCTATAAAAAGTTTGTACCGGGTTCCGGAACCAAAATATGGGCCCGATACCAATGGTTTCAAACATTAATTCTTTTCTTTATTTCATAGATAATTCAGCAAAATAATTTCTTTCAAAAATTGATTTCTAAGGCTTGGGACCTCGGAATTTATTTTCGGGCATACACCCAAGTCCCATATTTTACTATGCACCTCCCGGGATCGTCGGAACACAGATCCGGGTCCGTTTGCTCAAAATGTTGACCAAAGTCAACCATAATCAAATTTTAACTCTATACATTTCTATTTCTCATATTTTCACATAAAAGGCTTTACGGATATAGGTCCGGACCACGCACGCAAATCGAGATGAGGTAAAAAGAAGGTTTTAAGACCTCGGAACATAGGATTTATTTCTAAAACAAGTGATGACCTTTCGGGTCATCACATTCTCCACCTCTAAAACAACCGTTCGTCCTCGAACGGACATAAGAAGGAAGTATCTGAGTTGGGAAAAGATGGGGATAACGGCTCCGCATATCGGACTCGGACTCCCAGGTAAATGCTTCAGCAGGCTGACCTCTCCACTGAACACGAACAGAAGGGAAACTCTTCGATTTCAACTAACGAACCTGCCAATCTAGAATAGCTACTGGCTCCTCCTGATAGGACAAGTCCTTGTCCAACTGGACAGTGCTGAAATCTAACACGTGGGATGGATCGCCGTGATACTTCTGAAGCATGGACACATGAAATACTGGATGCACGGTTGATAAGCTCGGCTGCAACGCAAGTCTGTAAGCCACCTCTCCCACTCGATCAAGAATCTCAAACGGGCCAATGAACCTAGGGTTAAGCTTGCCCTTCTTCCCAAATCTCATCACGCCCTTCATAGGCGACACCCGAAGCAATACCCGCTCACCGACTATGAAAGCCAAATCACAAACCTTACAGTTGGCATGACTTTTTTGCCTTGACCGAGCTATACGAAGCCTATCCTGAATAATCCTGACCTTGTCCAAGGCATCCTACACTGGATCTGTACCCAACAACCGAGCCTCTCCCAGCTCGAACCATCCAACCGACGACCAATACTGCCTACCATATAAAGCCTCATAAGGAGCCATCTGGATACTCGACTTGTAGTTGTTGTTGTAGGGAAACTCTACTAAAGGCAAAAACTGATCCCACGAGCCTCCAAAGTCAATGACACAAGCTCGAAGCATATCCTCCAAAATCTGAATAGTCCGCTTGGACTGCCCGCCCGTCTGAGGATGAAACGCTGTGCTCAACTCAACCTGTGTGCCTAACTTTCGCCGAACTGCTCTCTAAAAATGTGAGGTAAACTGCGTACCTCGATCTGAAATAATAGACACGGGCACACCATGAAGACGAACAATCTCCCAGATATAGATCTCGGCTAACCTCTCGGAAGAATAGGAGACTGCCACAGGAATGAAATATGCTGACTTGGTCAGCCTATCAACAATAACCCACACCACATGGAACTTCCTCTAAGTCCGTGGGAGTCCAACAACGAAGTCCATAGTGATACGCTCCCACTTCCACTTAGGAATCTTAATCTTCTGGAACAAACCACCAAGCCTCTAATGCTCGTACTTAACCTGCTGACAGTTCAAACACCGAGCCACATATGCAACAATATCCTTCTTCATTCTCCTCCACCAATAATGCTGTCGCAAATCCTGATACATCTTAGCGGCACCCGGATGAATAGAGTACCGGGAACTATGGGCCTCTTCTAAACTCAACTCCCAAAGCCCATCCACATTAGGCACACAAACTCGACCCTGCAGCCTCAAAACTCCATCATCTCCTAAGGTAACCTGCTTGGTACCTCCGTGCTGCATCGTATCCCTAAGGACACACAAATGAGGATCATCATACTACCTATCTCGGATATGCTCCAATAATGAAGAACAAGCAACTGTGCAAGCTAACACACGGCTGGGCTAAAAAACATCCAACCTCACGAACTTATTGGCCAAAGCCTGAACGTCAAAAGAAAGCGGTTTCTCACCGACTAGAATATACGCCAGACTGCTCATACTGGCTGACTTCTTACTCAAAGCATCGACCACCTCATTGGCCTTTCCCGGATGATATAAGATGGTGATATCATAGTCCTTTAATAGCTCCAACCACCTTCTCTGCCTCAAATTTAGCTCCTTCTGCTTGAACAAATACTAAAGACTCTTATGATCCGTGAACACCTCATATGCCACGCCATATAGATAATACCTTCAAATCTTTAACGCGTGAACAATGGCTTCTAACTCCAAATCATGAACCGGATAGTTCTTCTCATAAATCTTCAACTGCTGCGAAGCATAGGCAATGACCTTGCCATCCTGCATCAACACCGCACCAAGTCCAATACGAGATGCATCACAATAAACTGTATATGGCCCTGAACCTGTGGGAAAAACCAACACCGATGTAGTAGTCAAAGCTATCTTGAGCTACTAAAATCTCGCCTCACACTCGTCCGACCACCTGAACTGGGCACCTTTCTGGGTCAACCTAGTCATTGAGGCTGCAATAGACAAAAACCCCTCTACAAACCGACGATAGTAGCCTGCCAAACCTAAGAAACTCCGGATCTCTGTAGCTGATGCTGGTTTAGGCTAGTTCTTGACTGCCTCAATCTTCTTTGGATCTACCTGAATACCCTCTACTGATACAGCATGACCCAAGAATGCAACTGAACTCAACCAGGAATCACACTTCAAAAACTTCGTATACCACTGACTATGTCTCAAAGTCTAGAGGACCACCCTCAGATGCTGCTCATGCTCCTCTCGGCTGCGGGAATAGATCAAAATATCATCAATGAAGACTATCACAAATGAATCCAAGTAAGGCCTGAACACTCAGTTTATCAAATCCATAAAAGCTACTGGGGCATTTGTCAACCCGAATGGCATCACCAAGAACTCATAATGCCCGTATCGAGTGAGAAAAGGTGACATCGGATGCCCTAATTCTCAACTGATGGTAGTCAGATCTCAAGTCAATCTTCGAAAATACCTTGGCACCTTGAAGCTGGTCAAACAAATCATCAATCCTCGACAATGGATACTTATTCTTGATTGTAACCTTGTTCAACTACCGGTAATCTATACACATTCTCATCGATCTGTCCTTCTCCTTAACGAACAACACCGACGCATCCCAAGGCAAAACACTAGGTCTAATAAAACCTTTTTCAAGAATATCTTGCAACTGCTTCTTCAACTCTTTCAACTCAGGCGGGGCCATACGATACAGCAGAATATAAATGGCTGAGTGCCCGGAGCCAACTCAATGAAGAAGTCAATATCCCTATCGGGTGGCATACCCGGCAGGTCTGAAGGAAATACCTCAGGAAACTCACGAATAACAGGCACAGAATCAATAGAAGGAACCTCGGCACTAGAATCACGAACATACACCAAATAAGCCAAACACTCCTTTTCGACCATATGCCGAGCCTTCGTATATGAGATAACACTACGAGTAGAATGACCAGGAGATCCTCTCCACTCTAAACGAGGTACACCCAGAAAGGCTAAGGTCACAGTCTTGGCATGATAGTCCAAGATAGCGTGGTAAGGTGATAACCAGTCCATCTCCAATATGACAACGAAATCAACCATGCCTAGAAGTAACAAATCTACACGAGTCTCAAGACCCCCAATCACAACTATACACAAATGATGGACACGATCTACATAATAGAATCACCCGCCGGTCTAGACATATATACATAAGCACTCAAATAATCACTAGGCATGACCAGATACGATGCAAAATAAGATCACACATAGGAGTATGTAGACCCTGGATCAAACAGAACTAAAGCATCTCTACTACAAACCAGAACAATACATGTGATAACTGCATCGGAAGCCTCAGCCTCAGGCCTGGCTGAAAGGGCATAACATCGGGGCTGGGCCCCATCACCCTAGACTACATCTCTGGGATGGCCTGCTACTGGCTGGCCTCCACCTCTAGCGGCCTGACCTCCACCTCTAATACCTCTACCTCCACCTCTAGCACCTCTACCTCCACCTCTAGCTGATTGAGCGGGCTGTGGAACACTCGGTGCCTGAACCATGGCACGAGAACCCTGATGTTGAGAGCTGCTCGATGATTGAGGGCAAAACCTAGAAATGTGACCCATATCACCACAAGTATAACAAACCCTCAACTGCTGAGACTGCTGACCCTGACGACCTGAATGACCACCCCGAAAACTCTAGCACGGTGGTGCACTGCCCCTACCTTAACCTCTAGCATGGCATCGGCCTCGCCCTCTGCCCCTCGTGGGAGTTGCTGCTGGGGGCTCGGGCTGCTGATCGGTGGATGAGGAAGCGTGTGTTCTCGCCATCTACGAAAGAACAGAGTAGAAATTCAATTAGCATCTAGAAACCAAACCGCACGACAGGAAAAATAGATGTGAAGTTGTTTTCCTAACTCTGTAGCCTCTGGGGGATAAATACAGACGTCTTTGTACCGATCCCTTAGACTCTACTAAGCTTGTTTGTGAATTGTGAGATCCATGTAAACTAGAGCTCTAATACCAACTTGTCAAGACCCGGATTTCCCACCCTCGAGTGTCGTGATGGTGCCTACTAGTGAAATCTAGGCAAGCTAACCATTTGAATTATTTACGTTCTTCCCATTTTAGTCCTTTTACAATTAATAACCAACAATTGATAAAAAGCGGAAATCTAATAAGCGGAAGACTGAAATGTAATAATTTAAGAAAGATGCTAATACCAATCCATACAAAAACTACCCAAGACTGGTGTCACAATTCCACAGACTGTCTAGGAATACTGCAAATAAAAGTCTGAAAGATTTATTACAATACTATCTCTGAAATATGTAAAAGAAACAGACTAAAAGGATAGGAGAAGACGCCAAGGCCTGCGGACGCATGTAGGACTACCTCGGAATCTCCAACTAGAATGAAGGTAGACACTCAAAGCTACGGTCCGTATACTGCTGCTCCGGGATCTGCACACAGTGCAGAGTGTAGTATCAGCACAACTGACCCCATGTGCTGGTAAATGCCTAGCCTAACCCCGGTGAAGTAGTGACGAGGCTAGGACCAGACTACCAAATAAACCTGTGCAATTAAATCATATACAATGGAAAATAAAAGCAGGAGTGTACAGTTAAGAATGGGAGGGGACACATGCTGTAGGGAAATATCAATTAAAAATAGAAAGACAGCAAGTAAATACGAGGAACACTATATCTCAATTATCAACAAGAATCAGAAATCAAGCACGTGCACGGCATCACCCTTCGTGCTTTTACTCTCGTCCTCACCATAAGAATCAATATAAATTGCACGACATCACCCTTCGTGCTTTTACCCTCGTCATCACCATATAACCAATATAATCGACACAAAATTGTACATCGTATGGCATGGCATTACCCTTCGTGCTTTACACTCTTCCTCACAAAATCATACACGGCATCACCCTTCGTGCTTTAACACTCTCTCACCAAAATAATACACGGCATCACCCTTCGTGCTTTAACACTCTTCCTCACCCAACCAACATTCACAACCAATAGGGCAAGGAAATAAATAAAATTACAATAGAATCCCGACAAGGTAACAATAGTTCAACAATCAAATCCCGGCAAGGGAACAATATCAAAAGCATCAACATCCTGACTGTCACGAACTATTTTTTGAACAAGCCTGGACCGACACTCGATCACTAAACATGACCGAGCGAACTAGCTCTGCTTATCAAATCTATTATAAATCCAAACCTTATATGCAACAAGACAATACTCTAACCATATACTTTTGACTAATTTTGAATATTTAAATAAATCAACTCCAAAATTTTATTCGTAGTAACTACTGAATTACTGCTAAGTTATTATCAAAAACATCTGAATCTTAACCCAAAGACTATGTCTATAAAACCTCTACTGATAACTGACGCACTGCTCAGGACATGAGATTTTCTGGCCAGTTCTCTAAGTAAACAAAGAAATAACTAAGTAAAGATGACTCAAAGGAACACTCCACGAACAAAAGCAGAGCTCACCAATAGAACTGGAAGAGAAGGAAGTCCTAACCCGTAGCCTGCTCGCCTGCAAAACCGGTTCTTACGTTGTACCGCAGACCAACATAGGTTCCCAAAAGAGAACGTCAGTACCATCCATTGTACTCAGTGAGTCTCAACAACAGGGGACATAACTTTAATAAAATACACCTTACGAGCAAAGAATATAAATGCATAGAAAACATAAAGCCTCTAAAACAATTCTAAAATAATTGCATAATAGCTGTTTACGAATATTCTAAAAGAAATTCTTTTCTTTTTCTAAAAAAAAAGTACTTCTCTTTATACTTTGGGAGTTCCAACTATCCTGACTTAATTTTGTCTCAGTCACCGTGTGATCAGCACGGGTTCGATCCCAACCTGATCGAATAGGCCTAATCCACGAGGTGCCACTCCCTTCATGGTTCTCAGCGCTCATGTATCATATCTTAGCATGGCTAAGTAAATTCTCAACAACGAGACCCTCGGCTCGTGTGCTCCCTACTTTGGCACAAGTAGTTTCAGGAAGTCAACGCCTTGGTCAGGACCCTCGGCCTGGACGATGACCCCTTCTAAGAATAAAGGATACTCCCAAAAATTATTTCTTTCTAAAATTTATTCTTGTGTCTTTTCAAGTCTAAATCTTTCAAACATACCTATTCTAGAATTCTTAAATGTAAGGTATGGCATAAGAATGAAATAAGTATTCAAAATTATTTCTAAATATTCTTGTTTTTTCATGAATTTTCAACATGAAAATGGAATAGAAGAATAACACAAAAATCTGAAAATTTATGCACATATATAAAAATAAATCATCTAACTTTAACTAAAATAATTCTAAAGTAATAGGAACTCACTCACGTCAATTAAGTACATATTCACTCTTTTAGCCAATTCAGCAAACACCTTGTATGCATACATTTGTGAGTTAAACCACTTTGGTAAAGGATTATATCAACTCACCTCAAAACTTTTCGAGCAAATAAGTAGGCCCCAGTCCAATTGACACCAGTCAAACAATCGCTTCTACAATAACCAGTGCATTTTAATCAATTTTAAAGTTTCACACCTAAACATGAAAACTATTGTTGATATGGAGAAAGAAGGGGATTAACTATTCAACTCTTACTTATTACTATTGTAGGATAATTGACAATAAGGAATTCTATATACCCGAGTTCAAGAATTAGTGATTTGTAAAGAACCCTAGAACTTCCCGTTGCCTGCGTGAGTATTGAGCAGCAAGGCTGCCTCTGCTCTGTTTTGTAGCGTTCTGTTTCTCTTTTCCAAGGTTTGCGTGAAAGAACAGAAGGTTTAGACTTCTGTTTTGTTCGAACAAGAGACTTGTTTAAGGCTTTTCTTATTTTCTGTGTTTAGCCTTTTTTTCTCTTGCCTTTTGAAAGGCAGATACGTTCCTCTCTTTTGTTTCTATAAGGCTTTAATCCTTTGTTTACAATAGCCCCTTTATGGGCTTTAGGTTAATTTTTTTTGACTTAACTAATAATTAATGATATCCACTTTTTAATAATTCATAATATTAAAAATTAATATTTCCCCTAATTGTATGTCCAATTATTTATAAATAGAAAAGTAATTCAAAATCAATCACAAGGATTTAAATCCGTAATAGAAGTATAATTTAAGATTATAAAAATTAAATTCTATATTTAGCGTGTCTTGAAACTTTTATAAATTTGAGGAGTGTTACGATCTTCCCTCTTTAAAAACATTCGTCCTCGAATATTACTAGGGCCTTACTCTTAAGCTAACAATCATCCCTTAGGTCCTTGAACCTCTTAAATTTTTCTTAGCACTACTCACTCTTCCAAGGGACTCAAAATTTTGGCTAACTCCCTAAAGTTTCAAAAATTTCGGTAGAGTTTCCCTTGTAATTTGGACTATCCAAAAAAATATCCATGTCACAATTACCACAACTATTACAACAACAACAAATATACCATAACAGGCCATTCATAGGCACCATACATAGCTCATAAATTAATTACTCATACTCCGGCAAGGAGGTACCATAATAACTAACAAGAATCTAAAGCACACCAACTCTAGCACAAGTAAATCACTTTAATGAATTAAATATACTACGACATAAACTAAATTACTACAATAACTAAGTATAATCTAGGAAGGACAGAAACACTTTTTAACTTGTATTTAATAAATGAAATATAAATGTCAAACCAAACTTAGGTTCACATACTTTTTTCCTCAAATAAATATGGATATTTCTTTCTCATATCTTCCTCGACCTCCCACATAGCCTCTTTTGAATCATGATTACTCCACAAAACTTTTACCGATGCTAAATCTTTATTTCTCAACTTTCTTACTTGCTTATCTAGAATTTCTATAGGTAGATCTTCATAAGTCAAGCCTTCTTTAATTTCTATTGTATCGGTAGGTATTATATGCGACTCATCATGAATGTACTTTCTAAGCATAGACACATGAAAGACAAGATGAACAGAGGATAACTCAACGGGTAGCGCTAGCTTATAAGCCACATTTCCTTTCTTTTCTAGAATTTCATAAGGTCCAATAAATCTAGGGTTAAGTTTCCGTTTCTTACCAAACCTCATAACTCCTTTCATTGGTAAAACTTTCAAAAACACCTTATCACCAACCATGAACTCTAACTCACGATGCCTCTTGTCAGAATAAGACTTTTGATGACTCTAAGATGCTTTAAGTCTTTCTCTAATTAGCTAAACTTTCTCCAAGGCCTCACAAACAAACTCTGGACCAATCAATGACACCTCTGTCGGTTCAAACCAACCCACTGGAGACCTACACTTCCGCCCATACAACGCTTCATAAGGAGCCATACCAATGCTAGCCTGATAGCTGTTATTGCAAGCAAATTCTATAAGTGGCAAGTGATCATCCCAATTACCTCCAAAATCTATAACACACGCACGCAACATATCTTCGAGAGTCTGAATGGTCCTTTCTGCCTAGCCATCGGTCTGTGGATGGAAAGCGGTGCTTAAATTGACCTTGGTACCTAATCTTTTCTAAAATGCTTACCAAAAATGCGCCTTGAACTGAGGGCCTCTGTCAGATATGATTGAAACTGGTGTACCATGCAATCGGACTATTTCTTTGATGTAGAACTGTGCATACTGCTCTGCGGAATCTGTCATCTTTATTGGTAGGAAATGCACGGACTTTGTCAGTCGGTCTACAATAACCCAAATTGAATCATGTTTATGGTACGTGCTAGGTAGACCTACTATGAAATCCATATTAATCATCTCCCACTTCCAATGTGGTATCTCTATATCTTGAGCTAGGCCACTAGGCCTCTAATGCTCGGCTTTGACTTGCTGGCAATTTAAACATTTAGCCACATGATCTGCTACTTGTTTCTTCATGTCTTTCCACCAATACAACTCTTTCAAATCTAGATATATTTTGGTAGCACCTGGGTGGATAGAGTACCTCGAACTGTGAGATTCCTCCATTATGGCCTTCCTAAGACCATCTACATCAGGCACACATAACCGATCATTAAACTTCAAAACTCCGTCACTTCCTAGAGTGAAAGTAGTGATTTCTTTATTTTTGATTCCTTCTTTTAATTCACTAAGTACGAATCTTCGTCTTGCTTAGCCTTTACATCCGCAACAAGGGAGGATTGCGCTAAGGCATAAGCAGTTATACCTCTTTCTTCGATCTCTTCCAATCTAATTTTGTCATTTGTTAGTTTTTGAATTTCTCGACCCAAAGATCACCTTTGTACTGCAAGATAGGCCAAAACACCCATTGACTTCCTACTAAGTGCATCTGCTACCACATTAGCTTTTCCCGGGTGATAAAGGATATTGATGTCATAATATTTCAATAGCTCGATCCACCTTCTCTGTATCAAATTTAATTCTTTTTGCTTGAAAATGTACTAGAGGCTTTTGTGATCTGTAAACACTTCAGAATGCTCGCCATAAAGGTAGTGTCGCCATATTTTTAATGCAAACACCACTGCTGCAAGCTCCAAGTTGTGTGTGGGGTAATTCTTTTCATGATTCTTTAACTGCCTGGAAGCATAAGCAATAACTTTTTCATTTTGCATAAGAACACAACCAAGGCCAACTCTGGAGGCATCACAATACACTATGAACCCACCCGAACCTGTCGGCAAGGTTAACACAGGTGCAGTGGTCAACCTCTTCTTTAACTCTTGAAAACTCTGCTCACAAGCGTCTGACCATTGGAACTTAACTGCTTTCTGAGTCAACTTAGTTAATGGAGCTGCAAGTGAGGAAAACCCCTCTACAAACTTCTATAGTATCCAGCTAACCTGAAGAAATTCCTAATTTCGGTTGGCGTTGTCGGCCTAGGCCAGTTTTTGACTGCTTCTATCTTCTGAGGGTCTACTTTTATTCCTTCACTAGATACTAAATGGCCTGAGAATTCCACTGACTACAACCAGAACTCACATTTTGAAAACTTGGCATAAAGCTCATTCTCTTTCAAGGTTTGCAAGGCTATTTTGAGGTGTTTTGCATGATCTTCCTTGCTCTTAGAGTACACCAAAATATCGTCTATAAACACAATAAGAAAGGTATCCAGGAATGACTTGAAAACTCTTTTCGTGAGGTCCATGAATGCAACTGGAGCATTTGTCAACCCGAAGAACATTACTAGAAATACATTGTGCCCGTAGCGAGTTCTAAAGGCTGTTTTAGATATATCCTCTTCTCCGATTCTCAACTGATGTTATCCCGACTTCAAGTCTATTTTTGAAAAGTACTTTGCACCCTGAAGTTGATCAAATAAATCATCAATTCTTAGCAGTGGGTACTTGTTCTTAATGGTAACTTTATTCAACTGCCGATAGTCGACGCACATTCTGAGAGACCCATCGTTCTTCTTGACAAACAAGACCGAGGCACCCTACGGTGAAACACTCGGCCTGATGATGCCTTTGTCAAGAAGGTCTTTCAACTGTTCTCTCAACTCATTAAGTTCTGTTGGAGCCATCGTATAAGGAGGTATAGATATGGGTTGAGTGCCTGGCATGAGATCAATGCCAAAGTCTATGATTCTTTCAGGAGGAAGTCTGGGAAGGTCATCTGGGAACTTCTGGAAATTCTCTAACAACTACACTAACTGAAGAGCTGGTGGTTCTGATTCTAGATTAATAATGTGAGCCAAATAGGTGAGACACCCTTTACTGACCATTCGTTGTGCCTTAAGGTAAGAAATAAACTTACCTACAAGCGATGCTGAACTACCCTTCCACTCTAAGACTTCTTCATTTTGAAATTGGAATTTGACTATCTTGGCACGACAATCTAACATGGCATAGAAGGAAGACAACCAATCCATACCCATGATCACATCAAAATCCACCATTTCTAACTTTATGAGATCGGCCTCGGTGCTGCGACCTTGGACTAAAACTGTACAACCTCTTGTGACTTTCATTGACTCGCCAACTAGAGTAGATACTAGGAATGACTCACTAAGTTGTTCCGGTTCTAGCCCGAGGTTAATTGCAAAGTATGGAGTCACATATGAAAACGTTGAACCTAGATCCATTATGGCATAATCATTATGTGATCAGACTAGAAGTATACTTGTAATAACTTCTACTGATGGCTCTGCACTCTGACGATCAAGTGTAGCAAACAAAGGGGGTTGTCCCTCTCCTTGAGTAACTCGATCTGCACCTCTGCCTGCTCCATTCGTGGTTTGATTATGAGAACCACGAGCTTGAAGTGGTGCAACTACAGTAGCTGAGGAACTAGAAGGACGAGTTGATCGACCACTGAAATTACATCATAACTTTGGCAGTTGGCTTTATATGACCAATGTCTCCACAATAATAGCAACCATGAAACTCGAGCTTGCACGGACTTGAATGTTGCCGTTTATATGTTCCACAAAGACCTTGTTGGTGTAAATTTTGCTCAGCATGACTCTGGCTATGTGAGGATGATGTCCTAAAATTCTAATTCTGGCGAGACTGGTTTCCATAACTCTGAGTACGTCTGAAGGAAGACCCACCACCTGACTGATGACTGGACTGATCTGGTGCTATTGACTCCTTATTAGAGGAATCCCTTCTACCTCCGCTGGATATACCATTAAACCTGCCCACTGTCCGGGCTTTCTTGTTATGCTCTTTTTCATCTCTCCTTTGTTGTATGTCTTTTTCTAAGTGCTTGGCAAATTCTACAACAGAGGAGAAGGCTGTCATCCCTACCGCTGCAGCTGATGTCGTATCCTTAATGTGGTAAGCTAAACCGCCAACAAACCTGCGAATCTTTGCCTTTTCTATCTTAACCATGTGAGGAGCATGCTTAGCTAACCTTATGAATTTCATGTAGTACTTTTGCACACTTTTATTCCCTTGCTTGAGCTATTCGAACTCTGTAGCCTTAGCATCCCTATCCTCTTCTGGGATAAAGTTAGCCATGAAGGCCTCTTCAAAATCTTCCCAAGTAGGCGGACCATCATCTTCATCTCTTTCCTTTTCCCACATCTCAAACCAAGCGCCAGCCACATCTCTAAGCTGGTAAGCAGCTAGCTCCACAACTTCATCATCAAATGCTTTCATCACTCAGAGGGCTTTCTTGACACCCTCCAGCCACAATATTGGATTTTCAACAACTACAGAATCATGGAACACTGGAGGACTCAACTTCAAATATTCATTCACTCTTGACGACTCAGAATTGTTCTATCTATTTGATTGAGGTGGAATCTCATCTCTTCTCTCGCTCTGGTTGGCCATAAAGGCTTTAAACATCTCCATAGCACTGTTAACAACATTAAACATCTGACCCACCCCGGGAGATATAGTTGTCTGAGCCAGAGCTACTATTGGGGGCGGCACTGGATCCTGAGGTACTTGCTCATCATTATCCACCCCTTCTTCACGTTCCACTCGGGGTACTTGGACCCTTTTTGTAGATCTACCCTTCCTTTTCTAAGTTAAAGTCTTCTTAGTTCTTCCTTGATCCACAATAGTAGCAATAGTTTCTTGAGCAGCATCCTGAGTGTTTTTGTCAGAGTTGCGAGTACGAGCCATTTCTGCAAGTTTTGGAGAAAGGAAAACATTAGATAATTTTTTAGAGGTAGGATCTACTGCACGATCTAAAGTATGAAAAAATGAGATTTTTCTTAAATGCTTGTAGCCTCCTGTTTTTAAGTATGGCTCGCTTCATACCCATAAACAAGATTCTACTAACAGGGCTTCATAGACCCCTAGGACTCAATAAACCTGAGGCTCTGATAACAAGTTTGTCACGACTCATTTTCTGAACAAGCCGTGATCGACACTCGATCACTAAACATGACCGAGCGAACCATCTATGCTTATTAAATCTATTATAACTCCAAACCTTATATGCAACAAGACAATACTCTAACCACATACTTTTGACTAATTTTGAATATTTAAATAAATCAACTCTAAACTGTATTCATAGTAACTACTAAATTACTGCGAAGTTATTATCAAAAATATCTGAATCTTAACCCAACGACTATGTCTATGAAACCTCTACTGATAACTAACGCACTGCTCAGGACATGAGATTTCCTGGCCAGTTCTCTAAGTAAAAAAAGAAATAACTAAGTAAAGATGACTCAAAGGAACACTCCACGAACAAAAGCGGAGCTCACCAATAGAACTGGAAGAGAAGGAAGTCCTAACCCGTAGACTGCTCGCCTGCAAAACTGGTTCCTACGTTGTATCGCAGACTAACGTAGGTTCCCAAAAGAGAATGTCAGTACCATCCATTGTACTCAATGAGTCTCAACAACAGGGGATGCAACATTAATACAATACACCTTACGAGCAAGGAATAAAAATGCACAGAAAACATAAAGCCTCTAAAACAATTCTAAAATAATTGCATAATAGCAGTTTACGAATATTCTAAAAAAATTCTTTTCTTTTTTTTAAAAAAAAATTACTTCTCTTTATACTTTGGGAGTTCCAATTATTCTGAATTAATTTTGTCTCAGTCACCGTGTGATCGACACGGGTTCGATCCCAACCTGTTCGAATTGGCCCAATCCACGAGGTGCCACTCGCTTCATGATTCTCAGCGCTCATGTATCATATCTTAGCATGGCTAAGTAAATTCTCAGCAACGAGACCCTCGGATCGTGTACTCCCTACTTTGGCATAAGTAGTTTCAGGAAGTTAACGCCTTGGTCAGGACCCTCGGCCTGGACGATGACCCTTTCTCAGAATAAAGGATACTCCCAAAAATCGTTTCTTTCTAAAACTTCTTCTTGTGACTTTTCAAGTCTAAATCTTTCAAATATACGTATTCTAGAATTCTTAAATGTAAGGTATGACATAAGAATGAAATAAGCATTCAAAATTATTTCTAAATATTCTTGCTTTTTCATGAATTTTCAACATGAAAATGGCATAGAAGAATAACACAAAAATCTGAAAATTTATGCACATATATCAAAATAAATCATCTAACTTTAACTAAAATAATTCTAAAGTAATAGGAACTCACTCACGTCAATTAAGTACATATTCACTCTTTTAGCCAATTCATCAAACACCTTGTATCCATACTTTTGTGAGTTAAACCACTTTGGTAAAAGATTATATCAACTCACCCCAAAACTTCTCGAGCCAATATGTAGGCCCCAATCCAATTGACACCAATCAAACAATCGTTTCTACAATAACTAGTGCATTTTAATCAATTTTAAAGTTTTACACCTAAACATGAAATCTATTGTTGATATGGAGAAAGAAGGGGATTAACTATTCAATTATTACTTATTACTACTGTAGGATAGTTGACAATAAGGAATTCTATATACCTGTGTTCAAGAATTAGTGATTTGTAAAGAACTCTAGAACTTCCCGTTGCCTGCGTGAGTATTGAGTAGCAAGGCTGCCTCTGCTATGTTTTGTAGCGTTCTGTTTCTCTTTTCCAAGGTTTGTGTGAAAGAATAAAAGGTTTAGACTTATGTTTTGTTCGAACAAGAGTTCTTAATAGACTTGTTTAAGGCTTTTCTTATTTTATTTGTTTTAGCCTTTTTTTCTCTTGCCTTTTGAAAGGCAGATACTTTCCTCTCTTTTGTTTCTATAAGGCTTTAAGCCTTTGTTTACAATAGCCCCTTATGGGCTTTAGGTTAATTTCTTTTTTTTTTGTTGACTTAATTAATAATTAATGATACCCACTTTTTAATAATTAATAATATTTCCCCTAATTGTATGTCCAATTATTTATAAATAGAAAAGTAATTCAAAATAAATCACAAGGATTTAAATCCGTAATAGAAATATAATTTATGATTATAAAAATTAAATTCTATATTTAGCGTGTCTTGAAACTTTTATAAATTTGAGAAGTGTTACGATCTTCCCTCCTTAAAAACATTCATCCTCGAATGTTACTAGGGCCTTACTCTTAAGCTAACAATCACCCCTTAGGTCCTTGAACCTCTTAAATTTTTCTTAGCACTACTCACTCTTCCAAGGAACTCAAAATTGTGGCTAACTCCCTAAATTTTCAAAAATTTCGGTAGAGTTTCCCTTGTAATTTGGACTATCCAAAAAAATATCCATGTCACAATTACCACAACTATTACAACAACAACAAATATACCATAACAGGCTATTATAGGCACCATACACAACTCATAAATTAATTACTCACACTCCAGCAAGGAGGTACCACAATAACTAACAAGAATCTAAAACACATCAACTCTAGCACAAGTAAATCACTTTAATGAATTAAATATACTACGACATAAACTAAATTACTACAACAACTAAGTATAATCTAGGAAGGACAGAAACACCTTTTAACTTGTATATAATAAATGAAATATAAATGTCAAACCAAACTTAGGTTCACATACCTTTTTCCTCAAATAAATATGGATATTTCTTTCTCTTATCTTCCTCGACCTCCCACGTAGCCTCTTTTGAATCATGATTACTCAACAAAACTTTTACCGATGCTAAATCTTTTGTTTTCAACTTTCTTACTTGCCTATCGAGAATTTCTATAGGTACCTCTTCATAAGTCAAGCCTTCTTTAATTTCTATTGTATCGGCAGATATTATATACGACTCATCATGAATGTACTTTCTAAGCATAGACACATGAAAGATAGGATGAATAGAGGATAACTCAACGGGTAGCACTAGCTTATAAGCCACGTTTCCTTTCTTTTCTAGAATTTCATAAGGTCTGATAAATCTAGGGTTAAGTTTCCCTTTCTTACCAAACCTCATAACTCCTTTCATTGGTAAAACTTTCAAAAACACCTTATCACCAACCATGAACTCTAACTCACGATGCCTCTTGTCAGAATAAGACTTTTGACGACTTTGAGCTGCTTTAGGTCTTTCTCTAATTAGCTATACTTTCTCCAAGGACTTACAAACAAACTCTGGACCAATCAATGACACCTCTGCCGGTTCAAACCAACCCACTGGAGACCTACACATCCGCCCATACAACGCTTCAAAAGGAGCCATACCAATGCTAGCCTGATAGCTGTTATTGCAAGCAAATTCTATAAGTGGCAAGTGATCATCCCAATTACCTCCAAAATGTATAACACACGCACGCAACATATCTTCAAGAGTATGAATGGTCCTTTCTGCCTGGCCATCGGTATGTGGATGGAAAGCGGTGCTTAAATTGACCTTTGTACCTAATCTTTTCTGAAATGCTTGCCAAAAATGCGCCGTGAACTGAGGGCCTCTATCAGATATGATTGAAACTGGTGTACCATGCAATCGGACTATTTCTTTGATATAGAACTGCGCATACTGCTCTGCGGAATCTGTAATCTTTACTGGTAGGAAATTCACGGACTTTGTCAGTCGGTCTACAATAACCCAAATTGAATCATGTTTATGGTACGTGCGAGGTAGACCTACTACGAAATCCATATTAATCATCTCCCACTTCCACTGTGGTATCTCTATATCTTGAGCTAGGCCACTAGGCCTCTAATGCTCGGCTTTGACTTGCTGGCAATTTAAACATTTAGCCACATGATCTGCTACTTGTTTCTTCATGTCTTTCCACCAATACAACTCTTTCAAATCTAGATATATTTTGGTAGCACCTGGGTGGATAGAGTACCTCGAACTGTGAGATTCTTCCATTATGGCCTTCCTAAGAGCATCTACATCAGGCACACATAATCGATCATTCAACTTCAAAACTCCGTCACTTTCTAGAGTGAAAGCAGTGATTTCTTTGTTTTTGACTCCTTCTTTTAATTTCACTAAGTACAGATCTTCGTCTTGCTTATCCTTTACATCCGCAACAAGGGAGGATTGCGCTAAGGCATAAGCAATTATACCTCCTTCTTCGGTCTCATCCAATCTAATTCCATCATTTGCTAGTTTTTGAATTTCTCGACCCAAAGATCGCCTTTGTACTTCAAGATAGGCCAAGACACCCATTGACTTCCTACTAAGTGCATCTTCTACCATATTAGCTTTGCCCGGGTGATAAAGGATATTGATGTCATAATCTTTCAGTAGCTCGAGCCACCTTCTCTGTCTCAAATTTAATTCTTTTTGCTTGAAAATGTACTGGAGGCTTTTGTGATCTGTAAACACTTCAGAATGCTCGCCATAAAGGTAGTGTCGCCATATTTTTAATGCAAACACCACTGCTGCAAGCTCCAAGTCGTGTGTGGGGTAGTTCTTTTCATGATTCTTTAACTGCCTGGAAGCATAAGCAATAACTTTTCCATTTTGCATAAGAACACAACCAAGGCCCACTCTGGAGGCATCACAATACACTGTGAACCCACCCGAACCTGTCGGCAAGGTTAACACAGGTACAGTGGTCAAACTCTTCTTTAACTCTTGAAAACTCACTCTGCTCACAAGCATTTGAACATTGGAACTTAACTACTTTCTGAGTCAACTTAGTTAATGGAGCTGCAAGTGAGGAAAGCCCCTCTACAAACCTTCTATAGTAGCCAGCTAACCCAAAGAAACTCCTGATTTCAGTTGGCGTTGTCGGCCTAGGCCAGGTTTTGACTGCCCCTCTACAAACCTTCTGAGGGTCTACTTTTATTCCTTCACTAGATACTACGTGACCTAAGAATTCCACTGACTACAACCAAAACTCACATTTTGAAAACTTGGCATAAAGCTCATTCTCCTTCAAGGTCTGCAAGGCTATTTTGAGGTGTTCTGCATGATCTTCCTTGCTCTTAGAGTACACCAAAATATCGTCTATAAAGACAATAATAAAGGTATCCAGGAATGACTTGAAAACTCTGTTCATGTGGTCCATGAATGCAGCTGGAGCATTTGTCAACCCAAAGGACATTACTAGAAATTCATAGTGCCCGTAGCGAGTTCTAAAAGCTGTTTTAGATATATTCTCTTCTCCGATTCTCAACTAATGGTACCCCGACCTCAAGTCTATTTTTGAAAAGTACTTTGCTGCCTGAAGTTGATCAAATAAATCATCAATTCTTGGCAGTGGGTACTTGTTGTTAATGGTAACTTTATTCAACTGCCGATAGTCGACGCACATCTTTCTTCTTGACAAATAGGATCGAGGCACCCCACGGTGAAACACTCGGCCTGATGATGCCCTTGTAAAGAAGGTCTTTCAACTGTTCTCTCAACTCATTAAGTTCTGCAGGAGCCATCGTATAAGGAGGTATAGATATGGGCTGAGTGCCTGGCATGATATCAATGCCAAAGTAAATGATTCTTTTAGGAGGAAGTCCGGGAAGGTCATTTGGGAAAACTTCTGGAAATTCTCTAACAACTTCACTAACTGAAGAGCTGGTGGTTCTGATTCTGGATTAATAATATGAGCCAAATAGGCGAGACACCCTTTACTGACCATTTGTTGTGCCTTAAGGTAAGAAATAAACTTACCTACAAGCGATGCTGAACTACCCTTCCACTCTAAGACTTCTTTATTTGGAAACTGGAACTTGACTATCTTGACGTGACAATCTAACATGGCATAGAAGGAAGACAACTAATCCATACCCATGATCACATCAAAATCCACCATTTCTAACTCTATGAGATCGGCCTCGGTGTTGCGACCTTGGATCGAAACTATACAACCTCTATAGACTCTTGTGACTCCTACCGACTCGCCAACTAGAGTAGATACTAGGAATGGCTCTAAGTTGTTCCAGTTCTAGCCCGAGATTAATTGCAAAGTATGGAGTCACATAAGAAAACATTGAACCTGGATCCATTATGGCATAAGCATTATGTGAGCAGAATAGAAGTATACCTGTAATAACTTCTGCAGATGCCTCTACACTCTGACGATCAAGTGTATCAAACAAACGGGGTTGTCCCCCTTCTTGAGTAACTCGATATGCACCTATGCCTGCTCCATTCGCGGTTTGATTATGAGAACCACGAGCTTGAGGTGGTGCAACTGTAGTAGCTGAGGAACTAGAAGGACGAGTTGATCCACCACTAAAATTACATCGCAACTTTGGGAAGGTAGCCTTTATATGACCAATGTCTCCACAATGATAGCAACCATGAAACCCGAGATTGCACCGACTTGAATGTTGCCGCTTACATGATCCACAAAGACCTTGTTGGTGTGAATTTTGCTCAGCATGACTCTGGCTATGTGAGGATGATGTCCTAAAATTTTGATTCTGGCGAGACTGGTTTCCATAACTCTGAGTACGTCTGAAGGAAGACCCACCACCTGACTGATGACTAGACTAAGCTGGTGCTATTGACTCCCTGTTAGAGGAATCCCTTCTACCTCCACTGGATGTACCATTACACCTGCCCGTTGTCCGGGTTTTCTTGTTATGCCCTTTTACTTCTCTCTTTTGTTGTCTGTCTTTTTCTAAGTGCTTGGAAAATCTCACAATAGAGGAGAAGGCTGTCATCCCTACCATTGCAACTGATGTCGTATCCTTAATGTGGTAAGCTAAACCGCCAACAAACCTGCAAATCTTTGCTTTTTCTATCTTAACCATGTGAGGAGCATGCTTATCTAACCTTATGAATTTTATGTAGTACTCTTGCAGACTTTTATTCCCTTGCTTGAGCTGTTCGAACTCTGTAGCCTTAGCATCCCTATACTCTTCTGGGATAAAGTTATCCATGAAGGCCCCTTCAAAATCTTCCCAAGTAGGCGGACCATCATCTTCATCTCTTTTATTTTCCCACATTTCAAACCAAGCGCTAGCCATATCTTGAAGCTGGTAAGCAGCCAGCTCCACAGCTTCATCATAAAATGCTTTCATCACTCAGAGGGCTTTCTTAACACCCTCCATCCACAACATTGGATTTAAACATCTCCATAGTACTGTTGACAACATTAAACATCTGACCCACCTCGGGTGATATAGTTGTCTGAGCCAAAGCTACTGTTGGGGGAGGCACTAGATCCTGAGGTACGTGCTCATCATTATCCACCCCTTCTTCACGTTCCACTCGGGGTACTTGGACCCCTTTTGTGGATCTACCCTTCTTTTTCTGAGTTAAAGCCTTCTTAGTTCTTCTTTGAGCCACAATAGTAGCAATAGTTTCTTGAGCAGCATCCCAAGTGTTTGTGTTAGAGTTGCAAGTACGTTCAATTTCTGTGAGTTTTGGATAAAGGAAAACATTAGATAATTTCTTAGAGGTAGGATCTACTGCACGATCTAAAGTATGAAAAAATAAGATTTTTCCTAAATGCTTGTAGCCTCCTGTTTATAAGTATGGCACGCTTCATACCCATAAACAAGATTCTACTAACAGGGCTTCATAGACCCCTAGGACTTAATAAACCTGGGGCTATGATACCAAGTTTGTCACGACCCATTTTCTGAACAAGCCGGGACCGTCACTCGATCACTAAACATGACCGAGCGAATCATCTCTGCTTATCAAATCTATTATAACTCTAAACCTTATATGCAACAAGGCAATACTATAACCACATACTTTTGACTAATTTTGAATATTTAAATAAATCAACTCCAAAACTTTATTCATAGTAACTACTAAATTACTGTTAAGTTATTATCAAAAACATCTGAATCTTAACCCAACGACTATGTCTATGAAACCTCTACTGATAACTGATGCACTTCTTAGGACATGAGATTTCCTGGCCAGTTCTCTAAGTAAACAAAGAAATAACTAAGTAAATATGACTCAAAAGAACACTCCACGAACAAAAGCGGAGCTCACCAATAGCACTGGAAGAGAAGGAAGTCCTAACCCGTAGCTTGCTCGCCTGTAAAATTGGTTCCTACGTCGTACCGCAGACCAACATAGGTTCCCAAAAGAGAACGTCAGTACCATCCATTGTACTCAATGAGTCTCAACAACAGGGAATGCAACATTAATACAATACACCTTATTAGCAAAGAATATAAACGCATAGAAAACATAAAGCCTCTAAAACAATTCTAAAATAATTGCATAATAGCAGTTTATGAATATTCTAAAAGAAATTCTTTTCTTTTAAAAAAAAAATTACTTCTCTTTATACTTTGGGAGTTCCAACTATTCTAACTTAATTTTGTCTTAGTTACCGTGTGATCGACACGGGTTCGATCCCAACCTGATCGAATAGGCCTAATCCACTAGGTGACACTCGCTTCATGATTCTAAGCGCTCATGTATCATATCTTAGCATGGCTAAGTAAATTTTCAGTAACGAGACCCTCGGCTAGTGTGCTTCCTACTTTGACACAAGTAGTTTCAGGAAGTCAACGCCTTGGTCAGGACCCTCGGCCTGGACGATGACCCTTTGTCAGAATAAAGGATACTCCCAAAAATCTTTTCATTCAAAAACTTCTTCTTGTGACTTTTCAAGTCTAAATCTTTCAAACATACCTATTCTAGAATTCTTAAATGTAAGATATGACATAAGAATGAAATAAGCATTCAAAATTATTTCTAAATATTCTTGCCTTTTCATGAATTTTCAACATGAAAATGGCGTAGAAGAATAACACAAAAATTTGAAAATTTATGGACATATATCAAAATAAATCATCTAACTTTAACTAAAATAATTCTAAAGTAATAGGAACTCACTCACATCAATTAAGTACATATTCACTCTTTTAGCCAATTCATCAAACACCTTGTATCCATATTTTTGTGAGTTAAACCACTTTGGTAAAGGGTGATATCAACTCACCTCAAAAATTCTCGAGCCAATACGTAGGCCCTAGTCCAATTGACACCAGTCAAACAATCACTTCTATAATAACCAGTGCATTTTAATCAATTTTAAAGTTTCACACCTAAACATGAAATCTATTGTTGATATGGAGAAAGAAGGGGATTAACTATTCAATTCTTACTTATTACTACTGTAAGATAATTGACAATAAGGAATTCTATATACCTGAGTTCAAGAATTAGTGATTTGTAAAGAACCTTAGAACTTCCCGTTGCCTGCGTGAGTATTGAGTAGCAAGGTTGCCTCTGCTATGTTTTGTAGCGTTCTGTTTCTCTTTTCCAAGGTTTGTGTGAAAGAACAAAAGGTTTAGACTTCTGTTTTGTTCGAAAAAGAGTTCTTAATATACTTGTTTAAGGCTTTTCTTATTTTCTTTGTTTTTAGCCTTTTTTTCTCTTGCCTTTTGAAAGGCAGATACGTTCCTCTCTTTTGTTTCTATAAGGCTTTAAGCCTTTGTTTACAATAGCCCCTTCATGGGCTTTAGGTTAATTTCTTTTTTTCTTGACTTAACTAATATTTAATGATACCCACTTTTTAATAATTAATAATATTAAAAATTATTAACATTTCCCCTAATTGTATGTCCAATTATTTATAAATAGAAAAGTAATTCAAAATCAATCACAAGGATTTAAATCCGTAATAGAAGTATAATTTAAGATTATAAAAATTAAATTCTATATTTAGCGTGTCTTGAAACTTTTATAAATTTGAGGAGTGTTACACCGGCAAGGGAGATAACATTAAAAGCAACAACATCCCGGCAAGGGAGACAATATAATAATTCTCTTCTCTTTTTTTCACTTTTACTTCACAACTCACTTCACAACTTGAGCCAATGCTCTATAAGGTTCAAATGCCAATTATACTTTCACAATTCATTATACAACTTGAGCCAGCGCTCTTCCATACTCGAATACCACTATTACTCCCACAAACTTTACTCAACAATAGAAATCTTCACCAAGGCATGAATAATACAACGAAGTCATGAAAATCACAATATAAGACTCACAGGCATGCTTGACACCAACGTATAGATACTCGTCACCATGCCTATACGTCATACTCAACAAATAACACATAGCAAATAGGACACAACTCCTAATCACTCAAGCTAAGTTTAGACCAAACACTTATATCGATACCACGAACACAATTTAAGTCTTAACTATCGCTTTACCTCTTGATTCCACTACCAATTCGCTCGTATCTAGCCACAAGTTACTCAACTATATCAATAAATGCTAAATGAATCAATTCCAATGCATGAAAATATGTTTTCTAAAGTTTTCCCCAAAAATTCAAAAATCGCCCCCGGGTCCACACGATCAAAACCCGATTACCCATTCCCCCATGAACCCAAATATATAATTTGTTTGAAATCGGACCTCAAATCGAGGTCCAAATCCCCAAAATTTGAAAAACCTAGGTTCTATGCAAAACGCCCAATTTCTCCCATGAAAACCTTTGATTTTGAGTTGAAATCATGAGAAAGAATGTTTAAGATGGATGAAAACAAGTTAAAAATGACTTACAATCGATTTGGAAGAGTACTTGTCTTTGAAAAATCGCCCAAGAGTGTTTTGTTTTTAAAAGGGTTTGAAAAATGGAAGATTTTCGGCTAAGTTATAAATTTGTAGGTCGCAGATGTGGCAATTGCGACTAGGGTTCGCAATTGTGAACCCTTCAGAAGTCTGCTATTCTCGAATTTGTGACAAAAGTTTGTATTTGCAAACTTGTAATTGCGATGAGGGAGTCACATTTGCGACAAAGGGAATTGCTGGGCCACTTCGCATTTGCGAAGGAAGGATCACTTTTGCGATCAGCCCTGCCCAGGCCTTCTCTCGCATTTGTGATGGGTTGGTTGCATTTTCGAGCTCGCATTTGCGAGCCAGGCTTCGCAAATGCGAAGCCTGCAGGCCTGCAACATACCAGTTAAAAAATCTGCAACATCCTAAGTTAAATTCCACTCCGTGGCCTATCCAAAACTCACCCGAGCCCTCGGGGCTTCAAACCAAACATAAACACCAACCTAAAAACATCATACGAACTTGCTCGTGCAATCAAATTATGAAAATAACATGTACAACCATGAATTAAACCTCAAAACTCATCATTTGTTTTATCAAGAACACTTAAAGTTCGTAACTCTTCAACCGGAAGTCCAAATCACGTCAAATAAACTACAATTTTTACCAAATTTCACAGTTATCCTTTAAATACTATAACAAGTTTGTACCGGGCTCCAAAACCAAAATACGGGCCCGATACCAATGGCTTCAAACATTAATTCTTTTCTTTATTTCATAGATAATTCAGCAAAACAATTTCTTTCAAAAATTGATTTCTAAGGCTTGGGACATCAGAATTCATTTTCGAGCATACACCCAAGTCCCATATTTTACTGCGGACCTTCCGGGATCGTCGAAACATAGATCCGGGTCCATTTGCTCAAAATGTTGACCAAAGTCTACCATAATCAAATTTTAACTCTATAAATTTCTATTTCTCATATTTTCATATAAAAGGCTTTTCGGATATAGGTCCGGACCACACACACAATCGAGGTAAGGTAAAAAGTAGGTTTTAAGGCCTCGGAACACATGATTTATTTCTAAAACAAGTGATGACCTTTCGGGTCATCACAGTGCCATAGTGCATGTTATTTGAGGATTATATAATACTAATTGATGAAATGCGAGGTGGTGTTAACGCGAGGCTGGAGGTTTGGAGACAAACCTTGGAGTTAAAAGGTTTCAAGATGAGCAGTACTAAAACAAAGTACTTGGAATGCAAGTTCAACGAAGTGATTATTATATGGACGTGGAAGTGAGGCTAGATCCACAAGTCATCTTTAAGAAGGGGAGTTTCAAGTACCTAGGATATATTATCTAAGGTAATGATGAGATTGGTGATGATGTCACACATCGTATTGGAGCAGGATGGATGAAATAGAGGCTCACTTCTGTGGTTTTGAGTGATTAGATGGTGCCAAAAAGACTTAAGGGTAATTTCTATAGAGTGGTGGTTAGACTTACTATGCTATATGGGGAAGAATGTTGGCCTATTAAGAACACCCATGTCCTAAAGATGTAAGTAGCAGAAATGAGGATGCTGAAATGGATGTATAGGAATACTATTAGATAAGATGAGGAATGTTGATATTTCAGAAAAGGTGGGAGTGGCACCCGTGGAGTACAAGATGAGGGAAGCTAGATGGAGAAGGTACGAGCATGTGAAAAAGAGGTGCACATATGCCTCAGTGAGGAGGAGTGAGAGGTTAACAATGTGGGGGGAGGGGGGAGGGAGGCTGAAGAGATGTAGAGGTAGGCCTAAGAAGTATTGGGGAGAGGTGATTAGATATAACATAGCGCTACTTCAGCTTACTGAGCATATTACCCTTGATAGGAGGGTATGGAAGTTGAGAATTAGGGTAGAAGGATAGTGGTTAAGAGGGCATGTCTCATTTTTATGTTGGTTTCATTAGTATTAGTCTCACATTTTCTTTTCTTCGTATCCGCTATTTCTTTTACTTTATGTCGTTTCTTTCACTTCGATTATTATATCACCTTTGATTGCTATGGTTACTACTTGTTGTTTCTGCTTCTTTTTAGTTTTTTTTTCTCTTGAGTCGGGGTTTATCGAAAATAACCTTTCTACCTTCGTAAAGTAGGGGTAAGGTCTGTGTACACTTTACCCTGCCCAGACCCCACTTTATGGGATTACACTTGGTGTTGGTGGTTGTTGTTGTATATACATAGATTATATATTGATCATACTTAGTTATACACATACGTATGGATACATAGTTATACACATATTACATAAGGATTATACATATATTTTATATTCACCGACTATTTAAAATTTAAGCCCTTGGGTGAGTGGCTATTTAGATTACTTTTTCATAAGAGGAGAGGAGGAAATATTGATTATAATGTTCTCTTAGCATGTATTGGTGTGATATTTAGCACCAATATTTGAAAAAATTCATTGCAAGAAATACAAAATTGCCATGACCCAAAATCATATGTGCCATGATGGCGCCTATCGGGATACTAGGCAAGCCAACAACTCACAAATAATAGGGAATATTTATTTTAAAACATATTGAAATAGGCTTAAGTAAATAAATCTCATAATAACTGAAAGAAAACACCGCAACTCAAAACAGAATTTCCCAAAATCCGAGTGTTATTGAGTACATGAGCATCTACACAATAACATGGTCTGATTGCTGACATACTGTCTTGGAAGGTAGAACAGTATAAATGAACCTAAAAGATAAAGGAGGAGAGTCAAGGTCTACGAATGCCAAAGTAGATACCTCGATAGTCTCCAAATTGAATAAGCTCCAACACTAGCAACCTTCGTGCCCGGAAGTACCTGGATCTGCACACGAAGTGCGTAGTGTAGTACGAGTACAACAAGCCCAATATACTCAATAAGTATCGTAAATAAACACGACAAGGTAAGAGAAACATAAATTATTAATGATACTAGCTATCACCTGTATAGTTCCGTCTTTTAAACTGGCACAGAACAATATTGAAAACTAATTCATCAAGTTCGTGAAAAAACATTTGTGTGTGCATGTGTATAGTTTCTTAATTACTCTACTCAGACAATATCATGGTATGTAGAGGTGATCAGCAGTTAAATCAGATAAATGATCAAGGAAATGAAAAATCCACACAACACTTGTCGGATTCTCTCAACTTTCCATATCCGTTACAAACCACTAATAAGTATTCTCAATAATCGCGTGTACACCATCAAGATACAAATATTAGAGGGTGACCATAGGAGGATGGATCCGTATCCATACAATGCACGGACAACTCAAGTGCTGCACAAATAACTCAAGTGCTAATAATAGAACCCGCACGGACAACTCACATGCTGCAGAGACAACTCACGTGCCAATAACACAATCCGCCTGGTATGGTCACAGGCCTCCAATCCAAACATATCATACAAGAGCAATTAAACAATTATACATGTATGTGATAAATGAATAAGAATTCTCATGCTCCTATACTAGTATAAATGACATGCTAACATGTAGGCATGTGTATGCGGCGAAATCAGAAGACTTGATTTCTCGCTGTCGGGATATTTTGGAAGCATGACTCGGGACCCGAGGGCGGGAGGCCGTGACTAAGTTCCCAACCTCGGGGCTCATCGGAGCCCGACTCAGAGGAAATAAAGACCGAAGCCAGGATGGAGGGGGAAGCCCCCAAGGCACATGGCTACGTCTGACAGGCCCGGCCTATCCAGAGCCTATGTTGAGGTATCACGTCAAACCATCCATCTCCGTACTTTGTGTTTAATCTCCACATATTTGTATCTTACCGTGTTCCATCGCCTATATAAGGGGAACCCATACCACTTTGTAAAGGACTGATGTTGCTCCATTTCTCCAAAAAAGCAATAATATCTCTCTCTCTCTCTTTTCTCCTATTTTGTTCATTCTCACTGGCTCGAGGCCGCTTTAACATCTATTGTCTTCTTACTTATTTCATGCTATATTGTGCAACTTTGGCCGTAAAGAGCCTTGCTTAATCGTATCCTTAATTGTTATCCTATTTCCAGTTGCCCCCGATACCTTGAGCTCTATTCGAGTCCCGACCCCAAGGTCCTTATCGACTGGCTTTGCATCCAGGCAACAGGCCCCTTCGGTTTGATTACTGTCTTGTTATAGCTCTCATTTCATTGTTAAGCTTCACGTTCTTAGTATCAACTGCTTTAACAACTAGCTCGAGAATAGATCACGTATTTTTAGAATCCCATTTACAAATTTAATTGTTGTTACCATTTTCACGGTAAACAGTTTGGCACCCACCATGGGGCTAAAAATAATAGTGATTAATTTCTTGCTAATTTCGTCACACAAACACACATTATCTTTCACACTTTTTCTTGCCCAAGATCTTTTGATTTCAGGTTAATGTCCGGCTCGCTAAGCGAAACCGAGAACGACTACCCCGAAAACCATGGAAAAAACAGTATGGCTGCTCCAGAGGTTGGCGTGACACCGCGGGGCCCTGATAACGCATTTGGATTGATTCAAGCGGACGCAGGCTTGCAAGGCGCGCAACAGGTCGATGAAGCCTCGCGCACCGATGACAACATATAGCGCATTGACGATAGAAAGCTCAAAAAACCCCGGCCCGGGTAGAACAGAAAGTTAATATTCATGTTATTTTTGAAATGTTACAGGCACGACAGTTGGCTATCGCTCAGCTGCAAAGTCGCCCGGAGACTCCCAACGCAGTAGCGCCGGAGACACCTCCTTACGCCGAGCTGGTACCCAAGAGATCAAGTAACGACAGATCGGTAACTGACCCCGCCGCAGTGAGGATGCTTGGGAATCTCTTCGAAAGGATCGAATCAGGTTCGTGGAAGCTCTTACAGCAACCATCTCCCAAGGAAATGGTCCCAGAACTCGCTTTATAATAATCCGACACGCTGAAACCTCCTAGGTGCGACAGGACATTAGATCCCTACGGTCGCACCACCACTTACGCGATCCCATTCAAAGGAAACGACCTCCAAGATGATGAGTTCGAGCCTATCTCGTTGAGGATGTTCGATGAAACTCTCTTGAAAGAAACCATGACGCAGCGCCACCGCCCAACACTTGACCTCACAAACTCGCTTACCATACCAGCATGGTCCTCCGCAGAAGCATGCGCCGACACCATCAAAGCAGTACCGAGAGGGCCCCATACACCTGAGGCCAAACGAAGAAGAAATAAAATACCGCGGGAAGCCACACCCCATTCCCTGATAGGACGAATGAGATCGCTCCCGGTTTCGGATGATCGGGCAACACATGCCTTCACCGGAGGCCTGAACGAAGCATGCCCGACAACTCTAGGACATTTCAAGCGAAGCCTAATCAGATACCCAGCCAAAGTCTGGTTGGATGCCCACACCCAGCACCAGCCACAAATCGGGGCCGTGGACAACCGTCCGGGAACCTCCTCGGGTTCGGTATATCCAACCAGACTCCCGCCAAAGAAGCTAATGCCAAACGGATGGAGGTATCATCCATGCGCTGCGAATGGAAGGAACGGATCAAAATGCAACCTACCTCACAACAATAGGGAAATAGCCCGAGGACAGCACCCTCGAAGAACCTCCAATGGAACCATATTCAACAAGGCACAGCTGGCAGGGAAATCCCGCCCAACCGAGTACGATTTTAGCATTGCTATACCAAACATCGTGATCACCATAAGTGAAACTGGGAACGCCAGGCAGCTCAGACCTATTCGACCACGACCCCTTCACGAGAACCATGGCCTGGCGCAGGAACCACAGAGCACGTGCGGTTACCGGCCCAAAAGAACGACAACTGTTCTATTCAATAGAGATTGCCACCAAGTATCATCGAGCGGTTAGGCTCGGATCCAGCTCCAAGGGATGAAGGAGATCAAGAAAAATGAAGCTGACAAGCCACATCGTATTGCCATGATAGTAAAGGGGAGGAGACACCCTTCAAAGATCCATAAAATGCAGAGTGAAAGTGCTCATCACCGGGGAAAGACGGGTCAGGGGAATATACCCAAAGGACACCCTTGCATCCAAGGAAAGGGATACCGATACTTCGCCTCAACCTCGTATTAACGCAATTGGTAACCCCCTCCCTCATTTGACCTATTTAAAATAAAACATGTGTTCATGAGTGCAGATGGTTCGATCAATTATACCAACGATGTCAGGCCAAAGATAATGGGGTGGTTCGGACTAACGAACCAAATCACTCCCACAACTCAAATCTTTGATGGATTCCAGACACCGATTTCCACAACAATCAGGAAGGTCACTCCCTCTACACAGCCCGCCTGAGCTCGGGCTGGAACATCGAGCCTGCGAAACACGGACGTTTCATTCAAATGATAATGGGCACATTGCCCTGAGGAGACTTCGAACACACTCCGCCAAAAAGGATGAAACTCCATGACAGAGGTGGGACTAAAGTATTCGACAACGAGCTACACGCGACGAGAGGAGATCCCTCACCATATGACCCATTGCCGGCATCAATGCCTCCGCCCTCGAAGGGATCAAAGGGTAAGCAAAACCATATCTTCGGCCAAACCTGGTTGAACTCAACAGAAGCTGTATTAAGGGCTCGCGCCTTGAAATGGCAGAAACATACCAGACCTCGAAACGTCGCCTACACATCCCGCAGCAGGGAAGAACTACTCCGCTCCCTTGTTGTTTCTTTTATTTTGCTAACCTATATGCAGGTAGTCAGCCGAGAAAGCATAAAATCTAGCTTGAAACTACGGCCTTTGTCCTAGCAGAGAAAGAATAAAATCTAACATGACCGCCACCTGATTGGCCTCCCCCTCTAGAGCGACCTCTAGCTACCTGAGCCCCACCCCGAGCTGGCTGAGCGGGTGGTGTGACTACTGGTGCTGGTATCATTGGCCGAGAACTCTGTTGTGGAACCCTACTCAATAGTCTAGGGCAATCCTTTCTTGAGATGACTCAAGTCCCCGCAATCGAAACAACCCCTCCTATGATGGAGCTGCAGCTCCTGATAACCCGAGGAACTGCTTGTAGAATCTGGAAAGATGAAGCATGGTAAGAACTCTATGTTGGTAACGCACTGAATGATGGCTGACCCGAATGGGCACTGTATGAACCATGGCTAGCTGATGCACTATGATGAACTGGATGATCCACCTGAGCGGGCCTGTAAGGACGACCCCTACTGTGGTGGGACTGACCTCCAGAAGTAAAACCGCTGAAAGAACCTGAACCACGAGGCCTCTTAGCCTCCCTCTCCTCACGCTCCTAACTATTGGACCAGCTTTAGCCATTGTGAAATATCAACCACCTAGTCAAACCTAGCACCTGATGCATCTTCTCGAGTCATAGAAAAATGTATCCCATAGATGAGGCCATCAATGAACCTCCTAATCCGTTCCCTCTCTGTGCGAACCAACTAGATTACATGACGAACCAACTCTAAAAATCTCATCTCGTACTGGGTCACGAACATACCCTCTTGGCATAGCTACTCAAACTACCTACACAACTCCTCCCTGTAGGTCGGTGGCACAAACGTCTCCAAGAAGAGAACGGAGAACTCGTGCCATGAAAGTGGTGCAGCACCGGCTGGCCTGCATCGCTCATAGGCCTCCTACCATCTGAAGGCTGCCTTTGTCAGCTGAAAGTTAGTAAATGAGACCCCACTAGTCTCAAGAATATCAGCCGTGCGAAGAATTTGCTAGCACTTATCCAAGAAGTCCAGAGCATCCTCTGACTCAGCCCCACTAAATGATGGAGGCTAGAGACTCCCAAACCTCTCTAGTCTCTTTTGCTCCTCATCACTCATAATGGGACCCACCTGGGATATAGCAACTACATCCGGCTGGGCTGGTAGTTCCTCCGGCGTCTGAAGTCCCCGTACCACCTGCTATGGAGTACGGGCGACATGAGTCTGAGTGAGGCTATTACAAAATAGTCAATATCTAGGCTAGCTGCTGTACGAGCTGCACCTTGGCCTCTACCGCGGATCGACCTCTCGTGGTCCTAGCTGGTGGTACTGGTGGCCGTCCGCCGAATCCGATAGCACGTTTCCTCACCATCTCTGAGAAAATAGAATAACAGAAGTTTAGTTTCCAGAATCAACAAATTCGCACGACAAGAATACCAGAAAATGAATTTTTCCTAATGGTTTTGTAGCCTTTCGAGGATAAGTACAAACATCTCCGTACCGATCCGTAAGACTCTACTAAACCTGCTCATGATTCATGAGACCTATGTAACCTAGGATTTGGTGCTAACTTGCCACGACCTAAAATCGCATGTGCCATGATGGCGCTTATCGCGATACAAAGTAAGCTGACAACTCAAAAATAACAGGCATATTTAATTTAAAACATATTGAAATAGGCTTAAGTAAATAAATCTCATAATAATTGGAAGAAAACACTGCAACTCAAAATAGAATTCTCCAAAATCCGGGTGCCACTGAGTACATGAGCGTCTATACAATAACATGGTATGACTGTTGAAACACTATCTAGGAAGGTATAATAGTATAAATAAAACTAAAATAAAAAGGAGGAGAGTCAAGGTCTGTGGACGCCAAGGCAGGTACCTCGATAGTCCCCGAACTGAATAAGCTCCTATACTAGCAGCCTCCATGACCGAAAGTACCTAGATCTGCACACGAAGTGCAGAGTGTAGTACGTGTACAACCGATCCAATGTACTCAATAAGTATCGTAAATAAACACGGCGAGGTAAGAGAAGCATAAATTATTAATGATACTAGGTATCACTTATGTAGTTCCATCTTTTAAACTAGCACAGAATAATATTGAAACTAACTCATCATGTTTTGTGAGAAAACATCCGTGTGTGCATGTGTACAGTATCTCAGTTACTTTGTTCAGACAATATCATGGCATATAGAAGTGATAACAGTTAAATCAGATAAATGATCAAGGAAATGAAAAATCTACACAACACTGGCCAGATTCTCTCAACTTTCCATATCTGTTCCAAACCACTTATGAGTATTCGTAATAACTACGTGTACACCATCAAGAGAAGCATGAGAGGGTAACCCTAGGGGATGGATCCGTATCCACACACTACATGGATAACTCACGTGCTGTACAGACAACTTACATGCAAATAATAGAACCCGCACGGACAACTCAGGTGCTGCACGGACAAATCACGTGCTTCACAGATAACTCATGTGCTACAAGGACAACTCACGTGCCAATAACACAATCCGCCTGGTATAGTCACAGGCCTCCAGTCCAAACATATCATACAACAACAATTCAACAAGTATACATGTATGTGATGAATGAATAATAATTCTCATGCTCTTGGACTGGTATAAATGACATGCTAATGTGTAGGCATGTGCAAAGTGTGCTATTATAGCTCAAATTGGAAATTTCATCGCTGAAAAGCATTTATCAAGTTCGTTCAAGGATTAAACATCTATGTAACCTCAACATGGCTCAAATAGATCACACAAACGGTTACAAATATGAGAAATATCATAGCTTAAAGCTTAACAGTCAATTCTAAGCTTATAAGAGTCCGAACACAACCCGAACATGAATAAATGACCCTGGTGCCTGCACGTGGGTTCATCCCCACGTATGCGCGCACCCAATAGCATGTAGCTATCACAAAAATTCAGGAAACTAGTGCCTCAACCGAGTTTAAATAAGATACTTAACTCAAGCAAATCAGATCACTCAGCTAGAAAGCCCTTCCCACGCGTATCGATCTCCGGAAGGATTGAATCTAGCCAAAAATAACGTAATACGATCAACAAAATCTATATGAATTGATTCCAATTAATAAAGCTACAATCTTTAACTAAGGTCAAAAAGTCAACTCAATTAACCTCGGGCCCACGTCTCGGAATCCGTCAAAATTAACAAAATCCGAACACCCATTCAACCACAAGTTCAACCATACCAAAATTATTCAATTTCGATCACAAATCGACCTTCAAATCTTCAAATTTATGCCCACGAAGTTTCTACAATTTTACCCAATTTCCCCAACCCAAAACACTAATTAAATGATAAAAACAATGATATATTCTATTCGAGTTAGAATCACTTACCCCAATCAATCCCTCCAAGAATCTCCTCAATCCGAGCTCCCAAAATCAAATTATAAAATATAACTCAAACCCTCATTTTGAATTCTTATATTCTGCCCGGATGCCCCTTCATCGCGATCGCGGAAAATGTTTGGGGATCGCGAAGCACAAATTCTCAAGCTGCCAAAATGTACTCTCTGAGAACGTGAATAACCCTATGCGAATCTCTTGACGTGATCGCGAACCTCTTGATGCGATCACGAAGAACAACTTCCATGAACCCCAGTCTCTTCCTTTCCTTCTTCGTGGAAGCGACCTCTTTCACGCGTTCGCGATGCACTGCCTTCCCAAGCTATGCAATCGCAAACACCTTCACGCGAACGCATAGCACTAATATCCCAGCTGCCTAAAATACTCTTCGCAATCACGACCCTCCACTTGCGAGCGCATATAAGGAAACCAGAAGCACATGCATCAACAAACTTAAGCAATTCTTCAAGCCATATTTCAATCCGTTAACTATCCGAAATCCACTCGAGGCCCCCAGGACCTCAACCAAACTAAGCAACGAGAGTAACCTAGAGTTGGTTGCAGACCTCAGTAACGATAAATTGAAGTAAGAAGTATGGTATAGTATGACCTACTTAGATGCAGTAAAGTCATACGAATGGATAACCAGGTCTATGAAATAAGATATAGCAATATTCATAAGTTTGACAAAATACCAAGCAAAGAACTTTAGTAATGGCTAAAAGTCGGAGGAAAAAGGAAAGAAGATACGCATAAGCGCACTTACAAGGTTAGAGTCGTACAGCCTGCATGATAGAAGGTAGCAACAATTATGAGATTGGAAGGATTTCGATCATAAGTTGTGGTGTGAGAAGAGGCCTAAAGAGGGGAATGCCCCGACCTTTGGATTTATTCACAGAACAGTTGTCGAGATGGCAAGGAGAGTACTAAAGTATTCATAAGATCTATAGGTTATGAAAATGTTAAGTGCACCAGCCAACATTCCAGGACGAATGTTCCAAAGGGGGAATGATGTTACCCCCCATGTTTTCATACGTGAAAGTATGCCATAAGTAAATTGATGAAAGCTCGGAAATGAGATTACATCCCGCATTTTTCGTACATTAAAGGTTCGTCATAAGTTAATCGACGCAAGTTCGGGAATGCAATTATTTTAATATTATAAGCATTTTATGCTATTTCAAACAAGGAGTAAATTCGTGAAGGTGAGAGGGTAAACAAATCGAAGAAAATGAATTTCATCGAAATTTGACCTTTTGGGATAAAATACGGCCCGAGCTAAAATTCCCGGTATTTATGGACTAGTACCATACAAAGTACCACATGGACATGATAGTAAGGTGTATAAGGTGTGTTAAAAGTAAGTAGTAATTTAAGTAAGTTGGTGGGAGATTAGCTAATTAATTACAACAATTGGATAAGTCTAAACCCCCCTCCCCCTAACGTGGCTGCCCAAAGGGGCCTTGGTGATGAGTATTAACTCACATAAAAAAGGTGGCAACTTATTGAGGGGGTGTTTGCTATGTCATCACCTAGTGGGGCGCACACCCACCAAGGTAAGACTTTTCATTTCCTACCTTTACTGTTTATCTTTTTTGAATAGTTGTATTTGTTTCGTACTATGTTTGTTGACTTCTAGTTGCTCATATACTCGTGACTCTGGATTTTTGGGAGCAGTTAGTATCACGTTGTTTATATTCACACTGTGTTAGATTTGGAGTATATTTCTCATTTATTGTAACTACTTGAGTTAATTGCTAAAAATAATCGGTTAATGTCTTTATTAACGTCGACTTGACTAGAAAGTGGATGCAACACATTACGGTCCCGAGGTGGGGAATTCCGGGTCATGACAAACTGGTATCAGAGCCTTAGGTTTCTTAGGTCTCACGAGTCATGAGCAAGATCAGTAGAGTCTGGAGGATTGGTATGGAGACGTCTATATTTATCTTCTAGAGGCTATGAAGTTTTAGGAAAAAAATCACTTCTTTTTTACCTATTGTGCGGTTTTGTTCTATAATTGATGTATGAATTATTCCATTCTTGTTCTCTCGCAGATGGTGAGATCACCCACAACCAAGGCCGAGGTCAAGCAAGAGGCAGAGCTCATCCTAGAGCTTGAGAAGAAGCACCCACAGTGGAGCCTCAAATTGATCATGCGGAGGAGATCCCATCTCACACACCACTAGTCGAACCCGCTTAGGTCCGGGAGGGGTTTATAGCCACTCATGTGCTTCACGATGATCTAGTCTGTTTAATAGGCCTTATGTAGAGTGTGTCCCAAACTGGTGCATTTCTGATGGCACCAACTATCTCTCAGGCTGGGGGAGGATCATTGACTCCCGCTACTCACACTCCGGAGCAGATGACTCCCATATATCAAACTCCAGCAGTCCGGCCAGGTTGGGTAGTTCATTCTGTTGTTGTTGCACATACTGGGGAGAGACCCGGGATGTCTTCTGAGGGATTTATGAGATTTGCAAATTTCCTCCCTATTCACTTTAGTGGTGCACCTTTTGAGGACCCACAAGATTACTTGACAATTTCCACAAGGTGTTGCACAACATGGGTATTGTTGAGACCAATGGAGTTGACTTTGTAATGTTCTAGATGACCGGTTCTTTCGAGAGGTGGTGGCAGGATTTTGAGCGGAGCAGACCAGCTGGTTCACCTCCACTTACCTAGGATAATTTTTCGCAACTATATTTGGAGAAGTTTATTCCTTTCACTTTGAGAGAGGAGTACCACATGCAGTTTGAGCGCCTTCAGAAGGGTAGCATGAATGTTACCCAGTATGAGAACCGATTTGTGGACCTAGCTCTCCATGCAGTTGTCTTACTCCATACTGAGATGGAGAGAGTGAGGAGGTGCATTGATGGACTTACTTTCGGTATTAGGCTATAGATGGCCAAGGAGATCGGGGATGATATTTCTTTCTAGAGGGCCATAGAGATTGCTAGACGGATCGAGATAGTTCGTGGTCAGGATAGAGGAGCGACATCTGAGAAGATGCCCCATCATTTCGGTAGCTTTAGTGGTGCCTCATCTGGAGGCAAAGGTTCTTTTGGTGAAGGCCATCTCTAGGACACTTCAGTTAGTGCTTCAAGCATCCCACAGTGCTTCGGGTAGTCGTGGTTCTTATGTGTTTCATCCTGAGAAGCTAGCCTTTAGTGCACTATTAGCTCCTATTAGTTCACCTCCGATCCATAGTAACCAAGGTGTTTATCCAGGTCGACAGGGCCAGTTCTAGGGTCAACAGTCACAACAATCAAGGGCTTGTTATACTTGTGGAGATTCAAGTCACGTTGCTATATTTTGCCCTAGGTCATAGGGCGGCATGTACAATAGAGTTCTCGTTCCACGGTTCGATCATTGGTTGTTTCACCGCCCTCTCAGCCAGCTAGAGGCGGGGGTTAGGCTTCTAGAGGTGGAGGTTAGGCCATTAGAGGTAGAGGTCAATCCATTAGAGGTGGAGGTCAGAGTGGTGGGGGCCAACCCTATTTTTATGTATTTACATCTAGTCGTGAGGCAGAGTCATCTGACGCCGTCATCACAGGTATTGTTCCAGTTTGCCATAGAGATGCTTCAGTCCTATTTGATCCTAGATCTACTTATTCCTATGTGTCATCCTATTTTGCTTCATATTTGGTTATGCCTCATGATTCTTTGATTGCTCCTGTATATGTGTCCCCACCTGTGGGAGTCTCTACTATTGTAGAAAGTGATTATGGCTTGGGTGTGGTTTCTATCAGGAGCTTTGACACTAGTGTAGATCTCCTACTTCTTGATATGGTGGACTTTGACATTATTGTAGGAATGGATTGGCTGTCACCTTATCACACTATATTGGATTGTCATGCAAAGATGTTGACCTTAGCCATGTTGGGGTTTGTTCGATTAGAGTGGAGGGACTCTTGGCCATTCTACTAGTAGGGTTATTTCTTATGTGAAGGCTCGGCGCATGATTAAGAAAGGATGTCTAGCATATTTGACCTATATCGGTTATCCTACCGAGGAGGTTCCTTCCATGGATTTAGTACCAAATGTGTGTGAGTTTCCAGAAGTGTTTCCTGTAAATTTTCTAGGGATTCCACATGACAGATATCGACTTCTCTATTGACTTGGCTCCGGACACCCAGCCCATTTCTATTCCACCATACCGTATGGACCCACTTGGGTTGAAGGAACTGAATGAGCAGTTGCAATTTGCTTGATAAAAGGATTCATTAGGCATAGTGTCTCGCCCTGGGGTGAACCAGTGTTGTTCGTGAAGAAGAAGGATGGTTCGATGAGGATGTGTATAAATTATCGGTAGTTGAACAAAGTCACTATCAAGAACAAGTATCCATTGCCGAGGATGGATGACTTATTTGATCAGTTTCATGGTGCCAAAGTGTTTTCAAAGATTAATGTGAGATATGGCTACCATCAGTTGAAGATTAGGGCATCGGATGTCCCTAAGACAACTTTTCGGATTCGGTATAGGCATTGTGAGTTCCCAGTGATGTTATTTGGCTTGAAAATGCCCTAGCAGCATTTATGGATTTGATGAATTGGGTATTTAAGACCTATTTGGATTCTTTTGTAATAATATTCATTAATGATATTTTGATCTACTTCCGCAGGCTAGAGGAGCATGAGCAACTTCTTCGGATTGTACTTCAGACTTTGAGAGATAGTCAGTTATATGCCAAGTTTTTAATGTGTGAGTTTTGGTTGGACTCGGTTTCCTTTTTGGGGTATGTTATATCTATCGAGGGCATTAAAGTGTATCCTAAGAAGATTAAGGCAATCCAGAACTGGCCTAGACCTATTTCAGCTATAGAGATTTAGTGTAATGACCCGATCGGTCGTTTTGTGTAATTGTGATATGTTACCTATTTTATTGCTTCACACTAGTGAGTTTATGCTTTTATGACTTGCAGGGTTGGTTAATTTCGTTCCTGGAAGCTTTTGGGTTGATTTGTACCCAGGTTTTGACCGGGCCAGCCTAGGTTGACTTTTGTTGACATTTTGGGAAAAGTGTAAAGATAATAACTTTATCTATTGCAATTAAATTCCCTAGCATTGTTTGATGATATTAAGTCAATTTTGGTTAGATTTGAGCCGTGTGGAGGTAGATTTTAAGAGAAAAGCTATTTCCGAATGTTGAATTGGCCTAGTTGAGGTAAGTGTCTTGCCTAACTTCGCGTGGCGAAATTACACCTTAGGATTGGTATTGTTAGATTCAATTGAGCTAAGTGAAATCCGTGTATGCAAGGTGACGAGTGGGTACACGGATTGTACATGGTATTTGACCGGTTTAGGCTACTTAGACTATTTCCATGCTTTAACTGAAATGTCATATTATGTTCTAAATTCTCAGAGTCAATTTATACCTAATTGTGTTAGACCATCCTTAAATGCCTTAGTTGACTTGTTTAGTATTTGTTCTACATCCTACTTACTAAATTGCTCCCATGCTTTAGTTGAACTTGTTGTCTCCTTTATTGTTACATGCTATCTCTTCATTGTTAATTATCAATTTTGAAGTTATTGTCCGTGTTATCTCTTTCCTTATTGATTTTCGTTACTTGAATTAATTGTTCATGTTATTCCTTTATTTGTTTATTTCCCTTATTTTAGACTCATTGTCGAATATTATTTCTTTTATTATGAGTTAGTCTTATCTAATATTGTGATTATACATTATTTCTCTCATTGTTGAGTTATTTGGAGTTAAAGTTGTGAAAGAAGTTAATACATTGAGGCGATGTTGGTTATTGTTGAAACAAATCTTATTGAGCATTTTTCATCCATTGTTGTAGTTGTTGATATTCTTGTATACGTTGTGGTGGAGCCATGGGCTATTGTTGTTGAAACATTGATATTGTTTTTGTTGGCAAGTTATGATATATGGGAACTTGTGGTGCAAATTGTTATTGTGATATGATATTGACGCTCATGTGGCCGTATAAGGCTTGGGTTGATGTGCATGCGGATGTATAAGGTGTGACTTATGTGCGTGTTACTTTTAGGGGAACTACGTGAAGCCATGTGGCGTTATAGGATGGGCTAAAGTACTATCTATTTTGAAAAAAAATCGTTTTCTAAACCTGTTTTCAAATGTAAGGCTCATGCAGCGCTACAAGGAAAGATTGTGATTGAAATTGAGAAAAGTGAATAAGAGGCGGTACCTCGGTTGTGCTTCTTAATTATATGAGGAGGTACCTCAGTTTTGATTTCATTATACACGAGGAAGTACCTTGTTGTGATTCTTGTTGTTATTTCATGTCGCAAAGTTCTTTGGTGGGAATATATCTTGTTGTTTCACTCTTATTTGTTCTAGTAGTTATTGTCCATACATGATCATCGTAGACCCTTTAGTTGCTTCTTTTATGCTATTTCTATTGTTGATTTTCGTACTAGTTCATGCTATCATCTTGTTCTGTATTAGTTGTTCCTTCACTTTCCATTTCATATCCGTATTACACTTTATACTTTTATTTATATCCTAGTAGGTGTATTGACCTAGCCTCGTCACCACTCTACAAAGGTTAGCCTTGATACTTACTAGGTACCATTGTGGTGTACTCATACTATGCTTCTGCACTTTTTATTGGTGCAAATCCAGGTACATCTGCTCGTGTCGGTCGTTAAAGATTACCTGCTAGCTGCCTTTATCGAAGACTTCAAGGTATGCCTGCTCGGCGCCTGCATGCCTCGAAGTCACCTTCCCTATTTTATTTCCTATTGTGTTTCTTTCAGACAGTGATGTATTAGATATTCTAGAGTTATTTTATAGAGCTTATGACTCAGTTCCACCGGTTTTGGGATGTATATTGATGAGATTCTGTTTTCAGAAGGTTTTCATCTATTCTTCAGTTATTTTTAGTAACTTTTTAATTATATTTGTTTAGTTATTATTATTTGTTAGGCTTACCTAGTTGTAGAGACTAGGTGCCATCACGACATCTAATGGAGGGAAATTGGCGTCATGACATTCAGAGCTTCATGGATTTGGCAGGTTATTATCGCTAAATCGTGGAGGGTTTTCATCTTTGTAGCCTCATTGACTAGATTGGCTCATAAGGGTGCCCCATTCTGGGGTTTCGATAAGTGTCAGTTGAGCTTTCAGAATCTTAAGACTACTTTGACTATGGCCCTAGTGTTGGTGTTGCCCACAGATTCAGGATCCTACAATGTGTATTGTGATGCATCACATATTGAGCTTGGTGTAGTATTGATGTAGGATGGTAGGGTGATTGAGTACGCGTATCAGAAATTGTAGGTTCATCAGAAGAATTACCTTGTTCATGACTTAGAGTTGGCATCTATTGTTCAATTATTGAAGATTTGGAGGCATTACCTCTACCATGTGTCGGGTGAGGTATTCACAGATCATTGGAGTCTACAGTACTGTTTTAAGCAAAAGGATCTCAACTTGAGGCAACAGAGGTGGTTTGAGCTGTTAAAAGACTATGATATTACCATTTTGTATCATCCCAGAAAGGCCAATATGGTGGCCGATGCCTTGAGTAGAAAGGTTGTGAGTATGGGTAGCCTTACATATATTCCAATTGGTGAGAGACCGCCAACATCAAATGTCAGGTCTTGGCCAATCAGTTTGTGAGGTTAGATATTTTGGAGCCTAGTTGGGTTCTTGCTTGCACGGTTTCTTGGTCTTCTTTGTATGAGCCCATCAGAGAGAGTCGGTACGCAGCAACCAAGCCTCTCCTGGCTCAAAACAACCAACTAGAGAATGACACCGCCTTCTATATAAGGCCATATAAGGATCCATCTAAATACTCGATTGGTAGTTGTTGTTGTAGGCAAACCCCACAAGTGGCAAGAACTGATTCCAAGAGCCCCTAAAATCTGTAACACAGGCACGAAGCATATCTTCCAATATCTGAATGGTGCGCTCAGACTGCCCGTATGTCTGGGGGTGAAATGTTGTACTCAACTCAACTCTTGTGCCTAACTCACGTTGTACTGCCCTTCAGAATTGCGATGTGAATTACATGCCCCGATAAGAAACTTTTCCTCCCAAATTCATTGGTAAGAGACTTTAATCCATTTCTTTTGAGTTCCCCATTATTTTTCATGAGATTTCAGCATCAAATTTAGGATTTCCATAGTAGAAATTAGGGATTTGGGTAGAATTGGAGATTTTTGTAAAATTAAGATTTAGAAAATTTTGAAACAAATCACTTAACCGGGCTCTGAGGTGAATGGTCAATCGGGTTTTGGTCCGAACCTCGGGTTTCAACCAAGCAGGATCGGGATTAACTTTTGTTGACTTTTTCAAAAAATGATCAAAATTGAACTTGTTTCATTAATGGGTAGTTTCTAAAGCCTAGTTTGAATTATTTGAACTATATTTGGTTAGATTTGATTGGTTTGGAGGCTAATCTTAGAGAAAAAGTCGTTGTTGAGCATTGATTTGGTTGCGGAGTGAGGTAAGTATCATGGTTAACCTTTACTTGGGGACAACATATATGTGAGGTGACGAGTATCTATGCATTGTCATTGGGTTAAAGCATGCGGGTGAAAATTATTTCTTTGTATTAAATTGTTTCGTTAATCATGTTATCCATGCTTAGGTTAGATTATTACTTCTTTAAATTATTCGTTTCGCATTTATTGTTTACTTCAAAAATGTTGTACATTTTGAAAGTTGAGTTTGATATCGTGGCACTATATTTGAAGTGAAATTGTTTCCCGCCTTGATTTTTATTATTTAAATTCGAAACGTTGCTTGGTGAGGAAGAGAGAGAAGCATGAATGGTGTTATCGTGCCTTATTTGAATTCATTATCATATATTAAGAGATTTGATAGTAAAAGCATGAATGGTGATGTTGTACCGGTGAGTAAATACATGAAGGGTGATGTGGTACCATTATATTCATGATATTACATTGTGAGGATGAGAGTAAAAGCTCAAAGTGTGATGCCATGCCATTCATTTTCATATCATTGCTTTATCTAATTTCTGGTTTTGGTTATATTGTTGCTTAATTCGGAATATGTTATTTTGGGACATCGTATGTAATGACTCAACTGGTCGTTTTTCTTTCAAAAACCTCGTTCCCCTAAATAAGACTTCCCGTACTTGCTTTTACTGATTTATGAGTTGCGGGGATGGTTGGTTCGGGATTTGGAAGAGTTTGGATTGAAATCGGAACACTTGGTTGCTTAAGGTTGGTAAAGGTCAAGTTTGAATTCGGTCAACATTTTGAGTAAACGGCCTCAGAATCGGGATTTGAAGGTCCGAACAGGTTCGTATAATGATTTTGGACTTGGGCGTATGTTTGAATCGGGTTTTGGATGATCCGAGAGCATTTTGGTGCTAATAGTGAAAGTTGGTTCTTGAAGGTTTTTAGAAGTTCTTTAATTGGAGCAGGTTTTGGTGATATCACGGTCCAAATGGAATTCTAAGACCGAAATAGTTCCATAATGTCATTTAAGACTTGCACGTCAAATTTGGTGTCATTCCGAGTAGTATAAGTACGTTTCGCCGCATTAGAAGTAAATTGAAGAACTTGAAGTTCTTAAGTTTGATTCAATTGGTTTTATGGTGTGATTCTTAGTTTTGATGTTGTTTTGGGCATTCTGAGAGTTCGAGGAAGTCCATATTATGATTCCAAACTTGTTGGTACGTTTAGGCAGGGTCCCGGAGGTCCCGAGCGTCAATCGGATGAGGCTTGGACCAAGTTAAAAGTATGGGACAAGAGCTGAAGCTCCACCTATTGTCATAACCGCACCTACAGTTAGTCAGCCGTAGGTGCGGTCGACGCCTCGCAGATGCGGCCCAAGGAGAGGAGCCCAGGTTCCGTATATGCGGCTCCTTTTCTATAGAAGCGGGACCGTAGGAGCGGGAGCCCGTCCGCATATGGAATTTAGTAAAAATTAAATATTTGTGTTCCTAAGGTTATGGGTAACAACTTCCTTTAAATTTTCCGGAATCCGTGCATGTAGGTTCGGAGGTGAATTTTAGGAATCTTGCAATTTAGGTTGGGAAATTACTTAAATGGTGGAATTATGAACTTTTGAGCATAGATTGATTAGTTTATGTAATGTTTGACTAGTTTCAAGTCGTTTGGCATCAAATTCGGAGGTTTGAGCGTGTTCTTGAATTGGGAAGTAGGCTTTGAGACGAGGTAAGTCTCATTTCTAACCTTATAAGAGGGAATTAACCCCATAGGTGAATTAAATAAATGTTTGTACCTATCTGTGGGGGCTACGTACGTACGTGGCGACGAGAGTCCGTACGTAGCAACTATTATGTTATTGTTCGGGTAGTTTATGACTCGTATCATGCTATATTTGAAATGCTTGCGTCCTTACTTGCTATTATATCACTTAAGTCATGCTGGAAATTGGTAAAATAATTATAGAAGGTTATACTCACTTACTTAAGGATTTGTATGAAATACTTGATTGTAAATGGGAAATGTGTGCTTTCTTGAAAATAAGTAGTTATTTGTGGATCGGGCCGAGTGCCTCGGTAGTAAATAGATGCATCTATGGTTCGCGCCGTTCGACTCTCCGACAATGCACATTTTAATATGATGTTGGACCGGGCTGTATTACCTCGGCATAATTGCGTATGTTAATTATTTGGAATTTCTTTGTTATTTATGCTGCCTAAATGCCTTGGAATGTAAGTGGTTAAATGATATGACCAAAATTTGAAATCTTATTTATGAAAGAAGAACGTATCACTTCCTGTTATTAAACTGTCAATATTGTTCATGATATCCATGCTTAGCATAACACTTTAATTATATTATTGGTCGCCCTAGTAAGTGTCAAGTCGACCTCTCGTCACTACTTCTTCGATGTTAGACTGGATACTTACTGGGTACATATTGTTTATATACTCATACTACGCTTCTGTACTTAATCGTACAAGATCTGAGGCAGGTGCATCTAGTTACCCGCTCGGCGTGCATACTTGATCTTGGACTGGGACTTCACGGTGAGCTGCCCCCTTCCGAGCCGTTCAGCAGCATGCCGGAGTTTCTCTTTTGTTGTATTTGTCTATTCTATTTCAGACAGTAGGATAGTCATCTTTTGTCTATTGTGCTAGTTACCCACACTATTGTGACACTAGATCTTGGCACATATTAGTAAACTTGATTTTTGGAGTATTTCTATAATTACGACTTCTTATAGTTGTTATCATTTTGCAAGCCTTAAAAATCCATTATTTAGCAAATGTGTTAACTTTAAGTAAGGGATTGCTTAAATAAAAGTTGGAACTCACTAGTTGATTAGTGTTGGCTAGCCTAACAATGGTGTTGGGTGCCACTACGAACTATAATGGAATTTGAGTCGTGACAACATGGTATCAGAGCACTAGATTCACGTAGCTCTCACAAGTGATGGGCAGGCCTAATAGAGTCTTGCGAATCAGTGCAGAGACATTCATACTTATCTTCGAGAGGCTATAGGGTATTAAGAAACTACTTTTTATTCATATATTATTGTGAAGTTGGTAGTATACTAAGTTTCTTTCTTCTACTCTCTCACAGATGGTGAGGACGCATACAACTGACGTTCTGGACTCGGGAGAAGCTGCTCCCCTTGTTGCTAGTGGCCGAGGCAGAGGCCAGGGAAGGGAACCGGCCCGAGGTAGGGGACGAGGACGTCCCAGAGTTGCCCCAGTTTCACCGCCAGCAAATCCAGTAAAGGATCCCATCATTGAGGAGCAGGGTCAGGTGCCCGTAGCAGAGCCTACCCCAGCGGATTTTATGACAGCATCGAGCTTTCAGGAGATCATGGGCCGTATACTGCGGTTCATGGACTCTATGACCCATGCTGGTTTATTCCAGCAGACCCGGCCATATCTTAGGTGGGAGGGGGAGCACAGACCCCTACTACCTAGGCTCCTGGGCATGCAATTGCAGTGTATCAGACTCTGGGTGCACTACCCATGGATAGGACCCAGCCAGTTGTAAGCAGTGGCACCTAAGCCCAGACCAGCTTCAGACAGTGATCCGCAAAAGTTATAGGACAGATGGACTAGGCTACACCCTCATTTCTTCGGAGGTTAACGTCATGAGGATGCCCAAGATTTCATTAATAGGTGTAGGGACAGACTGCACAACATGAGGATATTGGAGTCTCATGGGATTGACTTCACTACTTTCCAACTTGAGGGCAGGGCCTGTAGATGGTAGAAGTCTTATCTTCTTGGCAGACCAGCAGGTTCCCCTCCCATGTCTTGGGGCCAGTTCATATAGCTTTTCTTGGATAGGTTTATTCAACACTCTAAGAGGGAAGAGTTGCGGTATCAGTATGAGCAGCTTGAGCCGGGTCAGATTTCAGTGACCGACTATGAGGCGAGGTTTTCTGAGTTGTCTCACCATGCACTTATGACACTTCCTACGGACGCAGAGAGAGTACAGAGGTTTGTTGTGGGGCTGCACTCCGGTATTAGGGCCAATATGGGCCGAGAGGTTGAGATGGGGACTTCTTATCAGCTGGTAGTGGAGATTGATTGGAGGATTGAGGACTACCATCTGAGGGGTAGAGAGCATATGCAGCAGGACAAGAGGACCCATTTCTCTGGAGAGTTTAGAGGTGCCTCGGCTAGGGGTAGAGATCAGTTTGGGAGGGGTCAGCCTAGCAGGCCCCCATATTCAGCACCACCACATCCTCGAGGTACTCCAGCGCGCCCCTATTTTAGTGCCATATCGGAGAGTTCATACCGCCCATCGGCTATTCATGCTTCTTCCAGTGGGTCTACATGCCATCAGGATCAGACATCAGGGTAGCAGGTCGCCGCACCGAGGGTTGTTTCGAGTGCGGAGATCTCGGTCACATGAGGAGATACTGCCCCAGGCTTTGGGGCAAGGCAGATGTTACATCCCGTACTTTAATATTAGCATGAGTTGGAGTAATCCATATGAGCTGGAAGAGATGAAGACCATTCATACGATTATAGAAGAATTGTGACTATATTATTATAAGACCCCATAAGTTGCCCCTAAACAATATAGCTAATATTCCATGTGAATTTGGCTCTCAAACTTGTTTGCTTTCTTTTTTGGCTGCTCTTTTATTCTAAATGAGAAAGTTGTAGTATTTGGGAACTAGAATTTTATTTTTTAGTCTTCTTTTAATAAAGTTTCAATTGTCTTTGCATATATGTTTCTCAAAACCAAATCAGTAATTAACTTTATTGAGGGACAACTGGTGGACATTTGAATAGACAAACTATTTCATGAGGATAACTCGTGCTTTTTGTTTTTCCAACTCATATATTAAACTACCACTTCCCCATCATTTTTAAGTATTTTTGACTGTTGAAAAAATGAGAAGGTTATTTTTTTATCATTTTAAGAATTAAACGTACGAAAATTTATACTTTTTGTATAAGATTAGGAAGATTAGAAGTTGAGAAAATATATGTATTTTTACATGGATGTTTTAATAAAATAATAGTGTATGTATTATTTTATATGGTACCACATGACCATGATAGTATGATGTATAAAGTGTATTAAAAGTAAGTAGAATTTTAAGTAATTAGAGATAATTCTTAATTATGCGAGTAATTACTTAATTACTAGGTAGCGGGATATTGCCTAATTAATTAATATATTTGGATAAGAACTTCAACGTGGCAACTTTTGGCTTAGAGAAAATATGACTCATACATTTTTAATATATGTGACAAGAAGTTGGATATTTTTACTAAAACTGAGAGGAAAAATGGTTTGTCTCACCTATTAAGTCTCTTTCTTATCATAAACAATAGTCAATCAATGCAAAACCAAAAGTGTGTGGTGGATTCGATGTGGGTGCATAAATATGTATGACTCTGTGCCTAGAAAGATTAATCTTTTGTTTTTCAATTTATGAGCTTTTCTTCCTTTCTTTTCTCGGCTTTGCTTAAACAAACAATATTACATATAACTAAGGAGCATCATAGTCTTTTACAACTCGTGACTCTTAAGACTAAATAATCCTTAGTGACCTGATCAACAACAAAATTTGAAGGGTTTTACAACATACTAAACCCTACTGGTCACTACAACAACAAAATTTGAACATTTGTTCCTAACAATGGTAGTAGCAGTAGATCAGTTGCATCTAATACAAGTAGAAGTAGTTATAGTGGTGGTAGTAGTAGTGGAGTTGTTTGCCAAAGCATCAGCTAGTTAGTTTTCTTCCCTACTTTGATCTAGCGTTACATGTTCTTTGCAAAAGACGTGTGCTAGAGGGATTGTCAAGAGAATTGGTCCAGGTATGTTAAGGCTAACCCTTCCTTCTTTTGGCATGATCCAAGTAACGATACGTAAATATAATGCTATTTCATAAGTGTTTCTACTCTTAGCAGTTAAGGATGCCTACGTTATTCATTCCTGTAAAATGATATTCAAGCATGTCTAAGTATGTTTCTAGTTCCCTGTTAAGGTATTTGATAAAGATGTTAATATTAATAGTATTGTGACATACGCATATGCATTTACCATCGAGCTACGGCCGGTCGAGCAGTCATGTATTTACCATCGAGCTACGGCCGGTTGAGCAGTTACATATTTGCCACCATGCTATGGCCGGTTGGGTAGACATGTATTTACCACCGGGCTACAGCTGGCCGGGCAGTTACCACCGGTTGGACAGTCATACATTTACCACCATGCGACGGTCGGTCGGGTAGTTACCACTGATCAGTTGGGAAGTCATGCATCAAACGATATGGATAATAGAAATAGTCTCAAAGAGAAACATTATATATGTAAGTATAATAAGTATGCATATACGGTGGCACTTCAGAGATTCAAGTTGATTATTCTATGTCTTTAATTAATGTTGACTTATTGTTTTGTTTGCGTTCCGCCTCACATACTCAGTATATTATTCGTACTGACGTCCTTTTGTTGGGGACGCTGCATTCATGCCTGCAGGTATAGGTTATCGGTTTGACGAGCCCTCATAGCAGACGAGGTTAGCCTTCAGCGAAGGATCGGTAAGACTCCGTCTCTTTCGAAGTGCAGCCCAGACTATGAGTCATCATATTAGAGTTTGAATACAGACATATGGGTTTGCCGATGCCCTGTCCTGATTGATGTTTAATACTCTTAGAAGCTTTGTAGACAAAGGTTCGTTTTGTACAGTATGTCAGAGGCCTTGACTTCCCATATGTATTCATAATTTAAGAAAGATGGTTCATTGATATAGTGTTTTCCCACTTATAGTATAGTAACAATTGTTGGCAATGTTGGCCCATGATAGATAAGAAAGAAAAAAAAGTTACAAAGTGGTTCACTCGGGCCAGTACGACGCTGGGTGGCAGCCACGCCTCCCCAAATTTGGGGCGTGACAGTAGTGCAGTAGGGTTAGCAGCTTATAATTATAGCAGTGGTCGTCCGACCGTCCAGAGGCAGAGGGCAGACTGGTAGGGGCCGTTCTAGAGGTGGTGGCCAGGTAGAGGGAGGGCAGCCAACTACTGTTCAGTCAGGCAGAGGCCAGCCAGCCGGCGCTCCAGCCAGATTTTATGTTTTTTCCGCCAGACCAAATGCATTGGCCTCAGATGTCGTGATCACAAGTATTATTTCAGTCTGCGGTAGGGATGCTACAGTACTATTTGATCTAGGGTCTACCTATTCATTTGTATCATCTCTATTTGCTCATTTCCTGGATATTCCTCGTGAGTCTTTGGGTACTCCCGTTTATGTGTCCACTCATGTGGGTGATTCTATGGTTGTGAATCGAATCTATCGGTCATGTGTGGTCACATTCTATGGTTACGAGACTAGAGCAGCCCTTCTTTTGCTTGATATGACCGACTTTGAGGACATCCTGCGCATGGGCTGGTTATCCACATATCATGCCCTCCTAGATTTCCATGCCAAGACTGTTACTTTAGCTATATCAAAGTTGGAGTAGAAGGGTTCCTCTATTAGTACGTCTATCGGGTTATCTCTTTTCTGAAGGCTCAATATATGGTCGAGAAGGGTTGTTTGGCTTATCTAGATTATGTTCCAGATGCCATCATAGAGTCTCCGATTATTGATTCAGTGGCAGTAGCCCGGGAATTTGCCGGTGTGTTTCCTTCTGACCTTCCAAGATGCCACTAGATTGTGATATTGATTTCTGTATTGATTTGGCTCCAGGTACACAGCCTATATCTATCCCACTGTACCGTATGACTCCGAAAGAGTTGAATGAGTTGAAGGAGCAGCTTGAGGAGTTGTTAGCAAAGGGGTTTGTGAGACCAAGTGTATCACCTTGGGGTGCGCCAGTGTTATTTGTGAAGAAGAAAGATGGGACTATTCGGGTGTGCATTGATTACCGCTAGTTGAACAAAGTCACCATCAAGAACAAGTACATATTGCCGCGTATCGATGATTTGTTTGACCAGTTTTGGGGTGCTAGGGTGTTTTCTAAGATCGACTTGAGATTGGTACCATCAATTGAAGATTTGGGACTCGGATGTTCTGAAGACTGCCTTTCATACTAGATATGGCCATTACAAGTTCCTGGTGATGTCCTTCGACTTGAATAATGCCCCAGCGGCATTCATGGATTTGATGAATAGGGTGTTCATGCCTTATATTGATTCATTCATCATTGTCTTCATTGATGACATTTTGATCTACTCATGTAGCATGGGGGAGCACGGGCAACATTTGATAGTGGTGCTTCATACATTGCGAGAATAGAAGCTATGTGCTAAGTTCTCCAAGTGTGAATTTTGGCTAGACTCTGTGGCATTCTTGGTATATGTTGTGTCAAGAGAGGGTATTAAGGTGGATCCCAAGAATATTGAGGCAGTTCAGAGTTGGCCATGTCCCACTTTGGTGACTGAGATTGGGAGTTTCCTAGGATTAGCAGGTTATTATCGCCGGTTCGTGCAGGGCTTTTCATCCATAGCAGCACCCTTGACTAGATTGACTTAGAAGGGTGCTCCATTTCGTTGGTCTGATGATTGTGAGGCGAGCTTTTAGAAGCTCACAACAGCTTTGATTACATCACTAGTTCTAGTGTTGCCTTCCGATTCGGGGATGTATACAGTGTATTGTGATGCTTTACGCGTTGGCTTGGGTTGTGTATTGATGCAGGGGGCGAGTTATTGCATATGCTTCACGTCCGCTAAAGATTTATGAGAAGAATTACCCCGTGCATGACCTAGAGTTAGCCGCGGTTGTTCATGCTCTTAAGATATGGAGGCCCTATTTGTATGGGGTATCATGTGAGGTTTATATGGATCATCGCAACCTACAACATTTGTTCAGGAAAAATGGATCTCAATTTGAGTTAGCATAAATGGCTTGAGTTACTAAAGTATTATGACATCACCATTCTTTATCATCCGGGTAAGGTAAATGTGGTTGCGGATGCCTTAAGCAGGAAGGCAGAGAGTATGGGTAGCTTGGCATTCATTTTAGCAGAGGAGAGGCCACTAGCTTTGGACATTCAGTCCTTGGCTAACAGACTTGTGAGGTTGGATATTTCAGAGCACAGTCGAGTTCTTGCATATGTTATTGCCCAGTCTACACTATTGGGGCAGATCAAGGCTCTAGGGTGGTGTTTTGCGACTCTAGGGTCTAGGGTCATCTATGTGTTCTAAGACTCTAGGGTTGTCTATGTGTTCCTAATGTCTATGGCTTGAGGGAGAGGATTCTAGAGGAGGCACACAGTTCAAGGTATTCTATTCATCCAGGTGCTACAAAGATGTAACGTGATCTGAGACAACATTATCGGTGGCGGAAGATGAAGAAAGAAATAGTGGAGTATGAAGCTAGGTGCCTAAATTGCCAGCAAGTCAAGTATGAGCACTATAGGCCAGGTGTCCTACTTCAGCAGATGACTATACCTGAGTAGAAATGGGAGTGCATCACTATGGATGTTGTAGTTGGATTGTCGTGGACCTTACGGAAGTTTGATGCAGTTTGGGTCATTGTCGACAGGTTGATCAAGTTGGCACACTTCATTCTGGATGCGACTACTTATACTTCAAAGACGTTGGCCAAGATTTATATTCGGGAGATAGTTCGGTTGCACGGTGTGCCTGTTTCCATCATATCGGATAGGGGCACTCAGTTCACTTCCCATTTTTGGAGAGTCATATAGAGTGAGTTGGGTACCCGCGTAAAGCTCAGCACAACATTTCATCCACAGACCGACGGGTAGTCAGAGCGGAGAGTTCAGATCCTGGAGGACATGCTCAAGGCATGTGTGATTGACTTTAGAGGGCAGTGGGATCAGTTCATTCCATTGGCCAAGTTTGCTTACAACAATAACTATCAATCCAGCATCGAGATGGCTCCGTTTGAGGCTTTATATGGTCGGTGATGTCGTTCTCCCATCAGGTGGTTCGAGCCCAGCAAGGCTAGGTTATATGGTACTGACCTAGTGAAGGATGCCTTGGAAAAGTTAAAGTTGATTCAGGAGTGACCCTACATATCTCAGTCTAGGCAGAAGAGTTACGCGGATCAGAAGGCGCTTGATTTATCATTTATGGTAGGCGAGAAGGTTCTCGTGAAAGTCTCGCTGATGAAGGGGATTATGAGATTTGAAAAGAAGGGCAAGTTGAGCCCAAGGTTTATAGGCCCATTTGAGGTGTTGAAGCAAGGAGGTTTCTTATGATCTTGCTTTACCTCCCAGCCTATCAGGGGTTCATCCGATTTTTCACGTGTTTATGCTCCGGAGATATCACGCCGACTTATCTCATGTGTTAGACTTCCGTACTATTCAGCTAGATGAGAGCTTGGGTTATGAGGAGGAGCCAGTTGTTATTGTTTCTAGACAGGATCGCCAGTTGAGATCCAAAAGGATTTCCGTAGTAAAGGTTCAGCGGAGGGGCCAACTGGTCGAGGAGGCCACCTGGGAGTCCGAGGAGGACATGCGGAGCAGATATCCGCACTTATTCAACACTTCAGGCATGAATCTAAACCCGTTCGAGGATGAACGTTTGTTTAAGAGGTGGAGAATGTAACGACCCGACTGGTCATTTTGCTTTCTAGAATTACATTCTCCTAAATAAGACTTTTCGTACTTGCTTTTACTGATATATGAATTGCGGGGATGGTTGGTTCGGGATTTGAAATCGGAACACTTGGTTCCTTAAGGCTATCTTAAAAGTCCAAGTTTGACTTCGGTCAACATTTTGAGTAAACGACCTCGGAATCGGGATTTAAAGGTCCTAATAGGTTCGTATGATGATTCGTACTTGGGCATGTGTTCGAATCGGGTTTTGGATGATCCGGGAGCGTTTTGGCGCCTAATAGTGAAAATTGGTTCTTGAAGGTTTTTAGAAGTTCTTTAAATTTGGTTTGGAGCATGGTTTGGTGATATCGAGGTCCAAATGGAATTCTAAGACAAAGAATAGTTCCATAATGTCATTTAAGACTTGCACACAAAATTTGGTGTCATTCCGAGTAGTATAAGTACATTTCGGCGCATTAGAAGTAAATTGAAAACCTTGAAGTTCTTAAGTTTGATTCAATTGGTTTTAGGGTGTGATTCTTAGTTTTGATGTTGTTTCGGGCATTCCGAAAGTTTGAGCAAGTCCGTCTTATGATTCCAAACTAGTTGGTACGTTTGGACGGGGCCTAAGAGGCCCCGAACATCATTCGAACGAGGCTTGAACCAAGTTGAAAGTTTGGGGCAAGAGCTGAAGTTCCAGCTGCTGTCATAACCGCACCTACAGTTGGTCAGCCGCAGGTGCGAGCTCGCAGGTGTGGTTAACACCTCGCATATGCAGCCCAAGGAGAGGAGCCCAAGTTCCGCAGATGTGGATCTTTTTCCACAGAAGAAGGAGCGTAGAAGTGGGAGTTCGTTCGCAGAAGCGACCTCAACCGGGCCAGCCATTTCCACAGAAGCAGACTCCTGGTCCGCAAAAGCAAATCCGCAGGTGCAGCCCAAGCACCGCATGTGCGGAAAAGCTGGAGGCAGTGGCCTTCATTTAATACGGTAGTTATGCATTTTTCTCCCATTCTTTACACATTTGGGCGATTGGGACACTCTCAAAGAGAGGATTTTGATTTTCTACTTAGCACTTTGAGGTAAGTAAATTCTATAAAATGTGAGTTAAATACATAGTTTATGAGTAGATTATCACATGTAATTTAGTGGAAATCTTGGGTTTAGGTGAAAACATAGAGTTTTGATAAAAATGAGATTTAGCCACGAAATTTGTTAAGGAATTTAGTAGAAATCATATATTTGTGTTCCTAAGATTATGGGTAAAAACTTCCTTTAAATATTTCCGGAATCTGAGCATGTGGGTCCGAGGGTTAATTTTAGGAATCTTGCAATTTAGGTTGGGAAATCACTTAAATGGTAGAATTATGAACTTTTGAGCATAGATTGATTAGTTTATGTAATGTTTGACTAGTTTCAAGTTGTTTGGCATCAAATTTGGAGGTTTGAGCGCGTTCTTGAATTGGGAAGTAGGCTTTGAGATGAGGTAAGTCTCCTTTCTAATCTTGTAAGAGAGAATTAACCCCATAGGTGAATTAGATAAATGTTTGTGCCCATCTGTGGGGGCTACGTACTTACTTGGAGACGAGAAGTCATACATAGCTACTATCATGTTATTGTCCGGGTAGTTTAGGACCTGTATCATGCTATATTTTAAATGCTTGCGTCCTTACTTGCTATTATAATCAGTTAAGTCATGCTGGAAATTGGTAAAATAATTATAGAAGGTTATACTCACTTACTTAAGGATTTGTATGAAATACTTGATTGTAAATGGGAAATGTGTGCTTTCTTGAAAATAAATTTTTATTTGTGGATCGGGCCGAGCGCCGCGTTAGTAAATAGATGCATCTATGATCCGCGCTGTTCGACTCTCCGACAGTGCACATTTTAATATGATGTTGGACCGGGCTGTATTACCTCGGCATAATTGCGTATGTTAATTATTTGGAAATTCTCTATTATTTACACTACCTAAATGCCATGGAATGTAAGTGGTTAAATGATATGACTGAAATTTGAAATCTTATTTATGAAAGAAGAACTTATCACTTCCTGTTATTAAACTGTCAATATTGTTCATGGTATCCATGCTTAACATAACACTTTATGTCATGACCCGGATTTTCTGCCCTCGGGAGTCGTGATGGCGCCTACTAATGTGAGCTAGGCAAGTCGAATGTTTGAACCAATTACTTTTTTACCCCTTTTATATTCTTGAACAATTATAAAGCAATAATGTGTAGATAGCGAAATTTACAATAAGCGGAAAAAAATAATAAATTATCTGAATATGTATCTAATACAACTGTTTGAGCATCGACTACCCAAAACTGGTATCACAGTTTCACAGACGGTCTAAGAATACTACATACAAAGTCTGAAAGGTAAGAGATACACTATTTCTGAAATAAGTAAAGGAAACAGGATAAAGGAAAGATAGGAGGTGACGCCAAGTCCCGCGGACGTCTGCAGGACTACCTCGGGTCGCCTGTGTGGGCTTAAGCCAGCACCCTCACTGCGGTCCAAGAGCTCCGGTACCAGTATCTGCACACAGTACAGAGTGTAGTATCAGCATAACCGACCCCATGTGCTGGTAAGTGCCTAGCCTAACCTCGACGAAGTAGTGACGAGGCTAGGACCAAAATACCAAATAAACCTGTGCAGTTAAATCATATATAGCGGAAAAATAGAAGCAGATAATTACAATTAACGAAGGGAGGGGGAAAACATGCTTTGGAAAATAACAGATAACAATAGAAAATCAAGAGGAATATAAAGAAACCAACATCCAATTACTAACAAGGATAAGGAAAACAAATGCAGAATTCACTTTTATTTCACATCTTGTTGCAGGCGTGCAACCCGATCCCATTTCATGTATCTCGTTGCAGGCGTGCAACTCGATCCCATTTCATATATCTCATTGCAGGCGTGCAACCCGCTCCCATTTCATATATCTCGTTGCAGGCATGCAACCCGCTCCCATTTTATATATCTCATTGCAGGCGTGCAACCCGCTCCTATTTCATATATTTCCGTGGCGGTGTGCCACCCGATACCAGTTACAAATCAACAAATAACACAAAAGAAACCCGGCAAGGGAACACGAGCAATATAACTGTGAACACCTATTTTTGACCACACTCAAATTTTATACTAGTTTATTATAAATATTTCTTTTAGGTCTAATCTTAATATTTTAAAACTTTTATCTTACTTTTAATATGTTTTACTTTAGAAAAAAGGGTGCAAAGAAAAGTTAAAATAAAATAAATAATAAACTAACGGAAGAACAAGAATCAGTAAATTAAGAAAGATACAAAATAATATCCCTTTTACCCATGATCTCCTCAACTGCCCCGCGATCTCTCCTCCTAACTCCCATTTTTCCACTTCCTCATGTTAGTAACTTTTCCACTTCCTCATATTAGTAACTTCCCCACTTCCTCATGTTAGTGGTCATGTCCCAATCCCCACTTCCTCATGTTAGTGCTCACTCCCTCACGTCTCACATCATGCACACACACACAATCACTGGCACACACACACGATCACATATATTTTTTAAAGCCATCGACATATCTGGATTCGGAACTCCGACATATGCAAAGATACAGAGCAAAAAATCTAGAGGCCGGATTACAAAGAGATACACAGATAAAGGACTGAAAATTCTCAAACGTTCTGCTTTCTTCTTCTCCAATTTTTCATGAAGACATCACGAAACAAATGACCCATCCCCATTCTAAACGTAGCTCTTCTTCTGTACAGAAGAGGCTCCCCCTCTCCTTTGATTCCCATATAAAAGAAAACACACTAGCACACGCATAGATATAGCAGGAAGTTTGCGGTGTCGTTGAAGGTTCTGTTTGTGTCGACCATTTTCCGGCTGCGATTCCGGCAGAAGTCCGCAGTTCCTGTTGCTCTGTTGCTTGTTCCACGTTTGCTGAAAGAAGCTACCAAAGCTTAGTTGTAATCAAATTCATATATTGAAAGAAATTTGGTCATGAGGGCATGGATGGCAAAACTTTGTTAAAGACCGCTATTTTCCTATACTTAATTGCCATTTCGACTAGTAGAGGTAATCATGATTTTCATATTATTGTAATAATGAATGACTACTTTGACTAGATTTGTTTAGTTTCATAGGTGCTAAGTGTAGCATGTTTTTCGATTGGCTATTTTTCCATGCTTAATTTTTTTTTTTAAAATTAAAAAAAGTAGTAGAGGTACATCATTATTTGTGATAACTTTGAGTCAATATTACTGATTGAATTTTATTTTGGTCTGTGTTAAGTTTTAGTATTCTTTTTTCTTGGATAGTTCTGCAATCCACTTGAAGATGTCTAAACTTAACTTTTAACTGATAGAGGTAATTATGAGTTACTACCATCTATTTGATTGTAGGCATTGAGCACATTAGGTTTTCTTGGATTTACTTTGCAATCCAATTTTATGTAATCGTGCCTGGATTGCTTAATTGAGTATAAATCTTGTAAAATAATATGAGGCATGCCATGCCAAATAAAATCCCTAAGCCCATGGCCTTCACAAAACTAGTTAGCTTTTATAGAAAATTTGAGGCGTGCCATTTTCAATAAATAGCCCATGGCCCTCATATAATTAATTTTAACTCTTTATAAATCGAGGTGTGCCATTAGTTGAATTTTCCGTGGCCCTCGCAAATTTGAAAGTGCGTAGTTGCTTTAGGCGCGCTACTTAAATTAACTTTCCTAAACTCGGGTGTGCATTTATGTGACCCAAATCCAAATCTCAACAAATAAAATGTGTCATGGACCGCGGGAGTATTTATGTAGCGTAGCTTACGATGTGTTTTAAATAACTTTGAATTTTTTCTAAAATATTAAAAGCGGCTAAAATAATAGCACCCTTTTGCTTTTGCTTGTAAATTAGCAGCTCATAGTTCTTAGCTTATTATTTGCTATTAGTTGATTGTGCAGTAGTGAGAAATTTAGAGATAAATTGGTGTACCATTATTTTTTTTTGCCACAATTCCCTATTATTCTTGTTTGAAGTTCGCGTATCAAGTTTCAGTGACTCAACTCTGTTTTGCTTGGTAATGTTCGTTATTGGTTTATTAGCACACATTTTGCATGGAAATTCGGGGGTGCATTTCATGTGGCCCGATCATAACAACTTCAAACAATAATAAAATAAACATGTCGCGAATCGCGGGTGCATTTCATGTAGCGTGATTCGCGGTGTGTGCCAAAACGGCAAGTGTACGACAATCGTAACTTGTTCAAGAAATAATTTCATAAATCCTAAAAGCGGTATAAAATAATTAAAAAGTGGTTATAAAAGCTAAAAATGCATAATAGGTTTAAAACGTGTAATAAGTCAGATAATTAGGCTAATTTTAATAGTTTAAGCGACCGTGCTAAAACCACCGAACTCGGGAATGCCTAACACCTTCTCCCGGGTTAATAGAATTCCTTACCCGGATTTCTGTGTTCCCAGACTATAATACAGAGTAAATCCTTTCCTCGATTCGGGATTTGAACTGGTGACTTGGGACACCATAAAATTATCCCAAGTGGCGACTCTGAATCTAATAAAATAATCCCATTTCGATTGTCACTTAAATTAGAAAAAACTCCCATATATCACCTTCGGGTATAGGAAAAAAGGAGGTGTGACAATAACAACATCCCGGCAAGGGAACAATAATATTTAAACAACATCCCGACAAGGGAACAATAATATCAAAACAAACATCCTGGTAAGGGAACAATAATATGACAATAACATCCCAGCAAGGGAACAATAATGATAATAGCATGTGAAGCGCAATAAACCACAACGGAGTCATAACAATTACAATACAAGACTCGCGGGCATGCTTGACACTGATGTATAGATACTCGTCACCATGCCTATACGTCGTACTCCACAATTAACACGTAGCAAATAAGACACAACTCCTAATCCCTCAAGCTAAGGTTAGACCAAATACTTACCTCGCTGCCACGAACACAATTCAAGTCTCAATTATTGCTTTACCTCTTGATTCTACCACCAATTCGCTCGTATCTAGCCACAAGTTACTTAATTACATCAATAAACGCTAAATGAATCAATGCTAATGCATGAAAATAAGTTTTTCAAAGTTTTACCCAAAAAGTCAAAAATCGTCCCCCCGGGCCTACATGGTCAAAACCCAAGGTTCGAACCAAAACCCGATTACCAATTCCTCCACGAACCCAACTATATAATTTGATTTGAAATCGGACCTCAAATCGAGGTCCAAATCCCCAATTTTTGAAAAACCTAGGTTCTACCCAAAACACCCAATTTTCCCCATGAAAATCATTGATTTTGAGTTGAAATCATGTGAAAAGATGTTAAAGATTAAAGAAAACTCGTTAGAAATCATGTAAAATCGATTTGGAGAAGAAGTTGCCTTTGAAAAATCGCCGTAGGGAGTTTATGTTTTGAGAAGATATGAAAAATGGTTGAAAATGCGTCTAAGTGTGAAGTTACAGGTCTTTGATGTCGCAATTGCGACCAGGGTTCGCAATTGCGAACCCTTCAGAATTCTGAGACTTTCGCATTTGCGAAGAAATTTATCGCATTTGTGACCTCCCCTTATTTCTAAGGGGTTCGCATTTGTGAAGCAGGCGTCGCATTTGCGACTGGGCCTTCCGCATTTGCGAGCCCAATGGTTGCATTTGCGATCAGGCCTGCCTAGGCCTTTGTTCGCATTTGCAAGCTCACATTTGTGAAGCATGCAGACCTGATCATACCAGCTGAAAACCTGCCATTTTTCTAAGTCCAAATTCCACCCCGTGGCCTATCCAAAACTCACCCGAGCCTTCGGGGATCCAAACCCAACATGTACACCAACCTAAAAACTTCCTACGGACTTGCTCGTGCATTCAAATTACCAAAATAACATCAACAACTATGAATTTAGCATCAAAATCATGAAATTAGTTAAGAACTTCAAATTTTCCAAATTTCTCAAATAAGGTCCGATTCACGTCATTTCAAATCCGTTTCTTACCAATTTTCACAGGCTCAACACAAATCATATATAAGACTGTACCGGGCTCTAGAACCAAAATACGGGCCCGATACCAATGGTTTCAAGCATAAATTCTTTTTTTTTACTTCATAATTAATTCAGCAAAATAAATTCTTTCAAAAATTCATTTCTCGGGCTTGGGACCTCGAAATTTGATTCTGAGCATACGCCCAAGTGCCATATTTTCCTACGGACCCTTCAGGAGTGTCAAATCACGGGTCCGTGTCCGTTTACCCAAAATATTGAAATCAACTTAAATTCCTTTTAAAGTCAAAATTCATCATTTTTCACAGATTTTCACATATTAGCTTTTCGGCTACGCGCCCGGATTAAGCACGCAAATTGAGGTAAGACAAAAAGAGGTTTTAAGGCCTCGAAACGCATAATTTACTTTTAAAACAAGTGGTTTATCACATTCTCCACCTCTAAAACAAACGTTCGTCCTCGAACGGACAGAAGAAGGAAGTACCTGAGTCGGGGAAAAGATGGGGATAACGGCTCCGCATATCGGACTCAGACTCCCAGGTCGATGCCTCATCGGGCTGACGTCTCCACTGAACACGAACAGAAGGAAAACTCTTTGATCTCAACTAAGGAACATGCCAGTCTAGAATAGCTACCGACTCCTCCTCATAAGACAAGTCCTTGTCCAACTGGACAGTGCTGAAATCTAACAAGTGGGATGGATCACCGTGATACTTCCGAAGCATGGATACATGAAATACTGTATGCATGGCTGATAGGCTCGGCAACAACGCAAGTCTATAAGCCACCTCTCCCACTCGATCAAGAATCTCAAACGGGCCAATGAACCTAGGGCTAAGCTTGCCCTTCTTCCCAAATCTCATCACGCCCTTCATAGGCGACACGCGAAGCAATACTCACTAAATCACAAACCTTGTGGTCGGCATAACTCTTTTGCCTGGACTGAGCTGTACGAAGACTATCCTGACCTTATCCAAGGCATCCTATACTAGATCCGTACCCAACAACCGAGCCTCCCCACTCTCAAACCATCCAACCGGCGACCGACACTGCCTACCATACAAAGCCTTATACAGAGCCATCTAGATACTCGACTAGTAGCTATTGTTGTAGGCAAACTCTACTAAAGGCAAAAACCTATCCCACGAGCCTCCAAAGTCAATGACACAATCTCGGAGCATATCCTCCAAAATCTGAATGGCCCGCTCGGACTGCCTGTCCGTCTGAGGATGAAACGTTGTGCTCAACTCAACCCGTGTGCCCAATTCTCACTGAACTGCTCTGCGAAAATGGGAGGTAAACTGCTTACCTCGATCCGAAATGACAGACTCGGGCACACCATGAAGATGAACAATCTCCCGGATATAGATCTCAGCTAATCTCTCGGAAGAGTAAGAGACTGCCATAGGAATGAACTGTGCTGACTTGGTCAGCCTATCAACAATAACCCACATTGTGTCGAACTTCCTCTGAGTTTGTGGTAGTCCAACAATAAAGTCCATAGTGATCTGCTCCCACTTCTACTCGGGAAGCTCAATCCTCTAAAACAAACCACTAGGCCTCTGATGCTCGTACTTAACCTGCTAACAGTTCGAACACCGAGCCACATATGCAACAATGTCCTTCTTCATTCTCCGCCACCAATAATACTGCCGCAAATCCTGATACATTTTAGCGGCGCCCAGATGAATAGAGTACCGGGAACTATGGGCCTCCTCTAAAATCAACTATTGGAATCCATCCACATTAGGTACACAAATTCGACCCTGCAATATCAAAACTCTATCATCACCTAAGGTAACCTGCTTGGCACCTTCGTGTTGCACCGTGTCTCTAAGTACCCACAAATGGGGATCATCATACTGCCGATCACATATACGCTCCAATAAGGAAGAATGAGAGACTGTGCAAGATAACACACGGCTAGGCTCAGAAACATCCAACCTCACAAACTGATTTACCAATGCCTGAACATCCAAAACAAGAGGTCTCTCACAGACTGGAATATAAGCAAGACTGCCCATACTGGCTGACTTCCTACTCAAAGCATCGGCCACCACATTGACCTTTCCTGGATGATATAAGATGGTGATATCATAGTCCTTTAATAGCTCCAACCACCTTCTCTGCCTCAAATTTAGCTCCTTCTGCTTGAACAAATACTGCAAACTCTTATGATTCGTGAACACCTCACAAGCCACGCCATACAAATAATGCCTCCAAATCTTCAACGCGTGAACGATGGCTGCTAACTCCAAATCATGAACTGGATAGTTCTTCTCATGAATCTTCAACTACCGTGAAGCATAGGCAATGACCTTGCCACCCTGCATTAACACCGCACCAAGTCCAATACGAGATGCATCACAATAAACTGTTTGAGGCCCTAAACCTGTGGGAAAAACCAACACCGGTGTCGTAGTCAGAGCTATCTTGAGCTTCTAAAATCTCGCCTCACACTCGTCCGACCATCTGAACTGGGCACCCTTCTGGGTCAACCTGGTCATCGGGGTTGCAACAGACGAAAACCCCTCTATAAACCGACGATAGTAGCCTGCCAAACCTAAGAAACTCCGGATCTTTGTAGCTGATGTTGGTCTAGGTCAGTTTTTGACTGCCTCGTTCTTATTTGGATCAACTTGAATACCCTATGCTGATATAACATGACCTAGGAATGCAACTGAACTCAACCAGAACTCGCACTTCAAAAACATGGCATACAATTGACTATCCCTCAAAGTCTGAAGAATCACTCTAAGATGTTGCTCATGCTTCTCCCAGTTACGGGAATAGATCAAAATATCATCAATGAAGACTATCACGAACGAATCCAAGGCCTAAACACTCGGTTCATCAAATCCATAAAAGTTGCTGGGGCATTTGTCAACCCGAATGACATCACTAGGAATTCATAATGCTTGTACCGAGTGCAGAAAGCTGTCTTAGGGACATCGGATTCCCTAATGCTCAACTGATGGTAGCCAGATATAAATCTTCAAAAATACCTTCGCACCCTGAAGCTGATCAAACAAATCATCAATCCTTGGCAACAGATACTTATTCTTGATTGTAACCTTTTTTAATTGCTGATAATCAATACACATTCTCATCGATCCGTCCTTCTTCTTAACAAACAACACCAGCACAGCCCAAGGAGAAACACTAGGTCTAATGAAACCCTTTTCAAGCAAGTCTTGCAACTGCTCCTTCAACTCTTTCAACTCAGGCGGGGCCATACGATACGGCGGGATAGAAATGGGCTAAGTGCATGGTGCCAAATCAATGCAAATGTCAATATCCCTGTCGGGTGGAATACCTAACAGGTATAAAGAAAATACCTATGGAAACTCACGAACAACAGGCACAAAATCAATAGAAGAAACCTCAACACTAGAATCACGAACATAGGCCAAATAGGCCAAACACCCCTTCTCGACCATACGCCGAGCCTTTACATAAGAGATAACACTATGGGTAGAATCAACAGGAGTCCCTCTCCACTCTAAACGAGGCAAACTCGGCGAGGCTAAGGTCACAATCTTGGCATGACAGTCCAAGATAGCGTGGTAGGGTGATAACCAGTCCATCCCCAATATGACATCAAAATCAAACATGTCCAGAATAAGCAAATCTACACGAGTCTCAAGACCCCCAATCACAACTATACATGAACGATGGACTCGATCTACCATAATAGAATCACCTATCGGTGTAGACACATAAACAGGAGCACTCAAAGAATCACTAGGCATGACCAGATATGGTGCAAAATAAGACGACACATAGGAGTATTTAGATCCTGGATCAAATAAAACCGAAGCATCTCTGCTACGAACCAGGTCAGTACCTGTGATAACTGCATCGGAAGCCTCAGCCTCAAGCCTGGCTGGAAGAGCATAACATCGGGGCTGGGCTCCACCACCCTGAACTACATCTCTAGGACGACCTGCTGCTGGCTGGCCTCTACCTCTAGTGGCCTGAGTTCCACCTCTAATATCTCTACCTCCACCTCTAGCACCTCTACCCCCACCCCTAGCTGGCGGAGTGGGCGGTGGAACACCTGGTTCCTGAACCATAGTATGAGAACCCTGCTGCTGAGAATTGCTCGGTGCTCGAGGGCAATATCTAGCAATGTGCCTCGTGTCGCCACAAGTAAAACAATCCCTCGGCTGTTGGGGCTGACGACCCTGGAAACTCTAAAGCGGTGGTGCACTAATAGGAGCTGGTGGTGCACTGTAGGACTGCTGATCAGAATACTACATATAAGAACCACGACCACCTGAAGCACCATGAGAAATCTAAAGTGCTGACTGAAAAGGCCTAAGAAGATGGCTCTACCATACGAATCCCTGCCTCCAGACGAAGTACCACTGAATCTGCCTGAGTGATGAGGCTTCTTGTCAGACCCCTGACCACCTCCCTACGATAGAACCATCTCAACTCTCCTGGCCACATTGGCCGCCTCTTGAAAAGAAATTTCACTCCCCGTCTCCTTGGCAATCTGAAGTCAAATAGGCTGGATAAGTCCCTCAATGAACCTCTTCACCTTCTCTCTCGGTGGGAAGTATGATAAGAGCATGACGAGCCAAGTCGATGAATCTGGTCTCATACTGAGTAACGGTTATAGAACCCTACTGGAGACACTCAAACTCCCTATGATAGGCCTCTCTCTGAGTGATGGGGAGAAAATTCTCTAGAAATAGTTGAGTAAACTGCTCCTAAGTCAAAGCTGGTGATTCGGCTGGTGTAGCCAAGCAATAATCTCTCCACCAAGTCTTGAGGGATCCGGACAAGCGAAAAGTAGCAAAATCGACCCCATTGGTCTCCACAATCCCCATGTTCCTAAGAACCTCATGACAACTGTCTAGATAATCCTAGGGATCCTTAGAAGATGCACCGCTGAAAGTAGTAGTGAAGAGCTTAGTTAACCTATCCAATCTCCCCAAAGCATCGGTAGACATAGCTGCTCCATCACCGGTCTAAGCTACCACACCCGGATGAACTGCTCTAACTGGCTGAGCGACTAGAGTCTGAAACTGGGGAGCCACCTGCTACAGAGTGCGAGTAGCAGGAGTCTAAGCTCCTCCTCCAGCCTGAGAGATGGTTGGGGCTACAGGAAGTAAGTCTGCCCGGGTGACACTCTCCATAAGGCCCACTAGATGGACCAGAGCATCCTGGAGTACGGGAGTAGCAATAAACCCCTTTGGGACCTGATCTGGGCCCACCGGAACTGCTGGGGCTGGAACCTCATCATCAAAGTCAACCTAAGGCTTCGCCGCTAGTGCTGCTGCTTTGGGCTGAGCTATGCCCCTACCTCGGCCTCTAGCATGGCCTCGGCCTCACCCTCTGCCCCTGAGTAGAAATCCATTTAGCACTGAGAAACCAAACCGCACGACAGGAAAGAATAAATGTGAAGTTTTTCCTAACTCTGTAGCCTCTGGGGGATAAATATAGACGTCTCCGTATCGATCCCTCAGACTCTACTAACCTTGTCTGTGAACTGTGAGATCCATGTAACCTAGAGCTCTGATACCAACTTGTCACGACCCGGATTTCACGCCCTCAGGAGTTGTTATGGCACCTACTAATGTGAGCTAGGTAAGCTGACTGTTTGAACTAATTACCTTTTTACCCTTTTATATTCTTTAACAATTATAAAGCAATAACGTGTAGACAATGGAATTTACAACAACAACAACAACAACGACCCAGTATAATCCCACAAGTGGGGTCTAAGGAGGGTAATATGTACGCAGACCTTACCCCTACCCCGAAGGGTAGAGAGGCTGTTTCTAGGAGACCCTCGGCTCAATAAAAGCAACAGGAGCCGATATATTAGTACCATAAAAATCCATAATAAATAACATCAATATAAGAGATATGAAATACATAATACGAAATACGAAATACGAAATAGATGGCTAGTATAGTAAAACTAGCAGGTAAAGCCCTGCATTAATAGACGACCAATGACATTCTTCGTCTAACTCCTAACTAGCTAGTCTCACTCTATTGTGCTGTAGAAATATTCACAACTTTCCCCTAACCTACAACCTTAATGCTCGACCTCCATAATTCCCTGTCAAGGGCCATGTCCTCAGTAATCCTAAGTTGTGCCATGTCCTGTCTGATCACCTCTCCCTAATACTTCTTAGGTCGCCCTCTACCTCTCCGCATGCCCACTACAGCCAGTCACTCACACATCCTCACTGGTGCATCAGTGCTCCTCTTCTGAATGTGTCCAAACCATCTGAGTCTTACTTCCCGCATCTTGTCCTCCATGGGGGCCACGCCCACCTTCTCTCGAATATCTTCATTCCTAATCTTATCCATCCTTGTATGCCCGCACATCCACCTCAACATCCTCATCTCTGCTACTTTCATCTTCTGGATGTGTGAGTTCTTTACCGGCCAACATTCAGTTCCATATAACATGGCAGGCCTAACCACTGCTCTATAAAACTTACCTTTTAGTAACGGTGGCACTTTCTTGTCACATAAGACTCCCGACGCTAACCTCCACTTCATCCACCCCACCCATATACGGTGTGTGACATCCTCGTCAATCTCCCCGATCCCCTGAATAACCGATCCAAGGTACTTGAAACTACCCCTCTTGGGAATGACTTGAGAGTCAAGCTTCACTTCAACTCCCGCTTCCGTTGGCTCAACTCCAAATTTGCACTCGAGGTATTCCGTCTTCGTCCTGCTCAACTTGAAACCTTTAGACTCAAGAGCATGTCTCCAAATCTCTAGCCTCTCGTTGACGCTACCTCGTGTCTCGTCAATTAGAATAATGTCATTAGCAAATAGCATGCACCATGGCACCTCCCCTTGAATATGATGAGTCAGTGCATCCATCACCAGGGCAAATAGGAATGGGCTGAGCGCAGACCCTTGGTGCAACCCCGTAATAACTGGAAAGTGTTCAGAGTCGCCTCCTACTATCCTAACCCGAGTCTTAGCTCTATCATACATGTCTTTAATCACCCTAATATAGTCAACCGGGACCCCTTTATCCTCTAAGCAGCTCCATAAGACCTCCCTAGGAACCCTATCGTACGCTTTCTCCAGATCAATAAACACCATGTGGAGATCCTTCTTCCTATCCTTGTACTGTTCCACCATCCTCCTAATAAGGTGGATAGCTTCTGTGGTAGATCGCCCCGGCATGAACCCGAACTGGTTGTCTGAAATAGACATCGTCCTTCGCACTCTCTTTTCTACCACTCTCTCCCAAACTTTCATGGTATGACTTAGTAATTTGATGCCCCTATAGTTGTTACAGCTCTGGACATCACCTTTGTTCTTATACAACGGAATTTACAATAAGCGAAAAAACAATAAATTATCTGAATATGTATCTAATACAACTGTTTGAGCATCGACTACCTAGAACTGGTGTCACAGTTTCACACACGGTGTAAGAATACTACATACAAAGTCTGAAAGATAAAAGATACACTATTTATGAAATAAGTAAAGGAAACAGGATAAAGGAAAGATAGGACACTAAAAAAAACTGGAATTAGCTACGAACGTTATCGCTAATCTGTCGCTAAAATGCTCGTAGCTAGCAGAATCTTTTGATAATCCATCGCTAATCTGTCGCTAAATGAGATTAGCGACGGATTTTTCTGTTTAGCTACAGAATTTGTCCATCTCTAAAACTTGATTTTCTTAGTGGTGGGAGGTGACGCCAAGGCCCACAGACGTCTACAGGACTATCTCGGGTCGCATGTGTGGGCTGAAGACAACACCCTCACTGCGGTCCAAGCGCTCTGGTATCAGTATCTGCACACAGTGTAGAGTGTAGTATCATCACAACCGACCCCATATGCTGGTAAGTGCCTAGACTAACCTCGGCGAAGTAGTGACGAGGCTAGGACCAGACTACCAAATAAACCTATTTAGTTAAATTATAAACAACGGAAAAATAAAAGTAGATAATTATAGTTAAAGATGGGAGGGGGAAAACATGCTTCGGGGAATAACACATAACAACAGAATATCAAGAGGAATATAAAGAAACCCAACATCCAATTACCAATAAGGATAAGGAAAACAAATGCAGAATTCACTTTCATTTCACATCTTGTTGCAGGCGTGCAACCCGATCCCATTTTATGTATCTCGTTGCAGTCATGCAACCCGATCCTATTTCATATATCTCGTTGCAGGCGTGCAACCCAAACCCATTTCATATATCTCGTTGCAGGCGTGCAACCCGTTCCCATTTCATATATCTAGTTGCAGGCGTGCAACCCGCTCCCATTTCATATATCTCGTTGCAGGCATCCAACCTGCTCCTATTTCATATATCTTGTTGCAGGCATGCAAACCGCTCCCATTTCATATATTTATGTGGCGGCGTACCAACCGAGCCCAGTTACAAATCAACAACAATCACAAAAGAATCCTGGCAAGGGAACAAGAGCAATATAACAACATCCCGGCAAGGGAACAATAATATTTCAACAACATCGCGACAAGGGAACAATAATATAAAAACAAACATCCCGGCAAGGGAACAATAGTGATAATAGTATCTAAAGCGCAATAAACCACAACGGAGTCATAACAATTAAAATACAAGACTCACGGGCATGCTTGACACCGACGTGTAGATACTCGTCACCATGCCTATACGCCGTACTCCACAATTAACATGTAGCAAATAAGACACGACTCTTAATCCCTCAAGCTAAGGTTAGACCAAACACTTACCTTGATGCCACGAACACAATTCAAGTCTCAATTATCGCTTTACCTTTTGATTCCACCACCAATGCGCTCGTATCTAGCCACAAGTTACTTAATTACATCAATAAACGCTAAATGAATCAATGCTAATGCTTGAAAATAAGTTTTCCAAAGTTTTACCCAAAAAGTCAAAAATTGCCCCAGGGCCCACATGGTCAAAACCCGAGGTTCGAACCAAAACCCGATTACCCATTCCCCCACAAACCCAAATATATAATTTATTTTGAAATCAGACCTCAAATCGAGGTCCAAATCCCCAATTTTTTGAAAAACCTAAGTTCTACCCAAAGTACCCAATTCCCCCATCAAAATCATTGATTTTGAGTTTAAATCATGTGAAAAGATGTTAAGGATTAAAGAAAACTAGTTAGAAATCACTTACAATCGATTTGGAGAAGAAGTTGCCTTTGAAAAATCGCCCTAGGTAGTTTATGTTTTGAGAAGATATGAAAAATGGTTGAAAATGCATCTAAGTGTGAAGTTACAGGTCTCTGATGTCGTAATTGCGACCAGGGTTCGCAATTGCGAACTCTTCAAAATTATGAAACTTTCTCATTTGCGAAGAAATTTATTGCATTTGCTACCTCCCCTTATTTTTGAGGGGTTCACATTTGCGAAGCAGGAATCACATTTGCATCTGGGGGCTTCCGCATTTGCGAGCCAAATGGTCGCATTTGCGATCAGGCCTGCCCAGGCCTTTGTTCGCATTTGTGATGGAATTCTCGCATTTGCAAAGCCTGCAGACCTGATCATACCAGCTGAAAACCTACAATTTTCCTAAGTCCAAATTCTGCTCCGTGGCCTATCCAAAACTCACCCGAGCCCTCGGGGCTCCAAACCAAACATGTACACCAACCTAAAAACTTCATACGGACTTGCTTGTACATTCAAAACACCAAAATAACATTAACAACTATGAATTTAGCATCAAAAACATAATATTACTTAAGAACTTCAAATTTTCCAAATTTCTCAAATAAGGTTCGATTCACGTCATTTCAAATCCGTTTCCTACAATTTTCACAGGCTCAACTCAAATCATATATATGACATGTACCAGGCTCCGAAACTAAAATACAGGCCCGATACCAATGGTTTCAAACATAAATTCTTTTCTTTACTTCATAATTAATTCGGCAAAACAATTTCTTTCAAAAATTCATTTCTCAGGCTTGGGACCTCGGAATTTGATTCCAGGCATACGCCCAAGTCCCATATTTTCCTACAGACCATTCGAGACCGTCAAATCACGGGTCCGGGTCCGTTTACTCAAAATGTTGACCAAAATCAACTTAAATTCCTTTTAAAGTCAAAATTCATCATATTTCACAGATTTTCACATATTGGCTTTCCGGCTACGTGCCCGGACTGCGCAAGCAAATAGAGGTGAGAAAGAAAGTGTTTTTAAGGCCTCGAAACACATAATTTACTTTTAAAATAAGTGATGACCTTCTGGGTCATCTCACTTTAATTATATTATTATTGGCCCTAGTAAGTATCAAGTCGGTCCTCGTCACTATGTCTTCGAAGTTAGACTATATACTTACTGGGTACATATTGTTTATGTACTCATACTATGTTTCTATACTTAATTGTATAAGATCTGAGGCAGGTGCATCTAGTTACCCGCATGATGCACATACTTGATCTTGGACTGAGACTTCACGGTGAGCTGCCCCCTTCCGATCCGTTCAGCAGCATGCCGGAGTTTCTCTTTTGCTGTATCTGTCTGTTCTATTTTAGATAGTAGGATAGTCATCTTTTATATATTCTGCTAGTTACCCACACACTTATGACACTAGATCTTGGCACATATTAGTATACTTGATTTTTGGGTTGTATTTCTATGGTCATGATTTCTTTTAGTGGTTTCCATTTTGCTTACTTTAAAAATCCGTTACATATCAAATACTTTGAATTTAAGTAAGTTAGATGTTGGAATTGTTTAACAAAAATGGGAATTCACTAGTTGATCGGTGTTGGCTTGCCTAACAGCGGTGTTGGGCACCATCACGACCTATAATGGAATTTGGGTCGTGACATCGTACATGCCATTTTATGATAATCTCCCCCTTCGCATTTCTCCGGCCAGATAATATTTTATCATTCTTCTTGTTGTTTTGATGCTTTATATATATTTGCACAGTATTTTTATGTAGGTATCTTGTCATAGACTCGTCACTACCTCATCGAGGTTAGGTGTAACACCCCGCACATTTGGATTATGTATGAATGAGTTAAGGGAGTAATAAGATTATATTTTGGACATATGAAGTCCTATCGGGGTGATTATGGGTGGAAATAGGTGTTTCAAAATCAAGATGGAAAGTGAGGTGCATAAGATTTGACAAAATCGACTAAGTTTGCAGAAGGTCCGTCTTCCAGAAGAGTTTAGTGAAAATGTGTAAGGAATTTGGAAAACTCAAAGCATGAAAGTTGTAGTCGTTGAAATAGCTTTCTAACGATATATTGTGGAGCCCAAACGGAGTTCTGTGTAAAAGGTTATGCCCATTTTACAGAATGGTGTGCAACCATTGCGGTTTTGCCGCGTTTTTACCACGACCGCAGTGGTGAGGCTGTGTTCCAGCGATTTAACACGGTCGGGACCGCGGTCACGCCAACTGGGACGTGGTGGATGACTTGGGAAGTCATTTTTAGCCTTATTTCGTCCCCCACAGCCCCAAAACATAAAAACTTGTCGTAGAAAGGAAAGCTCTCAAAAACCCAACTCCATAGGGGTCCCTCCACCACCCAAGGTAAGTTCTAATGGTGATTCTATGTTTATTTCAATTCTCCAACATCCTATTAACATGGGTAAACCATCCATATCATTAGATATTCGATTGGGACATCATTGTTAAGAGAAGAAGCCCTAGAACTCGAATTTAAGAAGATTGAACGCCAAAAAGGTAATATTTTCACCCTCTAATTGGTTCTATCATTGAATTAATGGTTATAGACTCTAGTTCATGAGATATGAGTTGATGGGTTTGATAGAAAATCATGAACGGTTATAGGTTTGGGTTGTTGATTGGTTATTATTGGTTATGGGTGTTAATTACCTTATGGGTGATAAAGAATAATGTTGATTATAACCATTTGAGACTTTAGAATTTATTTAGGAGCAAGACAATGGGTTATTGGGTGTAGAAACACCACTAATAAGGACTATGAAGCTTTATGCCACCAAGTGTTTGAGAAAATGCCTAAGTGACCAAAATATGAGTATTATTGCTGATATGGAATCCCTTTGACTTGTATTGATACAGATTGAAGTTGAAAGGGGTGGCGAATGTTGTAATGCTCAAGAGCAGGAAGTTAAGGTATGTGAGGCTAACTATCTATATTTGGGAATGTTAATGATTCTCCATACACTACGTTTCTTTTACGACGTATCGATTGCCTCAGAAATATAGTTAAGCCTAGTTCCTTGAATAGTTGTAGAGCTTCTATTCTCTAGCTTCATAACTCGTTCATGACTTTCATTCTGAATGTTGTGAGTTCAGTTCGTATTCAATATAGACTTGGGTTCGATGTACCTACATCTCAGTATAGCTTACACATCATATCATAAACAGTTGAAGTTTCAATGTTCATAATCAGTTCAAGAATACATGTCTCATTCTAGTCCTATTCATTATTCTAGTATTATGTAACTTAGTATGATTCAGTATTCCAGTATTATGTAACTTAGTATGATTCGGTATTCCAGTATTATGTATCTCAATATGATTTAGTATTCCAGTATTATATAACTCAGTGTGATCCAGTATTCCAGTATCATGTAACTCAGCGTGATTCAGTACTTCACTATCATGTATTGCAGTATGATTCTCAGTTCTTGATTTTTAATCCCTGAATGTTGAACACCTGTATTTGGGCCTGAGGCCGTAGTTTATATGCTTTATGCATACTTGGGCCTGAGGCCGTAGTTTATGCTTTACGCATGTTTGGGCCTGAGGCCGTAGTTATGTATACGTATACTTGGGCCTGAGGCCGTAGCTTGTGGACATATATATTGGGCCTGAGGCTGTAGCTTATTCAGATAGATAAGTTGTTCATCATTCAGAAGAGGGAGTATTCATATCCTTACTTTCTTTGTTCAATTCAGTTATCAGTTATCATTTTAGTTACCAGTTATCAGTTTAGTTATCAGTTATCAGTTCAATTATCAATTCTCAGTTTAGTTTCAATTTCAGCATTTATAATTCTTTCTTTCAGTTGATTTACATACCAATGCAATTCAAATGTACTGACGTCACTTTTGCCCGGGCCTGCATCTCACAATGCAGGTAATGATTTACAGGTTGACGATTCAGAGCGCTAGGACTCTCGTATCAGCTGTTTGATGATCCCCAGTTCTTTCGGGGCATTATCATTACTTTATAGCCTTTCAGTATTCACAGATAGTTAGTGTTCTTACTACTTCAAAAGAGGTTTCATAGACTAGAGTAACAGTTAGACAGAGTCACAGGCTTTTCATATTAAGCTATGTTGGCTACAAATATGTTTTAGAATTGTATTAGTATTTCCGCACTTTGATTTATATCATCCAGACTTTTAATATATCAGCATGTGTTAGTTTATCTTCCATATTTAGTATGTTATGATACCACATGTTGATTCAGCCAGCCAGTTGGTTTTACTCGGTAACATATAGTCAGGCACCGAATGTCTTGTTACATCTAGGCCCAGGTTTGGGGCATGACAAAGCTTGGTATCAGAGCACTAGGCTCAAGAGTCCTAGGGAGTCTATGAAGTCGTGTCTAGTGGAGTTTCCTTTATATGTGTGTGCCGGCCACTCATATAAATGGTTAACTGCCAAGACATCCAGGATTGTCTCATTTCTTTCTTCTCTAGATCATGCCATGAATCTTATAGCAAAATGTAACCTTCTCTTTATATCGAATTCCAAACGTATTGGATTCCCAAGCGACGCGCAGGAGAAACGTAAGGTCAGAGGATAATTGCCCATTGGGGTATAATCATGGAGTACAGGTTGGTAAATATGAGACTTTAGAGGATGTTAAAAGTGGGATGCAATGGATAGTATTACAGATTAGAGCATAACCTTATCAGAAAGTACAAAAGTAGTTATCATATCTTATGGTTATCAGTTTACCTCAAATACCAGTTATACAGTCTTTCAGTTAGCAAGTTTATGGTTATTCAGTATGCCAGTATTCAGTTAGATATTTACCAAATATCCAATTTTCAGTGTATCAAAATTCTAGGTGACTTGTGAGTATGCAGTGATACCTATGGGTGCTAAAAGAAAATGTAAGTAACAATGGTTATAGCGAAATCTTTCGCATATTTTAGGTCTGGATTAAGACACATACTCACCGGAGGATGCATGAAGTGATTTATCAGATGATGGTATACTTTCAAAGATAAGTTTGTGCATGGTAGTGTATTCGTATGTGTTTTACCTCCTAGAACAACTTCATTTAATTCTTGTAAATGGAGCCTAAAGTTGGATGATGATAGTTCAGATGCCAGACCCTAACATTGGTCACTATAGTTTTGGACAAAAAAGAGCTTAAGGGAAATATAGCTAAGAATAATATGATGTACAAAATGAGAAGCAAGAGCAAGCAATATTGAATTTTAGGGAATGATTTTAAGTTGTTTAGATTTATACAATTCAGAACTAGAAGTACCACATTAGTAAGTTACTATAAGAAGTGGCTATTATTACGAGATAAAAGGTATGACAGTTTCCCTTCAAATGATGTGAATATGTGTTTAGGCCGAAGGTTTATAGTCTGAAGTGATTTTGAAGTATATAGAAAGTTTGGGGGTTAGATATTCCAATTTCGTTTAAGATATATGAACTTTCCCTATGTGTGATATATGTACCGAGTTAAAAAAAAAAGGATACTATACGACCCCATAACAAGGTCGGATGATGAGGGAAGTTAGAATAACCTTATGCTTCACTTTAGTTATTCAAAGCAGAACATGAACACATGACACTAGCAGGTAGTTAGTAATAAAATAGTGAGTATGTTTGAGTAGATACAATGAATTAGCACTTTCAGCAGAGCTAGTAGAAGTACAATTTGATTCACTTAGCTAGGTTAACTCTAGTGAGTGGATGACAGTTTGAAATACCGAACGTGTGGTAGAACCAAAAGAGTTTAAGTTAAACTTGAAGTACAGTAGAAGAAAGGGAAATCATCTAGGTAGTGATAGAGCAAACTCTAGAAGAATTACCTTTAAGAGTTATCGAAAAGAGGTTTCCTTAAGATTGACAGTGTGGGTAGAGTTAAATCATTACGATTATGTATGATAGTTATGAAGACATAAGATTTCCGTTTATGTAAATAATTTAGTTTTTCCTAGTAAGAAAGATTTCTCAAAGGTAACTTGGGAGATGAGTCGTCATTGACGTAGAGTGCAAAGAGTTGCAGAAGATAAAAAGTTGTTAGAATTCCAAAAACAAAAGGAAGGATCCACAAGTACAAGACATTTGGTCTAAGGGGTAATGTGAAAACCATCAGTAAGTCCAACTGGAGATCTGAAACTCGAATAGTAGCATGGGATATGAAAAAGAAAATCAGTTTGGTAATGAGGGAATATTGTATAATTACCACAAGGAATATGCCTAGCATGTGTAAGAAACACAAGGTGAGTAGAATGATCACCGAGCTTAGTTATTAATGAAAAAGTGATCACGGAAAAGCTACAAAATCATGCCAGTTATGTACCACGAGGGTAGTGCCATTGCACGCGACTCTAACCTTTGGAGTATAGACTTAGCTCGCAATAATTCTATAAGTGTTTTTAGGAAGTTCTTAAGAATATAAAGTGTGGGAATTATAACTCATGATTGAGGTAGATACGAGAACTCTGGTAAAAGAAGTTCACCAGCCAAGATAGGAGTTTGACTTCGAACTCTAAAGATGATGGAGTTATTGTCTAGAATATGACTTGTTCCCCCCTTAATAGCTATTGAGAAGGAGAAACAATTTGATGATCCCTATGTGTTGTAGTTGAAAGAGGAGATTCACAAGTATAAGATGATAGCTTTTGAATAAGGGGGAGATGATAGTACTTTGAGGTACTAGGACATATTGTGTGTCCCAGACATAGATGGACTTAAAGAGGGAAGATCATGTTAAAAGCCCATAATTCTAGGTATTGTTTCCATCCAGGTTCCCAAATATGCATCATGACCAAGGACATTTATTGGTTGAACGACATGAAAAAGAACGTCGTAAACTGTATGGCCAGGTAGAGCATTTTATTTAAACAGTTGAGGATATGTCCTTGATGTTAAAAGTAATTGGGATGATCACATACATCTCATTGACCTTGCTAATAATAACACCTACCATTTCAGTACCAAGATGGAACCGTGCGAAACTCTGTATGGGAGAAGGTGTAGATCACCAATTGGTTGGTTCAAGTTGGTGATTGTGTGTTTCTGAAAGTTTCGCCTATGAAAGACATTATGATATTTAGAAATAAGGGAAAGCATAGTCTCTACTATATTGGTCCACATAGAATCTTGCGAAGGATTGGTCAATTAGCTTATGAGTTGGAGTTGCCACCAGAATTAGTGGTGGTACAACCAGTATTTCACGTGTCATGTTATAACATTCAAGTTTCCAGCACTCAAATACTCATGTCAGTTTAGTACTCAGATACTCATGCCAGTTCGGTAATCAGATACTTATGTCAGTTCAGTACTCAGATACTCATGTCAGTTCAGTACTCAGATACTCATGTCAGTTCAATACTCATATATTCAAGTCAGTTCAATACTCAGCTACTCATGTCAGTCCAATACTTAAATATTCATACTAGCTTAGTACTCTGATATTGATGTTAGTTCAATTCTCAAATATTCGTTCCAGTTTAATATTCGAATATCCATGTTAGTTCTGTATTCATGTATCCATGACAGACCAATATTCATTCAATGCAACAGTCATTAAGTTCAGTATATCAATAGTTCAGTAATCATGTATTCATTCAGTTTAGTATGCAAGTGTTAATGAAAGTTCATGTTTGCACCAGACCCATTTAAGGTCCGGAGTTAGCAGAAGTTACAGTCAGGACAATCATTCGAGGACGAATGATCCCAAAAGGGAGATAATGTAACACCCCGCACATTTAGATTAGGTATGAATAAGTTAAAGGAATAGTAAGGTTATATTTTGGACATATGAAGTCCTATCAGGATGATTATGGGTGAAAATAGTTGTTTCAAAATCAAGATGGAAAGTGAGGTGCATAAGATTTGACAAAATCGACTAAGTTTGCAGAAGGTCCATCTTCCAGCAGAGTTTAGTAAACCTGTCTAAGGAATTTTCGAAAACTCAATGCGTGAAAGTTGTAGGGCTTTGGAATAGCTTTCCAACGATATATTGTGAAGCCCAAACAGAGCTTTGTGTAAAATATTATGCCCGTTTTACAGAATAGTATGCAACCACCGCGGTTCTGCCGCATTTTTACCGCGACCGCGGTGGTGAGGCAGTGTTCCAGCGATTTACCGTGGTCGGTACCGTGGTCACACCAACTGGTATGCGGTGAACGACTTGGGAAGTCATTTTTTTAGCCTTATTTCGTCCCCCACAAACCCAAAACATAAAAACTTGCCCTAGAAAGGAAAGCTCTCAAAAACCCAACTCCTTAAGGGTCCCTCCACCACCCAAGGTAAGTTCTAATGGTGATTCTATGTTTATTTCAATTCTCCAGCATCTTATTAATATGGGTAAACCATCCATATCATTAGATATTCGATTGGACATCATTGTTGAGAGAAGAAATCCTAGAACTCGAATTCAAGAAGATTGAACGTCAAGAAGGTAATATCCTCACCCTATAATTGATTCTATCATTGAATTAATGGTTATAGACTCTAGTTCATGAGATATGAGTTGATGGGTTTGATAGAAAATCATGAACGGTTATAGGTTTGGGATATTGATTGGTTATTATTGGTTATGGGTGTTGATTACCTTATGGGTGAGAAAGAATAATGTTGATTATAACCATTTAAGACTTTAGAATTTATTTAGGAGCAAGAGAATGGCTTATTGGGTGTATAAACACCATTAATAAGGACTATTAAGCTTTATGCCACCAAGTGTTTGAGAAAATGCCTAAGTGACCAAAACATGAGTATTATTGCTAATATGGAATCTCTTTGACTTGTATTGATATAGATTGAAGTTGAAAGGGGTGGCGAATGTTGTATTATACTCAAGAGTAGGAAGTTAAGGTATGTGAGGCTAACTCTCTATGTTTGGGAATGTTAATGATTCTCCCTACACTACGTTTCTTTTACGACGTATCGATTGCCTCAGAAATATTGTTAAGCCTAGTTCCTTGAATAGTTGTAGAGCTTCTATTCTCTAGCTTCATAACTCGTTCATGACTTTCATTCTGAACGTTGTGAGCTCAGTTCGTATTCAATATAGACTTCGGTTCGATGTCACTAAGTCTCAGTATAGCTTACTCAGCATACAATAAATAGTTGAAGTTTCAATGTTCATAATCAGTTCAAGAATACATGTCTCATTCGAGTCCTATTCAGTATTCCAGTATTATATAAATTAGTATGATTCAGTATTCCAGTATTATGTAACTCAGTATGATTCGGTATTCCAGTATTATGTATCTCAGTATGATTCAGTATTCCAGTATTATATAACTCAGTGTGATCCAGTATTCCAGTATCATGTAACTCAGCGTGAATCAGTACTTCACTATCATATATTGCAGTATGATTCTCAGTTCTTGATTTTTAATCCCTAAATGTTGAACACCTGTATTTGGGCCTGAGGCCGTAGTTTATATGCTTTATGCATACTTGGGCCTGAGGCCATAGTTTATGTTTTACGCATGTTTGGGCTTGAGGCCGTAGTTTATGCTTTATGCATTTTGGGCATGAGGCCATAGTTATATATACGTATACTTTGGCCTGAGGCCGTAGCTTGTGCACATATATATTGGGTCTGAGGCCATAGCTTATTCAGATAAACAAGTTGTTCATCATTCAGAAGAGGGAGTATTCATATCCTTACTTCCTTTGTTCAATTCAGTTATCAGTTATCATTTTAGTTACCAGTTATCTGTTCAGTTATCAGTTATCAGTTTAATTATCAATTCTCAGTTATCAGTTTAGTTTCAGTTTTAGCATTTATAATTCTTTCGTTCAGTTGCTTTACATACTAGTGCAATTCAAATGCACTAACGTCCCTTTTGCCTGGGACTACATCTCACAATGCAGGTAATGATTTACAGGTTGACGATTCAGAGTGCTAGGACTCTCGTATCAACTGTTTGGTGATCCCCAGTTCTTTCGGGGCATTATCATTACTTTACAGCTTTTTAGTATTTACAGATAGTTAGTGTTTTCAGTACTTCAATAGAGGCTTCATAAACTAGAGTAATAGTTAGACAGAGTCACAGGCTTTTCATATTAAGCTATGTTGGCTACAAATATGTTTTAGAATTATATTAGTATTTACGCACTTTGATTTATATCATCCAGACTTTCAGTATATCAGCATGTGTTAGTTTATCTTCCGCATTTAGTATGTTATGATACCACATGTTGATTCAGTCAGCCAGTTGGTTCGCTCGGTCACATGTAGTCAGGTACCGAGTGCCGTGTTGCGTCCAGGCCCAGGTTTGGGGCGTGACATTAGGCTCGACAATTATGGAGTACATTAGGTCAGTTGTACTCATACTACACTTCTGCACTTCTTGTGCAAATACTGGTATCGGTCCCAACGGTGCTTAGTGGCGCGTCGGCTCAGATCACTTTCATACGGAGACTCGAGATAGAGTTGCTGGCGCTTGCAGTCCTTGAAGTCCCCTTCCATATCCCACCTTTACTGTTTATCTTTTTCGAACAGTTGTATTTATTTCAGACTATGTTTGTAACCTCTAGTTGCTCATGTACTCGTGACTCCGGATTTCTGGGAGTAGTTAGAATCACATTGTTTATATTTGCATTGTGTTATATTTGGAGTTTATTTCTCGTTTATTGTCATTACTTGAGTTAATTGCCAAAACAAATTGGTTAATTACTTTATTAATGTCGGTTTGCCTAGCAAGTAGATGTTAGGCGCCATCATGGTCCCGAGGTTGGGAATTCCGGGTCATGATACATTTTCATGTCGGTTTCATTAGTATTAGTCTCGTATTTTCTTTTCTCATATCCGAAGAATTTTTTTACTTTATGTAGTTTCTTTAGCTTCGATTATTATATCATTTTTGCTTGCTATGGTTACTACTTGTTGTTTCTGCTTCTTTTTAGTTTTTTATTCTTTTGAGCTGGGGGTCTACCGAAAAAACCTCTGTGTCTTAGCAAGGTAGGGGTAAGGTCTGCAAACACGTTATCCTTTCTAGACCCCACTTTATGAGATTGCACTGAGTTTGTTGTTGTTGATGATATATATATATATATATATATATATATATATATATATATATATATATATATATATATATATATATATATATATATATGTGTGTGTGTGTGTGTGTGTGTGTGTGTGTGTGTGTGTGTGTGTGTGTATAGATTATACATATATTATATATGGATTATACATATATTTTACATTCATCGACTATTTTAAATTTAAGCCCTTGGGTGAGCGGCTATTGACTCTATGACCTAAATTGCTCATGTACCATGAAAGATTGAACTAAAATGATGTTCTTTACTTTACTTCTAAAACTTCATCCTAAAGTGAGGGTCTTTGCTGGTATAATATTTAAGAAAAATCATAAGATCAAACCAAATGAAAAAATGGAGTCAATCGACTGAAAAAAAAAACTTTTGGTTGGTTTGACTTGACTTGATTTTATGTTGAGTTGAATAATGATATCAATATATATATATATATATATATATAACTTTATTTGGTGTTAATAAAAAAACATTTGAACCAAAATCAAATATCCAAACCCAACCGATAATGTGTGTGTAATTTGAATCCACTAATCATTAACAAAAATATAAAAAAAATACTAGGTCTATTTTATGTTGATAATTTGAGACTCATAAATAAGCAAACATAATAGATTATTTGAAAATTTAGTCCAATAATGTTTCCTACTGTTAATGGTGCTTTATAAACCTCTTTGTGAACCGCTAATGGTTCTAACAACGCTTTGAGAATGTAACGATCGGGCTGGCCATTTTTTGATAATTTGTGTCACGTTCCGCGGCTTATTTGAAGAGTGATTCTTGATTTAGAAGCTTAAGTAGTAAGAGTTGACCGGAGTTTTGACTTTTGTGTAGACGACTCCAAAATAGTATTTTGATGATCCAAATTGCGTTTTATGGTAATTTTGGACTTAGGCATGCGTACGGATTTGGATTTAGAGGTCAATAGGGTAATTTGAAGCATTTCGGCGAAAATTGAAAAATTGAAGTTTTGACAGGTTGAGAGGTTCGACCGGGAGTTGAATTTGGTAATATCAGGGTTGAAATGCTATTCCAAGAGTTAGATTATCTCTTTTATGTCATTTGGAACTTGCATGCAAAATTTGGCGTCATTACGGGTTGATTTTATATGTTTCGACACGAGTTTTATAAGATAGAAGATTTGGAAATTCTTTAGTTTGATTCATGGTGTGATTCATAGTTTCGACGTTGTTTGAACTGATTTGGGACCTCTAGCGGGTCCACATTAGGTTATGGAACTTGTTGGTATGTTTCGACGGGGTCCCAGGACTCCGGGCGTGTACTACAGGCCATTTCCTCATGTTTTGGATGGCTGATATGATATCTGGCGTCCCCTTATATGCGATCGCGAAGTTCAAGCGGCGTTCACGTAGGCTATTTTGGTGGATGGACTTTTTCCTATTCGCGTTGGCATGTTTCTGCTCGCGATCGCGTACGTGTGTACCATCCTTCATCGCGTTCGCATTCATAGTTTTGCGTTCGAGTAGCACAGCCTTGGCAGCTGGTATTTCCCTCCTTCGTGATCGCATGTATTCGTTCGCGATTGCGTACTGCATTTCTTGGTGCAGTAGTTTTTCCCTTCTCCGCATTCACATGAATTTGTTCCCAATCGAGTGGTACATCTTTGGGCAGTAGTCATTTCTTCTTCGCGATCGCAATTGCATTTCCGCGATCGCGGTGTGTAAATCGCTGGGCAGTAGAATATATTTTCCAAAATTAAGGGTTTGGCCAATTTTATCATATCTTGAGTTGTAGGCCTCGGATTTTAGCGATTTTTCGTGAGTTTTTCAAGCAAATCATTAAGGTAAGTATTCTTCATCCGGAATTTGTTATATTTGATGATTTCATTTTTATTCTTATCATTAAATTAGTGGTTTGAGTTGAGGAAAATGGGAAGTTTTGCAAAAATCTTTCAAAATATAAATGATGATTTGAAGGATGAATTGATGTCGGAAATTGATAATTTTGGTATGGTTGAACTCTTATCAGAATGGGTGTTCGGATTTTGTGAATTTTATCGGGTTCCGAGGTACAGGCCTTTTGGGTTGACATTTTGGTGTTAATTAAAGATTGAAGCTTTATTATCCGGATTTGTTTCCTATGAGTTTTATTTATGATTTGAAGTTATTTTAGCTAGATTTGAGACGTCCAGAGGTTGTTTCACTAGAGAAGGTCATTTTAGAGTATTAGTCTAGCTTCTTTGAGGTAAGTATGTTACCTAACTTTGTGTGGGGGAAACTACCCCTTAGGATTTGAGTAATTTGTGCTAATTGTGTCGTGTGAAGGCTATGTATGCAAGGATGACGAGTGCGTGCTCGGGCTTATTTGTGGAAAATTGACCGTTTAGGGCTCTTAGGTTCTTATGTTCATTAAATATGAAGTTGTTTTGTCATGTTAAATCCCCCATTTACTTAATCCACTCTTACATGTCTTATTTGGAATTAATTACTTCATCTTCTACCCTTATTGCAGATTAAACTCTTACGTGCCTTAATTGAAGTTATTAGCATCTCTTCCGTAATTTGCTTAACCTTGATTGAAATTACTATTATCTTTTCTGTAATTGCTTAGCCTTAATTGAAGTTTATTATTCCTTCCACTGTTGACGCATTCTTATTTGGGATCATTGATTCATGCTATCTCTATTTTCGTCGAATTGTACTTTTGTGGAGTCATTGTTACACATTATCTCTCCCCTTTTGAGCTATTCTTGTTGAGACCATTATTCCTTGTTGTGTCTTTCTTGTGAGATCGTTCTTCTAGTTTCTTTGTGTTCTAAAGTCCTTATGATGATTTACTTGTCATATTCGCATGTTATTGTTGTTATTGTTGCTTATGTACGTTGTGGTTGAGCCGTGGGCTCCTTTTTGTGAAATTCTATTATTGTTTGGTTTCTCTAGCAAATTGTGATTTTGGACACTTGAGGTACGACTTGTGATACATTATGATATTGATACGCATGCAGTGGTATAAGATCTGGATGTTGAAACGCATGCGGTGAGATAAGGTTGGCTTGATATATGTGGCTAGTAGGGAAACTATTGGAAGCCATGGGTGTGATAAGGTGGGATAAAATGTGGGATGCTATTTCGGGGAAAATGATTTTCAAAACTAAATATATAGGCTCTCGCGGTGGTATAAGGAAAGATTGCGATTCATTTTGTGATTTGAGACTACGAGGCGGTACCTCGATAGTGACTCATGTTGGCATTTCCCCATTCTTTTGTACTTGTCTTTGATCGTTGTTTCCTTAGCATACTATTAATTTTCTTTCTCGGTGTTGCACTATTTGCTTTATTCTGTGTAGCTAACCTTGTTATACTATTCATTGTTTCAATTTCATTACTGTCTTTATTACACTATACATTTTGTGGTGATCGTTCCTTATGTGCCATTCATTGTCTCTACTCTTACTAGTCTACTTGAATTGTGGTAGAACACTTGCACAAGAATACACGTAAATAAATCACCTATATTGGTATAAGAAGATGGATCCTGATGTTTTGACCATTTACATGTACTCCCGTGTACTTGCCCCATGTGTGAGACTTATTCTGTTGGCACATAAGTTATCCATGCAGTCATGAGTCATTATTATTGTGGTCACATGAGTGGTCCTTGTGGATCATAGATATTGTCACTCCTTTGGCACATGAGACATTTGTGTTGTTATGAAGTGTAATGTGGGCACAAGATGCCAAGTGATTAGGGTTCACGAATTGGGACCCGTGATTTGTGATTTTGAGGTTTGGTACCTCGTGGAAATTATTGGATAAACCTGGTGTGAAAGCGGTTGCTCCTATTGAGTTGTCACTTGTTTTCCTTTATTTGGTTTCACCGGATTTGAACTGTGTTCAGCTTACAAAAATGTGTTATTACCAGTTGTGTCTCGTTGCCAACTGTTGCTTTTAGTTCCTATCACAAAACATTTTATTATTATTATCATCTTGTCAAGCTTTAAATTAATATTGTACCATGTTAGTTCTACATTTATACTTGTTCAGTTTGTTTAGTCCAGTGGTGTCTTAATCATTCTTCGTCACTACTCCACCGAGGTTAGTTTTGATACTTACTAGATACCGTTGTGATTGACTCATGCTATACTTCTGCACATTTTTTGTACAAATCCAGGTGCCTAGGATGTCATTGTTTATTAGCTAGCTGGTCAAGCAATGCTGCGGAGACTCAAGGTAAACCGGTCGTCGCGTTCGCAGACCTCGGAGTCACCTTCTAAAACTTCCTGTTGTACTGTTTATTTCTTTTCCAAAACAGTTGTATTTAGGGATTTTCTAGCAAACTCTTTAGAGCATATGACTTGTACTACTGATTTTAGGATTGTAAGTTTTATATAGAGGTTTCTATTTCATATTTAATTGTTGTTTGTTAAATTTTGCTATTAATTCAGTAAGTGTTAGACTCACCTAGTCCCTAATACTAGCTGTCATCACGACATCCTGATGTCTCCCAAACTCACACTACAAATATAGGTTGTGAGGCGGTCGATGCAATAATAAAAACCCAATGCGAGTCAGGGTCGAATCCATAGGGAGTTAGATTTTGGATTAGGGATACACCTAGTGTGACTATATGATGTGCCCAAGATTGCACTTCCACATATTTGGTTTTTCTTTCTACTTCAAATGACTATGCTAATGTTTGCAATTGAAAGGTAAGAGAACGACATTTTTGTTTTGCTTGTTTTTCAAGTTGGTAAAAGATCTAGGGTCGTGACTTCCACCTAGGTAGTTACCTAACGAGTTGTAAACTTTAGGGCAAGTTTGATTGGTTGGGAATGTAATATAGCAATCACACGCAATTACCCGCTCAATACCTATCGGTAGTTAGAGTGATTTTGCCCAATTTAGCTTTCTCAAGTCCAAATGGGTATTGCACAAAATAAGTGATAAATGCTCAAGTAGGGTCTTACTATATCTAGATTCAACCTTTTAATTGGGGCTATCAATTTTTTGAGTTAACCCCAATTCCTTGTTAACCAAGTTTTCCTAGACTTAGTCTCTCTTTCTCAAGTAGAGACTAAGTCAATTAGGTATTAATCAATGTTTGCAACCATTAATTCTTGAATTCAAGCAAGAACTAGGCTAAATATCACTAACTCAATCATAAACAAGTCCTAAATCAAATACCCATTAAGTACCCACACTAGGGTTGGGTCACAACCTTAGCTAGAAATTTAGCTACTCATGAAAAATGAAGAAATTAAAGAAGAATCTAACATAAAATCCATAATAGATGATTAAAGGATGAAATCGAATCTTAAAATGTTAAACTACTACAATGCTACCCAATGCAGTAAAGAAAAACGGCTCAGGTGCTCCCTACTTACAAAACTTAACCTAAAAATGACAAAAAGTTCTATTTATTATAAGTAGAAAATATCTTACAAAATTTCCCTTGCTGAGGTTGTGCGACCGCACAATTTCTGTGTGCGATCCGCACATTGAAACTTGGATTGATAGGTTCCAGCTCTGCGGCCGCACAATTATGGGTTACAGCCGCACTCCTTCAACTTTTGTGGACCGCGCATTTATGAGTGGGGTCGTACTCTTGCTTCTGCGGCTGCAAAATTAAAGTGTGGTCCGCACTTCTTGACCTTGGGCTTTGGCAATGTGGGACTTCTGCGGACCGCACATTTCTGAGTGCGGTTGCACTCTTGATTATGTGGCCGCACAAAAAAGGTGCGGTCCACATTTCTTCTTGACCTTAAAACCCCATCTCTCTGAACTTTATCTTCTACGGCCGCACCAGAATCGTGCGATCCGCACTTTGCAGAGCATTTCTTTTCTGAGGCTTCCTTCATGATCTGCAGCCACACTCAATATTGTGCGGTCTGCACAATGCCCTCTTAGCCCGGTTTTTTGTCCTTATACAAAATTTCTCCTTCTTGAGTTGATCTTCATCTCTTTAACTCATATTCTAACACTTCTGCAAGCAAGCACATTCATTAGTTTTCGGGAATACCTTTAAGTAATTTTGAGCTAAAACGAAAGTAAAAAAATAGTCAAAATCCCTACTTATCAACTTCCCCAAACTTAAGCTTTTGTTTGTCCTCAAGCAAATAAGGTAATTCCCACCTCCACAAGGCAAGAATTATTTCAGCTGGCCTATGATAAATCAATAACACATCAATTGGGACCAATAATTACCCACAACACGTATGAATTATCAACAATGCAATGATTTGACTTTTTGAGTACAATAGTTCTAATATGACACTAGAGCATCAAGAGTTGACTTTATTCATCAAGGAAGCTTGCTCTTTCATGTAGGTCATTGTGAATCCCAAACTCCTCCTCTTCTACTCTTCATTAGCATATCTTAATTTACAATATATAACACTCAATTCAAGGATTGTGAAAAGTTAGCTCATCTCTCTCAAAAGAATGTCACAAGTACAGCTTTAAGTGCCATATGCTTTCCCCTCATGTAAATCACCTCTAATGTAAGCTCACTCTTGAAATCATGTAGGGGTTTTTCGAGATGTAATGATGGCTTTTGGATCAAGTTAGGACTTGATGGAATACAATGTGTTCATCTTTGCTTAAGTACTCCATTTTCTCTTTTTGGCTCATACTTTGTCGACTCTTTGAGTCAATTCCTTTTTCCTCGGGGGAACTAGAGAGACGTAACGTCACTCTTTCTTGGTCATGATATTCATTTTTCTCCTTTTCTATTTACTCCATTCAAAAAGAAGCTACTAAAGTAATAAGAAGTTATACTACTAAGGAAAACAAACTAAAGAAGCTAATGAAGTAAACTATGAAAAGCAAGACAAATGAATATACAAACCAAAAGGAAATGAATATATACATCAAATGAGAGGGAATAATATATACATAACCAAAGAGAAAATAAAGATAAAAGAAAAAGAGTATAAGAGATATTACAGGCCAATTATCAATGTCAAATCAATCAAAATAGACCACTCCCCTAAATAAAAATAAGCATTGTCCCCAATGCTTAACAAAAATAAGAATAAGGAAGGATAGAGAGTTAAGAGCACTCCCTATTTGGTTTAAGTCTACATGGAATCCTCAGCACCCTCGGGCTCCTCTAACTGTATCTCAGCATCACCTGGTAGAGGGACAACAGGGTTGGTAAGCATCTAGATCATCTCCTCAGCGGTGTGGGCAATGACGTCCAGCTCCTCAAACTGGTCGTTGCTGCCTCTGATGCATCGGGTACTTTTGGTGCTTCCTGTGTTGTTGGTACTACTGGCTCCATAAGCAGGTCAAGTGGTAGATCTCTTGCAGATGTTATCTTGGTAATCTCTTTTCTCAACCTCTCCACTAACTTCTTCGACGCATGAGACTTCTACATCTTCTTCGCTTGGTTTCCCAACTCATCAATGACTTCCCCATGCACCACCAGGGTCTCCATAATGATCTTCTAATTTTCTAAGATCTTTGAAAATGTTTCCTCCACTAACGGAGGTACTTGAGGTGCTACTAGGGTAGCAGACTATGTTGCAACAACACTGGATATGTTAGACAGCTTTGAAGTAGCTGCCTGCATCCAGTTGTTGAGACTTTCCAATGTCTTGGAGACTCGCAGCGCAGTTTGTGGATAAGTGGATGAGGCTGGCACTGATAATAAAATTGATGGTCTAGAAGAAGAAGGTGGTGGAATGTCTGATATCCCGGTGAAAGGACTAGTTGCTGTGGAAGGCACGACATCTGTGGAAGGCTCAACAGCTGAATCATTAACTGCTATCGTTGGCTCCTTATACTGGCCAGCAGAGGTAGTTGTACCCTTGATCTTCGGGTTGTCAGCACTCTGCAGGTGGTACCATGAGAAAGGCTTCTTGGCCTTCACTGTTGTATCAAATGTCCTTGGCTCCACCTTTTGATCATTGAAATACTCTGTGAGGAAGTTAGGGTACTGGTATGATCTTTTACCTTTCTGGACAGATAATGTGATGTTGGTTGACATTATGGAGTACCCAGCCATAATAGAAGCCACAAAAATGCACGGATCAATACATCTACACACGAATGTTTACCACCCTTTGGCTTTAAAATTTAGGGTGGCCCGGACTATGGGAACCCCTGTTGTGAGCCAAGGGGTGGTGATGCTAGAGCAGCCGAAATCTTATCTAACCACGGGCGATCTGCATCACCCATAGCAAGCTTTTCTAAATACTGGACTGCCTCTACTTCTTCAAATCCCACATAAGAGTTCAAGGCGCAGGAGTCTAATCGGATTTTCAGATTTCACACCTTTATTATCTTGGTACCCTTCTTTATGTGAGCCACATTGGCATAAAATTCTTTAACCAAGTGCTCATTTGCGTCGATGACACTTTGGGTGAACCATTTCCATCCCTTTCACTCCCAAAACTGTCTAAGGACATTTGGATTGTGAATGTCCAAATCCTTCGTTAGGAACTGTCGCTTAAGTGTGAGTGATCTCTGGGGACACCACTCTCTGAATCTGGTAAAGGCAGTCAAGCTCACAAATTGATCCTCCCATAACTCCTTCTTAGACCTCTCTAGACCTCCCACTGTAGTGTCTCCCCCTCTACCATCATCCGGGAAATCATCATCAGCATCGACATTGATTGGTGCAACCGGGGCATGTAAGGAAGAGGGCTCAAAATCATGGCTACCCTCTTCCAAACCCTCAGAAGAACTAGAAGCGGAAGAGGATTCATCTCTTAAGTGGAATTTACTCGGGACTTGTTCGGGTTGAGATTGGGTATCAGGCATTGCTTGCACAGAGTTATCCTCAAAAACTTCTCTAGATGGGAGATACTCACTGAACTGGGAGGGTTCAGGAACTCTCTTGGCGATTGCATTCTTGCTTATTGCTTTTTGTATGGCTAGTGGTAGGTTACTTCTGCCTCGACCTCGGCCTCGGGAGGGTTCAGTCCTCCCTTTTAATGTATCTCCACTACCACGTAATCTAACCATTGTCTGTAATTCATAGCAATAATAATCAGTTAGAGCTCAGAACAGTGTAAATAGATGCATGACAATTGCAGGAAATCAGACTCAGAAGAGGCAGTGGGGACCGTACAAAAGTGAGTGCGGCCGCAGATTGCCAAGTATGGACCGCACAATTTCATAGTGCGGCCGCACAGCTTGTTGTGCGGACCGCACAATTTTGAGTGTGGCCGCACAATTCCAGGTTTAGACTATTGGGTCTCTGATCATTCAACAGTGCAGACCGCACTATTACACTGCGGTCCGCATAATTTCAGTGCGGTCCGCACAATTCAAGCACACAGAAGCCCTAAGTTAAAGGACTGCGGACCGCACAAAAATGTGTGCGGCTGCACAATTTGAATTTTCATGGTCAGTAAACTAGGTTCATGCAATATTTTCACAATTTAGACATGGTTTGCACAAATTGGCAAGCTTAGTGGTCTACCCAATCCCTAATTAACATATACGAAGCTACCCACATGATTTTGAAGCACATATTAAGCACATTTGACATTTATAGGACTAAAAATAACTAAACTAATCAAAGAAAACAAGAACAAAAATTTAAAAGAAAGAACAAAAATCTAACATGGATTGAACATACCACTAGTGAATGATGTAGGTATGAACCTAACTTGATGAAATGAGGGAAGATTTAGAGCTAATGGAGTTTGCAGTGTGTTTGCTTAGGGTTCCAGAGCTCAGTGTGTGAAAAGTGTGAATAGTGCATTTAGGTCATATTTATGGGTTGACCCAGTTGGTCAAAAATGAAGCTGAGTGCAGCCGCACAATTTTGAGTGTGCTCCGCACTCTTTACTTGAACCTGTGAAGAAGCTCTGCGGTCCGCACAAAAGTGAGGGCGGCCTCAGAATTTGTGTGGACCACACAATTTTGTGCACGGGCGCAAATTGTTAATCAAATTTGACAGGCCAATCTTCGTAGAGCATCCACTTCCAGTTATGCGACCACACACAGAATTGTGCGACTGCAGAGTGATTGTGTGGTCCGCATAATTATGGTACGGTCCGCACTTTTGTGACACTTAGCCAATTTTTCTTGCACAGTCCCTGCAATGCACACCCCTTCCTACATATACTTCAAAACTAGTTAGCACAAAACAAGGCCTATCTAATGAAGAAGAATCAAGAAAATAAAAAAAATACACATGGCTTGCCTCCCAAGAAGCTCCTAATTTTAACGTCGCGACACGACGCAGATTACCAATCATTTGAAATGAAGAACCGCCACAATGTGGCCATCATCAACCTTGCCAAGATAATATTTAAGCCAGTGCCCATTGACTCTAAACACCTCACCATTCTTGCTTTTCAAATTCAAAGCACCAAACGGAATTTTGTGGCTGAGGACTATGCCTTACTCGACCATGAAGTGACATTTCTCCCAATTCAATACCAAGTTCATCTCCTCATATCTTGCCAAGAACTTATCAAAATTATTCAAGCAATTGTCAAAAGAATTCCCAAAAACAGAAAAGTCATCCATGAAGACCTCAAGAATATCCTCCACCATGTCAGTGAAAATAGCTATCATACACCTTTGAAAAGTCGTCGGTGCATTACACAACCCAAATGACATCCTTGAGAACGTAAAATTACCATAAGGACATGTGAAAGTGGTCTTCTCTTGGTCCTCCGGAGCAATAAGAATTTGATTGTAGCCGGAATATCCATCAAGGAAATAATAGAAAGCACGGTCGGCCAACCTATCTAGCATTTGATCAAGGAAGGGAAGTGGAAAATGATCATTTCTTGTAACTTTGTTGAGCTTGCGATAGCCCATGCATACTCTCCACCCGGTCACCGTTCTTGTAGGAATCAACTCATTCTTGTCATTGGTAACCATAGTCATGCCCCCTTTCTTTGGAACACATTGCACCGGCGAAGTCCATGAACTATCGGAAATGTGGTAAACAACCCCGGCATCCAACACCTCTTGCATTGCTTCATTTAGCCTCCTTTGATGTTCAATGAAAGGTTTGGCACCCTCCTCCAAAATAATCTTATGCATACAAAAGGCGGGGCTTATACCTCGGATATCCACCAATGTCCATCCAATTGCTCTTTTCCTCCTTTATAGCACCCACAATGTGGACTCTACATGCATGTTAGTTAAAGAAGAGGAACCAATAACCGGTAAAGTTGAGATGGACCAAGGAATTCATACCTGAGATGCGGAGGCAATGGCTTTAACTCCAATGTGGGAGGCTATTGGAGGAGTCTTCCGGTTCTCAAGATCCAAGGATAACTTGCGGGGTTCATAAGTGTACGACTCCATTACTTACAATGCATTCACACATTCCACATAGATATCATTCTCCTCATCATCATCAAGGTTGAGAAACACGGCTTCCATTTTGTCCTCAACATTCATTGTGGCACTAGCATCATCAACAATCACATCGATCACCAAATCCACGAACAAACAAACTTTATTGCTATTCTGTTGCCTCATAGATTTGCACACATAGAAGACCACCTTTTCATCACCCACCCGGAAAGTGAGGTCACCGGCTTCCACATCAACAAGAGCCTTCCCCGTAGCATGAAAAGGTCCACCCAAAATAATAGGCATCTCATAGTCCACTTCATAATCAAGAATCATAAAGTCTGCCGGAAGGATGAACTTGTCAACATGAACCAACACATCATCAATAATACTCAATGGCCTCTTCATTTTACGATCCGCCATTTGCAATCTCATGGATATGGGTCTTGGTTTCCCAATTCCCAAATTTTTGATCACCGAATAGGGCATCAAGTTGAAACTTCCCCCAAGATCACATAAAGTTTTGGCAAAGTCGGCACTCCCAATAGTGCAAGGGATTGTGAAAGCGCCCAGAACTTCCAATTTCGGAGCCATTGAGTGCACAATAGCACTCACTTGATGTATCATCTTAATAGTCTCACAATTCATCGATCTTTTCTTGGTCACCAAGTCATTCATGAACTTTTCATAGCCCAACATTTGCTCTAAATCCTCAACCAACGGTACATTGATAGACAATCTCCTCATCATGTCAATAAACTTTTTGAATTGGTTCTCGCTATTTTGCTTTGCAAGCCTTTGAGGGTTTGGAGAGGGAGACCTTGTCATTGGTGCCTTAGCCTTTGGCACTACCGGTTCTGGCATGTCAATTACGTATTCCCTAGACGGGTTCACTTCTTCTTATGTCTCTTATACATTTTCATCAATGTCAATTCTCACTTCTTCATTGGCTTAAACCACATTGCTTGGAGTTTCATTTTCTTGCACCAACACATCATCATCCACAATTCTTCTTTGATTTGAGGTGTTTGCCTCCCCACCTTTTCCACTTCTAGTAGTCACGACCATAGCATGTCCCATGTTGTTCCCACCCTTCGGGTTTACCACTGTATCACTAGGTAGTGTCCCCTTAGGATGAGTGATCAAAGCTTGCGAGATTTGGCCCAATTGAACTTCCAGATTGCAAATTGAAGTGTTGTGGGAGGCTAATTGAGCATCGGAGTTGGCGTTCTTCTCCATCATTTGTTTAAACATATTCTCTATTTGGCCCATTTCATTGTTAGAAGAACTCAGACCTTGGGAAGGATACGGAGTTGGGTTGCTTGATTGTTGAAACATTGGGGGCCTTTGAAATCCCGACCCCCGATTCCCTTGGTTATTATTGTTCCAACTCACTTGGTTGTTGCCTCCACAATTGCTTTGATTGTTGCCACCCCAATTGCCTTGGTTTCCTTGATTATTCCAATTGTCTTGATTATTGTTATTTTCCCAATTGCCTTGATTGTTGTTACCACAACTCCAATTGCCTTTTCGGCCTTGGTTGTTCCAATTTCCTTGATTTCCTTGAGACTGCCATTGTTGTTGATTTTGTCCGTGAGCATTGTTTCTTTGGCCTTGATAATTGTTGACATATTGCACTTCTTTTTCTTGCTCATTGTACGAATCACCTTGGTCATACCCACTATCATCTTGCTTGAATTGTTCCAGATGGCTTTGCATTTGTTGACCTTCTTGTAGCCTCTTGTTCATCATTATATTCACACCTTCCATCTCATTCACTTGTTTCGGCCCTTAAACTTGTTGAAGCTGAGCTTTGGCCAATTGAATCATTGTAGTTGTCAACTCGAAAATAGCTTGCCCATGATCATGTAGTTCCTTGTGTAGGTGAATGACATTTGGGTCACCTTGAGGAACATTGGCTCTACTTTGCCATGCCGATGAGGTATCCGCCATCTCGTCCAAAATTTCATAAACTTCGGCATAATGCGTACTCATGAAGTTTCCACCAGCGAGTTGATTTACCACACATTGATTTGTTGTGTTGATCCCCCTGTAGAAGGTTTGTTGGATCATGGCCTCAGTCATATAATTATTCAGGCACTCTTTAACCATGGTACGATATCTTTCCCAAATCTCGTGCTATGGCTCATCGGGCTCTTGCTTGAACGCAAGAATCTCATTGTGAAGTGTAGACATATGTCCTAGAGAGAAAAATTTGGCAATGAATTTTTTCGCCAACTCATCCCATGTATGGATGGAATGATTGGACAATCTCTCTAACCAATCCAATGTCTTTCCCCATAGAGCAAGAGGCGGTCGGCCTCGCCTATTTGCTTGAAGTTCGGAAAGAACCTCATCTCCTTGATCATCGTCCACTTCCTCCCCCAATGGCACATTCCCGATGGGCTCCTTGTTGAGAGTCATTCTCGTACCTATAATCAATTCAAAAACAAAGTTAGTAACTCGAAAGGAAAATAAGACAAATTATACAAAAACCTAGATACATAGCTAAATCCATTTAATTCCCCGGCAACGGAGCCAAAAGTTGATGTCGCCCAAACTCACACCACAAATATAGTTTGTGATGCGGTCGAAGTAATAATAAAAAACCAACGCGAGTCGGGGTCGAATCCATAGGGAGTTAGATTTTGGATTAGGTATCGCCTAGTGTGATTGTATGATGTGCCCAAGATTGCTCTTCTACATATTTGGTTGTTTCTTTCTACTTCTAATGACTGTGCTAATGTTTGCAATTGAAAAGCTAAGAGAACGATATTTTTGGCTTTTAGTGTTTTTAAAGTTGGTAAAAGATCTAGGGACGTGACTTCCACCTAGGTGGTTACCTAACGGGTTGTAAACTCTAGGGCAAGTTTGATTAGTCAGGGTTGTAATATAGCAATCACACGCAATTACCCACTCGATACCTCTCTCTAGTTAGAGTGATTTTCTCCAATTTGGCTTTCTCAAGTCCAAATGGGTATTGTACAAAACAAGTGATAAATGCTCAAGTCGGGTCATACTATCTCTAGATTCAATTGGGGCTATCAATTTTTTGAGTTCACCACAATTCCTTGTTAGTCAAGTTTTCCTAGATTTAGTCTCTCTTTCTCAAGTAGAGACTAAGCCAATTAGGCATGAATCAATGTTTGCAACCATTAATTCTTGAATTCAAGCGAGAACTAGGCTAAATATCACTAACCCAATCACAAACAAGCCCTAAATCAAACACCCATTAAGTACCCACACTAGGGTTGGGTCACAACCTAGTTAGAAATTTAGCTACTCATGAAAAATGAAGAAATTAAAGAAGAATCTAAGATAAAATCCATAAGAGATGATTAAGGGAAGAAAATCTATGTAAAAATGTTAAACTACTACATTGTTTCCTAATACAGTAAAGAAAAATGGCTCAGGTGCTCCATACTTACAAAACAGAACCTAAAAATGACAAAAGGTTCTATTTATACTAAGCTGAAAATATCTTACAAAATTGCCCTTGCGGAGGTTGTGAGGCCGCACAATTATGTATGTGATCAGCACATTGAGACTTGGCTTGACAGGTTTCAGTTTTGCGGCCGCACAATTCTGGGTTGCGGCCGCACTCCTTCAACTTTTGCGGACCGCACATTTATGAGTGCAGCCGCACTCTTGCTTCTGCGGTCGCACAATTATAGTGTGGTCCGCACTTCTTGACCTTGGGATTTGGCAATGTAGGACTTCTACGGATCGCACATTTTTGAGTGTGGTCGCGCTCTTGATTATGCGGCCGCACAAAAATGGTGTGGTCCACATTTCTTCTTGACCTTAAAATCCCATCTCTCTGAACTCTATCTTCTGGGGCCATACCAGAATTGTGCGGTCCGCACTTTGTAGAGCATTTCTTGTCTGAGGCTTCCTTCATTGTTACGCCCCTGTTTTTGTATGTGAAAGTACGCCATAAGTAAATTAGTATAAACTCGAAAATGAGATATTACATTCCGCATTTTCGTACGTTAAAGTTTCGTCATAAGCTAATCACGTAAGTTCAGGAATGAGATTATTTTGAGATTATAAGCATTATGCTATTTCAAACAAGTGATGAGTAAATTCGTGAAGGTGAGAGGGTAAGCAAATCAAAGAAAATAAATTTTCGTCAAAGTTTGACATGTTGGGATAAAATATAGCCCGAGATAAAATACCCGATATTTATGGACTAGTGCCATACAAGGTACCACATGACCATGATAGTAAGGTCTATAAGGTGTGTTAAAAGTAAGTAGTATTTTAAGTAATTTGAGATAATTTTTAATTATATGGGTAATTGATTAATTATTGAACTAATGAGGGATTACCAAGTTAATTAATAATTAATGGATGATGAATTAAAGTCTTTGGATAAAGACTAAGATATTAACGTGGCAGCCACATACATGAGTCATTAAGTGACTCTTGAACAACTTTGCAAGGTGGCACTCTTTAAAGAGATAATTGAAAAATGGCTTCTTAAATTTAAGATTTGCAAAGATATGGAATTCACAAAAAGCCTTAAGACTCTAACGTTGTTGCTTCAGTAAGCATCTTACCAAATTGTGATCAAATTCACAAAATGATTATATGGAATTTGCTACAAAAATTCATACGAGATTTCATAAGGTAATGGGAAAATGCATAATACCCCCTGACCTATACCCGGATTTCCAACTATACACTTTATCTTTGCGGGAATTCTATTACCCCCCTAAACTATTTTTAAATGGAATAAATACTACCCTAAAACTAGACTACCAAACTCTTGGCAAGTGGTGAAGTATACGCGATGTCACATGTATTTTTAGTATTTTTTATTCTTTCTTCTGTTTCTTATCCTTTTTTCTTATTTATCATTTTTTTGGTTATTTTATTCTCTTTCTTTTTGTTTTGGTCATTGGCGGCATAAAATGGTGGCCGTCGAAATTTCAAGAATACCATTTTTTTCCGGCGATTTGTTTTTCCAGCCACAGGTTTTTATCCCGATCTGAGTATGTTTTACTTTGCTTATGAATAGATCTTTTGAGAGTTTAATTTGTGTGTGAAAAGGATAGAAAGAGGAAAAATAAAAATAGAATAAATGGAAAAAAAGGTAAGATAAAGTCACCAGAGAATGAATATCCACCGGAATTAGAGAAGAAACGAAAAAAGAAGTAAAAGAAAAAGACAAAGAAAAAGGAAAAGGAAAAGGAAAAGGGAAAAGTAAGAAAAAATGGTAAAAAAGCAACAACAAAAATTTGAAAATCATTTTTTCTTGCTTCTCACTCTCCCAAAAGAGAGTAAAATACAAACACTCTGCCACGTCAGCTTTAATGGTGCAAATAATTCTACTTTAAGAGCTTAGGGGGATAATAAAAATCCCGCAAAGGCAGTATGCAGTTGGGATTCCGGGTATAGGTCAGAGATATTTTCCTTAAGGTAATAGCAACGGAATTTTGCGATTCTAAGAGAGTACGGTGCAATCTTCATCAAGAATATCATATGGATTTTTCCCTACTCCGATCTTGTTGTCACCTGTTTTGTCGAAATTAATGTGTGTAGAGGGATTGTCAAGAGAATCAACTCAGGTATGTTAAGGCTATCTCTTCTTTCTTTTTGGCATGATCTATACGACACAAACTAAATGAGCAAATGCACACTCTTCATAAATGACTCTATTCATAGAAATACTAGAGATGTTTATGTTCTTGATTCCCCATGTGTCATATTATTCTATCATTTGTTCATGGGTCTCAGAAAATATGTAAGTTGATAAAGGTTATTTCATGATATTAATCAAAGTCATAATGGTCTTATGACACTCCAAAAGATTTTATTGATGTACTTTCTCATGCATTGCATTCATGTATACAGTGAAATTGGAGGGTCCAATTTCTCATCATTAAGGTACTTCAAAAGATCACCTCAAAGGCTCGAGGCTGCGGCCGAGTATCCTCCCTTGAGGGTCGTCGACACTCGACCTTAGTGTAGTAATGATCACAGCTATAGTAGAAATGGGGAGTTACCAAGGTACACGGCTAGGACTGACAGAGCCTAGTGGACTACTCTAAACCCGAATCAGGGCGTCATCTAGTTGTGTCATCTCCATATCTTTGTAATTAATGCATTTTGTACTATGTTGGGATTCTCCTCGTATATAAAAGGGATCCTTGTCATTTTGTAAGGCCCATATTGCTTCAGTTTCTCCATACAAAATATACAAGAACATTCTCTCTACTTTCTAACATATTCTCTTGATATTACTGCTTCCATTTATTATCCTCATTATTGTTCATCATTTATTGCTTATCATTGGCCATAAAAAGCCTTCATTGATTCTATTATAACTGTTAGACATACTCTGATCACCTTCGATAGCTCACAATCGAGCTCCGGAATCGACCTCGAGACCCCCGAATTGACAAGCTCGAGGCCCCGATCGTTAACCTACCGGTTTGGTTATCACCTTATCCTTAACTCTTATTTCGTTTCTAAGTCTTATACACATAGCATCAACTGTTTAACAACTAGCATAAAAATAGATCACGTATTTTTAGAGTCCCATAATCAAATTTAATTGTTATTACCATTTTCACGGTAAACAGTTTGGCACACGCCGTGGGGCTAAAAATAATAGTGATTATTTTCTTGCTAGTTTCATTACACAATGCAAGTTGTCTTTCACAACTTTTCTTGTCCAAGATCTTTAATTTCAGGTCGAAATGCCTAGCTCAGTAAATCGAGTGGAAAACGACAATCTTGAAAACCACGGAGAGAATGGTGTGGCTGCTTCAAGTGTTGGTGTGCCACTACGGGAACCTTGAGAATGCACCAGGACTGATTCTGGCGGATGTAGTTTCGCGCGACGCCCAACAGGTCGATATAAGCTCACACACCAATAGGAGTGTGCACCAAGGAGATCAACAAGAAGCTCAGAAAACCCAACCTAGGGAAGAATAGGAGGTTAGCCTTCATGTTATTTTTGAAATGTTGCAGGCACAACAGCTGGCTATTGCTCAGCTGCAAAGCCACCAAAAAACTCCTAGCCCGGTAGCGTCGGGGACAGCTCCCCCAGTCGAACAGGTACCAGAGAGATCGAACAATAAAGGGTCGATGACCGATCCCGTCATCGTAAAAATGCTCGAGGACCTCACCAGAAGGATCGAATCGGGCGAGAAAATGATAGAAGCCAGCAACAAAAAAGGCGAGACCTACAACTCCAGGGTCGACCAAATTTCGGGCGCACCCCCGATCTAGAAGGGGTAGATTCGAAGAAGTTCAAACAAAGGCCATTCCCAGAGGAGGTGACTCCAAAACCCATCCCAAAGAAGTTCAGAATGCTAGACCTTCCAAAATACAACGGAACCTTGGATCCCAACGAGCATGTCACAGCCTACACTTGTGCGGTAAAGGGCAACGACCTAAGGGACGATGAGATCGAGTCTGTACTGCTGAAGAAATTTGGGGAAACACTTTCTAAAGGGGCAATGATGTGGTATCGCAACCTGGCCTCAAATTCTGTAGACTCATTTGCCATGCTGGCGGATTCCTTCATAAAGGCACATGCTGGAGCAATCAAGGAGGCCACGAGGAAATCTGACGTCTTCAAAATTAAGCAAAGGGAGAACGAGATGCTGCGAGAATTTGTATCTCGCTTTCAAATGGAACGAATGGAACTACCATCGATCTCCAATGACTGGGCAGTGCAAGCCTTCACTCAAGGTCTGAATGAACGAAGCTCGGTGGCTTCAAAGTAGTTGAAATAGAATTTGGTCGAGTATCCTGTTGTGACCTGGTCAGACGTCCATAACTGATACTAGTCGAAGATCATGGTTGAAGAAGACCAGTTGGGAGCCCCCTCGGGCTCAGTATACCCAAGCAAGCTCCTGGTGAAGGAGCCAAAGCCAAACAAAGAAAGATATCAGCCATACACCAAAGATAGAAGGAATGCCCCGAGGCGCAACCCACCTCGTAAATATTGAAGTATAGACCGAGGACATAATCCTTGGGTAACAGAGCTGGGTTTGATAGGAACGCAGAGCCAACAGAGGCACCATGCTTATCAGAATTCAACTTCAATGTCAATGTATCGGACAACGTGTTCGCCATCAGTAAAATCACAGACGCCAGATGGCCTAGGCCTGTACAATTGGATCCTTCACAAAGGAACCATAACTTATTATGCGAATTTCACAACACACATGGACACAGGATCGAGGATTGTTGGTAACTCCGGGAGGAAGTGACCCGGTTACTCGACAATGGTCACCTTCGGGAATTCCTCAGCGACTGAGCCAAAAATCAGTTTCGAGAAAGAGAAACAACCAAAAAGAACAAAGCAGACGAGCCGCAACATGTCATCCACACGATCTTTTGAGACAACTGCCACTAGCCGAAACACCAAAGTCTCCACCAGCAGAGGGACTAAGAAATAAACCAATGATAAGATAGAAACCATGAGACACGCCCTCAGTTATATCCGAATAAAGGACTGTACCGCGTCCTGCAAACGAATGCCAAGGTTCAAAAGCGCCATCACCACTAAGGTGTAACCATCTCCCTTTTCATTTTATATTTCATGCTAACCTTTGTGCAGGCACCTGACCAAAGCAGTCAAAACGCTAATGCACCTCGAAGACCTTAAGGTTTTAAAGCATCTTTTGTACTCTTTTCCTTCAGCCGAGTTTTTATCCCGAAAAGGGTTTTACCGGCAAGGTTTTAAATAAGGCAACATTTACATGCTACCTAAGGAAGACTCAACAAGTATTTGAGGCTTCTTTTGCAATCAACCTCGAACACTATGGGGCATCCCCCGGAAGGCCATCCACTCGGAAAGATCAAGAAATGCCAAATGGGGTCCCAATAGGAAAATAATGTACCAGGCCAAATGGTCGAGTGAACCGTGTATGTATTGCCGGCCTCCGACGGCGACAACATGTATACTTGTACCAAGTAATTAAAGAATACCTTTTATCTGTAAGGCCCCGTAAATTTCCTACTCAGAACCCCGAATCCCATGGTGCCAAGTTAGGAGCATGTTCGCCGCGGTTCGGACCCCTTTGGATTGAACAATGCATTAAAAAGTCAAGAAATAATGTTTTCTAGAGAAGTGTGATTTTGCGGTCCCATATCAAGTATGCGCACCGCATAGGGGGCATAGTCACCGCAAAGTGAGTAAGTGTGTCAGTCAAATTTGAGGTTAAATATGCGGTCCATTATGCGATCGCATAACCGATATGCGGACCACATAGTCATCGCATAATTTCCTTGGGATTTTGTAAGGAGCAATTCTACGGTGCATTATGCGATCGCAGAATGGGTATGCGGACCGCATTTCTGCTTCATACCCAGACGAAATGTTCAGCTTTTGGGAGCACTTTTGCAGTCCATTCTGCGGGCCGCATTTCCACTTTGCGATTGCAAATGCGATCGCAGACCTGACTCGGGGCTCCAACTTTCTAAATTTTATACCCGACCCCTTATCGATATATTCGGTGTTATAGCTCATTTTGAGCATATTTCCTGATGCTTTTAGAGAAAGAGGGGGTCTTAGAGAGAGAAGTGTTTCCCATCAAATTACTCCATGAAACAGATCTTTGAAGATAATCAAGTGCGGGCACCTAAATCTTCATCCCAAGAGGTAAGACTTCATTAACTCAGCTCTTATTCCTATGCTTAGCAATAAGGGACCACTAGTGAAGTAATTCATGGGTATAAGAATAAATTTCTTGCATGCATATCAGTACCATAGAATATTGGGAGGTAGTGAACTAAAAAGAAAGCAATTGGGGTATAAAATGATAGAAATTTCTCTCAAAAAGGGTCTAAGATCACAATGCACCTTTAGTGTTTGATAGTATGCTCATAACAAGCTAGAATCTCAATCTTGTCTCTAATTCTCGGTTTAATTTGTAATTCTTACACAATAGATCGAAGTGCTAAAAGTTCTGGAATTTTGTAAGGAATAAGGAAAGCTTTATTAAGGTATGTATGGCTAAAACCTCGTCTTTTAGAAATTGAGCTTCATCGTAGGTTGTGTGAGTACGGTAAGATTAAATTGAATTGCTGTATTGATTGTTATTTCACTTGACTTGGTATTGCAACCTTATATGCGTAGAAACTATGTCTCAAATTGATCAACATGCTATTCTTGATAATTTGAAAAGGTGCAAGGACTATGAATCATGTATCGAAATGCTTAGACCTTAGATTGAAATTGAAGTGCGTTGTTGTGCCATTTACATAAAGTCTCATCTACGCCTACAACCTTATTTGCTCTTGTGTGCCATACTCTCTTGAATTACAAACCTAATGTTGAAAATGGGAACAATGTGAAACGTGAATTGTGGAATGTGAAAATTGTGGCCCCAAGTGCCGGTAAACTAATACATGTGTAACCAAAGATTGGAGTGAGATGAATAATGGAAAATGGTAATGCCTCAGTAAGGCAGCCTAGCCGATCGGCCCGTGATCGGATGCCATGATATATACACAAGGCAGTTATCCATTGATGATTGAGACTGGAAAGTGTGAATAGAATATTGGTAACGTCTCCGGGAGACGGCCTAGCCGATCCGGTCGAGATCGGACTCCGCTCAAGATAGCGGTGGTAATGTGAACGATGTGGAACAATATGAAATGCCCAACTAAAGGCTATGTAAACATGATGTAAAGGTTGTGTAATTCTTTCATGTTGATAATGTTGTGATCATTTAAAGCTTTAGAGTAATACCTGTGAATTCCTTATTGGTGTATGAAAGTTCTTTCTAATTTGATGGTGCTTAGTTATACATATTAGTACTATTCCATGGTACTAACGTCCCTTTTGTTAAGGGCGCTACATTTTTTTAAATGAATGTAGGTGACTCCATAGCGGATAGTGCCGGTCATGTGTAGCGAAGCATCCCTCTTCTCAAGATCTTGGTGAGCCCCTTTCTCCTTCAAGGGGCTATATTGTATATCTTTGTATTGTGGACTTTCACTTTTGAGGTATAGCCGGGGCCTTGTTGCCGGCGTTGTCAAACTCATCTTTTGTATCTTAGAGGCTCCGTAGACATATGTGTGGGTTATGTACGGGGGTTGGATGGGTCTACGAACCATGTTGTAATTCTAAACTTATGTTGCCTATAAATTGTAACTCTATGGGGATCTTAGAAACTAACTCATCTACGGTTTAATGTGGTGTTTAAAATGAACTATCAATGTAGAATGTATTATCTTTCCCCGTCTAAATGGATAAACAAAAGTATAGTGTCTTTATTCATATCGAGGTAGGTAGGAAGTGTATGGTAAGGCTTGCTCAGTTGGGTTCACTTGCTTGAGCGTCGGTCGTGCCTCCCTAGGTTGGGGCGTGACACTATATAAGCATCTCACACTCCAAAAGAAACTCATTATTTCGTAAAAACGTCTCCTCCATTGAAAACGTCCCGAACACTCGGGGACTGGCGTCAACAATTCAACACATGAATGACCTCCGGGTCGGGACTCCAAACTCATAAGCCCCCAACGAGGCAACATGAAAATTACGAAAAGTCTCCAAGGCCGAAAGTGTCCCGAACACTCGGGGCCTGGCGTCAAAATCTCACAAATCGCACAACCTCAAGGTTGGAATCTCCGAAATCGTAAGCTCTCAATGAGGCAATACCAAGTTTGCAAGTAACGGCTCCTGAGCCAGAATACCCTCGCTGACTCGGGGACTATCGCCAATCACCATTCATTAAAAAACTTGAGGCCATAAGACCCCAAGCGGGCAGACTCGGTCTCGTAAGACCTACATAAGGCAGCTACAGTATATGTAAGACCTCAAGCAAGGCATGAACCATACTTGTACCAAGTATCCAAAAATTGTAAGACCTCGAAGGCATGAAAATTTCGTAAGACCTTACTAAAGGCATAAACCCGATCTGAAAGCTAAGGCTATATATCGAACTTGTAAGACCCCTAAAAGGCATACCCTTGATATAGACGTCTAAACTACTTCACTCGGGATCAAAAATAGCTCCGGCTAAGCACAAATGACTATGGTCATAAGGCTATACCAGCCAAACTAACACGACTCGAGGACGCCTAACCATCGCTACAAAATCACTGGCCTTCAATTACTTCGAAAAGAACCAGTTAAATAGGCTACCCTCAACATAGGCAAAAGAGCTTCGACCTTATCAGCTCCAAATCATAGTCTTCGAGATACTCAACCTCCGAGCCAAACCTCCATAAGTGCTCTATCATCACCACAAAATGACTTGTAATCGAGGTTCTTCCCTAACCATTGGAGAGTCAGGCAAAAATTATTTCAAAAAGTCCTTAACGAGGGAAAAATAAAGCCAATAAAGGGTTGCTTCAACCCAAGGCATAAAAGCCATTGTTGCCAACCCGTATAAAAGGTACCTTTGACCCAAGGCGTAAGAGCCATTGTCGCCAGCCCGCATAAAAGGTCGCTTTGACCCAAGACGTAAGAGCCATTGTCGCCAGCCCGTACAAATACAAAACTTAAGGGTCGAATGAGCTCGAGTCGAAACTCGACTAGGAGATTGAACCCAAAATAGTTAACTAAATATGCCTAAGAGCAAAGCGTACAAGCCATTGTCGCCAGTCTAATGAGCCTCAGGGCCACACACATAAAAAGTCGCTTCTACCCAAGGCGTAGGAGCCATTGTAGCTAGCCCGCACAAATACAAAACTTGAGGGTCGAATGAGCTCAAGTCAAAACCCAACTCGGAGACTGAACCCAAAATAGTTAATAATAAAAGGTCGCATCGACCAAACGCGTAAGAGCTTACGGGCCGGCCTAATGAGCCTCAAGGCCATATCACGAGTCTAAGGATTCCTACCAAATCAAAGGCCAATTGATCTGGTTAAAATCTCAGCAAACAGAAACTTAGAAGATACAAAATCGCGAGGTTTCCCCCTTATACATACATGTAATAAAATACAAGCTCCATTTACAGCAGACTATGAAAAGTTCTATACACAGAGACATGGAAGGAAATAAATGTCCCCCTTGGGGACTATGGCCTGACGGCCCCATCCTCACCATCTTCGGCATCAGACAAAAGGAACTTGGCATTGTACTCCTCCGTCTTGGCTTGCTTGATCTCTTCCGAAAGATCAAAATCCCTGGCGTGAATTTCCTCAAGAGTTTCCCTCCGAGATTTGCACTTCACTTACTCTTTACTACTGCTCGCACGATCAAGGGTTCTCCTCAGCTTAGCTCTAGCAGCGGCAGCGCTCTTCAAATAGGCCACCACTTTCTGGCCTACCCTAGTGCCACTCATTACAGCCTCAGCCCGGGCATTCACCACCTCAGCCTTCACCTTCGAAAGCTCAGACTCGAGCCTTGTGATCATATTTTCTCGGGTATAATCGTTCTCATAAGCAGTTCGGACTTACATCTCGAGGGTAGAAGCCTTAGCCAAAGCACTCTCCTTGGCCGCAACTGGGGCATCTACATGAGCCCGCAGCTCGTTAAACTCACGTTTGGCCTGGCCAACTTCACCCCAAAGTCGTTCCAACTATTACATTTTGCTCTCCAACTGAAATATTGAAACATTAATCTCCGAAAATGAAAGGAGGAGCGTACGTCAACATGAATTATAGGATACCTGTCTTTCGAGGCAGCTCTCGCAGCTCCAACTTCGATCTGCCTCACACCGTAGGGATACCAGCTCGCTTTCCTTTCTCACGCAAAGAAGCTTAAAGGATTTCTCCCTGTCCAAAGCGTTCTGCAACCTAGTCTCATAGCAAAGCAGCTCGGACTTAAGCCTGTCAAAGGCCTGCAAAAGAAAATTCAATAAGAAAGGAAGAGTATGAAACTGGAATAATCTCATGCCGGCTACCGAAGCTTACCATAAAGCCGAGCCGCTGAGCCTCACCAAAGGCCAAGCCAATGTCTGATGGCTTAGTGTCCCCCGAAGCGCCTTTGGTATGAAAAGAAGGATGCACCATGTGCTCCTCGCCCTTTGAAGTACCCTCAGTAGAAATAGGGAATGTTCTTTTGAAAACCGAGGCCTCCGAAACCGGATGATCAGTCGAATTGCCTCTTTTGAACTGCTGAGAAGGACTCGCCCCGCTGCAAGCCTCCTCACACCCCGGAGACCCTTTTTCGTTTATCATCGACCCTCGACCCTGAGGTCGGTAGTCTCTCATACTCCTATAGAGGACACAGCCTCATCTCGGAAAAATTTCCAATACCTGCGGCGGCTAAGTTAGTACGGTAAAAAAAAGTACCATTCTGGGGAAATAAGTCACTAAGCGCCTACCATGATGCTTTGCCACCCATCTTCCTTGAACAGGTCTCACCACCTGAGCTTATCATAGGTCGAACAAGCTGCCAGCTTACGAGACCACTCGGCCAAATCAGGGACCTCATTCGACAACCAAGGAGTCGCTACAAAAAATGAAACAGAAAAATGTCGTTATGGAGCCCGCCTCTAAACAAAGTGATAAAAGTACAGGTAGGCCACTTACGTGTGAAATTCCATTTCTTATGAAAGGGCAGAAACTCTCCGGGGACAATATCAATCGTCCGCACTCGAACGAACTAGCTCATCCATCCCCGGTCCTCGTCCTCTACACCGTTAATGGCAGGGGATCGGGTGGATCGATACTGCAGGGTAATCAAATCGTGATAACATAATGTCCGATATAACCTTACAAGATGGCTAAGGGTGAACTCAAGCCCGGCTCTATCTGCAAAGTACCTTATCGTTTGCGCTATCTTCCAAGGGGATGGGTAAGCATGTGCCAAAGTAACTGGGTATCTCCGACAGAACTCAAGCACGACCCAGTCAGGGGGACTCGATGTAAAAGTTCGTGTATACACGCTCAAAAATCCCTCGACGTAGGTCATGATGCTCTCCTCAGAGGAAGGTACTTGCAGTACCACTCCCTCTCCCCATCCATAGTCTTTTCTGATAATTTGAAGGTGTTCCTCACATACTGATGAGATGAACCTCGACGCGTGTTCCCAATGTCCTTGAACGTTGGGAGGCCTCTCCAATGTAAAGTCTCTCCTGGAGACAAAGCACCTCGTGACCCGCTCGCCGAGCACCGGCAGTGTACCACCGACTGGACACAGAACAGAGGCAGAACTCCCCTCTCCTTGATGGGCGGATATCGACATAGCAGTCATGGCTACGATAAAATAAGAGGAGGAGGGTATAGATTTGGGCAAGGATTTTGAGTTGAAACATATAGGGACAAAGCGGTGACTGCTCGCCTACCCAGAGGGCCAATTATACCTGGCCACGGTAACATCAATTTTTTCTTGGGAAATGTACTGGCAAGACCACCCTGGGGTCCCTTTATCAGATCGCACGAATGCTGCTATCCCGCAAAATTCACGAGGGGTTGAGACCTCGAGGGTTTCTCGCTATCATGAGCATTGGCCCCAAAGAAGCTGTCAACCTAACTTCAAGCAGAGTAAAGGGACTCGCCTGACTCTTTCTCCTTTCGAGCAGAGTAATCCTTCGACTCTCGCAGTCCCAAGGTTAGCCTCTCAAGCTCCTTTACATAGCATTAAAGCTCCTCATGAAGCTTGGAAAGGACATGATCATACATCTCCTTACACTACGACAAAACAAAATAGTTAGAAGAACGAAGAAAAATGCTCGAGACTAAAGGAAATATGCATAAAATAGCTATCACCTGTTGTTGGAACCTCTCCGCTACCTTGACGGCACCGGGAGCATCAAGATCGATGTTCTCACTAACATCGTCAAGAATGTTTCCAGGCGCGCCTCCCCCTTTGAGAGGACCCCCAGCTTTGGCGGTATTCGTATCCTGAGCATCCCTCAGCTCCCCTGACGAGAACTGAGGGCCCGAACTGAAATCACCTATATTATCGATGTCTCCGATGGGCAACTTCTCCCCCTAAAAAGCTCCAGGTACCGACCCTTCAGGACCAGCAGCAATGGTCCCCCCACTGGAAACTGCACCAAATCCGGTCATGGGATACGAGACCACATTGACACCCTCCTCGAGGGTCTTCGATGCACTGGGCCAACCTAAATCGGTCGTTCCCGATTCACTAGCCTCCGATCGAGGTGCATGCAAGGCTCCCGCGCCTAACCTCATTCTCCATACCAACTGTCACTCACCCCCATCATCATCCTCTTCCTCAGCACTAAGGCTTACTCCAGAAGTTGAAGCCACGGTCCTAGTGACGGCTTGAGGCTCGCGTGACTTAAGTTTCTTTGCAACGGGAGGATCGGAAGCCGCCTTACCTTTCCTTTTCTTTCCCTTGGTGGAATCCGAAGTCTCCATCTCTCCGCCAGGGGGCAGCCTCATCCACATACTCTTGCCAAGGCCTGCACGAACGCAGTCACCGCAACTTATCAGCACAAGGGATACAGGGAGAAACATAAGGCTAAGACATAGGAGGCAAGGAAACTTAACCATGATTCTTGGCCACCCACCATTTCTTAACTAGGTGGGGCCAAGACCGAACAAGATATGGGAACGAGATATCCAACTTCTCGATCCATCCCGGCAGATTGGAGACCGCTTCGGGATACCATAAGGTAGCTGCAGAAACCAAAAAGAGGTCATTTTTCCAGAAGAAAGGAAAGAAGATCACAAAACATGTCCGAGGAAAAAAATGCTTACATTGTGTGTTCCACTTCTCCGGGAAAGGCATCCTCCCGGCTAGAATAATGTCCGAGGTCTTCACCCGGACAAACCTACTCATCTACCCTCGATCCTTGTCCTCGTCGGTGCTCGAGAAAAATGATTTTTTGGATCGGTGGTGAAGCCTAATCAAACCTCAATAAAATTGAGGGTTGTACAACCTAATCAAATAGTTGAGGGTAAAGGTCTCGCCCTCAACCCCATCGGAGAAATGGCAGAGCAACAAGACTATCCTCCAGAAAGAAGGATAGATTTGACTGAGCGTCACTTGGTATTTGTCACAAAAATTGAGGATAACTAGATCTATCCCCGGGGAAGGGGATTTAGAAGGATCGACCGGACATAAAGTGAACGGTTAAGTACATACCTGAAGGAAACCGACCTTTTAATCTGTTATGTTCTCATCAGGGCTGGGAATCTCCACCTCCACTACCTCCCTCCATCGGCAGACTTCCTTAACCTTCCCTATGTTGGTCAAAACACTAATGTACCGGGATATGTGTTCGCATCGGCCCGGTACAGATGAGGTTTTGTTGATGGTAAAGTCCTTTGACATACCAAGCTCGGTGGGAGTACATTGTCCCAAGGTGGGTATCACTTTGGGTTTCCCTTTAGATGTTCTAGATGAAGAGGTAGCCTCAACTTTACAAGGAACCGTCTTGGAGGTTCTAGCCATGATGATGATGAAATTTCTCTAAGAAAGTAAGAAGAAAGGATGCAAAAGGGGATGGGTCTGGCTTTGCGAATTTGAAGATGTTGACAAAGTAAGAATTATCAAATGATTGATGCATTTATAGGAGCCGAATGGGCAGCGGAAGGGACAAACTAATAGCGGTTCGTGGGCTTCTCGATAGTCGCATTTGACAGCGACCCTTACGCAGTTTTTTGGGCATGACATTTAATGCTCTGATAAGCTGATATCACGACGATGATGCCCTTGGAATAGAAGCTCAAAATCATTTCCTATCGCTTCGTTATAGGAAATGCGGGGACTATCTGTATACGGTGAAATCGGAGGGTCCAATTTCTCGCCATTAAGGCACTTCGAAAGGTCACCTCGAAGGAGCGAGGCCACGGCCGAGTATCCTCCCTCGAGGGCCGTAGACACTCGACCTGAGGGTAGTAATGATCACAGCTAGAGTAGAAATGGGGGGTTCCCAAGGTACATGGCTAGAACTAACAGAGCCCAGTGGACTACCTTAAGCCCGAATCAGGGCGTCATCTAGCTGTCCCATCTTTATATCTTTGTAATTAATGCATTTTGTACTATGTTTGGATTCCCCTCGTATATAAAGGGGATCCTTGTCATTTTGTAAACCTATGTTGCTTCAATTGCTCCACACGAAATATACAAGTACATTCTCTCTATTCTCTAACATATTCTCTTGATAATATTGCTTTCATTTATTATCTTCATTATTGTTCATCATTTATTGTTTATAATTGGCCATAATGAGACTTCGTTAATTTTATTATAACTGTCAGCCACACATCGACCACCTTCGATAGCTCATAGCTGAGCTCTGGAATCGGCCTCGAGGCCCCGAATCGACAAGCTCGTAGCCCCGATCGTTGACCTATCGATTTGATTATCACCTTATCCTTAACTTTTATTTCGTTTCTAAGTCTCATACATATAGCATCAACTTCTTAACAACTGGCATAAAAATAGATCACGTATTTTTAGAGCCCCATAATCAAATTTAATTGTTATTACCATTTTCACGGTAAACAGTTAGTTTACATTTTTACATTTAGATATAAATATTTTCTAAAAATAATTCTAAGTGTTTGGCATTGTATAACAAGTGATAATTCTCTTACATTCCTAATTGCCTTCATATTGTTCTCTATAGGATTCGACTGCGACTCATAGTTGGGTAAATTATATTGCATGCGACCGTGTCCATTTACTTTTTAGTGGTGGATTTGGACGTCACCAAAATTGGCTCCGTTGTCGGGGAACAATTTGGCGTAATTTAGGTTGTTTAAGAAATAAGCGTAAGTGCTTTGTTCCAAACTTGTGAATATTAGTGTAATTAATTTTTCTTACCTTGGTCTATTTTTCTTGTTTATTTTCTTAGTTTTGAAAAATGGCATCATTTAATGAAAATTGGTCGGATGGTAGTTGTTCATACTTTGATGACCCATGTCCTTATTGTGGAGGACCACACTCATGGCAAAATTGTATAAATTCTCCCGGGGGTGGATTGTGCGTACAATGTCAAACCCATAAGTGGAGTATTTGTGATAAGTGTGGTCGTCAAAATGGTCATTGGGAGTATTGTGCTTATTTGTCTTTCCCTTCCCCAAGCCCCCGCTATGATGATTCTACTTTTTGTGATAAAAATGATAGGGTTATGGAAGTGGAAGAAGTTGAGCATGGTCAAAATGGAGAGTTCAAGCTCATGTTAGAATGCTTAATTGAGAGAGGAAACAAAGAACAAAGTGCCTTGGAGGAGCTTTTGGAAAATAGTCTCCAAAATGACTTGGCACTTGAAAGGTTGAACTTGCAAATGGAAGAAATGCTTGAAGCTTTAGAGGTCCAAAATGCCTCGGAATTTAATGATAGCCAAAAATCTTCCATGGAGGTTGAAGCCAAAAATCCTTCTTTGGCACTTGATCAAAACCAAGAAGAACTCTCCAATGCACAAAATGAGAAGATGATGCTCATGTTGGAGACCATTCTTGCAAATGAGGATAAGCACAACTTTGCACTCGAGGACTTGAAGCAAGTCTTGACTCAAATAATGATAATATCTGCACTTTGGAAAGTCAAATGAAAATATTGGTTGAGGTTCACTATGCCCACCAACTTGAGAGTGTGGAAAGAAGTCAAGAAGAGTCCGACTACGAGGAAGAAAGGGAGCTCTACTTTGACTAATCAAGAATTGAACATATGCCAACCAACTCCATGAGTGTTAGTGATTCCAAGAAAAATATGAAATTAGAGTCAACCGGTGTGAATGAAAATATGGTTGAGATTGACTCTAGTTTGGGGGAAAAAGGATGTCAAAATCTCGAAAGAATTGAAATTTGGAGGTTTGATGTCACATTCCAAGCATTTTTCAACATTGGAATTGTGTGGTGATATGGGAATTTAACTACACGAGTCAATGAGGGATTGCTAGGAGGAAAGACAAAGGCCATACATTTTACAGTTTGAGGGAACAAGAAGGCAAAGTGACATTCCTCACATGAAAGTCAAGAAGCGCAAAATGAATAAATTGATGCTTGGCTTGATCATGTATTTACCACCCCCCACCGCTCGTGGTCACAAACTTGATTCCAAGATAGGTGCCTAGTTCATATCGTCTAAGTGGAGAGAAAAGCGGTAAAGTTGATTTGCGTCGTGACACGACGTTAAATGCGGCGCTTGGTGGGAGGCAACCCATCGTTTTCAAAATTTTAGTCATTTTTGAAATCTTCCTTTTTAGAATAGTTTATTATATTGTTTCTAACGAATCTGTCAAGTTTCATAATTTTTGGAGTTGATTTGAGTAGGTTGGGGCGACGGAGAGCACAAAAAGCCAGAAGCTGAGAATTGCAGGGGCACAGTCTTCGCATTTGCGAACTTTTGTTCGCATTTTCGAACCTAGCCCATCGCAAATCCCAAACATTTGTCTCAATTGCGACACCTACATGGCTCACTTAACTTCGCAATTGCGAAGGCAGTGTCGCAAATGCGATATCAGAGAGTTTTAACGAGGTAATGCTCCCATTTTGAACAAAAGTAAAGAAAACCTCTAGGGCTCTCAAACCTCTGTCTCCCTCAATCTCCTAGCCGTAAAACTCCATTATTTCTCACTCCCAATTGCAAGAATCCAGGTATGAAAGCTTAACCGCTTCTTCTTCTTCTTCTTCTTCTTCTTCTTCTTCTTCTTCTTCTTCTTCTTCTTCTTCTTCTCCTCCTCCTCCTTCTTCTTCTCTCAGTTTTCTCTGAAAACCTAGGGTTTCAAATGGGTAACATTCCTCTGCCCGAAAGTGTTTAGAATTTGTTGAAATTGTATGTTGATTTCTGGGTGAGGTTGGTTGAGAGTGTATGTCTTGTTCTTTGCTAAAAAAAATAGGGAAGTCTGAGTAACCAGGGCTTTGTAAAATAGAAATGAATTTTTGTGCTTAATATGTGATCGATAAAAGTCCCGAATGAGATTCTTCGCCGAATCATTGATATTTTTTTAATTCATGGTTATCTATAAAGTCTATTGCATGATTTTGTGTTTAAAAGATGATTGGGTTATCTCGATGTGTGTGTGTATTCAAAAATTGTAGGGCTTAGGACTGATCTCTGAGAAAGGAGAGGCCATGGACGACGATATCGCAATTGCGATGGCCTCTTCGCATTGGTGATGAGGTGGTCGCAATTGCGAAAAATCTCAACTCCAGCCAACTTCGCAATTGCGATCCTTTCAGTGTCATGTGTCTTGCGATAAATTATCCAAAATTGCGATTCCTGATAACTTCGCAATTGCAAAGAATATGTCATAATTGCGACATCATAGAGCAGGTACCTGCAAATCTCAAAATCCTGGAATTTTTTCTAAGGCTAGGTTTCGAGTGTTCGTCATTCCTTTGGCATATTTGACTCATTTTGCAATATTCTTCATAGCCATACCATGTTTTCACTCCTATCATTTGTTGACAGGTACCATAATTGAAAATGAGCTCTACCTCTGAAGAATCTACAAATGACAACCCCTTGGAAGCTGAGTAGAACTATGACCAACACCGGTTCTTGTCATTGAGTGCCAAGAACGGTACTTTGCTGAACTGGTTTCGAAGAAGTTGCTCCCAGAGAGTGGTATACTGCTGGACAACGTCCCGGAACGCCTTCCTGAGTTCTATCAAAGGCTTGTAAACATGGGATGGAACTATTTTGCCCCTCAACCTTGCTGAGCCAATGAGCAATGGGTGAGGAAATTTTATACGAATCTCCCAACTATCAGGCTAATGAAGCCAAAGATGAGAATTTGCGGCAAAATGGTGCACTTTGGAGTTGAAGATGTGAATAAAGTGTATCACATGCAAGACTGCGACATGGCCCCATTCCATGCAAAAGATTGTGCCTCAAGGGAGTGGTTGGTGTCCAAATGAGGGCGGCGCTGTAAAGAGCAAAAAGAGAAATTTGGGGTCTTCTTCTCAGATCGAACAAGGTAGCCAGCCATCATCTACTGCAAGAGGACCATTTGTTGTGCTTACTGAGGAAATGCGGCTAATTCGCGACCTAGTAGTTGTCCTTCCACAGGGACCTGGGGAAACATCTGAGGGACCCACTGCATATATTTCAAAGAAAGAGTCTCAAAAATATCTTGATGATAAAAAAAAAGCAGGGGGATCACCTTAAGACAATGGAGAAGGCATACACTGATCTGTCCAAGGCGCATGGTAAGTTGAGCAGTTCTCATGACAATCTGGCAAAGGCACACACCAAGATGAAGAAAAGAGATAAATTCTTTACCCGCATGTGTAAGGGTGTGAAGGGGCTGTGGAAAGTCCTAAAGCCTCAAGACCCAATGCCATTGACCGAGCCGGAACATGATGATGATGCTCCAGTTGATTGGTCCGAGGAAGAAGGAGAGGAGGATGCCTCTGAGTCAGACAGCGAGGAAAGCACCTGATGCAGTATTCAAGAAGCACTTTCCACCATTTTACTCTATTATGTTTAGTTGCATTGGGGACATTGCAACATCTTTAGTTGGGGGTGGCTTCTTGTATAACTATTGTTCTTGTATAATTGTGGATAACTGTGGATATGGCAGATTGTTACTTTGGTTGTTTTCATTTGATGTTATTGTATTTTCATGTGATGTGTTATATTAATATGTTTACTAGCTTCTTGAATTCTTGTGTTTATATATAGTATGTTTAGGTGGCTATATCTTTGGTTTTCTTTGTACCACGGTACTTTTCCCGAGAATGCCAATTTTCTTCTTGAACCGGGTAATTGTTAGTAAATTTTTGTCAGCTTTTTCCGATGATGGATAGCTAGGAGACTTTCTTAAGGGAATTAGTCTTGTAGCTTAGATATAGTTTTTGTTAATTTAGGAAGAATAAGTGGTTTGAGTGGGGTATGGGCCCATTGGACAAGTTGTGGCTTGCTTGGTACCAACATGATTTAAACCTCGGTATATAAATTTTTAATCCTTCAAAAAGAAAAATGATTGAAGTAAAAATCATTGCCATGAGTTTTAGACTCAATTTTTGGCTCTTTGATTCACTAAATAGCTTCATAGGCTACACGAAACTTCCTTGAGATTCATTGGTTTGAATTGGATTTTGGATTTGTATTCCACTTGAGTTTTCATGTGCCGTGTGTGGTGAGACTTATTGTGAAGTTCTTTTGCATTATTTGTAGTCTAGAACTTGCCCGGTTGGTCTTTCAATGCTAATGTTAATTATGTTTGGTTGTTGGAATGACCTTAGGCATTATTTGTGATCTTTGAAAAAGCCTTTTTAGCCTTTCAAGCTTACCATTGCATAAATATAATCACTAGTTTCCTCCATTTGAGCCTTTAACCTTTTCTTTGGCCACCTCATTACAAACCTTTACCATTTTGTAATAATTCCCTCTTTTGCACCCGCCCTTCCTTGGATATTGAGACTGAGGTTAAAAGCTTAAGTTTGGGGGTGTTGGTATCAAGTTGGAAAATTGATAAGGTTGTACATTGAGTGGAGAAACATATACCTCAAAGTGTCCTTATGAAATTACTCAAGCTCCAAAAGAAAATAGCTTAAAAAAATATGTAGATATATAAATATGGAGTCTTGAGAAAATAAGAGAGATACTTTAAGGTTTAGGGAAGCAAAGTGCAAATAGGCGGCGAATTAAAATAAGGGCAAGCCTATGGCACTATTTTTGTGCATCTGAATATCTTTGTGAGAGTGAGAGCTTATTCTGTCCACTTGATATCTCATTTATGTTTTGAATTGCAAATTATAAGTGTGGGATTCTCTCTTAAGTGTAAGGGCACATAAGATTTGAGTTGTGAATTTAATCCCATTTCCAATTGGTAGGAATGAACGAGGGAAGATAATTTTGATAGAGAGACAAATTTTGAAGCTTTAGTGTCATGACTTGATTTGCTACTTTGATTTGCATAGCGTTTGAGCACTTGAAGAGTAATAAAGTTCATGAGAAGTGTTCGGTAATTCATATGCTTTGGATTAATTGTTGGTACCAATCGAAGTCATGTATTTGTGCTTACAGTAGACCTTTTTGGCTTGGCATGATAAGGATGCAATATTGAGTTAAATACTTGAGAAGAGATTTTGTCGCTTTCATTGCTTGAGGACAAGCACTAGTTTAAGTTTGGGGGTTTGATGAGTTGGTATTTTACCAACTTATGTTGTCTTTAAGCCTATATTTTTGCTATGTTTGAGTGATAAAATCATGTGCTTAATATCATTTACTTCTATATTAAGGGGTTCTATGTGATTTAAAAGTGATATTGAAGAAACCAAGTGAAACGAGTCAAAAAGAAGCTGAAAAGAAGAAAATCTGGAAAATGCCCTCAGTTGTCGCAAATGCGACACAATTCTGGGAAATGCGAAGAAAGCAGAGATGGGAATTGTGAGTATTCCATCGCAATTGCGAAGAAAGACCATTCAAGTTGTGCTCGCAAATGCGAAGAAGACTTCGCAAATCTTGATCGCAAATGCGAAGGTCAACAGTATAGTCATAGTTCGCAATTGCGAACTTTTGTTCGCAAATGCAAAAATCGTGCTTCAGTTCTGGGCAATTATGTCATTGCACATTTTTTGGCCCCAAACCCTTTAATACCCAAACCAGCTCATTTGTAAAATATCTTTGGCATATCTTTGGCTTATTTTCAGTTCTAAAGACTAGAGAGAACAAGTTTTGGAAGCTAGGGTTTGCACACACACTTTGGTCTTGAAGATTTGAAGCTTTTGGTTGAGAATTTCTTACCCATTTATGTTAATTTCTTCATTTCCTTGCTTTGTATTGTATATCTAAGTATGTAGTCTTTTATTCAACACTTTGAATCTTGTCTATGAAAATAATCATATTTAAAGAGTGGATTAAATACCTTGTTGTGCTTATGTAATGAATGATTTTTCATCTTTTATGAAGTGAGTTATTGTTACTTTAATTATTCTTATTCTTTAATGTTTCCAAAGGGATTAGCTAACCCTAGGACTCGTCTATTAACTTCGAATTAATTTTGGAAAAGATTATTCGGGGTTGGGAAAGATTAATTAACAAGAACTTGATGCTTTAACCCTCATTTTATAGATTCTACCTAGAGATGGGATTGAACTACTTGTAGCCATATCCGGGTGTGCTTAATCTCTTAATTAATTTAGGGATAATTCAATTGGGAAGTCTTGTTAGCCTTTGGAAGAAGCTACTACAGAATTATTACATGTGGCTAATTAACATAAACTCGCTCATATTTATAAAATCGTGAAATACATTGGATAGTTACTTGAGTGTAATTCTCCGTGTATCCATACTTGTAGCCATTGATTATTTTACTTGCTTTCTAGGTTAGTTTACATTTTTGCATTTAGATATAAACATTTTCTAAAATCACTTCTAAGTGTTTAGCATTGCATAACAAGTGATAATTCTCTTACATTCCTAATCGCCTACATATTGTTCTCTGCGGGATTCGACCCCGACTCATAGTTGGGCAAATTATATTGCATGCGACCATGTCCATTTAATTTTTAGTGGTGGATTTGGACGTCATAAGTGCACCACACTTATAAGCAGGAGGCTACAGGGCATTTACTATCACTCTTTCTTCTTACTCTAGATCGTGTGGTAGAGCTCATTTATAAGAATTCAAACTCGTAGCTTCTATTTTATCTGCAATATGACGATACCTCCAGTTGGTAAGAGATTGAATGCGGCTATGGAAGAGTTGAGCCAGAGGAACTCGATTTTTCATGATGCTTATTATGAGAAAATGTAAGGTCTTCAGTAGATCATGTGTGTACTAAGACGTGTAAGCCTCTTGATAAGGATACTTAAGGCAAGAATATCTATCCAACCCTATGGTGAAAGGCAATGAGATATTCAGAAGATAGATACAAGTCTCACCAAGTAAAAGAAGCAAGGTAAAGAAGGGTACGAGGTGCCCAGTTAATGAAGACTATCATTATTTACCATTCAGGATGGGAGATATAAGCATTTTGAGTTACCTTCAACGGTAGCAGAGGTATGTACAATTGGCCACACACATCTCATTTATGCCATATGGAAGCAAACAGAAGTATTATAAGAAAAGGACGGATATCAGGATCCGGGTGGGGTTAGAGTGACCCAAAAAGGGTGGATGGAATATTTGTGTTAGTTGACATTTCCGAAGGATATTGCAAATGTGATAATAGATATCCTTGTGAGACACCCAGATGGTGCACTCTCAAAAATAGTATAGCTAGATATGAGTACTACAAATATAGGCACTGGAAGCCTTGAAGGGATAAATATTACCTTAGTGTGGCTCCTGTCCCTAGTGGAGAAAGAATGTTAGGCAATTCGAAGAGCCAATGGATGGAGCAAGGGGAGCTAAAAGCAAAAGAATGTCTTGTACGAGTGTTCAGAATAAAGTAATAGACATAGATGTGAGCGGGAAATAAGAAGAGAGTTAATGAAGCATTATGAGTAAGATGTGATACATGAATGACAACGGCAGGTCAAGAAAATGACAGTATTACAGAGTCTATAGTCAAGTGAAGGAAAAGACGAAATGTGACAGGCCTTGAGGCGACAAAAGAATATAGGCCATAAAGTCATATTCTCAATTCGAGAAATAAGTTCATGACGCTAACGTGATTACCAGAAGAAAAAGTTAGACCCCTAAGTAATAGAAATCAATATGGACTGGTGAACAAGATAAACTAAACATGAATTAAGGACTGAGTGATTTGATAATGGTCGGCATTATGAGAATTTCATATTGCATTCCATCGATAATGGAATGAACAATAAAAGAAGATTCATAAAAAATTCAGAGAAAGGTCATTCAAGAAGACGCTTCCCTAAAACAAGCAATGTGAGCAAAGTTAAGCTTAAGGGACTGTATGTTCCAGTTATACTAAGTGTCACCGTCGTGAGTAAGGAATTTTGTTATCCTTGGTACATAAGGATTACCACAAGGCGAGTAAGGGTTATCGATGATGTGAAAGGACGCCAAAGATGAAGAGGTAAAACATCTATAAGTAGGTCGTCGTAACTCCAACTCTTAGTACTCCTCTAAAAGGGAGGATATTTAGTGGTGTGGAATTAAGTCAGAATTTAGTGGTTTCAGTAATTATATGGAATGGTAAAGGAAGAATATAAAAAAATGAAAAAGGGATGAGATTGCACTTATTCAAAGCCTACAGATATGATATGATTCAAGAACATTATGCAAGTATGACGTCAAGGAGAGGAAGTAAGGGTTCCGGCCTGGGATGGTTTTGATAAATAAGAAACCAGTGTGAGAGGCAAGTTAAGACAAAAGGAATAACCCAAGAAAGATTACGTAGAATATTGATATGAGAATGGTCCAACGAGCAGTTAATAGTTGATTCAGGAAGAGCCTAGTTATGGCTAGACAAGTGGTTACAGACGAATCAGCAGATCGTGCAAGATAAACATAGTAAAACCCAATATAGTGAATTCAGTCTCGCAGATATAACATCGTAACCTTGAGATATATTCAGATAGGAGTCGGGGTAGTTAAAGGTACCATATGAATGTTATGGGAATAAAAGATAGTGCCACTAGAAAGACAGTCAAAATATCAGCTCAAAAGCAACCATACAAGCATAAGGCGTGGAGGTAAGTAACTACGGATAATTATAGGCAAGGAAGGACATCAAAAGGTCCATCGAGTATACGATGTAATAAGCTCACAACTTTACAAGAGTCAGAGGGTCCTCCCTAAGTACTACAATGAAAGACTAGCTGAGGAAATAAGGAAGAAGGCTTCAACCTAAGCACAGTGACTTAAAGAGGAAATGGTCGTGTAACAATAGTCTCACTACAAAATTGTATGCACTCCAAAATAAAGTGGCACCTACCATGAGCGGGGAGTGAAACCAAAAGTAATATTCGAGACCATATGAGTTGCACAAAAAATTTGGCATGTGTGAGAACTCAAAT